>NC_140004.1:33413845-34013845 GCF_964263955.1 Coregonus lavaretus | reverse complement strand
TGATATCCAGCCTTGTCCTCGTCAACACTCTCACCCGTGTTAACGAGAGAATCACTGACATGACGTCAGCTGGTCCTTTTGTGGCAGGGCTGAAATGCAGTGGAAATGTTTTTTTTGTGATTAAGTTCATTTTCATGGCAAAGAGGGACTTTGCAATTAATTGCAATTTATCTGATCACTCTTCATGACATTCTGGAGTATATGCAAACTGCCATCATCAAAACTGAGGCAGCAGACTTTGTGAAAATTAGTATTTGTGTCATTCTCAAAACTTTTGACCACGACTGTACATAGGCGTACAGAGGCCCATTATCAGCAACCATCAGTCCTGTGTTCCAATGGCACGTTGTGTTTGCCAATCCAAGTTTATCATTTTAAAAGGCTAATTGATCATTAGAAAACCCTTTTGCAATTATGTTAGCACAGCTGAAAACTGTTGTGCTGATTAAAGAAGCAATAAACCTGGCCTTCTTGAGACTAGTTGAGTATCTGGAGAATCAGCAATTGTGGGTTCGATTACAGGCTCAAAATGGCCAGAAACAAATAACTTTCTTCTGAAACTCGTCAGTCTATTCGTGTTCTGAGAAATGAAGGCGACTCCGGGATGCTGACCTTCTAGGCAGAGTAGCAAAGAAAAAGCCAATCTCAGACTGGCCAATAAAAAGAAAAGATTAAGATGGGCAGTCTGAGGTATGGCTTTTTCTTGTAGGTTTTGGAGGGGGTGGTGTTTTGGTCAGAGCAGAGCCCTGAGGGCCCATCTACAGGTGGTTTATCACCCCTTGATTCATCACCTCCCGGACCCTTTCCCCAACGTCCAGGCCTTTCTCAACAACACCCAACGTACCGTCCAGGCACACCCTTGCTCTCTACCCTGCAACTCATCAACCTCCGCCCCATCTCCCTGGCCCAGCTCCAATGGCCAGATAAGGAAGACAGCTGAGGATCCTTTGGACACTGACATTATGCAGCAGATGGATGACTTAAAGAAACAGCAGCAGGAGTTACAGAAATGGCAGCAGTGTCCAGCAAAGGCCATCTATGACATCATGATACCATGGATAGTGTCTATTCTGGCTGATCAATGTCTCCCGTTTGTCAGGGACATGACGATGTACTTTCACAGGACCATCAATCAGTACAGTGTGTCCGCTGTATTGACTTACTTCCTCATTCACGTTACTGTTGTTTACTTTGTGTTTTTTCTCCTGTTTCCCCTTTCACCACACTTTTCACCTGTGTTTTACATACAGTGGGGGAAAAAAGTATTTAGTCAGCCACCAATTGTGCAAGTTCTCCCACTTAAAAAGATGAGAGAGGCCTGTAATTTTCATCATAGGTACACGTCAACTATGACAGACAAATTGAGAAAACAAATTCCAGAAAATCACATTGTAGGATTTCTTATGATTTTATTTGCAAATTATGGTGGAAAATAAGTATTTGGTCAATAACAAAAGTTTCTCAATACTTTGTTATATACCCTTTGTTGACAATGACACAGGTCAAACGTTTTCTGTAAGTCTTCACAAGGTTTTCACACACTGTTGCTGGTATTTTGGCCCATTCCTCCATGCAGATCTCCTCTAGAGCAGTGATGTTTTGGGGCTGTTGCTGGGCAACACGGACTTTCAACTCCCTCCAAAGATTTTCTATGGGGTTGAGATCTGGAGACTGGCTAGGCCACTCCAGGACCTTGAAATGCTTCTTACGAAGCCACTCCTTCGTTGCCCGGGCGGTGTGTTTGGGATTATTGTCATGCTGAAAGACCCAGCCACGTTTCATCTTTAATGCCCTTGCTGATGGAAGGAGGTTTTCACTCAAAATCTCACGATACATGGCCCCATTCATTCTTTCCTTTACACGGATCAGTCGTCCTGGTCCCTTTGCAGAAAAACAGCCCAAAGCATGATGTTTCCACCCCCATGCTTCACAGTAGGTATGGTGTTCTTTGGATGCAACTCAGCATTCTTTGTCCTCCAAACACGACGAGTTGAGTTTTTACCAAAAAGTTATATTTTGGTTTCATCTGACCATATGACATTCTCCCAATCCTCTTCTGGATCATCCAAATGCAATCTAGCAAACTTCAGACTGGCCTGGACATGTACTGGCTTAAGCAGGGGGACACGTCTGGCACTGCAGGATTTGAGTCCCTGGCGGCGTAGTGTGTTACTGATGGTAGGCTTTGTTACTTTGGTCCCAGCTCTCTGCAGGTCATTCACTAGGTCCCCCCATGTGGTTCTGGGATTTTTGCTCATCATTCTTGTGATCATTTTGACCCCACAGGGTGAGATATTGCGTGGAGCCCCAGATCGAGGGAGATTATCAGTGGTCTTGTATGTCTTCCATTTCCTAATACTTGCTCCCACAGTTGATTTCTTCAAACCAAGCTGCTTACCTATTGCAGATTCAGTCTTCCCAGCCTGGTGCAGGTCTACAATTTAGTTTCTGGTGTCCTTTGACAGCTCTTTGGTCTTGGCCATAGTGGAGTTTGGAGTGTGACTGTTTGAGGTTGTGGACAGGTGTCTTTTATACTGATAACAAGTTCAAACAGGTGCCATTAATACAGGTAACGAGTGGAGGACAGAGGAGCCTCTTAAAGAAGAAGTTACAGGTCTGTGAGAGCCAGAAATCTTGCTTGTTTGTAGGTGACCAAATACTTATTTTCCACCATAATTTGCAAATAAATTCATAAAAAATCCTACAATGTGATTTTCTGGAATTTGTTTTCTCAATTTGTCTGTCATAGTTGACGTGTACCTATGATGAAAATTACAGGCCTCTCTCATCTTTTTAAGTGGGAGAACTTGCACAATTGGTGGCTGACTAAATACTTTTTTTCCCCACTGTATCTCTATTATCCTGTTGCGATAGTAAATAAATATCTAAAAGGTCTGCAAATGTATTTGTCTGGTTATATTACTGTTTTTTTTATCAGTCACTCAGTAAACTTGTACTGCTTTGTAGATGAGGTTAATGTCTTGGGGTTCTGTACTTATGGTCTACAGCTGACAACTCATTCTCACCCATGTACCATAGAAGGAAGGTCTCCACTGAAAGGCCACTACACATAACAAGGATGAATGTCTTGAGGGTCTAGCCTCCAAAGAATATGAAAAACTAAAACAAGGATGAAGTGACTGTCATTATTGTCATCTTTAATGGATATGTAAAGTGTGAATAAGAAAAACAGCAAAATCCAAACAGCAAAACCAAGTGTGTAGCTCACAACATGACAGACATCAACCAGAATAAGAGAACATATGTGCGCACGTTTTCCAAACCACACTCTAACATTTACATGTTTCTTCTTCACTCTCCTGGACGCAGGTCCCCAGTGGTTGTGGAGTAGTCAACAAACGTGGGGTGGATGTACCGTGTTGATGACTGTTTTGTCAATGTCTTGTATCTGTGGTGCAAAGGTAATTGTGGAGGGCCACACAGGCCTTCACAATGGTCTCAGCTTTCTCTGGTGCAACCTCAAGGGCTCTTCCTAGGATCCTCCATCTTGCAGCAAGGATCCCAAAGCAGTTCTTTGAAATTCTTCTGGCTCTTTAGTGGCAGTAGCTGTAGATCCCAGAAGACCCTTTGAATAAAATAAGCGTTTCCATTAGTATTGAACAGGAACATGAAGGTAACAACTGTGCAGCATGCTTTGGACATAGGCCCCTATTCTCTTACTAAGATGCTTGATCACTTTTATGCATTAATTACAACGTCTATATTGGTATAATTTTCACATATGTATATAGTCACATGTATTTAGCGTATCTTACCTGGATATGGTAGCATGAGGTTTACCCTCAGAGGGAATGTCTCGCATCCCACGAAGACATATGGGCTTGGTGTTTGGGTCCCCAGAAAGCACTCTGGCATTGGTCTATCTCCTCATTTGAATTCCATGCTGTCACAGAAACTAGCCCATTCAAGCTTAACATCCTTATCATTTATCGCCCTCCAGGTTCCCTTGGAGAGTTCATCAATGAGCTTGATAAGTTCCTTTCCTGAGGATGGCTCACCCCTCACAATTCTGGGTGACTTTAACCTCCCTACGTCTGCCTTTGACTCATTTCTCTCTGCCTCCTTCTTTCCACTTTCCTCTTTTGACCTCACCCTCTCACCGTCCCCCCCTACTCACAAGGCAGGCAATACGCTTGACCTCATCTTTACTAGATGCTGTTCTTCTACTAATCTCACTGCATCTCCCCTCCAAGTCTCCGACCACTACTTTGTATCCTTTTCTCTCTCGCTCTCCTCCAACACTACTCACTCTGCCCCTACTCAGATGGTAATGTGCCGTCGCAACCTTCGCTTTCTCTCTCCCGCTACTCTCTCCTCTTCCATCGTATCATCTCTTCCCTCTGCTAAATCCTTCTCCCTCCAATCTCCTGATTCTGCCTCCTCAACCCTCCTCTCCTCCCTTTCTGCATCTTTTGACTCTCTATGTCCCCTATCCTCCCGGCCGGCTCGGTCCTCCCCTCCTGCTCCGTGGCTTGACGACTCATTGCGAGCTCACAGAACAGGGCTCCGGGCAGCCGAGCGGAAATGGAGGAAAACTAGACTCCCTGCGGACCTGTCATCTTTTCACTCCCTCCTCTCTACACTTTCTTCTTCTGTTTCTGCTGCTAAAGCCACTTTTTACCACTCTGAATTTCAAGCCTATGCCTCTAACCCTAGGAAGCTCTTTGCCACCTTCTCCTCCCTGCTGAATCCTCCTCCTCCTCCCCCTCCCTCCTCCCTCTCTGTGGATGACTTCGTCAACCATTTTGAAAAGAAGGTTGACGACATCCGATCCTCATTTATTAAGTCAAATGACACCGCTGGTCCTGCTCACACTGCCCTACCCTATGCTTTGACTTCTTTCTCCCCTCTCTCTCCAGATGAAATCTTGCGACTTGTGACGGCCGGCCACCCAACAACCTGCCCGCTTGACCCTATCCCCTCCTCTCTTCTCCAGACCATTTCCGGAGACCTTCTCCCTTATCTCACCTCACTCATCAACTCATCCTTGACCGCTGGCTATGTCCCTTCCGTCTTCAAGAGAGCAAGAGTTGCACCCCTCCTCAAAAAAACTACACTCGATCCCTCCGATATCAACAACTACAGACCAGTATCCCTTCTTTCTTTTCTCTCCAAAACTCTTGAGCGTGCTGTCTCTAGCCAACTCTCCTGCTATCTCTCTCAGAATGACCTTCTTGATCCAAACCAGTCAGGTTTCAAGACTGGTCATTCAACTGAGACTGCTCTTCTCTGTGTCACGGAGGCTCTCCGCACTGCTAAAGCTAACTCTCTCTCCTCTGCTCTTATCATTCTAGACCTATCTGCTGCCTTACTGTGAACCATCAGATCCTCCTCTCCACCCTCTCCGAGTTGGGCATCTCCGGCGCTGCTCACTCTTGGATTGCATCCTACCTGACAGGTCGCTCCTACCAGGTGGTGTGGCGAGAATCTGTCTCCGCACCACGTGCTCTCACCACTGGTGTCCCCCAGGGCTCAGTTCTAGGCCCTCTCCTATTCTCTCTATACACCAAGTCACTTGGCTCTGTCATATCCTCACATGGTGTCTCCTATCATTGCTACGCAGATGACACACAATTAATTTTCTCCTTTCCCCTTCTGATAACCAGGTGGCGAATCGCATCTCTGCATGTCTGGCGGACATATCAGTGTGGATGTCGGATCACCACCTCAAGCTGAACCTCGGCAAGACAGAGCTGCTCTTCCTCCCGGGGAAGGACTGCCCGCTCCATGATCTCGCCATCACGGTTGACAACTCCATTGTGTCCTCCTCCCAGAGTGCAAGGAACCTTGGCGTGACCCTGGACAACACCCTGTCATTCTCCGCTAACATCAACGCGGTGACCCGATCCTGCTGGTTCATGCTCTACAACATTCGCAGAGTACGAACCTACCTTACACAGAAAGCGGCACAGGTCCTAATCCAGGCACTTGTCATCTCCCATCTGGATTACTGCAACTCACTGTTGGCTGGTCTCCCTGCCTGTGCCATTAAACCCCTACAACTTATCCAGAACGCTGCAGCCCGTCTGGTGTTCAACCTTCACAAGTTCTCTCATGTCACCCCGCTCCTCCGCACACTCCACTGGCTTCCAGTTTAAGCTCGCATCTACTACAAAACCATGGTGCTTTCCTATGGAGCTGTGAGGGGAACGGCACCTCCTTACCTTCAGGCTCTGATCAGACCCTACACCCAAACGAGGGCACTATGTTCATCCACCTCTGGCCTGCTAGCCCCCCTACCTCTACGGAAGCACAGTTCCCACTCAGCCCAGTCAAAGCTACTCGCTGCTCTGGCACCCCAATGGTGGAACAAGCTCCCCCACGACGCCAGGACAGCGGAGTCACTGACCACCTTCCGGAGACACTTGAAATCCTACCTCTTTAAGGAATACCTGGAATAGTATAAGAGTAATCCTTAAACCCCCCCCCCCCCATAAAAAAAGGGTGGTTGTCCCACTGGCTATCCTAAGTTGAATGCACCAATTTGTAAGTCGCTCTGGATAAGAGTGTCTGCTAAATGACTTAAATGTAAATGGTAGCGGCAGATGGCCTGCAATGAGTCGGGAGCCGAAATTGCTTCGTGAGAAGATTCCCGCATCTCCCTGCTGACCATATGCACCCACGTCGATCATGGTACCTTGCATCGCAGACTGCCATCAGGACCATTGCAAAAAAGCCCTTAAAGTTGTAGTACTTGATGCCCGAGTTTACCGGAGCTCCGATCCGAATATGTTTTCCGTCGACAGCTCCTGCACAAAACTGATAATTCCAAAGGTCCCCAAAATCTCTGTTGATTTCTGCCCATTTTGCAGTAATTGCAATTCAAAAAGAGACATTTCTGCTTCTGTAGCTAAAAAGTAGTGTCGTAAAGCATATAACACCAGACTGACATGTAGCTAGCTAGCTAGTATTTGTAAACAGGCATGTCGTCTTTAGCTAGAGTCAAAAAGAGTGCCTCTGCCCCTCTTGCTTGGTAAGCTACTCTGGCTCCCCAAGCCCCCTAGTGGATATACACTACACAAGGCGGACTTCGTCTCTGGGTGGAATCCGCTGCCCCCCAAAAAAACACTCCACCCACGTGCACGACCGTAGATCAACAGAGTGGAGCTTGTAGCAGCCTTATATATAGGCGTGAGAAGACCGATTTTCGGGATGTCGCATGGTCTCACAAACAACGCTGCAGCTTGCCCACATTCCACCGCAGATGCGGAAGGCCCACATACGCGGATGCGGTGGATTGAGACGCAGCCCATGCACAAAAAATTATACCTCTATCTTAAACTGACAGATTTTGATGGGGATTATTTTTATAATGTTACTTTTATGTTACTATTATGTTACTTTATTATGATTAAAAACCATGAAATCAACCAGTCCTCCATCGTTAACACAATGGAAAGATCAAATGCTTTATTATCTAAATTTTGAAAGTGTGTGGGCTACAGAAATAAATAAAATGGAGCAGTTTTAGGCCATGTGGCGGAGAGAGATGGGGGTGTGAGCAGGTGGGTTTGGGCAGGTGTGATGCCATTGATGTTTGTGTGTGTTTGTATGCTGTCATTTGTATGTTTTGTATTGTTTAAAAATATATATAAAACAGAAGCTGTCTATACATAGAGAGGACCATAACAGCAGAGCACATATAATCCAAGTAAATAAGGCCTTGTGATGTAGTTGTAAGACGTTGGATAGCAAATAATAGGCCTATCAGTGTAGGTACTTTAGGCTACATTCCAGGGTTCTCTCTTCTTCACTCATTGTTACTCTAACAGACACATCAAGTGTTTATCTTGCAATGGCTGTGCACATTCAAGGACAAGTATCACACTTACTGCTGTAGAAGTACTCCGCACCAATACATTCCCTCTCCCTGGGCCAGGCCCAGGGAATCCACAGTGAAGGTGTCAGCACCCTGGGTCACCTCCAGCCTGCCTGCATCCAGAGACTGTCTCTGCCTGCTGAAACTGAAGCCTGTACAGCACTGTGTGGAGATCTGCTTACACCACACCCTGGGGAGCCCCTCGTCCTTTAGATCATAAGGACATGTCAGTCTCTGCACACTGTCACAAGTACCTGTGGAATATAATGATAGATTAATATTAGAAATCTTAGACTCATATTAGACAATTCCTGGCAATACTTATGTGATATGATGTTGAAAGTTTTGGATATTACAAATTGTACTTATAGGCATAGGCCTATCAAGACATCAGTTCAAGAAAAGTTTTTTTGAATTTCCCGTCTCAAATATCACAACCAACTGTAGCATGTGTCAATAGCAGTAGAATGAAACTTGTTACACATCCCAAACTGTTTCATAAAGTAGATTGAATTGTTATTTGAGTGATTTGTAAATTAAGCTGAAAATGTATCTGTAATTTTCACTTTTCTATTTTGAAAACAGCTAACAGTGTGTTGTAACATTGTAACAAACACTTAAACAAATATGTACAGTATGTTTTGACTTGACTCATTCCGCTAATGAATATCAGTTCAGTCAAAGCAATAATCACTCTGTATTTGTTGCTATGCCTTCATTTAGCTTTGGTTATTGAAATCCATCCTAGGTCAGATCAAAAACAGTAAATGTGCAAAACAAATACACAAAGTCAAAAGCACTTTTCAAATGCATATTTGGACCTTACCTGCAAGCCAGAACAACACTGTAGTCAGTAGAAGCATTTTTGTTATTGAATGTTGAATGTTGAAAATATGAGGTAAAACCGAGCAGAAGGTGGTTTTGTCAGTGCATGTCAGTGTCTGAGAGGGGCATGTCAGGAAATGGCCAACCAAATATATCTAGCCTAATAGAGAGAGCACTTGTTTTCTTCTTGTTTTTGCATAGTTGGGTTGATTTAATCACATTAAATCATGTCATTAAATTGTGAATGTTTAATAGGCAAATATAGGATAGCCTAGTACACATTTAGAAATGTGTATGGAAGCTTTCCTGATATCTGTGAAAATAAAAAAGATCTAATGACTCAAATATGCAAACGTTAAATGCTAATGAATTTCCAAGGTATGGTTCAATCAATGTGTTTTATGGCTTGTACTTGGGACTTTTATTTTTCGATGGTGCGTACTTGTAATCTAGCGAGACAGTTTTGCTCACTGCCATTGGCTGTAGCCTTATCCAATGAAAAAGAGTGTTGGTGTCTTCCTCGCAGCGTCCCATGTGTGTGAGTGAGTGCTAGCAAAGCAACAAAATGGTAAATTCAATTAACATTTATTTAGATTTTAATAATATAATATTTGCCTAAAACATCAGATTATTTCCGACTCCAGTGTAGAGATTAAACAAATATTCGGATGTCGGACTGGCTGTTTAAACGTTGCTGATCCAGGTTACCATGCTAGCTAGCTGGCTAGCTTCTTAGCGTTAGCTAGCTAGCTATTTTGGTAGCCAAAAACAGCCGAATTGACATTTTGGACTGTTGTGTATTTCAGTTTTTTTTTTATTTATGTTACATGAGTTACATTTATGCGTTGTGATTTTTACTTTGATCCATGACTCTGTCGAATGAATGATATAGCCAGCGTTCAACTGTTCATGGTGTGTTTGTGTCTGATTGTAGCTTCGTCGAGAGACGAGACTGAGACGGGAGTACCTGTATAGGAAGGCCCAGGAGGACCGAGTGCGGACGATTGAGGAGAAGAAACAGAAGCTGAAATCTGCTCTTGATGGTGAGGACTGCATGTAATTCATTAGATTGGGTGGATGGTGAACAATCTGAACTGTTTTGATACATTTTAGGAGGTCAACGGGCATGGCTTTGAGAACAAATGACAATTTTGGTAACGTTAGCTAGTTCCAAGTCTTTGACTGGTTATTTATTTAATTTTTTTCACAGACAATCGTCTCATCCCAACTGAGGTTCGCAGAGAAGCTGTTCAGTTACAGAAATTGCTGGAGTATGACGATGAGGGAGCGGAAGGTTTGTTCCATAGAAATATAATTACATTCTCCCATCTAATTCTGTTTTTTCCACACATCAGGTTCTGCACATCAACATTCACTGTTAATATGATGTTGCTCATGACAATGAGCAAACCAATGACTGACTGAGAGCTTCTCCGTGTGTGCAGGTGTCAGCTCTCACATGGATGATGAGTATAAATGGGCTGGAGTGGAGGATCCAAAGGTCATGGTCACAACGTCAAGAGACCCCAGCTCTCGACTCAAGATGTTTGTCAAAGTCTGTCCCCATTATATGTCTCAAGATATTGGCTCTTTGTCAATTAGTCTTTCCTTGATTTCTTCCATCCTCTGCTCGCCTCCTTCTGAAAAGGCTTTGGAGAAAATAGGAGGCAAGGAGATAGGATGCAAGCAATCATAGAAAGATGAATTGAGAGAGCCATTCTTGTTCAATCTCTAGCACAAAGTATGTTTACAGTAATCTATATGACTTGTCCACAATTGTGGCTGATGTGTAACTTTTGCTGTTGACAGGAGGTGAAACTGATCTTCCCAGGCGCTCAGCGTATGAACAGGGGAGGTCATGAGATCAAAGCTCTTGTACAAGCCTGTAAAGCCAACAATGTTACAGACCTGATCATTGTTCATGAGACCAGAGGACAGCCAGGTAAGCCCATCCATAACCAACACCAAATCCTCTCAATTAAGTATCATAGCCCTGCACTATTATTTCTCTAGGTTTAATAATATTAGGTGTTTGTTTAATGCAAACAGAGGTTGAAATTAGCCAGTCTGTTTGAGCTATATTGTGCTATTTCCTTGTCACTCCTTGTCATGCCATGTTTGGCTTGACAAGGACAGCAATAGAATAGGCAAGAGCGCACAAATGGATCTGGGTTGACTAGAATGCCTCTTTCCAAGTATAAAAACACTGCATTGAGGTAACCTTAAAATAACTACTTTTATATTGCTTGTGGTATTAATAGATGGGCTGGTGGTGTGCCACCTACCTTTTGGACCAACTGCGTACTTCACCCTTTACAATGTGGTAATGAGACATGATGTGCCAGACATTGGAACCATGTCTGAGGCCTACCCCCACCTCATCTTTCACAACTTCTCCTCACGACTTGGCCAGAGGGTGAGAGACTTGACACTTAACAATTTTCAATAAATGTTTAGACTTATTATTTGAGTAGTGCATGCAAATGTTTGACACTGACTGTAAGTAAATCTCTCTCAATCAGGTTTCCAATATCCTCAAGTATTTGTTCCCAGTGCCTAAAGAGGACAGTAGACGAGTTATCACATTTTCCAACCAGGAGGATTTTATATCTTTCAGGTGAGTAGAGGGATGCTTTGGATGAGCTATTTGGGAACATGTACCTTATGTTTTTCTGATGAATTTTCTAGTCAGTCAGACTTATTCACTTAAAGTAAGGACCTATTTTCATTGCAGACATCACACTTTCAAGAAAACGGACCACAAGAACGTTGAGTTGTCAGAAGTTGGACCCAGATTTGAAATGAAATGTAAGTACAATATTTTCAATTTCTCATCATTAGCAACATCAAATGAGTTTTTTTTACAAGGTGGAATTTTGTATTAATTGCAGTTTTACCCTTTCCTGCACTGCACCCCTTATACCATTTGTGTATCTTTCTCTTGTGTGTATTGATGATGTACACACATAATTATATATAATTGTTCTATTATAAACTAGTGTTTTAACAACTGGTTTTCTGTCTGTAGTGTACATGATCAAGCTTGGTACCCTGGAGAATGAGGCTACAGCGGACGTTGAATGGCGCCACCACTCCTACACACACACTGCCAAAAAGAGGAAGTTTCTCAGCGTGGAGTAGCCTCAACCCATGTGCCCCTCTCATGGACCGCTCATGGCAAAAGCAGCCTAACCACATAGTTGCATAATGCTGTGTTTTAAGTTTTACACACCATTCCTCAGATATGTATTTCATGTTAATATGGTGTCAGACCTTGGATAATTTCATGGAAACAGACTTTACCAGATAAGTTGTGTATAATACAAACTAGATTTTGACTGGACTGAATATATATTTTTACTTCAATGGTTTTGTACTACATATGGGTATTTCTATAAATAAAGGGGCCAATGTGTGACATCTGGGTAAACATTTCTAAATGGTTTGATATACATTTAAATATGATTTTCTTGCAGCTTCACATGTATAGTTACAGGAATAAGAGTAGATAGGCACAATGAAATGAAACATGAACACTGTAATGCCTAGTAGCCAGGTCTGTTTGAGCTTTAGTCAACTTCTCTAAAATGTATAGCCATGCAAAACCTTCCAGAATAATAAAAAAGATAAACAACAGCATTTCTATATTTTGTAATAGTTTATATAATTTAATACAATGGGTTCTGTCAACAAAATCATTGACAATAATAACCACAAGAAATGCTCACTGGTATCTGAGTTTATAGAAAGACCCATATGTACTGTATCTGAGCTAGTGACTTGCCCAGAGATGATCAACATGTGAAAATAAAAGCAGTCCCAGGTTTTAATCTTGTTTTTACTTGCTCATATGATACAAACCACCTTCCCACTTTACTGCAAAAAATCAGGATCATGCATACTGTACATTTTCTTTATCACAGAATGAGGCCCAACCTCCATTTATTGCATTCAGCTATTTTGCTATTTAAAATTAATAGTTTTTAATGTGATAGATTCAGATGTAACAATGTTCCCCCCGGATATGTAATAGGTCAACTGAATCATATCACGTCATTTGTCTGTTGCTTACTGTGACATACGTTTTTACAATGTAACTTTTAAAAAATTATGTTTACTTGTAACACCCCCCTTTATGTATCTATTATGTTATCCAATGAACGAGTGTAAATGTGAGAACTGACCTATAGGGAGCGCGCATCACGGAGGTGTTCCGCTTTCCCAGAGATTCTACTTCTGATTGAGAGAATTCAAGATGGCTCCTTCAGGTAAGACTTTATTCCAAAACCAAATTTGCAGTTAGTTGTTTATGAATGAGTCGTTTTGCAATGGTATTGAGTTGCCCATTAATTAAGTAGTTGCTTATGTTATTACGTAAATTAGAGTGAAACAAGCTTTTCGTTACTTGATAGTATCGGACAGCAAAAGAAGCAACTAACGCGCTAGCTGGGTCATAGCTAGCTAGCTAGCTAATCCCTTTCCGCCTCATGAAAGCACTCACTCGAAAATGAAAAAACACCTGACAGGAATTAAGAAACTATTTATAACAGCCTCATCGACGCGGTATTGTCATTTCATCAAAATATTATAAATGAATTGTAATCTTCAGTGGTAGCTATACTGAGAGAAACATTGCTTCCAAAATTTCTAAATGTCAAATTGCTAAGCAGTCAAATCCCATTACTCTATGCTAAGCTAGGATAGCTACGTAATTACCTTGCCAACGATTTTAGCTATAACATTTGTAGCTAACGTTATATACAAAGCCAACAACAAGGCTCCTACGGCACTTCATGCAATCATGCAATTTCGCGTGCACATGAAATGTCTAGGTCAAGAGTCAAACTGCAGCGAGACATGCTGTAGTTAACGTTAACGAGCTATGCCTAGGCTATGTAAAGTTGCCTATAAAGTTAGCTGACTGGTTAGTAGGTTTAACTAGTTGAAGTGTCAAAGTAGTAATCTTCCATGAGAAATAACATTTGCTCGAGCCATTGACAATCTACACCAACTCAGCTGTGTGGTACAAGCAACCCTTTTAGCCAATGTTTTCACTGTGAGCAGCAACATTTTTGGAGATGTAAAAATTAGGCCTCTTCTGTTTATTTACCAGTTCTTTACCTAGTATACACATCAGTGTGGTATCAACCTTGCTAGTTGCAACATACTCTGTCAATCTGTGATCATAATTATGGGCACGTTTGTCTCACTCGGTTGATTGGATTCAGATGGATCGGATCGTAGCTAATTCGTAGCACTGTCTGTCTCAGGTTCCAGGTAAGGGCTCACTCCCCCGGATCCCCAGTGCATGAAGTTCTCCTGCAGTTGAAGCATCTCAGTGCTACCTCCCCTGCTCTTCCTGCCTGTCATCATGTCCTCCAACTCCTCCTCTTGCTCCTCCTCTGGAGAGACCAGTCCAGAGGACGTGCCCCGAGGTGGGGGCACCATCCGCGTCTACCTCCCCAATAAACAGAGGACTGTGGTAAGACTTTCAGAATAATTTTTTTGGCCTTTATATTACAAGTAAAATTAAATTATTTTCAACACTAATGATTCACTACTGCATCAATGACTAACTCCTAGCAGACAGTTGGTGTTGTCCCAGATGGTGCCTAAGGCCCTGTTCCAATCTATTTCTTATCATGTTTCTCAAACATGAGAACACATGATTTACCATAGAGATCCTAATAATTCACTGTGAATATGTGACTCACACAATTTCATAACTGTAAACTGAGTTGGTGCTGTATTTTATTATGTGAAAGTAGTACTCTTTCTCTGACACAACAAGCCACTTGCACACCCTACTTGTAATTGCTAAACTACATAAAACTCCCTTTTGTTCAAACATCTACTGTTTCTGTCTGCAGGTAAATGTTCGCCCCGGGCAGACAGTTTATGACAGTTTGGATAAAGCCCTTAAAGTGAGGGGCCTGAGCCAGGACTGTTGCGCAGTGTTTCGACTCCTAGAGGGGTAAGTGTCTGCCGTAGCCCATTTTAATGTCTTGTTTTTTAAGCATATTTCTTGTCTGATCTGGCAAGGTGTGAGTACAGTTCAATAAGTAAAAGGTTCTAGCAGTGTCTGTTAATGAAATCATCTATAAGTGGTGCATTGTTGATGTGTCTTAACCCTCTATTTACAACCCCAAGATACATTTCTAGCAACATTTCTTTCATGGCAATACAGTTTTCTGATTCAGATGAGTTTTTCTTCAATTTAATTTAATTTTTTTTATCTGCCACCCCCCCACAGTCGCAAAAGACTAACTGATTGGAACACTGACATCACCCCGCTGGTAGGAGAAGAGCTGCTGGTAGAGGTGTTGGATGATGTCCCTCTCGCCATGCATAACTTTGTAAGTAGCTCTTGTAAGTGTTTTACCTCTGCATTTGTGTATTGTAAGGCAACACTTATTTTTCCAGTAGTGGTTAACACCAACTTCTGCACATATGTGCCTCTGACTGTGTGGGTTAGAATAGCAGACTTTCCACTACTTTGTCACAACTGTCACCTCACTTTCTCTTCAATTGAAATGTCAGAAAAATACACTTTCACATATTATTTTTATTGCAGGTACGGAAAACCTTCTTCAAGTTGGCCTATTGTGACTTCTGCCACAAGTTTCTGTTCAACGGCTTCAGATGTCAGACATGCGGCTACAAGTTTCACCAGCACTGCAGCAGCAAAGTCCCCACTGTGTGTGTGGACATGGACACAATGACAAAACGGTGAGTCTGTCGAGGACAGGGCTCCAAATTAGCATTTTTCATTGGTAGCACGGTTTGATAGCACAACATAAAATCTAGGAGCACCAGAATATATTTTTTGGAATATTAGCGTTCTACATTGTGTAAAAGCACTACTTATTGAGATGCATTACATAGACAATTTTACCCTGTCTCTTTAAGCACGTCAAGTTTGTGAGTGACGACATGCAAGAGATCTGTCATTCATTCATTGCTATGATCATTGGTCTTCTAAAGCTATCCCTTTTCCTTTCTTTCTGTGCCCCCAAATGTTTAGATGTACTGGTAAAGTAACCAGATTGTTAGCTAGCTAATGAGGTAACCTGACTGAACAAGGTGTAAACAAATGCCCGTAAGTGGTTTTGGAATGACTTGTGACAAAGTTTTTAGGCCCTGTTCATAAACCAACTTTTTGGTCCACCAGCCACTGTGGCAGGTAGATGAAAAAAATCTGCCAGCCACTCAGAATTCTTACCAGTCAATACATTTATTTGGCATAATAACACGAAAAACAAACGTTTTTCCAGGTTTTGGATTTCCCCCAGTTTTATTTTCAGGTTTTCACTTTTAATAGAAAAACAACATTTGGGTGTTATAATTCCACATCAGCAGACCACAATAAAATATTTGGCAGGTATAGTTGCCCTCTAATTTCAATTACGCACCTCAAGAGACTGGTGTTTGGCTGGTGGTGTTTCTGTACTGCATGCGGAATAGAGTTTGCCAAATAAAAGACCACCCGAGTGATACAAATCACCATGATATCATATCATTCTGCCAGTTAACATTTTATTTGGAAAGTTTTATGGGAAAGCCTTTAGAAATGACTGTTTCGGCATTACTAACTGGTAGACACAGGCATTCCCATGCCGTTATGTCTTCAGAAAGTTGCAAGAAATATTCTTTACATGTAGGCTTTGGATTGAATGAATTAATCTGCCCTCGCTTTTTTCTCTAGGGAACTGAGAAACATCTGCACAGTGAAACCTATCATTACAACAATTATCTGGGCACATTTTTAAAATATATACAGTACCAGTCAAAAGTTTGGACACTGTATTTTCTACATTGTAGGATAATAGTGAAGACATCAAAACTATGAAAAAACACATATGGAATCATGTAGTAACCAAAAAAGTGTTAAATAAATCAAAATATATTTTATATTTGAGATTCTTCAAATAGCCACCCTTTGCCTTGATGACAGCTTTACACACTCTTGGCCTTCTCTCAACCAGCTTCACCTGGAATGCTTTTCCAACAGTCTTGAAGGAGTTCCCACATATGCTTAGCATTTGTTGGCTGCTTTTCTTTCACTCTGCCGTCCGACTCATCCCAAACCATCTCAATTGGGTTGAGGTTGGGGGATTGTGGAGGCCAGGTCATCTGATGCAGCACTCCATCACTCTCCTTCTTGGTAAAATAGCCCTTACGCAGCCTGAAGGTGTGTTGGGTCATTGTCCTGTTGAAAAACAAATGATAGTCCCACTAAGCCCAAACCAGATGGGATGACGTATCGCTGCAGAATGCTGTGGTAGCCATGCTGGTTAAGTGTCCCTTGAACTCTAAATGAATCACAGACAGTGTCACCAGCAAAGCACCCCCACACCATAACACCCCCTCCATGCTTTATGGTGGGAACTACACATGTAGAGGTCATCCGTTCACCAACACTGCGTCTCACAAAGACACGGCGGTTGGAACCAAAAATCCCCAATTTGGACTCCAGCCCAAAGGACAAATTTCCACCCGTCTAATGTCCATTGCTCGTGTTTCTTGGCCCAAGCAGGTCTCTTCTTCTTATTGGTGTCCTTTAGTAGTGGTTTCTTTGCAGAAATTCGACCATGAAGGCCTGATTCACACAGTCCACTCTGAACAGTTGATGTTGAGATGTGTCTGTGACTTGAACTCTGAAGCATTTATTTGGGCTGCAATTTCTGTGGCTGGTAACTCTAATGAACTTATCCTCTGCAGCAGAGGTAACTCTGGGTCTTCCATTCCTGTGGTGGTCTTCATGAGAGCCAGATTTATCATAGCGCTTGATGGTTTTTGCGACTGCACTTGAAGAAACTTTCAAAGATCTTGACATTTTCCGTATGTCTTAAAGCTGTATAAGGCCATAAGTGAACAGGAAAACGCTCATCCAGAGGCAGCGCTCCTAGTGGCCGGGGACTTTAATGCAGGGAAACTTAAATCCGTTCTACCTAATTTCTACCAGCATGTTAAATGTGCAACCAGAGGAAAAAAAACTCTAGACCACCTTTACTCCACACACAGAGACGCATACAAAGCTCTCCCTCGCCCTCCATTTGGGAAATCTGACCATAACTCTTTCCTCCTGATTCCTGCTTATAAGCAAAAACTAAAGCAGGAAGCACCAGTGACTCGGTTAATAAAAAAGTGGTCAGATGACGCAGATGTTAAGCTACAGGACTGTTTTGCTAGCACAGACTGGAACATGTTCCAGGATTCTTCAGATAGCATTGAGGAGTACACCACATCAGTCACTGGCTTCATCAATAAGTGCATCGATGATGTCGTCCCCACAGTGACCGTACGTACATACCCCAACCAGAAGCCATGGACTACAGGAAACATCCGCACTGAGCTAAAGGGTAGAGCTGCCGCTTTGAAGGAGCGGGACTATAACCCGGACGCTTATAAGAAATCCTGCTATGCCCTCCGATGAACCATCAAACAGGCAAAGAGTCAAGATTGAATCCTACTACACCGGCTCTGACGCTCGTCGGATGTGGCATGGCTTGAAAACGATTACAGACTACAAAGGGAAGCACAGCCGCGAGCTGCCCAGTGACACAATACTTCCAGACGAGCTAAACCACTTCTATGCTCGCTTCGAGGCAAGCAACACTGAAGCATGCATGAGAGCACAAGCTGTTCCGGATGACTATGTGATCACGCTCTCCGTAGCTGATGTGAGTAAGACTTTTAAGCAGGTCAACATTCACAAGGCCGCAGGGCCAGACGGATTACCAGGACATGTACTCCGAGCATGTGCTGACCAACTCGCAAGTGTCTTCACTGACATTTTCAACATGTCCCTGACTGAGTCTGTAATACCAACATGTTTCAAGCAGACCACCATAGTCCCCGTGCCCAAGGACTCTAAGATTAAATGACTACCGACCCATAGCACTGACGTCTGTAGCCATGAAGTTCTTTGAAAGGCTGGTCATGGCTCACATCAACACCATTATCCCAGAAACCCTAGACCCACTCCAATTTGCATACCGCCCCAACAGATCCACAGATGATGCAATCTCTATTGCACTCCACACTGCCCTTTCCCACCTGGACAAGAGGAACACCTACGTCAGAATGCAATTCATTGACTACAGCTCAGCATTCAACACCATAGTGCCCTCAAAGCTCATCACTAAGCTAAGGATCCTGGGGCTAAACACCTCCCTCTGCAACTGGATCCTGGACTTCCTGACGGGCCGCCCCCAGGTGGTAAGGGTAGGTAACAACACATCTGCCACACTGATCCTCAACACGGGGGCCCCTCAGGGGTGCGTACTCAGTCCCCTCCTGTACTTCCTGTTCACCCATGACTGCATGGCCATGCACGACTCCAACACCATCATTAAGTTTGCCGATGACACAACAGTGGTAGGCCTGATCTCTGACAACGATGAGACAGCCTATAGGGAGGAGGTCAGAGACCTGGCCGTGTGGTGCCAGGATAACAACCTCTCCCTCAACGTGACCAAGACAAAGGAGATGATTGTGGACTACAGGAAAAAAAAGAGGACTGAGCACGCCCCCATTCTCATCGACGGGGCTTTAGTGGAACAGGTTGAGAGCTTCAAGTTCCTTGGTGTCCACATCACCAACAAACTATCATGGTCCAAACACACCAAGACAGTCGTGAAGAGGGCACGACAAAGCCTATTCCCCCTCAGGAGACTGAAAAGATTTGGCATGGGTCCTCAGATCCTCAATTTTTTTTACAGCTGCACCATCGAGAGCATCCTGACTGGTTGCATCACCGCCTGGTATGGCAACTGCTTGGCCTCCGACCGCAAGGCACTACAGAGGGTAGTGCGTACGGCCCAGTACATCACTGGGGCCAAGCTTCCTGCCATCCAGGACCTCTATACCAGGCGGTGTCAGAGGAAGGCCCTCAAAATTGTCAAAGACTCCAGCCACCCTAGTCATAGACTGTTCTCTCTGCTACCTCACGGCAAGCGGTACCGGAGTGCCAAGTCTAGGTCCAAAAGACTTCTCAACAGCTTCTACCCCCAAGCCATAAGACTCCTGAACAGCTAATCATGGCTACCCGGACTATTTGCACTGCCCCCCCACCCCCACCCCCCACCCCATCTTTTTACGCTGCTGCTACTCTGTTAATTATTTATACATAGTCACTTTAACTCTACCCACATGTACATATTACTTCAACTACCTCAACTAGCCGGTGCCCCCGCACATTGACTCTGCACCGGTACCCCCCTGTATATATAGCCTCCCTACTGTTCTTTTATTTTACTTCTGCTCTTTTTTTCTCAACACTTTTTTTGTTGTTTATTTTACTTTTTTATTAAAAATAAATGCACTGTTGGTTAAGGGCTGTAAGTAAGCATTTCACTGTAATGTCTGCATCTATTGTATTCGGCGCATGTGGCCAATAAAATTTGTTTTGATTTGATTTAAAGTAATGATGGACTGTTGTTTCTCTGTGCTTATTTGAGCTATTCTTGCCTTAATATGGACTTGGTATTTTACCAAATAGGGCTATCTTCTGTATACCACACCTACTTTGTCACAACACAACTTATTGGCTCAAACGCATTAAGAAGGAAAGAAATTCCACTAATTAACTTTTAAGAAGGCACACCTGTTCATTGAAATGCATTCCAGGTGACTATCTCATGAAGCTGGTCGAGAGAATGCCAAGAGTGTGCAAAGCTGTCATCAAGGCAAAGGGTGGCTATTTGAAGAATCTCAAATATAAAATATAGTTTGATTTGTTTAACACTGTTTTGGTTACTACATGATTCCATATGTGTTATTTCATAGTTTTGATGTCTTCACTATTATTCTACAATGTAAAAATAAAGAACCCTTGAATGAGTAGGTATGTCCAAACTTTTGACTGGTAGTGTATATTTTTTCCTGGTCGCACTGGTGCTCCCAAAATAAAATGTCAGGTCGCACAGCAAAAATCTAGGACCATATGCAACCTAAAGGGTCGTACTTTAGAGCCCTGTCGAGGACATGGAGATGGAACGGGGCTACTGTTCTAGATTGTATGAGTCAATAGTGTGGTGACTATCCAGTACATTGTGATAAGAATTTAAGGGTTGCTTCCTTGTTGGGCTACAGCACATTGCATCCCTATGGGCTAAACTGTTTAGGATATATGGCCAGTCCCATATGGGTTACCACACAGTTCCTTTTTTATGGCTGTCCCCCTCTGTTTATGCTGCTGAATTTATCTCCCAGGGAGGACTTTGGCTACAGGCCATGATCAATTATTGTGAAGAGATCTAGATTATAGACTACATTTCTTGCGCATACCCTTTTTTAAATTATACATAGTATAGAGCACATACATGTTTAATACAAATTGAGAGTATATTATGTTTAGGGGTAATTTAGACCATATTGCTAATGATAATGGATCAGGAGCTCCTGTTTTACTGTTTAGGCTTGCATTTCTGTCTATATTTAGCCTACTTTTTTTTCTTCATTACCCACCCTTCATGAAGTTTGCAAACTTAAATCTGAAGGGCTAAATGGTTGCTTATTTTGTTTTACTTTATTTATTTCTCAATACCTTAAAATACCCCAAAATATGCTGCTTAAGAGATTTCACAAGTAAGGCTGCCACTCGCCATTATGCTGCAACCGTGTAATGATAGGGGTTGGTGGCTAGGGAAGGAGGGACGTGGGGGGAGGGGGTGTTCTGGGTGGGAAACGACCAATGGGTGGGTTTCCCTGTGGGTCCTGCTTTTTGTTTCACATCCATGGGCTTACTAACACTACTGATAAGCAATGGCAACGCTAGCTACTCTCTCTTGGTATTTGAAAGGCCTAAACTGTCCTATTAAATGTTCCAGCTTTCTTGATATCCTAGCAAGAAACCATGTTGATATAGCAACACTCCAAGAAACACACCTACTCCAAAAAGACACACACAGAATAAAGAACCATTTGTACAAACTGACTGCTGTTTCATCAGTCCCAAACAAAACTAAAGGTGTAATCATAATGATACATAGGAAACTCAAAAGTACCATTTTGGGTAAAGGCGAAGACCAAGAAGGCAGAATCACTTTCCTTAAATGTATCCATAACGCAAAGAAAATTGTCTTTTATTAATGTGTACACTACAAATTCATATGGTCCTAAATTTTTAGGATTCTCTGAACAGCGTATTGTTAGAATTAACCGAATTCCATATGGTTATTGGGACCGACATTAATGCTATTTTGGACATGTGGGACAAATCTAATAAGACCAACTACAATCCACACGCAACCAAGGCATTCCAGCATATACTCTCTAATTACAACCTCATTGATGCCTGGCAAGCACATAATCCTAAAGCAAAAGAGCACACTTTCTACTCAAACAGGCATAAACCATTCTCACGAATCGATTTCATACAATTATCTACACGTCTATTTTCTTGAATTAAGAAAATAGAAATTATACAAATGAGCTTGTCTGACCACCGTGCTTACCACTGCCAACTTGAAATTTCAGAATTTCTGTGATCAATTTGAAATTGAACTAAATGAATTCATAATGATCAATAAAAATTCAGTCGATTTACCCCCGGATTCTATTGGATGCCACCAAAGGTTTTATAAAAAATAATGCAACTGCATTTGCATCTGGGTTGAATAAATCACAAAGAAGATACCAGATTTGGAAATGTTAACGGTGTTAGAGCGTTCTCAACAAACTCTTTTCAGACCAGGTAGCTATTACTCTTTCCAAAATCAAGATGGAACTTAATTTATACTGAACAAAAATGTAAATGCAACATTTAAAGTGTTGGTCCCAATCTACTAAGCAAACATATGGAATTGTTTTAAGATGGGCATATCATTTAACTATTTAATTTAGAATTTTAGGACGCCTTAAGGTATCCCCCCCCCAAAAAAATGTGGGATCAAATATTGAATTTGGCCTTTACTACTATAGCTCATAGAAATGAATTGAGTAACACATTCATAAATTGCAAAAAAGACACTCAAAAAATAAATCATCAGGAATAATGTTTTGAAGTGTCTGTCCTATATCTAGGAGATATAAGAAAGCTCAAGAAATAATAAAAGTGGACACATATTTAACCCCATATGTTTGTTGGCACAAAACTACCTCCATACTTAGACGAGTCACATGACATTAGTGGGGGTCGTAGAGCGAAACGGAGAACACCGTCATGTTCGAGAGTTTCATCTTTCCATAGTTAGGCCAAACCATTCGGACGCTACAGACGTTTTCGTGAGAAGACAGATTTTGTGTTCTCTTGGTCTGACAAACAGCTCTGTAGCTCTGCCACTTTCCACCGCAGATGTGGAAGTGCGACATAAGGGCGGATGCGGTGATAGAGATGGCCCATGCCAAAAAAACAGACAGATTTTTGTCTTAAGGATTTAACCGGCAGAATATCTTATCAAAATGAATATATTGCCACGGCTTAATTTCTGTAGTTCAACCCCCCCCCCCCAAAGAGACCAAACAAAATAAAAAGTTGCTCACACAAAAATTCCCACAATGTTCTCCATGCATTTTGTTGTGCTTTTCACAAGGTCACCCATATCACGTCATATTTGTTTTACTGTTAGCATTGTGTGACTGGAACAGCTCTCTTTACCCTCTGCTTACCCTCTGTGTGTGTACTGTACCTTGTTTCCAGGTTCACACCTAATCCCTGCACAGATGAGTACCCTCAGATATCCATACTGTTGCCAGACAACTCCATATCCCAGAGCGACATAGCCTTAACCCCAGATTCTTCTGGGTAAGTGGATCTCAACCATAGTCACATGCGTCCCAAAGGACACCCTATTCCCTATATCAGGGATGGGCAACTTTGATGGGGGTGGGTGCAACAAAAAATCTGAACACATGAGAGGCCGTGGTGGCTCGTGGGTCTGCGTACCCACATCCATACCCACACATGCAGTCAGAGCCAGCCCTAGCCTTTTGGGGACCCTAAGTTACATTTTGTTTTGGGGGGTTTCCCCCCACCTTACGAGCAAAACATGTTTTGCGGCCCCCCTCTTGACAGCGGCGATAATATATTTTTTTGAGTTAATGTCCTGCAATTCTACAATTTTTTTCATGGGGCGGAGAGAAGATTTTGGAATTTTATAACACATTTCATGCATTCCTACTAATTTTGCCATAGGGTGGAGAGAAATGTTTGCAGTTTTGAATATGATATCTGAGTGAGAGTGACCTAACAAAATGAATGGGGGCCCCCCGGTCTGTAATTTGACCATGATTGCTGGCAAGACTAATTTACCAATCTAAAAAGAAAAGTAGCTGACATGGGTTAACTCAGTAAGTTGACACCGACCGACTGAGGTTTATTTTTTTTATTTTTTTGTCTTAGGAAATTGATCTGTGGGCCATGCCTTATATAGTGCACTACTTATCCCATAGGGCTCTGGTCAGAAGTAGTGCACTATAAAGGGAATAGTGTGCCATTTGGGATGCAGACACAGAAACCATATGGTATTGGTGCCCCCTCAAATGGATAACAGTAACTCTTCAGAAATTAACCGAACCTGTTCTGTTGTTCCCCTATGTGTCTTGTAGGCATGGACTTCTGTCACCGACCTCAGCCTTCCTGTTCCCCCCGCCAGTTGTAGATGGACCGTCCCTACAGAGGCATCGGTCCACCTCCACCCCCAACGTCCACATGGTCAGCACAGTGGGCCCTGCCGGCGTCAGCATCATAGAGGTGAGACAGTCACTCCTACAATACAGGGTTTACAAATAAATTCATTAATCCATTTTACAATGGAAATGTGTCTTCTGCTTATTTCTCAACCCCTACAATAGCGTACATCACACACACAGTGGACATCAATGTGAGTCTGTGAATGTTTCATTAATATTAGACGTGAGTGGTTATCCGATGTGTTTCTCTCTCTTTTTAGGAGGCGTTAAAAATACAAAATAATACAATGGGTGAGATTTCAAATCCCATTTCTTTATCCTTACTCATGTCTTTGAGATTATTTTCTACTTGCTCATTTGTCTCAAAACCCGCTCATTTGAATACTGTTATATTATATACAGGTCCTGAACCCTCATCCAAACCCTCCACCAGCCCGCCCTCCCTGGGCTCCCCTGGCAGGAGACCCCCCAAATCCCCCTCAGAGCACAAGGAGCGCAAGCCCTCCTCATCTGACGACAAAAAGAAAGTGGTAAGTAGCGTTTAGATATACCGGCGCTACTAAAACCCTTCTATGGAATGAGAATCTCATCTGGGTGAAAAAAGGTTATGGCATCGCAGTTGTTGCAGTCTTTTGGGGAGATGCCTTCATGACCTTTTCTTTTTTAGTGTCCGAGACTGAACCCTTGGTGCTCGTTGTTAATTAGGGATGGGGATGTTGTTGAAAATGGTGTTAAGTAAAAGTGTGTTTCAGCACCGTGGCGGTTATAGAGACTCAAGTTACTACTGGGAGGTCCACTCTCGAGAAGTCACCGTCCAGAAAAGGATAGGTGCAGGCTCCTTCGGGACGGTCTTCAAGGGAAAGTGGCACGGAGATGTGGCCATCAAGATCCTCAAAGTGACAGAGCCAACACCTGAGCAGCTGCAGGCTTTTAAAAATGAAATGCAAGTCCTAAGGTGAGTACTGTACATTCTTACATTGACAAATGAATTCATGTTTTTTTTTTGGGGGGGGGGTCTTGATATACCATACATTACTCTATTATGGTGCTGTATTGCAATTTACATAGATGTTTTTACTAAAACTGTCATACCATGAGTTACCATGAATGTTGTTGGTAGAACTGTGGAACATGCCGTTTTGGGTGAGATATTGATAGTTATGCAGTGTGTGTTGTGACTGATGTTGGTGTGCCCCCCCCCCGCAGAAAGACACGCCACGTCAACATTCTGCTGTTCATGGGCTTCATGACTAAGCCTAACTTTGCCATCATCACACAGTGGTGTGAGGGCAGCAGCCTGTACCGCCATCTGCACGTTTCCGAGACCAAGTTTGAAACCATGCGCCGCATCGACGTGGCCAGGCAGACAGCACAGGGCATGGAGTAAGCAATTTCACTTTCAGGGCAGTTATTAAAGTGGCAATCTTAGGATTTGTACATCCATTTATTTATTTTATTTTTATTCATGATATATAGCTATTGATTCTTGAAGAATATAACTTATAAATGCCTCATGAGCTTTGTTCAACTGTCTTTATCACAACACATGGTGCTTTTTACAGTCACAATTGAAAAATATTAACATGCAGTATGTTCTTTTTTAGCTTATCTGCTTTTATATTTACTTTATGTATACATTTAGAAGTAACATATGCCTTTTTTGTGTTTTTTCAGTTATCTTCATGCCAAGAATATAATTCATCGAGACCTGAAATCAAACAGTATCCTTTCTTGAGCTGGGCTTTTACCTCTGAAGTAGAATAAGATGAATTTACACTGAACAATGATCAAACGTAACATGTAACGTGTTGGTCCCATGTTTCATGAGCTGAAATAAAAGAGCCCAGAAATGTTCCATATGCACAAAAAGCTTATTTATCTCACATTTTGTGCACAAATTTGTTTACATTTTACATTTTAGTCATTTAGCAGGCGCTCTTATCCAGAGCGACTTAGTTAGAGTGCATATATTATTTTTTTCATACTGTTTTACATCCCTGTGAGTGAGCATTTCTCATTTGCCAAGATAATACATCCACCTGATAGGTGTGGCTTATCAAGAAGCTGATTAAACAGCATGATTGTTACACAGGTGCACCTTGTTTTGGGGACAATAAAAGGCCACTCTAAAATGTGCAGTTTTGTCACACAATACCACAGATGTCTCATATTTTGACGGAGCGTGCAATTGGCAAGCTGACTGCAGGAATGTCCACCAGAGCTGTTGCCAGATAATTGAATTTTAATTTCTCTACCACAAGCCACCTCCAAAATCGTTTTAGAGAATTTGGCAGTACGTCCAACCGGCCTCACAACTGCAGACCACGTGTATGGCGTTGTGTGGGCGAGCAGTTTGCCCCATGGTGGCGGTGGGGTTAGGTTTACGAACACAATTTCATTTTATCGATGGCAATTTGAATGCACAGAGATACCGTGACGAGATCCTGAGGCCCATTGTCGTGCCATTCATCCGCCGCCATCACTTTATGTTTCAGCATGATAATGCACAGCACCATGTCGCAAAGATCTGTACACAATTTCTGGAAGCTGAAAATGTCCCAGTTCTTCCATGGCCTGCATACTCACCAGACATGTCACTCAGTGAGCATGTTTGGGATGCTCTGGATCGACGTGTACGCCAACTTGTTCCAGTTCCCGCCAATATCCAGCAACTTTGAACAGCCATTGAAGAGCAGTGGGACAACATTCCACAGGCCACAATCAACAGCCTGATCAACTCTATACGAAGGAGATGTGTCGCGCTGCATGAGGCAAATAGTGGTCACACCAGATACTGACTGGTTTTGTGATCCACGCCCCTACTTTTTTTTTTTTTAAGGAATCTGTGACCAACAGATGCATATCTGTATTCCCAGTCATGTGAAATCCATAGATTAGGGCATAATGAATTTATTTCAATTGACTGATTTCCTTAAGTGAACTGTAACTCAGTAAAATCTTTTAAATTGTTGCATGTTGCGTTTATATTTTTGTTCAGTATAGATTATATGGATAGGGAGGACCTGATCTTAGATCAGCAGTCCTACTCGAAGACTCTTTATGAATACGGGCCCTGAGTTTGGATCTATGGTGTGCGTAACACTTTCTCTAGTGTAGGCCTATGTGGTTGGCCAGAAGCCTAGTTAGAAGCCAATGATGAATGACCACAGAAGCATTTTTGAACACCCTATTTATTTGTGTGTTTTGTCTGTGAGTTCAGTGCTGTGTTCACCACTAACATGAATATTTTTCACCGTGTTCAGTTGTGAAATCTTTGCATCATGATTTTAGTGCTTATATTGCCTGGTGTGAGCCTGTTAAGCTTCAAACTGTGCCAGAGCATCTTGTCTTCTTCCTCTTTTTAAAGGTGAAGTAAAATGTGTTGTGAAGGCTTTCTAGCAAATCAAACATTCATGGAGATTAATTAGAACAAATGTATCAATTTTTCGTATTTGTCAAAATTAATCATAAAATTGATCAAATATTTGTCAGCTCTTCAGAGAAAGATATTTTACCCACCACCAGTATCACTTGAGGCCAATGCTTGTGTCTAAATCTAGATCACCTTTGTAGAATGCTATCAATTTCAAGTCTATTTAGTAGTTTTGAAGGTCGTGTTAACATCACCAGTGTGATTTGCTTTTCCAAATGTATATACCTACCAACCTACCTGTTGCCGTGTTCCTGAGCTCTGTTGTCAGACATCTTCCTCCATGAGGGCTGGACTGTGAAAATCGGGGACTTTGGGCTGGCCACAGTGAAGTCTCGATGGAGTGGCTCCGAGCAGGTAGAACAGCCTAGCGGTTCCATTCTGTGGATGGTAAGTTCCTTGCACTCCTGGGTTGTATTGATTTACAGCACACCGTAGCATACCATAATGCAACAAAAACAAGTGTCTCATTGAACAAGTTCAGGTAGTCCCTTCCCGTTTCGGTCCGTTTTCTTCCGTTAGGTGTCAAGGAAATACGACCTAGATATCACTGGCTGGTAGTGGGGGGTAGCATCATTTAACATCAACTGTCAAACTACATTTAGCCATGTGATTTGTAATGTCTTGAGTTTTCCTAGAGAGTTTAGAGGGGTTGTATTTCTCATGTGTGATTATACTCTTTCAGTATGAAGACCACAGTTGTAACACATCTTCAACTAGAACGGGTACATTTCCTAAAACAGGGTGTCCGCGGGTCCTTAAAGTATTTACATCTTAAATTCATTTATCTGATTTAAAGGCCTTAATAAGTCTTACAATGTCTTCAATTCAGTTTTCAAAGGTCTTAAAAAATGCGACGGAGATGACTACACGGTTTCTGTTATATTGTGCAGCTGCGTAATTGTTGCCACCACGGTAAATTTTTTATATATATATATATATATATAACATCAAATAATACTTGAGGCACACTTTCAAGATGTTACATCGCTATCTGCATGTGCTCGTCTTGTGCGTGTGCGAGTCGGACTGTTGCAGAGGAGAGAGAAAGGTAGTCTTATACAATTTAAGACAACACTAACTAGAGCCGGGACGATAAACCAAAAATTACCGACACCGACATTGCCCTCCTCTTACGGAAGCAATTTTGCTTATGTCTGTAATTTAGGTGATTAGGCTACACATCGTTCCTGCAGATTTGTTGGTTCTAAAACCAATTTTTGGTCAACAGTGATGTGCATAACCAGGGTTCGTGCGGTCATGAAAATCATGGAAAAGTCGTGACATTTTAAAATTTTGTTTTCCAGGCCTGGAAAAGTTTAGGAAAATTATACAATCCTAAAAGTTTTTAAAAGTCATGGAAATAAATTCCATAATTTCTGTTAATGTAATTTATTCATGCACAGTTGAAAGATTTTATCAATCAAATGAAAATCAACATATCAGCCAGGATCGGAATGACACTTCAGCGCGTTTGTTTGCATCACCTGCATCTGTGCAAGACGAGTGGGCCGTTGCTTAAGGAGAGAGAGACAGCCAGACATTGCAGCAGCAGGTAGGACTATACAATATGATAGAGAATAGACTAATAACTAGGTAACCAATTAAAAACATATCTTGTACCATCTAGGTAACTGTTTAGCTATTATTAGCATGTATTAATGTTTTCGTCATGTCCCCAAAAACTTTCCACCGACACTTGCGAACAAGGCTATACAAAGTTGATTAATTTTTTTTTACGATTAATTTGATTAATTTAAACAAGTACTGTTTACAAAACAAACGATGCACTTCACCATTATATTAGTTGAGATTCGGTTCAATCATGCTGAATCAAATCAAAATAATTTGTGAATCGCGAAGAGTAATTTTAGGAAAAAATATTTGACGTAGCCTTTCTTTTCGATTATGTAGCTTCAAAACTTGTTTTGTTGATACTTCCAGTTGATTTGGTAATCCAATGTATGGGACATTGCAACTCAATAGATGCTAGTCAGCCTGCAAGGTAAACACTTCTAAGGTAGCTAAAATTGACTAATCTCAAAAAGGTACATTTCCTGAAGAAAATGTGTGGACTTGCTTCAGCTGAATAGAAATATTTGTATCCTAGCATAGCCATTTTGATCTTTGATATATTGAATGAGCTAATTATTTCAAAAGGAATAACATTTATTTGGTTGTAATGTTGCAATGTTATACATCAAGGGTGGTCAACCATCCTCCATGAGAGCTAATGGGTGTGCAGGCTTTTATTCCAGTCCCCCTCTAACAAACACATTTTAAAAAATTAGCTGCTCAACTGGACCTTGATAAAGTGGCTCTGATGTGTTTGAGCAGGGCTTGATCAAAAGCCTTCACAACCAGTTGCTCTCCAGACTGATGGTTGACCACATGTGTTTTATACAGTTGCCTAACAGGTATTATACTTTGGGGGGGGGGGTAACGACAGGAGATGATACATGGGATCAAAGAGCAGCCTCCCAGTGTCGTGTATGAACCCAGATTAACCTGCTTCCTGCAATGAAAGTCACTGCCCTATCCCTGTTTCGCTGCCTCTCCCTCCCCCCTTTGCACATGGAGTGAAGGGAGAGATGCTTTCTGATAATGTGCTGACAGTTGAGCAACATTTTAAAAATGTAATTGTGGGAAAGACTGTTTTTAAAACTACTGTTAAGAGGAAAGTCTCAGCCTTATGTTAGTATAACAATAAGGGTTGTCGCGATACTCAGAGGTATCGTGGCAAGGAAACAAAACATGAAGTGAACTGAATTTCCTGAGGAAAACAGTCTTAATGTTGTGGAGTAACTACAATGTTGTTGATACATCCTAAATTTTCTCCTATCACAGCCATTAAACTCTAACTATTTTAAAGCTACCATTGGCCTAATGGTGAAATTCCTGAGCGGTTTCCTTCCTCTCCGGCAACTGAGTTAGGAAGGACGCCTGTATCTTTGTAGTGACTGGGTGTATTGATACACCATCTAAAGTGTAATTAATAACTTCACCATGCTCAAAGGGATATTCAATGTCTGCTTTTTTTATTTGTACCCATCTACCAATAGGTGCCCTTCTTTGGAAAACCTCCCTGGTCTTTGTGGTTGAATCTGTGTTTGAAATGTGTGGGGTACAGAGATGAGGTAGTCATAAAAAAAATCATGTTAAACTATTATTGGACATAGTGAGTCCATGTAACTTAAGCAATTTTTCCTCCTGAACTTATTTAGGCTTGCCATAACAAAGACATTTCAGCTTTTCATTTTTTATTAAACATTTTCCACTTTGACATTATGGGGTATTGTGTGTAGGCCAGTGACAAAATTGGTCAATTTTAATTTCAGGCTGTAACGCATCAAAATGTGAAAAAATTCAAGGGGTGTGAATACCTTCTGTATTTCTCAACTGTCAATATAGAGGAAATAACACCACTTTACAAACGGAGTATGTATACTGAACAAAAATATCAACGCAACATGTAAAGAGTTAGTCCCATGTTTCATGAGCTGAAATAAGAGGCCAGAAATATTCCGTAGGCATAAAACGCTTATTTCTCTGAAATTGTGTGCACAACTTTGTTTACATCCCTGTTAGTGAGCGTTTCTCCTTTGCTAAGTTAATCCATCCACCTGACAGATGTGGCATATCAAGAATCTGATTAAATAGCATGATCATTACACAGGTGTACCTTGTGCTGGGGACAATAAAAGGCCACTCTGAAATGTGCAGTTTTGTCACACAACACAATGCCACAGATGTCTCAAGTTTTGAAGGAGCGTGCAATTGGCATGTTGACTGCAGGAATGTCCACCAGAGCAGTTGCCAGAGAGTTGAATGTTCATTTCTCTACCGTAAGCTGCCTCCAACGTCGTTTTAGAGAATTTGGCAGTATGTCCAACCGGCCTCACAACCACAGACCACGTGTAACCACGCCAGCCCAGGACGTCCACATCCGGCTTCATCACCTGCGGGATCGTCTGAGACCAGCCACCCGGACAGCTGATGAAACTGAGGAGTATTTCTGTCTGTAATAAAGCCCTTTTGTGGGCAATAACTTGTTCTGATTTGCATGGCTGCGCCCCTGCCCAGTCATGTGACATCCATATATTATGGCCTAATTAATTTATTTCAATTGGATGATTTCCTTATATGAAGTGTAACTCAGGAAAATCGTTGCATTTATATTTTTGTTCAGTGTAATTGAGGCTATGCACCAACGGAACAGAGCGCGTTATTTGCAGTGAATACATCGAGTAGCCTATTTTTTTATTTTACCATTATTTAACTAGGCAAGTCAGTTAAGAACAAATTCTTATTTACAATGACGGCCTACACCGGCCAAACCCGGACGACGCTGGGCCAATTGTGCACCGCCCTATGGGACTCCCAATCACGGCCGGTTGTGATACAGCCTGGAATCAAACCAGGTGGTCTGTAGTGACGCCTCAAGCACTGAGATGCAGTGCCTTAGACCGCTGCGCCACTCGGGAGCCCCGAATATAGGCCTACCAATGGAATGTTTTTGTAGGACATTAAATGTACTGTTAGATCAATTGCATGGCTATCCAGCAACAATATCATAATAAGAGTTAGCAATGTGTTGTGAGTTTCCACTTCCTGAGGTGGGAAATTATGTAGCATATATCCTAGGCCAATATGCAGAAAAAACATGCAGGCAAATTCATCTAAAAAAAGATATGATTATTCTGGATCCTATTTTGACATGTTGCACATCCAAAATATCCATCATGCATTCCCTGAACATGTTAGATGAAATGACTTCTTTAATGTCTTACCTTGGCACTGGAAAAGGTCGGGCTAGAGCCCTCCCGCTTAGCTACCTTGCTTCTAAGTATAGCCATTTTAACCTGATTCACTGAATGGGATAATTATTTTATTAGACTTTTTGGTTGTAGGCTAATGTTATAGCGTAATACCTCCAGGAGAGCTACTGGGTGTGTAGACTTTACTTCCAACCCTACTCTAACACACCAAATTCTACAAATCAACTGCTCAACAGGCAACAACAGAACCTTGTTAAGATGACACAGGTGTTTTTTGAGCAGTACTGGATCAAAAGTCTGCACACCCAGTGACCTAGCTCTCCAAATGGAGCATTGATAACGTTTTAAACTGTAACAGTGCTGTATGTTTGACTAAGGCATTTTTTCACAGTGGTAACGTTGTGGTATTGAGTATCATTATAGCTGGTATTGGTATCGAAGCCAACATTTTCAACACTTAGTTTGTGATCTAGCTAATGATTATCCCATTGTGGTAGACTAAACAAATACAGATGGGCAACCCCATGCTTCAGCCATCTATAGCCTAGCCACTATGCCACTACAATACACCCGTTAGGCTACAGGAGAATGTTGGGATCGTCTCAAACCAATCATCAATCAGAGTATCAAAGCCAATGACACATTTTCTAACTGCCGCTTTACCCACGTGTGTTCCGGCTCTGGCCCAACCCATCGGTTCCTGGACCAATCAGATGGCTCCGAATGTGTTTGCATTCAGTGAAGGGTCAGGGATGCACTCCGATCCAGACTCATTGCAGAGAAGAAACTAACGTCCGTGAGTGTAGCGTTTGGCCGGAGTAAGGGGTTTGGGTAGCCAGGCAAATGGAAAAGGTCTTAGTTTTAAATGCATCTTCATGGAACCTGCAGATGAAATGAAATGTTTGTGCTTGAGTCAGCTGTCCAATGATATGTGTGCGTTTCTGGTTTTAGGCTCCTGAGGTGATCCGGATGCAGGACACCAACCCTTATACGTTTCAGTCAGACGTGTATGGCTACGGGGTGGTCCTGTTTGAGCTGATGTCAGGGACTCTGCCTTATTCCCAGATCAACAACAGAGACCAGGTGAGACGATGATCATGGCAGCAGCAACCTGATTTACGAGAACAAATAATTACAATGAAATTATTACAAGTTTACAAAACACCATAAATATAAAATGAGACTACCGAGAGGACGATAGGAACGGTTTACCTCTTAGTACAGATCTGAAGGGTGCAGCTAACATGTATGCTATTTAAGATCATTCAAATTCAAACGTCTCGTACATAAGAACTGATACTGTTGTATATTCTATTCCCAACCAGAGACATACATTTACCAACCTGTATTTCCTCTCAGATACTCTTTATGGTTGGACGCGGCTACTTGTCTCCAGACCTCAGTTTGCTGTCCAGTAGCTCACCCAAGTCCATGAAGAGGCTCATCATTGACTGCCTGAAGTTCAAACGTGACGAGAGGCCCCTCTTTCCACAGGTGAGAAGCAGCACTGCCAAAGCATTTGGTCAAAGTCAACAACAGGCTTTTTTACTTATTCTTCTCTTTACTTACTGTTCTTTTATTGTTTTGTTTTATCCATCTCCACCTCCTTGGTTCTTCCTGGTTATGGTTTGAGTGTGAGTACCTTTCCAATTCTACAATGTTTATTTTGTTTCTCCTCAGATCATGTTAGGCATTGAGCAGGTCCAGGACCTGTTACCAAAAATCGAGCGGAGTGCCTCGGAGCCCTCCCTCCACCGGGCTGTGCATGCAGAGGAACTGAACCCACTCCTGTTCCACACCACTCGGCTGATGCCCCTTTGAGCCCTGCCCTTCCAGGCCCCCAGTCACAGGAGCTGTCTGTCCCTCTGTCTGAGAGAGAGAAGGAAAGAGACCACCACTGACGCAAATGTTGGCTGCATTATTCCCATGACAGAAAGAGATTGCACTGACAGCTTCCCATCCCAACACCCCAGAGGCTTCGTACCAAATGGCACCCTATTCCCTACATAGTGCACTACTTTTGACCTGATCCCTATGGGACACTATAAGACTGCCATTTGGGACAGAACCCAGCGTTCCCCTTCCTCTGGCACTGGTTGGGGCTCCTCCCACAGACACCACCACCAATAACCCCTCCTCCCACAGACACCACCACCACATATAACCCCTCGTCACGCAGACACTCCAGATCACAACCCCCTGAGCCCTCAGACTCTCCCTACTCCACTTCAGAACACACAGCTCCCCTCCCTTCCCCCTGCTCACAGTCCTACACAAATTGGAACTGCAGAACACACGCTGGCCTAGCCATGTCAGACCCCCTACATTCCTATACTGTAACTGTACATGCATGGCTATGGATTTCTCAAGGCTGCTTTTGGGGGAAGGGACACCAGACTCTTTTTAGTTGTATCATAATGAAGTCAGCGTTCTGAGATTAAGTGCAAGCGATGAAAGAGATATGCTTGCAAAACAACAGAATGCAGAGAAGTGACTTTCACTTGGGTTTTATGACCATATTTTAAATGATTGGTCCTTCTGGTCCCATAACGGTTTTGGTAAATCAGTGTTGTCATGCATTGTTAGAATATGGACATGAATAAGTTGTATTGCTGCTATACAACATGGATTGATATGCCACTTTCTAAGAACAGCAGTTTGGAAGCCGTTAACTGCGGTGTCATATGGGTACAGCGCCATTTTGAAATGCACAGCGGGTCGTGTTCATAGTGCACACCATAGCATAGTGCTTTGCCATCGGAAATCAAAAACAAGTGTTTATTATTGGACAAGGTTAGGTTGTCCCTCCATCTTTCAGTCTGTTTTCTTCCGTTTGGTGCCTAGTGAATACGACCCAGACATGTTCAAACCTGTGCATTGTTTCCATTGAATACATGTAGGTTAGTTCAGCCCAGAGAGCTTCTGTATGGCCATGAAACCTGTAGTCTTAACAGATGAGTAATGAGTATTCTCAATGCTTTACATGCTTACAGTCTGCTTGACTCTCCATTGCACCATGGGGCAGCACTTGTGCTTGCTTTGACTAATCTGGTTAAAACAAGCTGCCTTACTTGTACAGTTGCTTTTTGGTCATTGTAACACTATGCTAATGGCTGTGGTTGAAGTGAAAAGTAGTCTAATCTCTTCCGTGGATGTTTTGGTTTAGTTTCAAATGGGCTAGTCATTATCAATCGTGATCTCTAGTTTGATGTCTGAATCCTGCTTTCAATATGACTTTTTTGTGGTGACTATTAACTTGAAAAGGTCCAAATGTTTGGAACAGTTAAAAACAAATACAAGCCATATTGTTGAGTAGCTTAAACACTTTAGGAAATAGTTGCGTTAAATCAATAATTTATCCTGTCCCTCCTTCCTATTGCTGTTGATTGCGGGCTGCTACTTCAATTGAGCGTTGTACCTAGTGAAAGATGGTTGCTTACTTGATCCATATTAGCAGTGATTAGCCTATTGGTTTCCAGCTTCTTTCAGTGAAAGTGCATTGATTGCTAAGAAGATGGCTCCATGGTGCAATGGGGTGGGGACGGCAGTTATTTGACTGATGGCAGTTATTTTCAGTTATCTGGCTGCATACTGGTTACAAAAAGAGGCAGATTTGAATTATCAATGGTAACTTAAAAAATATATATATATTTGAACTAACCGTAACTGTGATCTTAACCCATAAGGGGTCTGTTGTTTTTGGTGTTATGTATGCAGATTCTATCATGGGTGGATGGTTACTGAACAAACATAACTGACAGCTTTTATAAAAAGCAGATGATATCCAGGTTTTTAACCTAGATGTTTTAGAGGGGCTGGGCACCCTATTCTGTTATGATGTTGGTGGTTATGATTGGGTTGTATCAATAGGTTTGGCTTGGGGATTTTGGTAGAAAAGGGTTGGAAAAGACTACATTTCTCATCTTATTTATTGATATTGTCATTACATATAGCAGTGTGATTTATCTGCTGTCATGGACCTTTTGGTGGATTAAATGTTTACTGAGTAATAAGAGATCACTCTTTACAGCATTTAAATCATGGATGGTTTGGGTTCTCTCTAACCTAACGGAATGTCCTTTCTAGTCATGGTACTGTCTCAAACTATTCTAATTGATCTTCAGATTTCTGATACGCTGTGTCATGCAGGTGTATTTATTTGGCTTTTGATTACAACAATTTTCTTTTGCTTCTGTTACTTCACCTGTGGCCGCAGTGAGTAATTTACTGGGGTGGAAAAATGTTGTATACACCCACTATACTGCAGATACAGTCTCCTCTTGAGACTTGGGCCACTGGGCTACATAATGTCATTCCCAGGTTTTCCAGAAATCCCGGTTGAGCAGGTAATCCGGAATCCTCCAACTAGGATTTCTGGAAAACTCTGGTACTTTTGGAAAGTTATCAGAATTTTGCAACCCTACCCTCCTCTGGTTAGACCAGGAAACATGGAATGTGTCATTGAAATGGCATGTACTGTTATTATTGCGATATGCAGCAAAAGAAAGAAGAACCATGGAACATATTTTAAGGCATTGCACATCAAACATTAGTTTGTCTTATGATTTGTAGGTCATAAGTAATTGAATAGCCCAAAGGCTGAATGAGACATATCTTTCCAAATGAAATCCCTTTTATAGGCTAGTTTATTTCTTAAAGTATCCAGTGTGTTTAGAGATGTCCATAATGCAGGAATAGTCTAGCATCTTACGTTTGGTGGCAATGCTTTACCATTAATGTAAGTCGGTCGGTTTCTGCTGAATTGATAGTAAATAAGTTTGTCACTCAGAGGGACTCTTGTGGCAAGCTCTGTTTTGAATGACCTCGTCATTAGTTTCTTCTGTTGTATGTTTGCAGAAAGGAGGACAAAAGTGCCACATTTACTGGAATTTTGTACAAACTAAATAAAAAAATTGACCTCCCCTGAAATGGACTGTACTAAAGGCATGACGTCACATTGAAGATACCCCTTACTGTGCTTCAGACACAGGGTAATTACAGGGGCAAACAAACCGGACTGTAATATTTGAGCAGAAAATATAATTAATGATCTGTCTGAGTAGTTTTGCATATCTCTAGGTGAATTGAAATAAATGTGTGTATAGTTTCTGAGGTATCAGGGGTGTTCAGTTTGCAATAAATGGTATATTCTGCTGTGTACAGTAAATTTTTTAAATTACAAAATTGTACTTGTTTCTATTTTTTGTGATGGTTTAAAAAAAGAACAATTATTTTAAAATGTAAAGGAAATCTTAGTTGTTTTTTTTGTCTTAAAATATTGATGCAGGATTTTATTCTTTAAATAAAACTGTGGAATACTTACGGAATACTTAAATGTCTGTTTTTATCCTTTACTTAAAGGCCCAGTGCAGTCAAAACGATGATATACACTACATGCTCAAAAGTATGTGGACACCTGCTTGTCAAACATCATTTTCCAAAATTATAGGCATTAATATGGAGTTGGTCCCCCTTTGCTGCTGTAACAGCCTCCACTCTTCTGGGAAGGCTTTCCACTAGATGTTGGAACATTGCTGCGGGGACATGCTGCCATTCAGCCACAAGAGCATTAATGAAGTTGGGCACTGATGTTGGGCGATTAGGCCTGGATCGCAGTTGGCGTTCCATTTCATCCCAAAGGTGTTCGATGGGGTTGAGGTCAGGGCTCTGTGCAGGCCAGTCAAGTTCTTCCTGACCGATCTCGACAAACCATTTCTGTATGGACCTCGCTTTGTGCACGGGGGCATTGTCATGCTGAAACAGGAAAGGGCCTTCCCCAACTGTTGCCACAAAGTTGGAAGCATAGAATTGTGTAGAATATTTGTGTATGCTGTAGCATTAAGATTTCCCTTCACTGGAACTAAGGGGCCTAGCCCGAACCATGAAAAACAGCCCCAGACCATTATTCCTCCTCCACCAAACTTTACAATTGCTTACAGAGGCAGTTTGTAACTCGGTAGTGAGTGTTGCAACCGAGGACAGACGATTTTTACGCGCTTCAGCACTTAAAAAAAAAATCCCTCATCAATCTACGCACGATAGCCCATAATGGCAAAGCAAAAACTGGTTTTTAGACATTTTTGCAAATGTATTACAAATAAAAAGTATTCAGACCCTTTGCTATGATACTCGAAATTGAGCTCAGGTGCATCCTGTTTCCATTGATCATCCTTGAGATGTTTCTACAATTTGATTGGAGTCCACCTGTGGTAAATTCAGTTAATTGGACATGATTTGGAAAGGCACACACCTGTCTATATAAGGTCCCACAGTTGACAGTGCATGTCAGAGCATAAACCAGGCCATGAGGTCGAAGGAGAGCTCCTCGACAGGATTGTTTCGAGGCACAGATCTGGTGAATTGTACCAAAACATTTCTTCAGCATTGAAGGTCCACACAGTGGCCTCCATCATTCTTAAATGGAAGAAGTTTGGAACCACCAAGACTCTTCCTAGAGCTGGCCGCCCGGCCAAACTGAGCAATCGGGGGAGAAGGGTCTTGTTCAGGGAGGTGACCAAGAACCTGATGGTCACTCTGACAGAGCTCCAGAGTTCCTCTGTGGAGATGGGAGAACCTTCCAGAAGGACAACCATCTCTGCAGCACTCCACCAATCAGGCTTTAATGGTAGACTGGCCAGACGGAAGCCACTCCTCTGTAAAAGGCACATGTCAGCCCGCTTGGAGTTTGCCAAAAGGCACCTAAAGGGCTCTCAGACCATGAGAAACAAGAGTCTCTGTTCTGATGAAACCAAGATTGAACTCTTTAGCCTGAATGCCAAGCGTCACGTCTGGAGGAAACCTGGCACCATCCCTACAGTGAAGCATTGTGGTGGCAGCATCATGCTGTGGGGATGTTTTTCAACAGCAAGGACTGGGAGACTAGTCAGGATCGAAGGAAAGATGAATGGAGCAAAGTACAGAGAGATCGTTGATGAAAACCTGCTCCAGAGCACTCAGGACCTCAGACTGGGGTGAAGGTTCACCTTCCAACAGGACAACGACCCTAAGCACACAGCCAAGACAATGCAGGAGTGGCTTCGGGACAAGTCTCTGAATGTCCTTGAGTGGCCCAGCCAGAGCCCGCTCACCATCCAACTTGACAGAGCTTGAGCGGATCTGCGGAGAAGAATGGGAGAAACTCCCCAAATACAGGTGTGCCAAGCTAGTAGCGTCATACCCAAGAAGACTCTAGGTGGTAATCGCTGCCAAAGGTGCTTCAACAAAGTACTGAGTAAAGGGTCTGAATACTTATGTAAATGTTTTTTTATTTTTAATACATTTGCTAAAATGTCTAAACCTGTTTTTGATTTTCCATTACGGGGTATTGTGTGTAGATTGACAAATGTGGAGAAAGTCAAGGGGTCTGAATACTTTCCGAATGCACATGTTTAGGTTATTTCCACGCTGGGGTTGGAATAATACTGTGAAATTGTGAAAATGATGATAATGCCCTTTTAGTGTTTGAAAAGACTGCCTGAAATTCCAGCCTGTTGGTGGGATGGAGTTTTATGCCTGCCTTTTGACAGGTCTATTAACTAATTACATTTAGTTAATAAACCAATAAGAAAGAGTTCCAAACCTCTGCCAATAACAGTTAGTTTTCTGTTTTTTCCACTCCCACAGTTCTAGCAAAATTGCTATTTGCTAAGAAGCTTTTGTTTCTTTTTGACAATAAGAATTGAAAAAAAAATCACAGTAAGGTACCTCATTGTTACCCAGAAATAATTTGTATTCAGATAGAAATGGCTGCATTGGACCTTTAATGCATAGGCTACCTTTAAGTTTATTTGCAAATGTACCTGCAAGATGTTGCTTATGGTTCTATCTCACCTGAAGTGAAATATATCCCACCCCAGGATTGAGAAAAATATAAACGCAACATGTAAAGTGTTGGTCCCATGTGTCATGAGCTGAAATAAAAGATCCCAGAAATTTTCCATACGCACAGAAAGCTTATTTATCTCAGATTTTGTGCACACATTTGTTTACGTCCCTGTTAGTGAGCATTTGTCCTTTGCCAAGATAATCCATCCACTTGACAGGTGTGGCATATCAAGAAGCTGATTAAACAGCATGATCATTACACAGGTGCACCTTGTTCTGGGAATAATAAAAGGCCACTTTAAAATGTGCAGTTTTGTCACACAACACAATGCCACAGATGTCTCAAGTTTTGAGGGAGTGTGCAATTGGCATGCTGACTGCAGGAATGTCCACCAGGGCTGTTGTCAGAATAAATCATTCTGATTGGCTGGGCCTGGCTCCCCAGTGGGTGGGCCTGGCTGCCAAGTGGGTGGGCCTATGCCCACCCATGGCTACACCCCTGCCCAGTCATGTGAAATCCATAGATTAGGGTCTAATGAATTTATTTCAATTGACTTATTTCCTTATATGAACTGTAACTCGGTAAAAACTTAGAAATTGTTGCATGTTGTGTTCATATTTTTGTTCAGTATATTAAGGTGGTGTGAAAAACGGCAAATCTACATAGAATGGGGCCTGAGTGGAGATGCAAAACAAAAAGCATCCTTCATTTCCTGGTTACAAACACAAACGACCCAGCCCAAACAATGTGGTAGCGTTTTCACACAGATCGGACTTTTAACAAATGCTCGATTTCCGACTTCATCGCCCTCGTTGTTATATTAGTGAAGTGAAACCAGCAGCTACATCAGCTGAGCTAAAATAAGTTGTTAAATGAACACTCACCATGCAGGTTGAAAGTTAGTGACAGGAAACCATGTGATGTTGAGAAGCAGCTGTCATGAAAAACATAAGTAACTACACAGTCATTCACTGCGTAGTTACAAAGATCGAAAAGTACTTTTAGTCAGGTTCATTGTGGGGTTAAAATTAAAGAACAGCTCAATGTTTATTGAATTATTTGGGTTGTTTACAAAATGTGTCAGTACAGTCACAGTATCAATAGTATTACATAGCATTCAAAAGTGCAGGTAGATAGCCTAGCTGTTAAGACAAAAAGTTAACTGGTTTGAACCCCCAAACTGACTAGTTGAAAACTCTGTCGATGTGGCCTTGAGCAGATTCCTCCTGTAAGTCACTCTGGATAAGAGTGTCTGCTAAATGACTAAAATGTTAAAAGTGTCTGCCGAGAGGGGATTATATTACAGAAAACAAACAAAAAACTAAACATTGTTTTCATCATTTGTAGCTGAGTCCAGACTGGCTTATGTGGCAGGACAGAGTCACGGAAAAACACATGCCCAGGACCTACCAACAAAGAAGAAACAAAATGGATGCGTTAGCCTACATGGTGTTCTGGTGGAGTTTTCATTTCCATCTAATACATGTTTAAAAACTCATGCAACAGCCTCCCAAATGGCCATACATAGTGCACAGGCTTTTCTGGTCGAAATTAGTGCCCACTGCATTATATAGGAAATAGGGTGCCATTTGGGACACAATACATATTTCTTAGAAGCTATGCAAGATGATTGATACATAGAGTTGACAGACTCTACTGGTCAGGAATAAGTCATGTTTGTCATGTGAATGCTGATTGATAAACCTGTCACTGACACCCTGTATTAACAAGTATGGGAAGATGATCATACCTCAACGATGCAGAGCACAATCACAGCAACCCCAGTTGCTAGGAAGTTATTCTCAAACCAGGCCTTCAGTTTAATGTAACAACCCTGAGATGAAGAAGCGAAAACATTGCTGAGTGACAGCTATGTTTTTTATATAGTTTTATAGTTCAGTTCACTTGTTACCCACATGAAAGGATATTTTTTATGTGATACCATTCCATTTCAATTCCAGTCAGTTCAGAAAGTAAAACAAATTCTAATTCCAATTCAAAATGTTCCTCATTGAAAAGCATTGAAGGGAATTGGAATTGGAATTTCAGTGTACTTCCTGAATTGACCCCAAGCCTGGTGCCATATCTCTTTCCAGTATACCGTCTGATTGTCACATTTGGTCTTGGAGCAGCAGGACGCAGGCACTTTATCCTTCCAGTCACTTGAGTTTTGGACCCCACAGCACTGGAACTACATGTATGTAATAGAATTAAACATGACAAAAGCAATGTTATCAACACATGAAATTACATCACATTTCCACTCACTTTTGTTCACATGCCTGGGAGGGCTAAAGAGAGTCTACATGTTTAATTTTGAAGTCTGTGTCTCCCTATAGGACCTGGTCAAAAGTAAGGCACTATATAGGAAATAGGGTACCATTTGGGACACAGTTTAGATGTTTCTTACATATATTTCACACACACACTTACCATGGTCTGTATGATGTCCCAGTCGTCCATGGTCATCGTTGAATTCCCACCTTTAGCTGATTCCCGGGACTTCTCCAGACTGTCTGTGAGATCCCTCTTTAGGAAGCTGTCAATCTAAGCACACACACAAATTACTTGGCAGTCTGAACATCTCATAAAACGCTACCCGATTATCTTCTATAATGTTTTGACATTTTGACATTTATATTTCAGTCATTTAGCAGACGCTCTTATCCAGAGGAACTTACATTAGTGAGTGCATACATTTTCATTCGTACTGGTCCCCCGTGGGAATCGAACCCACAACCCTGGCGTTACAAGTGCCATGATCTACCAACTGAGCCGCACGGGACTGAGCCTTGCCTCACAACCATGGCCCTCTCTCAGTCCCTGATTTTCCTCATGTAAATTAGTCATGTATTAAAGTTCTCTTCTTCACTTCATTTTCTGTCACCCCACTCAAACCTCCTCCCGACATCCCACGGCCCATCTGCTATATCTTACCTTGCTCTCATATAACAGCAGTAGAACGGCTGTAGTCAACTCCACCAACATCAGAATGAACAGAAGGATGAAAAACTGAAAACCAAGAAAGTACAAGTGTTTGTTGAATCAATGTTGTTTCCACATAATTTCAACCCAAAAATTCAATGTGATGACGTTGAATCAATGTGGAAAACTGAATGGATTTGCAACAAGTCATCAACGTAAGGGAATGTCATCATTTTTTCACCCGACTTTTAACCTAAATCCAATGACAGGGTGAAATTGTTGGATGATTTCACGTTGAATTCACGTTAGACAACTCAACCAAATGTAAATCAAAACTAGACGTTGAATTGACGTCTGTGCCCAGTGGGATGAGACCAATGTCTCTGAAAAATATGAAATAATGTAAAATATGTGTTCCATGTGAGCCCTACAGTGATGAGGAGGCAGCGGTTCTCTTTCATGGCCCCCAGGAACCCCAGGAAGGACACACAGGTCATGATGATGCCGGTGATGAAGAACATGTTGGCAAGGTTCAGGGAGGACAGGGACGGGATGAGAGACGACACCTTAGAGTTCATCATCAGGAACACTCCAAAACCAAACCCTACCGTTCCACACATCTGACAACAACCAAACACAACAGCATTGATTCAACATACATATGGAGTCATATAACATCATAATGGTGTCCATATTAGCACAATCTTATCAGGAGGAGGTTGTCCTAAAATGGACACCATACATTGTGATAAATGGACACTGAAATATTGAACATGGGTTTTTATCTCATTGAGGGAAGTAAGAGTAGAAGGTAACAGATGGATGTTTGGGATACGTACAAAGACCAAGAGGTTAACCACACACATGGTGTATTTCAAACACTTGAGGCAATTTTGAGCCATTTCCCAGAAGTGCGTTCAGACCTGCAAAAAAAACAAGAGACAGATAAACACACAATGTGCCAACACATCAATGATAAGCGTGTCTTTAACACAGTGAAAACAGCAATATACAATACCAAATGCACAGCAAAGATTGTTTGAAAACAGTGAGAACACCTCTGAGTCAGATTTGTATTTCGTTATTCTAAAGAAATGAGAAGGAGCATGGTACCGTTGTCTGAGACTGAGTAGGGAGGCCATCAAGCGTCACACAGTCACAGTATGAGGAAATGAGCCTGCTGAATCTGGTTTCCTGTGTATAATACTTCCTTTAAATTTACCCAGAGGACCAGGCTGGTTTTCATCATAGTTTTTAACCTGATGTTTAGACCAATACAGTTTTGATATTGCCTTAGTCTTTGAGGAAATATCTGTGGAAGTATACCAACATCATAACAGTATTTCGTTCTACTGCGGGATGAATGTGGGTGGAATTGTACACCTCCTCCAGGTTAATATACTGAACAAAAATATAAACACAACGTGCAACAATTTCAACGTTTTAATGAGTTACAGTTCATATAAGGAAATCAGTCAATTGAAATAAATTCATTAGGCCCTAATCTATGGATTTCACTTGACTTGGAAGGGGCACAGTCATGGGTGGGCCTGGGAGGGCATAGGCCCACCCACTGGGGAGCCAGGCCCAGCCAATCAGAATAAGTTTTTCCCCACAAAAGGGCTTTATTACAGACAGAAATACTCCTCAGTTTCATCAGTTGTCTGGGTAGCTGGTCTCAGATGATCCCGCAGGAGGTCCTGGGCTGGCATAGTTACACGTGGTCTGCGGTTGTGAGGCCAGTTGGACATACTGCCAAATTCTCTAAAATGACGTTGGAGGTGGCTTATGGTAGAGAAATTAACATTCAATCCTCTGGCAACAGCTCTGGTGGACATTCCTGCAGTCAGCATGCCAGTTGCACATGCCCTCAAAACTTAAGACATCTGTTGCATTGTGTTGTGTGAAAAAACGGCACATTTTAAAGTGGCCTTTTATTGTCCCCAGCACAAGGTACACCTGTGTAATGATCATGCTGTTTAATCAGCTTCTTGATATGCCACACCTTTCAGGTGGATGGATTATCTTGGCAAAGGAGAAGTGCTCACTAACAGGAATATAAGCAAATTTGTGCACAACATTTGAGAGAAATAAGCTTTTTGTGCATATGGAAAATTTCTGGGATCTTTTATTTCATCTCATGAAACATGGGACCAACACTTTACATGTTGCGTTGATATTTTTGTTCAGCAATACACTACCAGTCAAAAGCTTGGACACACCTACTCATTCAAGGGTTTTTCTTTATTTTTACTATTTTCTACATTGTAGAATATTAATGAAGACATCAAAACTATGAAATAACACATATGGAATAATGTAGTAACCAAAAAAGTGTTAAACAAATCAAACTATCTTTTATATTTGAGATTCTTCAAATAGCCACCCTTTGCCTTGATGACAGCTTTGCACACTCTTGGCATTCTCTCAACCAGCTTCATGAGGTAGTCACCTCCAGGAATGCATTTCAATTAACAGGTGTACCTTCTTAAAAGTTAATTTGTGGAATTTATTTCCATCTTAATGTGTTTGAGCCAATCAGTTGTGTTGTGACAAGGTAGGGGGGTATACAGAAGATAGCCCTATTTGGTAAAAGAACAAGTCCATATTATGGCAAAAACAGCTCAAATAAGCAAAGAGAAACGACAGTCCATCATTACTTTAAGACATGAAGGTCAGTCAGTCCGGGAAATGTCAAGAACGTTGAACGTTTCTTCAAGTGCAGTCGCAAAAACCATCAAGCGCTATGATGAAACTGGCTCTCATGAGAACCGCCACAGGAATGGAAGACCCAGAGTTACCTCTGCTGTAGAGGATAAGTTCATTAGTGTTACCAGCCTCAGAAATTGCAGCCCAAATAAATGCTTCACAGAGTTCAAGTAACAGACACATCTCAGCATCAACTGTTCAGAGGGGACTGTGTGAATCAGGCTTCATGGTCGAATTGCTGCAAAGAAACCACTACTAAAGGACACCAATAAGAAGAAGAGACCTGCTTGGGCCAAGAAACACGAGCAATGGACATTAGACGGGTGGAAATTTGTCCTTTGGTCTGGAGTCCAAATTGGAGATTTTTGGTTAAAACCGCTGTGTCTTTGTGAGACGCGGTGTGGGTGAACGGATGATCTCCACACCGAAAAGCATGGAGGAGGAGGTGTTATGGTGTGGGGGTGCTTTGCTGGTGACACTGTCTGTGATTTATTTAGAATGCAAGGCACACTGAACCAGCATGGCTACCACAGCATTCTGCAGCGATGCGCCATCACATCTGGTTTGGGCTTAGTGGGACTATCATTTGTTTTTCAACAGGACAATGACCCAACACACCTCCAGGCTGTGTAAGGGCTATTTGACCAAGAAGGAGAGTGATGGAGTGCTGCATCAGATGACCTGGCCTCCACAATCCCCCGACTTCAACCCAATTGAGATGGTTTGGGATGAGTCGGACAGCAGAGTGAAGGAAAAGCAGCCAACAAGTGCTCAGCATATGTGGGAACTCCTTCAAGACTATTGGAAAAGCATTCCAGGTGAAGCTGGTTGAGAGAATGCCAAGTGTGTGCAAAGCTGTCATCAAGGCAAATGGTGGCTATTTGAAGAATCTCAAATATAAAATACATTTTGATTTGTTTAACACTTTTTTGGTTACTACATGATTCCTCCATATGTGTTATTTCATAGTTTTGATGTCTTCACTATTATTCTACAATGTAAAAAATAGTCCAAATAAAGAAAGACCCTTGAATGAGTAGGTGTTTCCAAACTTTTCACTGGTACTGTATGTGTCCAACCCAATATCACCCTTATCCTCTGAAACCATTCTGTGTCTGTAATTAATAAACATATTGAAATGTAACTCCTCTGACACCATGATATCTGTAATTAATAAACATATTGACATTTACTTCATTTCCTCCTTGATATTCAAGTCAATTTCAATTACTGCCAAACAACATCTAGGAGCCTAAGAAACCACAAACTGCCCTACCTTTCTTGTTATCCCACATTTATAAAATGTCTTCAAATAGATGTTTTCAATAACACTGCCAACATTACATTTTAGATTGTTCTAAGACAAGGTTTAATAAGATATAGTTACTCTCTCTTTATAAACACATGACCAACTTCTCTTATCCCTTGGTTAGCTATGTCTATTAGAGCAATAGACACATGTAGTAAGTCACTCATAACAATCAAAATACAATCAAATGTCCTCTCTGTTTTATAACAAATAAAATATAACTTTTAATTAACGATGATGACATTGAGACACCATTAAATTCCTGTGAGAATGGTATCGATTAAGCCTTAGTGAATTACAAAAATGTCAACCTTGTGCTTACCTTGTCAGCTGAAATAGTGATACAAGTGTAAATTAAATCCAAGACCCTCTACAATCCGTTGTTTAGAGGATGTACTGCACCTTTGACTTTACCGTGCTGGTACTTTCCATCCTCAGTAGACTTTGAAGGCAAGGGGTTTGTCAGTTCATTCTACTTCCTTATTCTAGGGCACACTAGGACAAATATATACTGAGAACTTGTGCCGTGCATTTTAAAATAGCAAAAGGAAACACAAAAGGACTAATTCTGTGACTCATCACCTCAATGTAGAAAAGATGTGGTAGCCCTTTTCTACCAGTGGAGGGGAATTTGTCCCCTATGTTTTCAACCATAAATAACCAATGATCCGAAATATTGAATGAAGTATAAGCTGACTCCTTGTTGTTTCAATCATGTGGCCTACTCTGTAAGAGTGAAAATGTGCTATGCACATCTTAAGAGGTAATCAAATGTTTAATACACAGGTAGGAGCAGTCAAGCATCAAGTTTATTGTTTACCTACATTTTTTTCTGTACGTTTTAAGCAATCCCTATAACATACACATTACTCAGTCTCAATGGCAACTGTTCTTGTTAGATGCTTGGTCATTATGCTAAGTACTGATAACATCACTTCTCTCAAAAAAGGTACCCTATTGCTTTGTGTTCTATTTACAAACAAACAAACACTAAACACCTGTGATAGAAAATCATATCCTTCTGACATTTTGTCTCAAGTGAATGAGATCCTGTTTTGCGTAATAAGCCAGTTGAAAGTCATGGGTTCTTCTTTTACTTGTAACCATATCCATTACGACTGAAGTGTCAGAAGCTGGGGACTGTGAAACACAGGCAAATCAACTGCAAACAAGAACAGAAACGTTTTGGATGCATAGTCAGCACGTTTTAACTAAGACCACAGACAGTCTTATAAACTAAGGAAGAGGAAACAGGTTCAGTAGAATGAAGACGATGGTGAGAATCACATTGGCACCCTATTCTCTATATATAGTGCACTACTTTTGACCAGGGTCCATTGGGCTCTAGTCAAAAGTAGTGCACTATATAAGGAATATGGTGCCATTTGGGACACACAGATTGAACCAAATGAGTAAAAGCGTAGAAAGTGTACTGTACATGTAGAATACACAGGGAGACGACACCTGCTCTAGTGCTGAGAAAGTTCCTCGCAAACCAGTTCCTGAGCTTCATATGACAGCCCTGAAAGAGACAGAGGTTATATTGTTCAAAATGAAGCTATAAATATTTTAAACTACAGTATGTAACATTTTGGGCAACCCCACCAAATTCACATAGAATTGTGTGTTATAGTTCTTTCGTTCCTGTTGAAAGCAAGTCTAAGAGGCGGTAGATCTGTTCTATGTGTGCTATTTCTATGCCTCCCGTTCTGAAGTTTCGTTTTTACATCTTTTACTTTAGATTTTGTACACCAGCTTCAAACAGCTGAATATACAATATCTTTGGTTATGGAAAATATATTTCACAGCGGTTTAGATGGTACAATGATTCTATATACAATGACTGCTTGTTTTGTCACATAAACTGAAATTAGGCAAACTACTGTATTGGAATTTTAGCAAGCAAACAGGAAATGCTGGAGCAATTTCTGCATAGTGCATCTTTAAGACAGAGGTCGCATCCCAAATGGCACCATATTCCCTATAGTAAACTACTTTTGCCCAGGGCCAATAGGGCTCTGGTCAAAAGTAGTGCACTAAATAATTAATAGGGTACCATTTGGGACACAAGCAGAGAAAAAGTACAAGCCCACCTCCTGCCAGTTAGGTTGGAGGATAATGTTACAGGAGTCTCTGGTACAGCAGGACAGGGGCACATTGCCCTCCCAGTCTGCCACACCATGGACCCCCACAGCACCTAAACTGAACACAGCACAGCCACTGGGTTACCATCCTATAACAACACTGGTGAAGCAGAATGGAGAAATGTACTGGAATGTTATTGAGGTCTAGGTACAGCCTGTGTTATTTCAACAGAGCGATATGTATGAATGTACCATTACACCTACTGAATTACTCAAAATACGCTGGACACAATCAAAGTCCTCTTTAATGGTTAGCTTCCCCTTTGATGTAGAAACATCCAGGACCTCTATACCAGGTGGTGTCAGAGGAAGGCCCTAAAAATTGTCAAAGACTCCAGCCACCCTAGTCATAGACTGTTCTCTCTGCTACCGCACGGCAAGCAATACCGGAACGCCAAGTCTAGGTCCAAAAGGTTCCTTAACAGCTTCTACCCCCAAGCCATAAGACTGTTGAACAGTTAATCAAATGGCTACCCAGACTATTTTGCATTAAACCACCCCCTTTTTTCACGCTGCTGCTACTCGCTGTTTAATATCTATACATAGTCACCTTACCCATACCTACATGTACAGTACCAGTCAAAGGTTTGGACACACCTACTCCTTCCAGGGTTTTTCTTTATTTTGACTATTTTCTACATTGTAGAATAATAGTGAAGACATCAAAACTATGAAATAACACATATGGAATCATGTAGTAACCAAAAAAGTGTTAAACAAATCTAAATAGATTTTATATTTGAGATTCTTCAAAGTAGACACCCTTTGCCTTGATGTCAGCTTTGCACACTCTTGGCATTCTCTCAACCAGCTTCATGAGGTAGTCACCTGGAGCCAATCAGTTGCGTTGTGACAAGGTAGGGGTGGTATACAGAAGATAGCCCTATTTGGTAAAAGACCAAGTCCATATTATGGCAAGAACAGCTCAAATAAGCAAAGAGAAACGACAGTCCATCATTAATTTAAGACATGAAGGTCAGTCAATCCGGAACATTTCAAGAACTTTGAAAGTTTCTTCAAGTGCAGTCGTAAAAACCATCAAGCGTTATGATGAAACTGGCTCTCGAGGAACGCCACAGGAAAGGAAGACCCAGAGATACCTCTTCTGCAGAGGATAAATTCATTAGAGTTACCAGCCTCAGAAATTGCAGTCCAAATAAATGCTTCACAGAGATCAAGTAACAGACACATCTCAACATCAACTGTTCAGAGGAGACTGCATGAATCAGGCCATGGTCGAATTGCTGCAAAGAAACCACTACTAAAGGACACCAATAAGAATTAGAGACTTGCTTCAGCCAAGAAACACGAGCAATGGACATTAGACAGGTGGAAATCTGTCCTTTGGTCTGATGAGTCCAAATTGGGGATTTTTGGTTCCAACATCCGTGTCTTTGTGAGACGCAGAGTAGGTGAACGGATGATCTCCGCATGTGTGGTTCCCACCGTGAAGCATGGAGGAGGAGGTGTAATGGTGCTTTGCTGGTGACACTGTCTGTGATTTACTTAGAATTCAAGGCACACTTAACCAGTATGGCTACCACAGCATTCTGCAGCGATACGCCATCTCATCTTGTTTGCGCATAGTGGGAATATAATTTGTTTTTCAACAGGACAATGACTCAACACACCTCCAGGCTGTATAAGGGCTATTTGACCAAGAAGGAGAGTGATGGAGTGCTGCATCAGATGACCTGGCCTCCACAATCACCCGACCTCAACCCAATTGAGATGGTTTGGGATGAGTTGGACAGCAGAGTGAAGGAAAAGCAGCCAACAAGTTCTCAGAATATGTGGGAACTCCTTCATGACTATTGAAAAGCATTCCAGGTGAAGCTGGTTGAGAGAATGCCAAGAGTGTGCAAAGCTGTCATCAAGGCAAAGGGGTGGCTATTTTGAAGAATCTAAAATCTAAAATATATTTTGATTTGTTTAACAATTTTTTGGTTACTACATGATTCCATGTGTTATTTCATAGTTTTGATGTCTTCACTATTATTCTACAATGTAGAAAATAGTACAAATAAAGAAAAACCCTTGAATGAGTAGGTGTGTCCAAACTTTTGACTGGTACTGTACATATTACCTCGACTAGCCTGTACCCCAGCACCTTGACTCGGTACCAGTACCCCCTGTACAGTGAGGGAAAAAAGTATTTGATCCCCTGCTGATTTTGTACGTTTGCCCACTGACAAAGACATGATCAGTCTATAATTTTAATGGTAGGTTTATTTGAACAGTGAGAAACAGAATAACAACACAAAAATCCAGAAAAATGCATGTCAAAAATGTTATAAATTGATTTGAGGGAAATAAGTATTTGACCCCTCTGCAAAACATGACTTAGTACATGGTGGCAAAACCCTTGTTGGCAATCACAGAGGTCAGACGTTTCTTGTAGTTGGACACCAGGTTTGCACACATTTCAGGAAGGATTTTGTCCCACTCCTCTTTGCAGATCTTCTCCAAGTAATTAAGGTTTCAAGGCTGACGTTTGGCAACTCGAACCTTCAGCTCCCTCCACAGATTTTCTATGGGATTAAGGTCTGGAGACTGGCTAGGCCACTCCAGGACCTTAATGTGCTTCTTCTTGAGCCACTCCTTTGTTGCCTTGGCCGTGTGTTTTGGGTCATTGTCATGCTGGAATACCCATCCACGACCCATTTTCAATGCCCTGGCTGAGGGAAGGAGGTTCTCACCCAAGATTTGACGGTACATGGCCCCGTCCATCGTCCTTTTGATGCGGTGAAGTTGTCCTGTCCCCTTAGCAGAAAAACACCCCCAAAGCATAATGTTTCCACCTCCATGTTTGACGGTGGGGATGGTGTTCTTGGGGTCATAGGCAGCATTCCTCCTCCTCCAAACACGGCGAGATGAGTTGATGCCAAAGAGCTCGATTTTGGTCTCATCTGACCACAACACTTTCACCCAGTTCTCCTCTGAATCATTCAGATGTTCATTGGCAAACTTCAGACGGGCCTTTATATGTGCTTTCTTGAGCAGGGGGACCTTGCGGGCGCTGCAGGATTTCAGCCCTTCACGGCGTAGTGTGTTACCAATTGTTTTCTTGGTGACTATGGTCCCAGCTACCTTGAGATCATTGACAAGATCCTCCCGTGTAGTTCTGGGCTGATTCCTCACCGTTCTCATGATCATTGCAACTCCACGAGTTGAGATCTTGCATGGAGCCCCAGGCCAAGGGAGATTGACAGGTGTTTTGTGTTTCTTCCATTTGCGAATAATCGCACCAACTGTTGTCACCTTCTCACCAAGCTGCTTGGCGATGGTCTTGTAGCACATTTCAGCCTTGTGTAGGTCTACAATCTTGTCCCTGACATCCTTGGAGAGCTCTTTGGTCTTGGCCATGGTGGAGAGTTTGGAATCTGATTGATTGATTGCTTCTGTGGACAGGTGTCTTTTATACAGGTAACAAACTGAGATTAGGAGCACTCCCTTTAAGAGTGTGCTCCTAATCTCAGCTCGTTACCTGTATAAAAGACACCTGGGAGCCAGAAATCTTTCTGATTGAGAGGGGGTCAAATACTTATTTCCCTCATTAAAATGCAAATAAATGTATAACATTTTTGACATGCGTTTTTCTGGATTTTTTGATTGTTATTCTGTCTCTCACTGTTGAAATAAACCTACCATTAAAATTATAGACTGATCATTTCTTTGTCAGTGGGCAAATGTACAAAATCAGCAGGGGATCAAATACTTTTTTCCCTCACTGTATAGCCTCGTTATTGTTATTTTATTGTGTTATTCTTTTTTATTTCGTAAATATTTTCTTAACTCTTATTTTTCTTTAAATGGCATTGTTGGTTAAGGGCTTGTAAGTAAGCATTTCACGGTAAGGTCTACACCTGTTGTATTCGGCACATGTGACAAATAAAATTTGCTTCAATTTCTTGTGTCTCCAGGTTACACATCAGGTCTTTCTCAAAGAAAGTGTCAATCTGTATGGCAAACAGGTCACAAGTTTATATGACTTCTACTAGCACCATTACACCTCACATTTTACATTATCAAATTAGGTCATAAGAACAGCAGAGAAGCCTTTAGATGTCTCTTACCTCCCTCTCAAACACCATAAGCATACATGCCATGGCCAGCTCCACCAGCATCAAGCTAAACAGTAGGAGGAAAAATGTCCCTCACAGACCATCGGCACCTTTATAGTGCACTACTTTTGACCAGGGTCTATAGAGTGCCATTTGGAACACATACATTTTGTGCATGGTATATCTGTGCAGACTCACAGTGATGAGCATCCAACGGTTTTCCTTCAGGGGCCCCATGATTCCCAGGTAACACACACAGGTCACGATGGTTTCCATGACTACCAGGGTGTTGGCAGGGTTGATGGGGCATAAGAATGTGATGAGGGAGACAAATCTAGAGTGCATCATCTGGAACTCTCCAAAACCCACCATGAAGGCACGACACAACTGGAACATAAGGCTTACATCAGAGTCAAAAAGGGGAATACATGATCTTGTAGATCTCTCAAACTGTTGATATTAAAATGTAGACGTTTGAGAAAATTTTGAATTTGAAATTTTGATGACTTAGAATTAAGAAAGTATCTGAATAGAAAGTGGTATTTATGCTTTTATCCCCTCTACAGGATGCATTTGATATGACAGGTTTATGATGTCACCAGTGATTTGACGTTTTAGAGATGATAAAGACTTCATAATAATCAGACTGTAAGAAGTGGTGAATCAAAATAACCTACCCAGCAGATGAAGTTGAGGAAGGTGACAACACCTTTCAAGCAGTTCACACAGGAACGATTCCAATTTCCTTTATGGTTATATCCCATGAACCTGAAGAAAAACACACAATTCAATATCACTGTTAATGCTTAACTTTCATTTGATTGATAACAGGATACTTAATGTCTAATCCAGCTTTAGAGTAGGAAAGCAGCTGATTCAAGTAACCATGACTACTCCTTTGGTCTAATGGTTGAAGTGTTGACAAGACAGCACTGTTAGGTATGACAACCCAGCATTGTGCATGACCCATCCAAACATGTTTTAGCCCTACTTTTATGCAAAGTATTGTCCCAAGCATACTTTCTATTTCATACAGAATGTAAACTGAATCCAATTTATTAGAAGATTTACCATTACAGAGCCATGACTGCCAATATGGCACTAATTGTCAGAGTCTGTTGCAGTTTTCTTTTAAAGTCTAGATACACTTTATATAATCAGATGTTTTATTTAAGTCAAATTTAAATGGTTGTGCTGATTTTAAATGATATAACTTTTAAACATCTTAGCAACAATCTATAATGGAAAATGGAATAGGATATTTCAAGCCACATTTCAAACTACCTTCGTAGGTGGTTTGAAGTCAGATACAAATCTGATTCCTGGCCATGCAACTTTTGTCTGAATATTCAAATCTGATTGATTTGCCCTCAAGTGGTTTTTAGACTGTAATTTGCCGTCTCTTGTTGCTTGCTAGCTACTCTGTTGACAGTTTCGACAAGGCCATGTGGCAGCTAACTAGCTTGTTAATTGTTTACAAACAAATTAGTGAATGTGCTAGAAAGCTAAACAGCTACCAAGCTAGCTAGTTGACTGCTGCGGCAAGACAAAAAGGACACGTTTTGAAAGTTGTATCATCTTATCCTTTGAGGCTTTAAAAGTGTTCTTACACTATGATTTTGAACATTCAAAGCAACTGTGAAACGTCCATTGCAGGCATTGTTGTTACCTTAGCTTGCTAGATAACTTCTGAGTGTCAGGAAGCACATGTACCACCACCAATCAGCCTACACCACTGCGCACACACCCGTCGTTACTATGACAACTATTGTAGCCATGTCAGCAAATGACTTCTGTCCGAACACACACAAATTCGATTTGGTCAATGGTAACTTGCTGTTTGGACAGTCAGTATTCCAAAACAGATTTGAAAAATAAAACTGATTTGAGCATTAAGGCCTGCAGTGTGAACAAGGCTTAAGAGAGGTAAAAAGACATGGCAAAATATGTTACCAAATGAGCAAGATTATAAATGTTTTAGATAGAAACGTTTATTCAAAAATATTTGACAGGAGCATTACAGTGCACATTCTCTTCATGTACACAAACAAGATAATATTTTAGTGGTAGATTTCTAAACTCTCACAGTTTAATTCCACCGAATTCACCTTTTCATTACACCAAAATAATTATTTAAATAGTCAAATTTGATTGGGTCGCTTCAAGATTACTTATGACAATAAATTACAGTCATACCATACAGCCCCAAACATAATTAACTATCGACATCAACATTTAAGTTAACATTTTGGTTAAAAAAACAGCAGCACATCGGGCCCCATCCATTCAGGCTTCATTATGAACTAACAGAAACACAGCGCTGAAGGTTCATTATGAACTAACAGAAACACAGCGCTCACATACGACTTTTAACCTTCTAGAGACTGACATATCCTGGATCGTATTCATTAATGCACACCGTAGCAAAACTTTTTGCAATGTTAACAGTTTGCCCAAACACTCTAAACAGTTTCCGTTGCAAAATGTTTTACTCAGTGGCGTAGTGCAGTTCCGCAAGGTCCGAGCAATCAGTATTATAGCTAACATGGTATTTTACACATTTTGCCATGAGGCCGAGATAAAATGTTGCAGTTTTAGAGCTCAGGGACTCTTGAAAGACAGACAATCTCAACAAAATATAAACCCACCTGCCAGTTTATTAGGTACACCACCACATTCACAAAAAATGGATCGCTCCTACAGACAGTGAGTCAGGTGGCCGTAGCTTGCTATATAAAGCAGGCAGACAGACATCGAGGCATTCAGTTACTGTTCGATTGAACATTAGAATGGGTAAAACAAGTAACCTAAGTGCCTTTGAGCACGGTATGATCGTCGTGCCAGGAGCCCCGGATCCAGTATCTCAGACACAACCGCCCTTCTCGGAACGCACAACTCGTCGATCCTTGTCACGGATGGGCTATTGCAGCAGACGACTACACCGGGTTCCACTCCTATCAGCTAAAAACAAGAAGCTCCAGTGGGCACGCGATCACCAACACCGGACACTTGAGGAGTCGTAAAACATTGCCTAGAACATGACAGCGAGCTCAGTTTACTTGAGTGGCCTGCACAGTCCCCAGAACTCAACCCAATAGAGCATCTTTGGGATGATATGGAATGGGCTGTTCGCAGCATGAATGTAGCGTCGTCCAATCTGCAGCAACCGCGTGATGACATCGCTTCAGCATGGACCAACATCCCTGTGGAACGTTTCCGACACCTTGCAGAATGCGCCGAATAATTCTGGCTGTTCTGGAGGGAAAGGGGAGTCTGACCCGGTACTAGATGGATATACCTAATAAACTGGCCAGTGATTGTATATTTTGATACACCAAATTATCAGCTATCACACCATGTAAAGGAACAACCAAATGTTTTTGAAATTCATAAAATGCATCTAACTGGATTTCTGTCAACTCCGGCAGACACCATAAAATGCATTTCATTTTTTAAATTATTGTTCAACAAGTGTTTAAAGGCCTTGATTGTTTAATTGTAACAAATTAATTCTAAACATTTTCTTTCATGGCTTATGACGGGCGGGGCGGGGGGGGGGGTTACACTAATGAATAGAATACAACCACAGTGGAGGCTGCTGAGGGGAGGACGGCTCATAATACTGGCTGGTGAGGAGCGAATGAAATGGTATCTGGAAACCATGTGTTTGATACCATTCCACTCCAGCCATTACCACGAGCCCGTCCTCGCCAATGAAGGTGCCACCAACAGCCTGCGAACCCAGGTAAGGCACCAGGAAATAAGTGGCTGGAGAAGATTGGTAATGTAGCTTTGTAACTTTGATTACAAACTAAGGCTACTTATTTAGGGGTTACAGTTCAGCCAAACCCCACAGAACCACCATTCCTACACAACCACTTCAGGTAACTCAATTCACATTTGAGGCTCAATGTGGATGGTCAGTGTGCAGTTTTTCATTACAGCGTAAAAACATGATGTCAACATAGAAAACAACAAACAATCTGTCACAGGTCATCAACAGACATTTGATAAATCATAAAGGTCAAATAAAGGTTGACATTTGTTGGTGTAGACAAACAGTGACTTCAATCGGGTTAACACAAACACTTAATTCATTACAATAAATATATTCGCCACAGGTGAGATGATCTGTTTTGATTAAGTGCTTGAGATAGTTGTGTGCTTGACACGATGGCTGGTGGACAACGGTTTGTTAACTACTTAAAACCTACAAAGGAGGGTAGTCTCAGAGAAAACTGAGTGTGTAACAAAAGGGAGTAGCATGCAATGACCTGTACAGTACGATATATCGATGGTAGTTACAGCACAGCAATACAGAATTGTCAAGGTGAGTGTACATTGTGATACCTTGGCCTGTATTCAAAAAGCGACTGCATTGATCTAGGATCAGCCTCCCCTGTTCATATAAATCTTATTCATTACTACCTAGAAGTCCACTCCTACTCGGATGCTTTGTGGATATGGGCCCTGATCTTAAACTGGCCCTAGCTAGGCACTTGAATTCAGAACAATTATATCTCTCATTACTCAGTTTTTATGGCAGCTCAATATAAGCCTCCTCGTGGACGTTTCATGTCAGTGCAAACAATTCTGTAGTCTCAACGGCAGAACATGACAGCAAGGCTATAGTGCAATACCAACCACAGGGCACTATTCTCACAGCCATCATGCACATCACACATAGGTGAGTGCAGTGTGCTGATGACAGTGTCAGCGATTCACAGGTCATGGTCTCCTTCCCTATGTTAGCTAGCTTCAGGGTTTATGTTCAACATGGAGGTGAAACAAAGGTCAACAAAGATGAATCTCACAGTATTAAAAATGAAAAGAAGGGTCACATTTGATTTATTTTGGCTGAGATGGTCTGAGACTGGTTCATTTCTCTCAGTTGAGGTATTATTGAAGTAAGGGGATTGTTATGTAGTAAAGCTATGTTGGTTGTATGTTGTTTAAAAATCTATATGTGCTCCTTCACAGGCTCTTGTGCTCCTTCAGACTATCCCCCTCTCTCAGTCTGCATCCCAAATGCCACTCTATTGCTTATGGAGTGCATTACTTTTGACTAGAGCTCTATAGGCCCTAGTCAAAAGTAGTGCACTATATAGGGAATAGGGTGCCATTTGGGATGCAACCATAGACTATCCCTCTCTCCCTCTCCCGTCAGTAGAAACGTTTGCGGCTGTTCTCCTTCCAGCGCCCGTACATGACCACCGCCACCACCCCCAGTACAAAGATACCGATGATGGAGAAGACTATTGTGAAGAAGAGCTGGACTCCATTCATCCCCTCCTCCTGCACCTCCACTGTAATGAAAGAAACACAACCATGAAGCTCTATCTGCAGATTCAGAGAAAAATAACTCTCATGCTACAGTTCCATTGAAACTGGAAATTAAGACATTCAAATCAAATACATAAATTGAAATAGACGGCCAAAAACAATTATCACACCTTTTCTGAAAAACTATTTCTGCAAAAACTATCAAATGATGCATGCAAGACGTGAAAACCTTGCCATTGTTTAATCTTACCTTTGTTCAATTGCTCAAAGTTATCAACACTGGGGACAGTGAGCTCTTCCTCCTCCTCTTCCTCCTGAGGACGCTCCACGGTCAGCTGGTAAAGCTTCATAGAGATGAGATCATGGTTGTCTTGGAAATGACAGGAAGGGAGAAATGAATACAACTCAACATTCAGAATTGTTTCTAATATTTTTTTTTACATTTCACACTTTATTCAGACAACTTGAAAAAGAGAGGGAGCACAGTAGGAAGGGTGGAGGCGGGGATCGAACCCAGGTCTTTAGCATTACCGCTACACCACGGGCTCTCCACCATTCTCCATTCAGAATTGACATAGATCTGACTATGAACTTATCGTATTCCAAAAATGGTTGAGAATAATGCAGATAGTGAACCACAAAGTAAGTATTGTTCTGAGATGTTCAGACAGAGGACCAGACCAGTACCTGACAGGTCTCCAGTAACAGAGACAGTGATGTTCTGAGATGTTCAGACAGAGGACCAGACCAGTACCTGACAGGTCTCCAGTAACAGAGACAGTGATGTTCTGAGATGTTCAGACAGAGGACCAGACCAGTACCTGACAGGTCTCCAGTAACAGAGGAGGCTCCAAAGAAGTAGCCCTGAGGCAGCCGCACCCCTGGTAGGTCCAGACAGTCCCGCCACTGCTGTTTACCATCAACATCAATCTGTATCTGTAGGACATGAGGTCAAACATAGGTCAATATGTTAGTGAATGCTAACAGCCACCTTTTACTTTATTAAATGTGGTGCTGTGTGTTTCTCTCACCGTCAGTCTGTTTTTGGTGTATCTGATGAGGAGGAAGGTGTCATGGGGGATGTTGCGCACTAGGGCCGTGCACCCGCCAAGCTCTGTAGACTGGCCATCACGATCATGCTCATAAGCCAGAGTCCCGTTCCCCACCATACCTGACACATATGGAAACACCCTCTGCAGAGACAAACAGAAGTAGTTGTGATATGCCAGACGTTTGTCATTCAGTGACACTTGTTGCATCTAAAAAGGCACCCTATTCCCTATGTAGTTCACTACTTTTGACCAGGGCCCAAATAGGGCTCTGGTCAAAAGTAGTGCACTATATAGGGAATAGGGTGCCATTTCGGACACAACCACTGACTAAATGCATGAAGCACTGCCAGAGTTATATTCTCAGGCAAACAGGAACAACTTCTGACACTAGTCTGTATTTTGACATACCACATATTGCACAAAATGGATGAGAGATGAGACATGTCACCCATCAAACAAGTCAGAAACACGTGACTGATGTGGGTTGGCCGACATGGATGGGACAGATGGTGGTGTGATGATGTTAGAAATAAACAAAACATGCAACTTTCAATTCAGGGGAAAATGACTGGGCTTGGCTGATAGGTTACTGTAGCTACCTGAGTTGAAGGGTTGTACTTCTTCTGTGTGTCCAAGAGGGAAGCAAGGAAACACAGGATGCAGCATAAACACACAAGACTGTACACCCAAACCAATTACACACAATCACTGTTTGGGAATAGACAGACTCCCATGTGAAATAAGTGTTGGGGCTGTCTACCTGAGTGAGTGAGTGAGTGAGTGAGTGAGCGAGTGAGCGAGTTAGTGTAGGCTATTTGATCTGAGTAGGGGGATTGGGCAGAGGGGGAGGGGAGTGGAGTACCTCATGGTTATTATTTTCATTGGGGTAGGTGTCCACAAACACTCCAAGGCCGGTGAAGAGGTTCATGTTTCCAAACACAGGACCTGCAGGTGTTAAACCCCAGCAGTCAACACTTTAGGGAGGCCATGCTGACTTTCTTCAATCTTTGTACCTTGATGTGCATCCCAAATGGCACCCTATATTACCAATATAGGGCACTACTTTTGACCAGAGCCCTAAGTAGTGTCTATATAGGGGACAGGGTACCTTTTGGGAAACCCTGGTTTGTGTGATAGACAGTGCAAGCTCAGTACCCGTCTGCATGCGTTCTTTGGTGTACCACAGAGCCATTCCATCTCCATTTAGGTTCTTCTTCCCCTGGCCATGGATCTTAAAGTGCACCTGCAGCTCCCAGTCCCTCAGGTAACAGGGCTGCAGTAGGAGACCATACAGGCAGACAGACAGTACAGTGAATGAGGAAAAGCAGGTTGTGGCACAGCATGTTACCTGAGGGCTCTCTGTCATAATGCTATGTCCTATATAGAGTAGTACATGTAGTCAGAAAGTATAGGCCTAATTTATGCTAGTGTTACTACAAATGAGGTGAAGTGATTGCCATATTTTGTGACAGACTACAAACTATGATGTCAGTGTTCTTAACAATGCAGAGATGTAGTTGTCTCGGGTTGTTCAAGGATAAGCAGTAGTGTGCTGGTGGGTGCTGGTATCTACTTGGGGATGGAGAGAGCTTAACTCACAACGCGGCTCCACACTGCTCCTTGTCTGCTCTGCAAGTCAGGGGTCAGTCGCACATGCTCAGTGGTGATTATGGCGTTGCCCATCAGGTCCCAATGGGAGGAACTGGAGGAGCCCAACCCTACACAAACACAATTAATCACTATGCATAACTTGATATAGGCGTCTTTGTCCAGTGGTCTCACCATTGTATCACAGCAATGTGAGAATAATTTAGCTCACCTTTGAGAACAAATCACTATATATTTTTTAGGGGGTAGATCAGCTTTAATAGTGCAGATAGATTGTAGATTCCATTAATGTAATTGTCTGCATGATTTCCAATCACCCATGTATGTATATTTTTAAAATATATTTTCCTTTATTATTTTCCCCTAACCCTACCATCCCTCCCATAATTGGATTAAACTAATGGATAACAACACTTAGCCTTCTAAATACTATATACATTTTACTGACACAATACACTTTACAACAGTTATCTTTTGTTTGTTTTAATCCCATCCTTCAGCTACCATCAACCCCTCCCATCCATCTCCGAAGCCCATCCAGCTTGATTTCTACATTGCCATATATTTTTTACTGTGTTTCCACAAAAGTTTCGAACCCATATACATTTTACTGATACAGCATATTTTACATTAGTTATTTTGTTTTTAATCCCACCCTTCAGCTCCACTCAACCCCGCCCATCGATCCCCCAACACCATCCATTTTTGATTTATATTTGCCATGATGTTTTACAAAGGTTCTGAACCTTTCTATTCTCATAGTTTCTACAGATTGTAAATTAATGATAAACATTTTGCTAAAAGTATTATTATATTATTGATCGACTGACTATGACTTTTCAAATCACCCAGTAGTGCCATCTGCAGAGTTAGTTCCAGGTAAATGTTGCACTTCTTCAACCGATCTTTGTCCATTTTAGAGAGACCAATGCAAAAGCTACATTTGTAAAGTACCTAGTTTGCTACGCATAATGTCAGTAGTAAATGGTTGTTTATTGTGGTGATCCACCTTGGATAACACAATTCTCCATACATTTCAACAACATTTACATAACTACACCGTATTATTTTACTGTCACTAATCTACCACCTTCCCGCATTGGGAATCATTGCGCAATACTAAAATGCAATCCTATTAAGCGGGTGACACTTGTTAGCGAGGTGAGTTAACACTATGCTGCCAATCCCCATCTCGTAACGTTAAAGACAATTGCTAATGCTAACTATACAGTAAGTACTTGCTGAATAACTCAATACTGTTTTTGTAGAAGACAAATGTCAATATTTGTGAACATTGTCTGGAAATCAAAAGATAAAATCATTCTGCCGGATAGCCCAACGCTACCTTGGTATGGTTTGGTAAGCGAGTACTCCCTTTTTAAAAAGTCATCCATCTCGTAGCCATCGTCTGCCAGACACGTACACGTTAAAAGAAGGACAACGGTAAATAGACATATTAATTCATTAATGTTTCGCTGATTAAACAGTAAATCAAATATCTGAAAACTGCTCAACCGAAACCGATTAGATTTGCTCATGTTGGCGGCCATTCTTCTTCTTCGGTGGTGTATATCGGTGGTTGGCATCCAACGTTATGGTGCATTACCGCCACCTACTGGAGTGTGGGCCAGAGACATGGAGAAGCTAAATCCTACCTGCCAGCCCAGTTTCTCTTAAAAAAGATAACAAAAAATATTTTAGACTGTATCTAATCACGTTTTACTCAGTATGCTCTTTAAACTAATTTCCTGTATCCCCTTCTCCCTCATACGGGATCTCAGCCTCTCTCTTTCCCTCTCATACTGCCCACACTGTATCAGTACATGCTCCACTGTCTCTGTTTCCTGGCAATAATCACACTTACCTGTTGGATGCTGTCCTATCACATTTAAAGTCTTATTCAACCGGCTGTGTCCCACTCTTAGTCTTGTAAAAATAGCCTCCTCTCTTCTGTCCCTTCCTGCCGTCCTCCCCGACTTTCCTCTGTACTTGGAATAAATGCCTTCCCTTATTATCTCTATTCCACTGCTCCTGCCATCTCGGCACCACCACTGTATATATCAAATCAAATCAAATCAAATTGTATTGGCCACATGCACCGAATACAACAGGTGCAGACATGACAGTGAAATGCTAATTACTTACAGCCCTTAACCAACAGTGCATTTCTTTTTTAAATAAAAAAGTAAAATAAAACAAAAAAAAGTGTTGAGAAAAAAAGAGCAGAAGTAAAATAAAATAACAGTAGGGAGGCTATATATACAGGGGGGGTACCGGTGCAGAGTCAATGTGCGGGGGCACCGGCTAGTTGAAGTAGTGTACATGTGGGTAGAGTTAAAGTGACTATGCATAAATAATTAACAGAGTAGCAGCAGCGTAAAAAAATGGGGTGGGGGGGCAATGCAAATAGTCCGGGTAGCCATGCCTTAGACCACTGCGCCACTCGGGAGGACCATATGAATGTGTAGTGTACACATTAATAAAAGGCAATTTTCTTTGCGTTATGGATACATTTAAGGAAAGTGATTCTGCCTTCTTGGTCTTCGCCTTTACCCAAAATGGTACTTTTGAGTTTCCTTTATGATTACACCTTTAGTTTTGTTTGGGGCTGATGAAAAAGCAGTCAGTTTGTACAAATGGTTCTTTATTCTATGTGTGACTTTTTGGAGTAGGTGTGTTTCTTGGAGCGTTGCTATATCAACATGGTTTCTTGCTAGGATATCAAGAAAGCTGGAACATTTAATAGGACAGTTTAGGCCTTTCAAATACCAAGAGAGAGTAGCTAGCGTTGCCATTGCTTATCAGTAGTGTTAGTCAGCCCATGGATGTGAAACAAAAAGCAGGACCCACAGGGAAACCCACCCATTGGTCGTTCCCCACCCAGAACACCCCCTCCCCCCATTCCCTCCTTCCCTAGCCACCAACCCCTATCATTACAGGGTTGCAGCATAATGGCGAGTGGCAGCCTTACTTGTGAAATCTCTTAGGCAGCATATTTTGGGGGGTTTTAAGGTATTGAGAAATAAATAAAGTAAAACAAAATAAGCAACCATTTAGCCCTTCAGATTTAAGTTTGCAAACTTCATGAAGGGTGGGTAATGAAGAAAAAAAGTAGGCTAAATATAGACAGAAATGCAAGCCTAAACAGTCAAACAGGAGCTCCTGATCCATTATCATTAGCAATATGGTTCAGCCACGACTCTGTGAAACATAAGATATTACAGTTTTTAATGTCCTGTTGGTAGGATAACCGTAATCTTAGGTCATCCAATTTATTCTCAAATGATTGAACATTGGCTAATAGGATTGATGGAAGAGGCAGTTTACTCGCTCGCCGTCGGATCCTTACAAGGCACCCCGACCTACGTCCACGATATCTCCGTCTCTTTCTCATGCGAATGACGGGGATTTGGGCCTTGTCGGGTGTCTGTAGGATATCCTTCGCGTCCGACTTGTTGAAGAAAAAATATTTGTCCGATACGAGGTGAGTAATCGCTGTCCTGATATCCAGAAGCTCTTTTTGGTTATAAGAGACGATGGCAGAAAAATTATGTACAGAATAAATTACAAATAACGCGGAAAAACACACATAATAGTACAATTGGTTAGAGGGCTGTAAAACGGCAGCCATCTTCTCCGGCGCCATTATCAGGCTTTTTGCCTCTGCCTTGCTCATTGAAACATCTCCACTACTAAGTGCTTGTTTAGCCAGTACATCAGCTGCCTCGTTCCCCTCCACCCCCACATGGGCTGGGACCCAAATAAATCTTGTCTGTTTACCCATCTGTCTAACCCTGCCATGGGTTTGTAGTACCTCATACAGCAGGCCTTGTCTGCTGCATGAGCTAAAGGACTGCAGACTCATCAACACTGCACATGAGTCAGAGCAAATAACTACTCTGTCTGGCTTGACTTCCTCCACCCACTGCAAGGCCAACAGTACGGCCATCAGTCAATATATTGAGGACTATAGCTCAGTTGGCAATACTTTATATTAATTGTTTACATGTAAGTAGCCTACGATTCTCTATAAACTATGCCAATCTCTGGGAATTTCATAGAACTATTGTATGAATGCATCATTGCTTATCTGTTTCAGGGATGGCAGTCAGGGCATTAGGTTCGAACATTGTAACTTGCAGACAGCAGCTCATGTCCATGGCCTAGCACAGCAGGGAGTTTGAACTGGTGAGTGTGGCATTGAAGTTTATCACAGGCTCCTCAGAGCTCTGATGTCTGACCTCCTTGCTGTCACCCTCTCACATGCAGTATCAGTGCATTTGATTCACGAAAAGCAACAGTTACTATACCAAAGTAAAGTTATAGAGATGCATTTTATCACAAAATGACTTACATTTGACCATTATTGTTGAAAAGACGTGCTGGATTCATTTGGAATGATGAAAGGAGTAAAGACTGTATAGGTAAAGTACCCCAAATGCAGGTCAACCCCTATGAGTCAGCACTTTCTGATCCATGTGTACAGTACATCTACTCATCTGCGTCTCATCTCACAAAGGGTGATAGTGGCTGCGATTAATGATGTCGACTATTGACAGATAATTGCGCCAACCGTCTTTTTTGGCAACATCCTAGGAGGAATTAAACTAATGCAGTTTACTGTGGGAGACGTTATTGCTCCCCAGAGAGAGGCTGGTAGTTGAGAAACAAATCGAGACTGGGAGTCGGGAGAGACGGAAATGAGAGCGCTGATATGGAAGTGTTAAGACTTCCACAGATCATAAGGATCCAGCAAGTGACTTTAAATGATCACTATTTCCCCTATACAGTGAGTGAAAAAAGTATCTGATCCCCTGCTGATCAGTCTATAATTTTAATGGTAGGTTTATTTGAACAGTGAGAGACAGAATAACAACAACAAAATCCTGAAAAACGCATGTCAAAAATGTTATAAATTGATTTGCATTTTAATGAGGGAAATAAGTATTTGACCCCTCTGCAAAACATGACTTAGTACTTGGTGGCAAAACCCTTGTTGGCAATCACAGAGGTCAGATGTTTCTTGTAGTTGGCCACCAGCTGTGCACACTTCTCAGGAGGGATTTTGTCCCACTCCTCTTTGCAGATCTTCTCCAAGTCATTAAGGTTTCGAGGCTGACATTTGGCAACTCGAACCTTCAGCTCCCTCCTCAGATTTTCTATGGGATTAAGGTCTGGAGACTGGCTAGGCCACTCCAGGACCTTAATGTGCCTCTTCTTGAGCCACTCCTTTGTTGCCTTGGCCGTGTGTTTTGGGTCATTGTCATGCTGGAATACCCATCCACGACCCATTTTCAATGCCCTGGCTGAGGGAAGGAGGTTCTCACCCAAGATTTGACGGTACATGGCCCCGTCCATCGTCCTTTTGATGCGGTGAAGTTGTCCTGTCCCCTTAGCAGAAAAACACTCCCAAAGCATAATGTTTCCACCTCCATGTTTGACTGTGGGGATGGTGTTCTTGGGGTCATAGGCAGCATTCCCCCTCCTCCAAACACGGCGAGTTGAGTTGATGCCAAAGAGCTCGATTTTGGTCTCATCTGACCACAACACTTTCACCCAGTTCTCCTCTGAATCATTCAGATGTTCATTGGCAAACTTCAGACGGGCCTGTATATGTGCTTTCTTGAGCAGGTGGACCTTGCGGGCGCTGCAGGATTTCAGTCCTTCACGGCGTAGTGTGTTACCAATTGTTTTCTTGGTGACTATGGTCCCAGCTGCCTTGAGATCATTGACAAGATCCTCCTGTGTAGTTCTGGGCTGATTCCTCACCGTTCTCATGATCATTGCAACTCCATGAGATGAGATCTTGCATGGAGCCCCAGGCCGAGGGAGATTGACAGTTCTTTTGTGTTTCTTCCATTTGCGAAAAATCGCACCAACTGTTGTCACCTTCTCACTAAGCTGCTTGGCGATGGTCTTGTAGCCCATTCCAGCCTTGTGTAGGTCTACAATCTTGTCCCTGACATCCTTGGAGAGCTCTTTGGTCTTGGCCATGGTGGAGAGTTTGGAATCTGATTGATTGATTGCTTCTGGGGACAGGTGTCTTTTATACAGGTAAAAAAACTGAGATTAGGAGCACCCCCTTTAAGAGTGTGCTCCTAATCTCAGCTCGTTACCTGTATAAAAGACACCTGGGAGCCAGAAATCTTTCTGATTGAGAGGGGGTCAAATACTTATTTCCCTCACTTATTTCCCTCATGTCTTTTTCTGGATTTTTTGTTTGTTATTCTGTCTCTCACTGTTGAAATAAACCTACCATTAAAATTATAGACTGATCATTTCTTTGTCAGTGGGCAAATGTACAAAATCAGCAGGGGATCAAATACTTTTTTCCCTCACTGTATGTCCCTAGGGAAGATATTGCTTACATTGGAAAAGCTGCTGCTGAATGCCAGCTTACAGCTGAAACCTGAAACACCCCAGTCAGCCAGTCAGTCTGCCACATTCACTGTCCGACACCCACACAACACCATTTGTGCTTTCCATTATCCTAATTCCAGAGAAATACATTCTGTATGGGTCTGAGTGTCATAAACCACTGATATACTGTATCATGTGTGTCCTTTACTCAGCTTTGTGAGTGTAGAGGGAATTCAGAGCACCAGACCATGTTATTTACTGTCTTCTCCTGCTGTGTTGGTCTACCACTTAATCCATATTGGTAATGTTAGGAGATATTTTAACATCTTGCGGCTTCAGTCCAACTGAGTCCTAGTCATATTCCATACATTGGTCTGTGTGAACCAGGTTGCACCTGTTCCCATGGCCATGGAGGGAGTTGGGGGGGATATCATCATGTGTTGCTGTCTATGAGAAAGGAAGGTATTACTTTTATAAGATCAAGTTCTTATCTTGTCACATTTTTCAGATTCCCCTGTCACCACTGTATCTGCTATAGCATACCATCAGTGGCAAAAATCACCAATATATAGACAACCACCTAACAAATCGAGCTTGCGAATGTACGTAGACAGGCTATAATGACATACAATACATTTATTTGCTACAGAATGTCTATTTCTTGTTGTCCCTACAGACTAAATGTAAGTGGTTGGACTCGGCATAGTCAAACTTTCTTGGCCCGTGACAACAGTGATGGATGGACCAGCCTGGAGACCTGGGAAACAGTAGAAGTCCATGCATGCCATTAGCACCTCATGTTACTGTGTCTGGTCATTCTTAGTGCATTGCATTTCCTTTTAACTTCAACCAGCCCATATAATTAATGCACAGAATCATTGAATGTGGTTCTGAAGAATTTTAGAAAATCTGTTCCATCTGTCTGTCTGTCCCATCCATCCTCCATATCTTTACCAGTTGTTCACATATTCTACCATTACTGCCATGTCTCATCATTGCATGTCGTTAGCTGTGAAGCACTCTATTTTACAGTGTAAGGGATGAATTCTATACACATGGGGAACTCTCATTCACTTAAAATCATGCATTTATTTGCGTAACAATTTGAATTTGGCAAGTCTTGACTTACCAGATAGATGATAGGTATCACAGGAGGTTGGTGGCACCTTAATTGGGGTGAACGGGTATGTGGTATTGACTGGAGCAGAATCAGTGGAATGGTATCAAATACATCAAACACGTGGTTTCCATGGTTTCCATGTGTTTGATGCCATTCCATTTACTCCATTCCGGACATTATTATGAGCCGTTCTCCCCTCAGCAGCCTCCAATGATATGTATAGCTATTTAGAATAAACACAATGTAATTCTGTGGTATCAGTTCAGTGTTTTCACTTTTTAAATATATTTTCTATGTAAAAAAACAACAACAATCTGATAAAGTGTATTTACAATGGTGTTGGATTACTCAGATTATATAGATTGTATTTATTTTACAAAGGTGTTAACCAGGACAGGGTTAATCCGGAGCATATTCATTGGGCCTTTTCTTCTTTACACCCATTGTGTACCTGAGAATGATGAGATAATGAAGAGCCATTAATGCTTTCTCTGGCAGGACAAGTTTCCTATAATCCATAGCCACTTATCCTGGCAATAACTGTCCTCTTTATCTTCCTGCAGACTGCACACATTAAGAACAGCCAAACACCTTTTGGACATAAATATTCACACTATTCAAATCAAAGTGCCTGAGAGAATATCGTCAGGCCCGTCACCACGACAACAGATAGTATGCATCCCAAATGGTGCCCAAGTCCCTATAATGCACTACTTAGTCAAAAGTACTGCACTATATAGGGAAAAGGGGGCAATTTTGAACGCAGTCATAGTGTCGGATGGCCTTTTATGTGCTTCTTCGTCCTTATAGCTGTTTGTGCTGACAATAACGAAAGCACATCGTCTTAATTGAAATGCTAATTTCCTAACTATCCTCTATTAGGGATGTGTTATCCAGGCACATAAGTCAATATTTCACAGCGACAGTGACCTCATAAACTATTGGGAAACACTAAATCAGTCATAGTGTACTCATTGGTCTGCATGCCGTTTACCGGTAACAACTTAGTATACAATATGGTATATTGAAACAACCATAGGCCTTCATCTGCCACGAGAGACAGCTGGAATTAGATTTTTTCTTTATTTTCATAAAAAGAATACACGCAGTGTTACATGTTATGATTTACGCACTTTATAAAAATGTTTAAAGTTGTATACGGTCCCTAAAATTTCTGAAATCAATTCAAATTAGATGCCCTTCATATCAGTTAGCTATTCAACAAAGCAGACGATCTGAACCATGAACATAGTATTCAGTATATAGATGTCCTTCCATAATTTGTAACCTGAAGTGTTAATGGATGGGAATATATCCATCAGCTTTAGAGGGTAAGGTGTTATGTCCTTCTACATCTGTGTCATTGAATTAGCAAGATACTCTCCGGAACCAAAGCAAGACCAAGGTCATTTGAATTTCAGCGTTATCATGGCCAACAAAAAAAACGTACATTGTCAAACTCTCCGTTGAAGGATAACAATACAAGAAATATTGAGTTATCCTTGGTTTAAAACCGATGTGGCACTTGGGATTTTGTGTGGGCACTGTATTGAGTAATTGTGTGTGGGGCAGGGGATTGAAGCACTTTCATTTAGCTAAAGACCACTGTGCACTCACACTCCAAAATACATCTCCCATTGTCCCAGGACCACAATAAGAAGCAAGGGAGTGCCAATTGACTAACAGCAAGTGACACTTTGGATTTAAACACACCAAATTATCAATGGAATCCTCACATTTATGACATACTAAAAGGGTGTGATTAGCTAACTTTTGTTAAAAATATAGACCCCTCCCTGATAACAGTTTGTCACTGGAGAGAATTCTCAAGGTCCTTGTTTATCTTTGTAATCAGTGATTTTCAAAGCGGTAACACCAATGACACAAAACTGAGGGATACAGAAGGTATTTTAATAGCCTTCTTTGTTTTTATTGATCTATACAATATATTACATATTTCTGTTCACTGTGTAGCATTCAAAATAATAGATAGATATCTCTAAGTCACTACACATCTACACATCAGCTGTGGGAAAACCAATTGTCTAGCGTCCACAATGCAAACAAATAGATGTTTTGCAGAATCAAGGACTTACATATGTTTTCTTATTAAATAACAGGTAAATAAAATGGAAAATGTATTATTTGTCATGTTTTTGTAATTTTAAAGTGTTTTTACATGGTGCCAAATTCAAGGGGAAGCATTTACCACCGCAATTCAATAATTACTATTTTACTTCCTGCTTACATTGTGAGCCTCTTTCAACAGACACTGTGTGAAAGATGAAAAGCAGGACCTTGAGGGTTCTTTTTCAGAGAAGGATCAAAAGTATGTAGAAATCCCAAGAGAATGTGAAACTCTGAGAATGTTAGGGAAGAGGGACTAAGGTGGGGGAGAGAGAGGCCTCTTTCATTCAGAGGTAATGCAAAAAATGATATTTGTCAGAAACAAGAACTAAACGTATCTATTCTGCCTACTTATCTACACCTAATCTGTCACGCCCTGACTCTGGGGACTCGTATATGTTGAGTCAGGGTGTGTATGTTCTATGTTGTGTATTTCTATGTTGGTGTTCTATTATGTGTATTTCTATGTTGGCCGGTGTGGTTCCCAATCAGAGGCAGCTGTAGCTCGTTGTCTCTGATTGGGGACCATACTTAGGCAGCCTATTGGCACTAGTGGGTTGTGGGAATTTGTTCCGTGTTAGGTATATTGTTTGTGTACCTTGGACTTCACGTTTCGTTTGTTGTTTTGTCATTGGTTATTCGGTTAAAATAAACATGTATGCATAACACGCTGCACCTTGGTCTGACCCGTTCATCAACGAACGTGACAGAAGATCCCACCTAACGAGGACCAAGCAGCGTGCCCAGGAAGAGCGAATAGCCATGTCACAGGTGGGCAAATGGTGGTCATGGGAGGAGATATTTGCGGAGAAAGGGCCATGGGCGAAGGTACAGTGGGGAAAAAAAGTATTTAGTCAGCCACCAATTGTGCAAGTTCTCCCACTTAAAAAGATGAGAGAGGCCTGTAATTTTCATCATAGGTACACGTCAACTATGACAGACAAATTGAGAGAAAAAAATCCAGAAAATCACATTGTAGGATTTTTAATGAATTTATTTGCAAATTATGGTGGAAAATAAGTATTTGGTCACCTACAAACAAGCAAGATTTCTGGCTCTCACAGACCTGTAACTTCTTCTTTAAGAGGCTCCTCTGTCCTCCACTCGTTACCTGTATTAATGGCACCTGTTTGAACTTGTTATCAGTATAGAAGACACCTGTCCACAACCTCAAACAGTCACACTCCAAACTCCACTATGGCCAAGACCAAAGAGCTGTCAAAGGACACCAGAAACAAAATTGTAGACCTGCACCAGGCTGGGAAGACTGAATCTGCAATAGGTACGCAGCTTGGTTTGAAGAAATCAACTGTGGGAGCAATTATTAGGAAATGGAAGACATACAAGACCACTGATAATCTCCCTCAATCTGGGGCTCCACGCAAGATCTCACCCCGTGGGGTCAAAATGATCACAAGAACGGTGAGCAAAAATCCCAGAATCACACGGGGGGACCTAGTGAATGACCTGCAGAGAGCTGGGACCAAAGTAACAAAGCCTACCATCAGTAACACACTACGCCGCCAGGGACTCAAATCCTGCAGTGCCAGACGTGTCCCCCTGCTTAAGCCAGTACATGTCCAGGCCCGTCTGAAGTTTGCTAGAGTGCATTTGGATGATCCAGAAGAGGATTGGGAGAATGTCATATGGTCAAATGAAACCAAAATATAACTTTTTGGTAAAAACTCAAATCGTCGTGTTTGGAGGACAAAGAATGCTGAGTTGCATCCAAAGAACACCATACCTGCTGTGAAGCATGGGGGTGGAAACATCATGCTTTGGGGCTGTTTTTCTGCAAAGGGACCAGGACGACTGATCCGTGTAAAGGAAAGAATGAATGGGGCCATGTATCGTGAGATTTTGAGTGAAAACCTCCTTCCATCAGCAAGGGCATTGAAGATGAAACGTGGCTGGGTCTTTCAGCATGACAATGATCCCAAACACACCGCCCAGGCAACAAAGGAGTGGCTTCATAAGAAGCATTTCAAGGTCCTGGAGTGGCCTAGCCAGTCTTTTGATCTCAACCCCATAGAAAATCTTTGGAGGGAGTTGAAAGTCTGTGTTGCCCAGCGACAGCCCCAAAACATCACTGCTCTAGAGGAGATCTGCATGGAGGAATGGGCCAAAATACCAGCAACAGTGTGTGAAAACCTTGTGAAGACTTACAGAAAACGTTTGACCTGTGTCATTGCCAACAAAGGGTATATAACAAAGTATTGAGAAACTTTTGTTATTGACCAAATACTTATTTTCCACCATAATTAGCAAATAAATTCATTAAAAATCCTACAATGTGATTTTCAGGATTTTTTTTCCTCATTTTGTCTGTCATAGTTGACGTGTACCTATGATGAAAATTACAGGCCTCTCTCATCTTTTTAAGTGGGAGAACTTGCACAATTGGTGGCTGCCTAAATACTTTTTTTCCCCACTGTAGATGCCCAGGCAGGAGAGGTGAAACGGCGCCAACCGTGCCGACGACGGAGACCCGAGAGGCAACCCCAATAAAAATAATTGGGGGGGGCACACGGGGTGGATGACGAGGCTACAGGGGGCTAAAAGGGTGGTTGGCGGAGCCTAGTGTTAGAGCAGAGCCAACTCCCCGTACTCACGCGAGGAGGCGTGTGACTGGGCAGGCTCCGTGTTATGCGGAGCTACGTACTGTATCGCCAGTACGCGTGCACAGCCCAGTGCGTCCTGTGCTAGCACCACGCACGTGCCGTGCGAAGATGGGCATCCAGCCAGGACGGGGTGTGCCGGCTCAACGCTCCTGATCTCCAGTACGCCTCCTCGGTCCCGCATATCCTGCGCCGGTTCTACGTACTGTATCGCCAGTACGCGTGCACAGCCCAGTGCGTCCTGTGCCAGCTCCCCGCACGTGTAGTGCGAAAGTGGGTAGCCAGCCAGGACGGGTTGTGCCAGATCTCCACTCCAGACCTCCAGTCCGCCTTCGCAGTCCGGTTCGGCCCGTTCCTGCTCCTCGCACCAAGCCAGTGGTGCGTGTCGCCAGCCCGGCCCGGCCTGTTCCTGCCCCTCGCACCAAGCCAGTGGTGCGCGTCGCCAGCCCGGTCCGGCCTGTTCCTGTCCCTCGCACCAAACCAGTGGTGCGCGTCGCCAGCCCGGTCCGGCCTGTTCCTGTTCCTCGCACCAAGCCAGTGGTGCGCGTCGCCAGCCCGGTCCGGCCTGTTCCTGTCCCTCGCACCAAGCCAGTGGTGCGCGTCGCCAGCCCGGCCCGGCCTGTTCCTGCCCCTCGCACCAAGCCAGTGGTGCGCGTCGCCAGCCCGGCCCGGCCTGTTCCTGCCCCTCGCACCAAGCCAGTGGTGCGCGTCACCAGCCCGGCCCGGCCTGTTCCTGCTCCTTGCACCAAGCCAGTGGTGCATGTTCCTAGTCCGGTTCGGCCCGTGCCTGCTCCTCGCACCAGACCAGTGGTGAGTGTGTCCAGTCCGGCACGGCCTGTGCTCTTTCCACCGGTGCCTGGTCCGGCACCAGTCAGCAGCTCCAGTCCGGAGCCAGAGCAGTCCGCTCCACCAGTGCCTGATCCAGCTCCGGTAAGCTGCTCCAGTCCGGAGCCAGAGCAGTCCGCTCCACCGGTGCCTGATCCAGCTCCGGTCAGCTGCTCCACTCCGGCGCCAGAGCAGTCCGCTCCACCGGGGTCCAGTCCAGATCTGGTCAGCGGCTCCACTCCGGAGCCAGAGCAGTCCACTCCACCGGTGCCCAGTCCAGCTCCGGTCAGCGGCTCCAGTCCAGACCCAGACGTCAGCCCCTCTCCAGGTTCGGGGTCTCCCACACCAGGGTCCAGACAGGGCTTGGAGTATAGTGGGAGGAAGGAGAGGGGAAGCAGCGCGCCGAGGTCCAGACCAGACCAGGGGCGCAACAGGGAGGCGGAGAATAGGTGGTCACGCCCGGAGCCGGATCCGCCTCCGAGGCGGAATGCCCACCCGGCCCCTACCCTGTTAAGTAAAGGTTGTGCGGTCGGAGTCCCACCTTTGGGGGGGGGGGGTACTGTCACGCCCTGACTCTGGGGACTCGTATATGTTGAGTCAGGGTGTGTATGTTCTATGTTGTGTATTTCTATGTTGGCCGGTGTGGTTCCCAATCAGAGGCAGCTGTAGCTCGTTGTCTCTGATTGGGGACCATACTTAGGTAGCCTATTGGCACTAGTGGGTTGTGGGATCTTGTTCCGTGTTAGGTATGTTGTTTGTGTACCTTGGACTTCACGTTTCGTTTGTTGTTTTGTCGTTGGTTATTCGGTTAAAATAAACATGTATGCATATCATGCTGCGCCTTGGTCTGACCCGTTCATCAACGAACGTGACATAATCAAAATGCCTGATGGGGTGGCCAATCTATTTTCGAGTGGCCAATCTCCTCAAGAGGATGTTGGGAGGACAAATGCTGAGGGCAACCTTTGTGGATTGTGTGTGGATGTATTATGTGTATATATACAGTACCAGTCAAAAGTTTGGACACACCTACTCATTCAAGGGTTTTTCTTTATTTGTTACATTTTCTACATTGTAGAATAATAGTGAAGACATCAAAACTATGAAATAACACATATGGAATCATGTAGTAACCAAAAAAGTGTTAAACAAATCAAAATATATTTTATATGTGAGATTCTTCAAAGTAGCCACCCTTTGCCTTGAAGACAACTCTGCACACTCTTGGCATTCTCTCAACCAGCTTCATGAGGAATGCTTTTCCAACAGTTGGAGTTCACACATATGCTGAGCACTTGTTGGCTGCTTTTCCTTCACTCTGCGGTCCAACTCATCCCAAACCATCTCAATTGTGTTGAGGTTGGGTGATTGTGGAGGCCAGGTCATCTGATGCAGCACTCCATCACTCTCCTTCTTGGTCAAATAGCCCGTACACAGCCTGGAGGTGTGTTTTGGGTCATTGTCCTGTTGAAAAATAAGTGATAGTCCCACTATGCGCAAACCAGATGGGATGGCGTATCGCTGCAGAATGCTGAGGTAGCCATGCTGGTTAAGTGTGCCTTGAATTCTAAATAGATCACAGACTGTCACCAGCAAAGCACCCCCACACCATCACACCTCCTCCTCCATGCTTCACGGTGGGAACCACACATGCAGAGATAATCTGTTTACCTACTCCGCGTCTCACAAAGACACAGTGGTTGGAACCAAAAATCTCAAATTTGGACTCATCAGACCAAAGGACAGATTTCCACTGGTCTAATGTCCATTGCTCGTGTTTCTTGGCCCAAGCAAGTCTCCTCTTCTTATTGGTGTCCTTTATTAGTGGTTTCTTTGCAGAAATTCAACCATGAAGGCCTGATTCATGCAGCTCATCTGAACAGATGTTGAGATGTGTCTGTTACTTGATCTCTGTGAAGCATTTATTTGGGCTGCAATTTCTGAGGCTGGTAACTCTAATGGATTTATCCTCTGCAGCAGAGGTAACTCTGGGACTTCCTTTCCTGTGGCGGTCCTCATGAGAGCCAGTTTCATCGTAGCGCTTGATGGTTTTTGCGACTGCACTTGAAGAAACGTTCAAAGTTCTTGAAATGTTCCAGATTGACTGACCTTCATGTCTTAAAGTAATGATGGACTGTCGTTTCTCTTTGCTTATTTGAGCTGTTCTTGCCATAATATGGACTTGGTATTTTACTAAATAGGGCTATCTTCTGTATACCACCCCTACCTTGTCACAACACAACTGATTGGCTCAAATGCATTAGGAAGGAAAGAAATTCCACAAATTAACTTAAGGCACACCTGTTAATTGAAATGCATTCCAGATGACTACCTCATGAAGCTGGTTGAGAGAATGCCAAGAGTGTGCAAAGCTGTCATCAAGGCAAAGGGTGGCTACTTTGAAGAAACTCAAATATATTTAGATTTGTTTAACACTTTTTTGGTTACGACATGATTCCATATGTGTTATTTCATAGTTTTGATGTCTTCACTATTATTCAACAAAAACTCTGAAATACTTTGGTTCTTTGATTAGTATGAGGACGAAATTTGCCACATCATTCAACAATGTAGAAAATAGTAAAAATAAAGAAAAACCCTTGAATGAGTAGGTGTGTCCAAACCTTTGACTGGTACTGTATATAAAAAAAATGAATCTCCTTTAACGAATAACATTTTAATCCACTTCCCCCCCACAAAGGAAGGAAGAGGGTCATCAATAAACCGACTAAGTGTCAGTGTAATGCGGTGGATCGAAGTCAGGCGCAGGACACAGAACTAAATGAAAACGTACTTTACTGAATAAGTAAAGAAACCAATACAAAATACCTCCACACAGGGAGGAACAAACCCGCTCATCAAACGACACACGAAACGAAAAACAAACACGCACAAAACACAATGGGAGCCACCGGGTTAAATAGGGAAGGAGTAATTACATGATGGGAAACAGGTGTGTGACAATCAGACAACAACAGGTAGAACATAGATCGGCAGTAGCTAGTATTCCGGTGACGACGAACGCCGAAGCCTGCCCGAGCAAGGAGGAGGGGCAGTCTTGGCAGAATCCGTGACAGTACCCCCCCCCCCCCACGACGTGCAGCTCCTGCCATGCGTCGACACCGGCCTCGGGGACGGCCAGGAGGACGCGGTGAGGGGCGAGTCGGATGACTGCGGTGGAAATCCCTCAACATGGAGGGATCGAGGATGTCCCCAGCACTGTTCCTCCGGACCGTACCCCTCCCACTCCACGAGATACTGCAGGCCTCTCACCCGACGCCTCGAATCTAAGATGGAACAGACCGAGTACGCCGGTGCCCCCTCGATGTCCGGTGGGGGTGGAGGAACCTCCCGTATCTCAGACTCCTGGAGTGGACCAGCTACCACCGGCCTGAGGAGAGACACATGGAACGAGGGGTTAATACGACACTCAGGAGGAAGCTGTAACCTATAACATACCTCGTTCAATCTCCTCAGGAGTTTGAATGGCCCAACAAAACGCCGACCCAGCTTCCGGCAGGGCAGGCGAAGGGGCAGGTTTCGGGTCGAGAGCCAGACCCGGTCCCCCGGTGCATACACCAGAGCCTCACTGCGGTGGCGCCGAAACCGTTCATCCACCGCAGGTGCCTCGATCTGGCTCTGATGCCAAGGTGCCAGAACCGGCTGATAACCTAATACACACTGGAATGGAGTAAGGTTAGTGGAGGAGTGGCGGAGTGAGTTTTGGGCTATCTCTGCCCTGGGGAGGAACGCCGACCACTCCCCCCGCCGGTCCTGGCAACACGACCTCAGAAACCTACCCACCTCCTGGTTGACTCTCTCCACCTGCCCGTTACTTTCGGGGTGAAACCCTGAGGTAAGGCTGACCGAGACTCCCAGACGTTCCATGAACGCCCTCCAGACTCGAGGTGAACTGGGAACCCCGATCAGACACTATATCCTCAGGTACCCAATAGTGCCGGAAGAGGTGTGTAAATAGGGCCTCAGCATTCTCTAGGGCCGTAGGGAGAACGGGCAGAGGTATGAGGCAGCAGGACTTAGAAAACCGATCCACAACGATCAGGATCGTGATGTTCCCTTGTGAGGGGGGAAGATCAGTCACGAAATCCACCAATAGGTGGGACCACGGTCGTTGTGGAATGGGTAGGGGTTGCAATTTCCCTCTGGGCAGGTGTCTAGGAGCCTTACACTGGGCGCACACCGAGCAGGAGGAAACATAAACCCTCACGTCCTTAGCTAAGGTGGGCCACCAGTACTTCCCACTAAGACAATGCACTGTCCGACCGATGCCAGGATGACCAGAGGAGGGTGATGTGTGAGCCCAATAGATCAAATGATCGCAGACCTCCAGCAGGACGGACACATGACCCTCTGGACACTGGGGAGGAGTGGGTTCGTTACGCAACGCCCGCTCGATGTCTGCGTCCACCTCCCACACCACCAGACACGACGCCGGAAGTATGGGAGTGGGCTCCACGCAACTCTCCTCCGTGTCATACAGTCGGGACAGAGCATCTGCCTTAGCATTCTGGGAACCTGGCCTGTAAGAAAGGGTGAAAACAAAACGGGCGAGAAACATGGACCATCTTGCCTGGCGGGGGTTTAATCTCCTCGCCGCCCGGATGTACTCCAGATTGCGGTGGTCAGTCAAAATGAGAAAAGGGTGTTTAGCCCCCTCAAGCCAATGTCTCCACGCCTTCAGTGCTTGGACCACAGCCAACAGCTCCCGGTCCCCCACATCATAGTTGCGCTCCGCCGGGCTGAGCTTCTTCGAAAATAACGCACAGGGGCGGAGCTTGGGTGGTGTGCCCGAGCGCTGGGAAAGTACAGCACTTATCCAAGCCTCCGACGCGTCCACCTCAACCGTGAAAGCCAAGGAGGGATCCGGATGGGCCAGCACTGGAGCCGAGGTAAACAGGTTCTTCAGATGACTGAACGCCCTGTCTGCCTCAACTGACCACCGCAGACGCACCAGTCCCCCCTTCAGCAATGAGGTAATGGGAGCCGCTACCTGACCAAAGCCCCGGATAAACCTCCGGTAGTAATTGGCAAACCAAAAATCACTGCACCTCCTTCACCGTGGTTGGAGTCGACCAATTACGCACGGCCGAAATGCGGTCACTCTCCATCCTCACCCCAGACGCGGACATGTGGTACCCTAGGAAGGAGATGGACTCCTGGAAGAACAGGCATTTCTCCGCCTTGGCATACAGGTCATGCTTCAACAGTCGTCCAAGCACTTTACGCACCAGGGACACATGCTCGCCCATGTAGCGGAGTATATGAGAATGTCATCAATATACACCACTACACCCTATCCGTGCAGATCCCTGAAAATCTCATCGACAAAGGATTGGAAGACTGATGGAGCATTCATCAACCCGTATGGCATGACAAGGTACTCATAGTGTCCTGAGGTAGTACTGAATGCCGTCTTCCACTCATCTCCCTCCCGGATACGCACCAGGTTGTATGCGCTCCTGAGATCAAATTTCGTGAAGAAGCACGCCCCGTGCAATGACTCCGTCATACAAGCTATCAGAGGTAATGGATAGCTGTACTTGACGGTGATCTGATTAAGACCACGGTAATCAATGCACGGGCGTAACCCACCATCCTTCTTCACGAAAAAGAAACTTGAGTAAACAGGTGAAGTGGAAGGCCGAATGTATCCCTGTCTCAGAGATTCGGAGACATATGTTTCCATAGCCGCCTTCTCCTCCTGTGACAGAGGGTACACATGACTCTGGGGAAGTGCAGCGCCCACCTGGAATTTAGACACCCTCTTTTTACTGAAGGCGAGAGCCAAATCGGCATACTCGGAAGGAATGTGCATTGTGGAGACCTGGTTTGGACTCTCCACCGTAGTAGCCCCTAAGGAAACCCCTACACACCTCCCAGAGCACTGACTGGACCATCCCTTGAGAGCCCTATGTTGCCATGAAATAGTGGGGTCATGAGTGGTTAACCAGGGAAGTCCCAACACCACAGGATACGCAGGAGAATCAATTAGATAGAGACTAATCCTCTCCTCATGACCCCCCTGCGTCCTCATTAAGAGTGGTGCGGTGACCTCCCTGATTAGGCCTGACCCTAACGAGTGACTATCTAATGCATGTACAGGGAAGGGCACATCAACACGAACAGTGGGAATCCCTAAACTAAGTGAATACTGACGATCAATAAAATTCCCAGCTGCGCCTGAATCTACTAGCGCCTTATGCTGGGAATGAGGAGAAAACTCTGGGAAAACAACCTCAATACACAGCTGACCAACAGGGAGCTCTGGGTGAGTCGGGTGCTTACTCACCTGAGATGGTCGACCAGTGCTCTGCCTACTGCGTCGACTCCCTGGGGACCCTCCCCAGCACCGACCAGCAGTGTGTCCTCTGCGGCCACAGTTGGTACAGGGGACGGCCCCTCTCCTGGTCTTCCTAAGGGTAGCACCTCCGAGCTCCATGGGGGTAGGGTCGGAGGTGCTGGGGGATGGAATGGACGGGCCCTGATCAGAACGTCTGCGGGTTTCCAACAGGTTATCCAGCCTGATGGATATCGCCACCAGTTGGTCCAGGTTGAGGTTGGTATCCCTGCAGGCCAGTTCCCGAGGAACGTCCTCCCTTAGGCTGCATCGATAGTGGTCGATCAGGGCCCTCTCATTCCATCCTGCGCTGGCTGCCAGAGTCCTGAACTCCAGCGCAAAATCCTGGGCGCTCCTCCTCTCCTGTCTTAGGTGGAACAGACGCTCGCCCGCCGCTCTCCCCTCCGGTGGATGATCGAATACTGCCCAGAAGCGGCGGGTGAAATCCTCGTAGTGTAAATTCCTCCCCACTCGGCGTTGGCCCACTCGAGCGCCTTCCCCGACATACAGGAGATGAGGGCGGACAGGCTCTCGTATCCCGAGGGCGCCGGGTGAATGGTTGCCAGGTAGAGCTCTACCTGGAGAAGAAAACCCTGACACCCGGCTGGTGTACCGTCATATGCCCTCGGGAGCGAGAGCCGAATCCCACTGGACCCAGGTGGCGAAGGGGTGGACAGTGGTATGGGTGGTTGGAGGAGGTGTAGGAAAGCCACCTCTCTCCCATCGGTCCATAGCATTTACCACTCTCTCCATAGTGGTGCCGAGAGCCTGGATCATGCTCTCCTGTCGCTGAACGCGTTCCTCCATTGATCCGGACTGACTGGCTGTACTTGCTGACTCCATACTGGTGCGTGTTTCTGTCACGAGTGTCAGTTTAATGCGGTGGATCGAAGTCAGGTGCAGGACACAGAACCAATACAAAATACCTCCACACAGGGAGGAACAAACCCGCTCACCAAACGACACACGAAACGAAAAATAAACACGCACAAAACACAATGGGAGCCATCGGGTTAAATAGGGAAGGAGTAATTACATGATGGGAAACAGGTGTGTGACAATCAGACAACAACAGGTAGAACATAGAAACATAGAACATAGATCGGCAGTAGCTAGTATTCCGGTGACGACGAACGCCGAAGCCTGCCCGAGCAAGGAGGAGGGGCAGCCTCGGCAGAATCCGTGACACTAAGCCTCATTGTACAGTTGTCCTTTTGAGCTAAAGAGTAAGGTAGCAAATTACCAGCTGTGTTTTGGGATAAATCATCTGGGGTTGTCAACAGCACCACTTACATCTTGCCACAGCTGCTCGTTCCCCTGTTATTCCCTAAGTATATAAAGTGGTTTCCATTTACTGGGAGTTCACTATCCAACAACATCTTATTTTTGCTTAATAGCACAACAGAATTTACTCGGGATATAATGGCTGCCAGGGTGCAGTACTTTTAAGACACTTGGGCTGATCACCAAAGCAGTGTTAATTAAGGTCTAAGCTTGAGTTCTTTAGACAAATTATGAGCCTCTTGTGCTGAGAGTAGCCCTGTCTACTGAACTCAAAGGCTGTACTGTATATCTTTATAGCCACCTTTCACATCTCAAATGTATGCGCCAAGGCTTGTGAATGAAAATCACTATTCAGCAAATACACTTGGACCACAAACTTTACACAAACCAAAGGTTTAATTATTGGGCAAAATCAATTTCAGCTTATCAATAACAACAAGACTATAAATCCCTTTAAAGCTGAGTGGAAGAGGAAAGTGAATGAAAAAGGGTAGAGGAAGGAGGAGGTAGCAGGACCATAGAAATAAATTTGCACACATTAGAACTATTAGCTTATTGAGAGGTGGCTGACAGATTGAGGGCTTGCAGTTAAAGGGAGCTGTACCTGTGAAATAGTCTCTTCATCTGCGTATTGATGAATTTGCCTTCAAGCGACCTCCTCTAGGGAAGTGTAGGATGTGTGTGTGTGTGTGTTCGTGCGTGCGTTTGTATGTTTGTGTGTGTGTGTCTTCTTACTACATTGTTCAACCGGAAAACCTCTGTATGTGTATGTGCTGCATGTGTGTGTGTGTGTGTGTGTGTGTGTGTGTGTATTTGTATTTATTATGGATCCCCCATTAGCTGCTGTCAAGGCAGCAGCTACTCTTCCTGGGGTCCAGCAAATTTAGGCAGTTAGAAATTTTTTTAAACATTAAAATATATTCACAACAGATTTCACAACATATTAAGTGTGTGCCCTCAGGCCCCTACCCTACCCTACTACCGCATATCTACAACACAAAATCCATGTGTACGTATGTGTGTATAGTGCGTATGTTATTGTGTGTTTGTATGCATGTGTCTGTGCCTATGTTTGTGTTGCTTCACAGTCCCTGCTGTTCCATAAGGTGTATTTTTATCAGTTTTTTAAATCTAATTTTACTGCTTGCATGAGTTACTTGTAGTAACTCATGTAGTCATGGCTCTATCTAGTACTGTGCGCCTCCCATAGGGTGCCAGTAGTTCAAACAGACAGCTTGGTGCATTCAACATGTCAATACCTCTCTGTGGGTTTGCTGAATTGAGTAACCTGGTGAATGGAGGAGCCTTTCCTTTACTCTCCCAGACAGGACAGGACAACACCATACTCTTCATGGTAACAGCTCCAGCTAAACACAACACCATATCGACTTAGTTTGATGTTTTCCCCCTTATGAATTATCTATGATTTGATGAAGGTACTTCAAAATGTTAAAAACTTTGCTAATGCTGTAAGTTGAGAGAGAGTTGGAGTCTTAAATAGATGAAAGTGTTTCCTTCAGATGTTTCAGCCTTATGTGCGCTGTGAAAGCACCACTCTGTCACCAGCATCATTTATCACAGCAGATACCGCCATTCAATCTCTAAGATACAGACCTGTGGCAGCGCCATCCGTTACAATAGGCCTGAGAGACGTGTCCAAAGGGATACAGTGCAAAGGAAGATAGATGGATAATGTAGCCTGTTCTTTATTTTATTCTTCTTAATTGACCTTTCTCTACATTCATTATCTGGATTGATGTTCAATTCTATAAGGGTGCTGAAACTGCAGGACTTCTAATCACAGTTTACTGAGTCTGGCAGTCCTTTGCTAATCTTGAAGAGTAGCTCCATTTGCTGCACAGAAATGTCAATACAGTACTTTTAATGTGCTGTTGTGTGTGTTACTTTTACAATATACCTAATCCCAGGAGGACAGCTATCCATCTCAGAAGGCAGGACAGTATGACAGAAACTCAGATGCCCCAAGATGGGTCAGGATAGTCTAATTATACTGAACAAAAATATAAATGCAACATGTAAAGTGGTGGTCCCATGTTTCATGAGGTGAAATAAAAGATCCCAGAAATGTTCCACTCACACAAAAAACTAATTTCTCTAAAATATTACGCACAAATTTGTTTACATCCCTGTTAGTGAGCATTTCTCATTTGCCAAGATAATCCATCCACCTGACAGGTGTGACATATCAAGAAGCTGATTAAACAGCATGATCATTACACAGGTGGGGACACTGGGGACAATAAAAGTCCACTCTAAAATGTGCAGTTTTGTCACACAACACATGTCTCAAATTTTGAGGGAGCGTGCAATTGGCATGCTGACTGCAGGAATGTCCACCAGAACTGTTGCCAGAGAATTTTATGTTCATTTCTCTACCATAAGCCGCCTCCAACCGGCCACACAACCGCAGACCACGTGTAACCACGCCAGCCCAGGACCTCCACATCCGGCTTCTTCACCTGCGCGATTGTCTGAGACCAGCCACCCGGACAGCTGATGAAACTAAGGAGTATTTCTGTCTGTAATAAAGCGATTTTGTGGAGAAAAACTCATTCTGATTGGCTGGGCCTGGCTCCCAGTGGGTGGGCCTATGCCCTCCCAGGCCCACCCAGGGCTGCGCCCCTGCCCAGTCATGTGAAATCCATAGCTTAATTTATTAATTTCAATTAATAATTTCCTTATATGGACTGTAACTCAGTAAAATCGTTGACATTGTTGCATGTTGCGTTTATATTTTTGTTCTGTCTAATAGGAGTCTAATAGGAGGCTCATTGAGTCTCAGAACTATGATATATTCATTTCATGTATAAAACTATTTCCCCCAGTGTATCAGGGGAACCAGCAGGATCCTATATCAGCTCTGAATTTCAAACTACATCCTCAAACGAATAAACATGAACAAATAACCAAATGGTCAAGCCCTATCAATAACCAGAAGCAGGACTCATGCCCTATAGAGGTTTGTCTTGATGTTTATGTCACCTATTGATCCTAGAGAAACAGTGAACATCGACAGTCAGAATAGGGTGCGATTTGGGATGCATAAAGTGGGCCAGACCTTGTGGTCTCTGGGGGGCGTAGTCATAGTGCAGACATCAGTGTGAGAGAGCTGTGCTCCTGTAGCCGCCACTCTGCTCCTCTCTCCATTCACCCTGAGGTCACATGAATCATGCTGAGTGACAGCTGCCTATGCTTTAGTCTGACATCCCAGGCTGTGTCCCAAATGGCACCCTATTCCCTATAGAGTGCACTACTTTTGACCAGAACCCTATGGGCCCTAGTCAAAAGTAGTGCACTACATAGGGAATAGGGTACCATTTGGGACACCACCCCAGTCTTTCTGTGGCAGTCGTCCACAGGGAATGGTGACAGGCAGCGATGCTAAAAGTTCCCTTTATAATTCTTTGATGAAACATCATGTTTCACTTTATTTAATAATGTTTTAGTGATAATAGCTTTTTAGCTTTTGATGTTGATTCTATCGAAAACAGATAATAGTGGTAGTGGTATGTTCAGGGCCGTAGCTACATACAGTGAGCTCCAAAAGTATTGGGACAATGACAATTTTGTTGTTGTTTTGGCTCTGTACTCCAGCACTTTGGATTTGAAATAATACAATAAATATGAGGTTAACGTACAGACTGTCATCTTTAATTTGAGGGTATTTTCATCCATATCGGGTGAACCGTTTAGAAATTACAGCACTTTTTGTACATAGTCCCCCCATTTTAGGGGAACAAAAGTGTCATACCCTGATCTGTTTCACCTGTCTTTGTGATTGTCTCCACCCCCCTCCATGTGTCGCCCATCTTCCCCATTATCCCCAGTGTATTTATACCTGTGTTCTCTGTTTGTCTGTTGCCAGTTCGTTTTGTGTCGTCAAGCCTACCAGCGGTTTTCCCCTTGTGGCGGTCCGCTTGTCGTCGGTACCTGGAGGTGGTCTTGAGAAAAGCAGACCGGGCTCTCCTACAGGTACGACGACAGCGGCGGACAAACATCGGGGCCGAGGGTATGCCGACCTCTTGCTCAACACTCAAAGGGCGAAAGACCCGTGGCAGAGCAGGCTCTCCCCCATCTCATTCAAGGCCAACCAGCGTACATGGTGAGGCGTCTCCTGAAGGTTCGACCTCGTGGCAGGGGATTCCAGTACCTGGTTGACTGGGAGGGTTATGGCCCAGAGGAGGGGTGCTGGGTCCCCGATAGGGACATCCTGGACCCAGGCCTCATCGCTGAGTTTCAACGCTGGCACCCCGGTCAACCAGGTATGCGCCCAGGTAGGACGCCATGTGGCACCCTTAGAGGGGTGGGGTACTGTCACACCCTGATCTGTTTTCACCTGTCTTTGTGATTGGAAACACCGCCTGCCTGCCGTTCTGTACCTTGTCACACCACCCTGGATTATTGACCTCTGCCTGCCCTGACCCTGAGGCTGCCTGCCGTTCTGTACCTTTTGGACTCGATACCTTTTGTTACTTCGACACTGTCTGCATCTGGGTCTTCTCCTGAAACGTGATACAAAAGTATTGGGACAGATTCACGTATGTGTATTAAAGTAGTGTACAGTCTTGCTTCCGTCCCTCTCCTCGCCCCTACCTGGGCTTGAACCTGGGACCCTCTGCACACATCGACAACAGTCACCCTCGAAGCACCGTTACCCGTCGCTCCACAAAAGCCGCGGCCCTTGCAGAGCAAGGGAAACAACTACTTCAAGGTCTCAGAGCGAGTGACGTCACCGATTGAAATGCTACTAGCGCGCACCGCTAACTAGCTAGCCATTTCACACCGGTTACAGTAGTCAAAAATGTAGTATTCGGTCCCATGCTCCTAGCACGCAATGATTACATCAAGCTTGTGACTCTACAAACTTGTTGGATGCATTTGCTGTTTGCTTTGGTTGTGTTTCAGATTAATTTGTGCCCAATACAAATTTATAGTAAATAATGTTTTGTCATTTTGGAGTCACTCTTATTGTAAATAAGAATAAAATATGTTTCTAAACACTTCTACATTAATGTGGATGCTACCATGATTACGGATATTCCTGAATGATGAGTGAGAAAGTTAAAAGTGCACAAATATCATACCCCCAAGACATGCTAACCTCTCACCATTACAATAACAGGGGAGATTAGCATTTTTGGGGGGGGTATGATATTTGTGCGTCCCAGGCCAGATAGTCTCAGCCAAAGCACCCCCCCCGCCCCCCACCCTCTTTCCGAGAGCACTCGAAGCAAAACAGTTTAAGCACCGCCTTCGACCCAAACCTGATACATCTAAATAACCAGTGACGAAAAGTCCTGGCAGATTCTCCCGGTCTACACGCAGAATCTTCCCATGAGATTATCTGACTCGTAAGGCCATAAATAATGTACAAAATAAGAAAGGTCTGATCCCCAGACCTTTATATAACCACTCCCTTCACATTGGTCTCCATACAGTCTTCCTCGCCACTCGGCTGCTGTGCGTTTGATACCTATGTACTCCAGGGCGTCATCCCAAATGGCACCCTATTCCCTACATAATGCACTACTTATGACCAGGGCCCATAGGGAATAGGGTGCCATTTGGTACGTAACTCCTTTAGCACCTCTTCTCCTCTGTTCAACTACATTCCTCGTACCTCCAGTCCAAATATGTTCAGTCACACTGACCTGCTACCGTTAGACCATTCATCAACGTTCAACTGTCCAAACATCAGAGGTGTTAGGGAGACAGGATGGCCACAGGAGTTTGGAGAGCTTCCAATAACCCTGGCCCTGGCTGTGACCTGTGATTCCATGGCTAGGCTAGAGGACATGGCTATATTAGTGCTACAGAAGACATTGATCAGAGTTGTTTATAATTACAAATAGTTAAAGGCCCAGTGCAGTTGAAAACGTGATTTTCCTGTGTTTTATATACACTCAGTGGCCAGTTTATTAGGTACTAGTACCATCTAGTACCAGGTCGGACCCCCCTTTGACTCCAGAACAGCCTGAATTCTTTGGGGCATGGAAACATTGTTCAATTGCTTTTAAGGGACCTAACGTGTGCCAGGAAAATATTCCCCACACCATTACACCACCACCACCAGCCTGTAACGTTGACACCAGGCAGGATGGGGCCATGGATTCATGCTGCTTACGCCAAATCCTGACTCGCCATAAGCATGACGCAGCAGGAACTGGGATTCGTCGGACCAGGCAATGTTTATCCACTCCTCAATTGTCCAGTGTTGGTGATCGTGTGCCAACTGGAGCCGCTTCTTCTTGTTTTTAGCTGATAGGAGTGGAACCCGGTGTGGTCGTCTGCTGCAATAGCCCATCCGTGAAAAGGACAGATGAATTGTGCGTTCTGAGATGTCATTCTGCACACCACTGTTGTACTGCACTGTTATTTGCCTGTTTGTGGCCCTCCTGTTAGCTTGCACGATTCTTTCCATTCACCTTTGACCTCTCATCAACAAGCATTTTCACCCACAGGACTGCCACTGATTGGATGTTTTTTGTTTGTTGCACCATTCTCGGTAAACCCTAGACACTGTCGTGCATGAAAAGCCCAGGAGGGCGGCCGTTTCTGAGATACTGGATCCGGCGCGCCTGGCACCAACGATCATACCACGCTCAAAGTCGCTTAGGTCATTCCTTAGGTCACTCGTTTTGCCCATTCTAATGTTAAATAGAACAGTAACTGAATGCCTCGATGCCTGTTTGCCTGCTTTATATAGCAAGCCACGGCCACGTGACTCACTGTCTTTAGCCATTTTTGTGAACGGGTGGCGTACCTAATAAACTGACCTCTGAGTGTATATTTCCACACTATGAGGTTGGAATAATACTGTGAAATTGTGAAAATGATGATAAGTAATTACCTTTTAGTGTAAGAGCTGTTAAAAAAGACAGCCTGAAATTTCAGCCTGTTTTGGTGGGGTGGAGTTTTGGCCTACATGGTGACATCACCAGGTGGTAAAATGGTTAATAGACCAATAAGAAAGAAATTTCCAAACCTCTCTGCCAATAACAGCTAGTTTTCAGTTTTCCCCTCCACACTCAGACAACTCTCTGACAGTCCTATCAACATTTTTACTTGAGAAATTGCTCTTTGCTAAGGAGCTATTTTTGTTTATTTTTTTACCATTTTAATTTAAAACAATCACATGAATGTACTTAATTGTTACCCAGAAATTATTTGATAAAAACGGTTGCATTGGACCTTTAATATTTGCCAAGGAAATGTATTCCTACCTGAACAATAAGTTAATAAAATAATTTGGCAAGATTATTGATTTGCATTGCACAGAATGTAATGATGTATCCACAGACCTTCAATGCCAGTGTAGTCTGTGGTACTATTTGTTCAGACTTTGAGTGTGCTGTGGTGTGTCACCTAATAAGAGATGAAGAGATGCTAGAACTAGTAGTGGAACCAGAACGAGGAGCTCCACCCTCTCTCTTTGCAAGTTACGGGCCGAATGTCCCCTGCGAAATCATGATTTGTCCAAATAACCAGTGACGAAAAACCCAAACACAGGAACTATTGCTGCTCATTATCCCAACTGTAAGTCATTCTAGATAAGAGCATCTGCTAAATGAGTCAAGTGTAAATCCCACGCATCCCATTCCTTCCCGACAGATTCTACAGTACCAGTTATGTTTACGTAGATCTGTCCACGAGAGATTAATTGGGCACTGACTACGAAAAGCTGGTTGGCACGGTTTGACCCAGGGGTGGGGGTGTCTCCGTTTTGCTTACTCCCTGAGACTGTACAGCATGTGCCCAATGTTTCCACTATAGGGTGATACCAGTGCAGTCTGTGTTGATGATAGTAGCGTTGGGTGACAACAACAAGGCTAAAATCTACTGCTGGGCAAGTGCTTCCCCAAGCCCCCCTCAGTAAGTGTTGTCCCAGAGTCTGGACCCCTTATGTCCTTCATGTCCTAACAGGGGCATAATATAGACGTTTTGCAGGGAGAGGATGTCGCTGGGCAGTGACCCAATAGAAATCTGTGGTTTATCCCCTGTGACAGGGTTCACACGCAGCTTGTGGCCAAGCCCACAAATAACAGCCATGCGTCTTGTTTGCTCTCATTCTCCGGCCTGTGTCAGATTACTCACTGGGCCTTTGAAGTTGGCTGATGGACAGGCAGGGTGTTCCCCTTCCTCTCCTGCCAGAAAAAGATTGGGTCTTCATCAGTTCCGCCCACTGCTACATATCTAGTGTAACCCCAGAATTAGACGCATACCTAGCTCAGGATTTTATCATAGGTCACATGTTGAGGTATCTCCTGAACTCACAGCAAGCCCCTTGGTATCAGAAGGGTCATAAATCTGTTAGGTTGTCATAGTGATCCCTTGGTTTTGTTCACTGGGTCAGCTCTACAGCATTGTGCTGTATACAGTGGCTGCCTTAATTGAATTTTAAAGATAAAAGCAATCTATAACGTAGTAGCATAAGCATGACGCCTTGTATCAATTCACACAGATCCGGTTCTGAACAATCACAGAATGGAAATTGACATCGCCAGCCTTGGCGAAAACAAACCAATGACACAGAAGGTTTAACGCCTGTCTGATACTTTTTGTCGCGAACCTGCCACTCTCACTCAGTGAAGGGTTTCACTAGTACGTTCCTAGCCTGCCATGGACCATTGAGCAATAAAAAGCTATGTAACTAAATCCAGAGACTAATCCAGCCTGGACAATCACTGGCAGACCTTCTAGCTGTGCAGACAGAGGCCCCTGGCTGCAGACTGTCCCCATGCAGTATGGTTCTCATGTCACAAGGCTGTCACAGTGTGGGCCCAGGAAACCATGGAGCACAGGAATGGTGTGGGAAGACTGAAGCACAAGTGAATGTGTTTTAATAGGCATGCCATCATTTAGAATGGTCACTGGTATGTCCTTAATGGTGCAGCATGTAAAGGTGGTCTTGGTCTATAAAATGAAAAATGTGAGTATGGTATATGGACTTAAGATGGTCTATTGAAACACTTCAGATAGTGACAGCAGAGGACGAGGTATACAGAGTGATTGACTTTGAAATAAGAGTTGTCTGGGAACCAGACATATTTGTTAAAATGATCTGTCTGATTTGAGAGATAAATAAACATAGGCTACTTGATGATGAGACTGGATTTGAATTGTAGCCAGGGGCATTTTGATCAATTGCCAATCCTGTGGAATTAATTCTTTAAAATTAAACCTATAGTGGATAATAGTTGTCAAATATACCCTAAACTTTCATAATGAAATATCTTTATGATTCTAATCATTCAAAACTAAAGTCATGTTTATAGTTAATGAATTTGCCTAAATACCTATACACTTTTAATAATCAGACATTCTCCAGCCTTTTAGCTGATAATCTGGATAACCACACTGATTTAGGATACATTTGTACTTGATTGTGATGGGAAACATACTGTATGCTACTGTCTACTATGTTTGCATACCACATGTACCTTTATTTTTTATTTTTTTTGGGGGGGGGGTCATTTAGCAGACGCACTTATCCAAAGCGACTTACAGGATAAATTAGGGTTAAGTGCCTTGCTCAAGGACAGATGTTTCGTGGAGTTATTGGCCCAACACATTTACGAGACGATCTTATCCAGAGCGACTTACATGAGCAATTAGGGTTAAGTGCCTTGCTCAAGGGCACATCGACAGATTTTTCACCTAGTCGGCTCGGGGATTAGAACCAGCGACCTTTCGGTTACTGGCACAACGCTCTTAACCACTAAGCTACCTGCCGCCCTAACCAACGCTCTTAACCACTAGACTCCCTGACTTTCTTAGGTGTAGCCTATGTTGTTTTTCATCTCAGCAAGGCAATGTGGATCAGACAATAAGCCTACTCAGTCAAATTATTGTTGAGATGTGGTTTTCAGCACCACACGCACGTGAACAGCTCCTTGCTGCAATTATGCGCACTAAATCATTGATTGCTCACGAACGCTCCATCCGACTATATGACTCTTGCAAAGTTGTTGTCTTTTGATCACCAGTGAAGTTGCAGAGACTGAATCGCATATCGACCCAACACCCCATGTTACAATACTGCTTAGTGAACTCCTCTCTCCACCTGACCCGTGAAACCACACCCATAATGGAATATACAACTGGTTCAAAGTGTTAAAGAGCCAATCAACTCTGGCTCGGACAGTGCAACATATTCGCACAGTTCAGAAGGAAGACCGTGAGCCAGGCGCACGCGGGTCTTTGATGGAATATCGCCTCTATCACAGTTTTTTTTTCTCCTGGTAATAGAACTCCTGAATAAGAATAGAAGATAATTTCTTCAATGAAAGATGGAGATGGTCAATTATGGAACGCAATCAACCGGTAACATTTCTCCGGATTTAATTTAAACACGTGACAAATAAAATCGGCACACTGAAAATCGAAATAGTTGGCTATAGGGCTAGACCTAGGCTACTTTTTTCTTCTGATAATAGTAACTTTTACATTTCATTACGATTAAATGGCAATGAAATACCAGCTTGAAATAAACTTAAGAAAAATGTCACAGACTAGATATATCGGTTGTCCTATATTTTGAAATAAAGAGGATGAACTTTTGAATGTGAGATTCAGTTGTACAGAGGGGTATGGCATTCCAACCGTTTTTACCAAACACAGCTTCGGATTTCACCCTCGACGCAATGCTGGCCCGACAACCTCCGTTTTCCCCTGTCATTGCACTAACTTCCCACGGGTCTCTTCCCTTGCCTGTTGCGCAAAGGCACCCAATGCTGGATCTGGGCAATGCCGAAACGATCCTCCGCATATCCTCGCTGGAACACCATGCTGCCACCCAGTCTGCCAAACTCAGGCCTCCTAAAACGCTGGAGACCAAGGATGCCACCGAGGATGATCCAAAAGTTAACTTGGAGGCGAGGGACCTTTGGACACAATTCCACAAATTCGGCACTGAAATGGTCATAACAAAATCAGGAAGGTAAATATTATGACATATCATCCATAATCATGTAGCCTATAACGTTTTTCATTTTTATTTTATATTTTATATTTTATAGGACTGTAGGATGATTTCAAATCGTTGTGTGTTCCTTTTACTCCAGGCGCATGTTTCCACCATTCAAAGCCAGATGTACTGGCTTGAACAAAATGGCAAAATATATTTTTCTGATGGATATTGTGGCGGCCGACGAGTGCAGATACAAGTTTTACAACTCAAATTGGACGGTGGCAGGAAAGGCAGATCCTGAAATGCCAAAGAGGATGTACATACACCCAGACAGTCCCGCTTCTGGCGAGCAATGGATGTCAAAAGTGGTCAATTTTCACAAACTAAAATTGACAAACAACATCTCGGACAAGCATGGGTTTGTACGTTCCAAATATTCGTTTTGTGTTAATAATGTAGTATTTACAGTGTAGTTTGACTCATCTAATGTATTGTTACATTAGTTACAATATAACTGAAATATACTATTTTTTATTGAAATGCGTAAAGTTCCAGTTGATGACTAGGCCTAATGTATTCTTTAAAATGTATTTTGTCTCCAATTGCAGACGATTCTTAACTCAATGCACAAATACCAGCCTAGGTTTCACGTTGTGAGGGCCAACGATATCATCCAACTACCATATAGCACGTTCAGGACCTATGTCTTTTCTGAGACAGAATTCATCGCGGTAACTGCGTATCAAAACGATAAGGTAGGCCCTTAATAATTTTATAAAGCAAGTTTCAGAATAACATTGTATTTTTCGTATTGGTAGACCTATGGAAAATGGGAATTATACGCATGACATAAATTACCCATAAAGAATTTGTAAAGAGTTTATGTTGTGGCCTAAATGAATTACTGACTTATAGCTAAATAGCCTACTCTATAGCATATTAGTTACCCAAGGCTCAATATTTGGCAAGCAATGAAATGTAGATTTTTATGTCTTCAAATATTTTGTTCTAAATGTGCAATATTTGAACAACGTTAATTAACTGCTTATAAAACATTTACAAACTTCTTGGCAAGAAAGATTTTGTTTGAAACTTTTAAAGGATCCTATATTCCTGAGCTATCCCTGTAATTAGCCTAAGAGAGTCTGATTATTAGTGTTACAATGTGATAAGTTACTGGTCTAATGTTTAGAAACATTACAGTCATTACAGTGATTTCTATATTTTCAGATTACACAACTGAAAATTGATAACAATCCTTTCGCCAAAGGATTCCGTGACACTGGGAATGGGAGAAGAGAAAAAAGGTGAGACAAAAAAAAAACGACAAACGTTAATGAATATAATAAATACTTTTAGAAACTCAATACTGAACTATGTTATTTTTTGAGTAGGAAACAACTGGGGATTAATACACAAACATTCAATGAGACGCGAATGGAAGAAGGCAATGAAATCTCGGGTGACTCTTTGGATCCACTGAAAAGCGCAGGAAACTCTAAATCAACCGGTTTGTATGATAACGAAATGAATAGGCAAAAAATGTAGCCTTAATTCTTACTATAAGAATTGTTTAGCCTCAACTTGTTCTCATTTTACAAACAACATTGTATTTTAATAATCATGTTAGATGTCTGCGAAAGTGCCAACGAAAGCAGTCAAGCAAGCAAGGATGGGCATTATGTTGGACAAGACTTGCGAAAAATCTCAACCGCCACGGAGGAACTGAAACCTGAGCCAAATGTTACCACAGCGCACGGCAAAACGGACAGGGCTTTAGCGGACTCATTCAGGACCGAAACAGACTCAGAGGATCCAAAACAGGACCATATAAATGCCATAACTGGCGGTGGGACGCGTGGCTTTAGAGCAGAGGAGCCGAGGGCAACGGAGCACTTCCAGCCTCTAACCGTGGAAACGGACCAAAGAGCTCACATCACAGGCCTAAGATGCAGTAGTTTTTCTCACTGCTATTCTTATCCACCGGATTTAACAAGATATATCATCAACCCCTTGGGTGTCGCACACCGTCTCCTACACCCTGCTGCCCAAGTCAAAGTGCAGGGTGAAACTTCCTCCAGTGTAGCAGCAGCGACAGCCATGGGTCACATGCTGGCAGCTGTGTCATCTGGCGGAGTGTGCGCCATGGGCACGGCTGGTATTCCGGCATCTTCTTTACAAAGAGTGTCAGGAACGTCAGGATTACCCGTGAACTTTCAGCAGCATGCTATGGCGTCACAGGTATGCCCGTCATTTATTAATTCAGCAACAATACTCAATAGGCTGCCTTTATATCTGTGCCCATGACGCACGTAAATTAAGTAGGCTAATGTAAGTCCTTATTATGAAAATAACTGTCAACTTTGCTAGCCCTAACCACTCTTTCTTTATTTCCCATGCAGGGCCTCACAGTTTCTCCAATTGGTGGTATTTTCCCCTACCCCTACTCCTATTTGGCAGCAGCGGCTGCTCTCTCCACCACAGCATCGACCCCAGTACATCGCCACCCAGTGCGCCCTCGTACTCGGTTCAGACCCTACTACATTCCCAATAGCGTACCAGACAACTGTTTGACACCACCGACATCTTTTCATCTTATGACTGATAGAGACGTGAATTGTCACAGTATTGGAAATAGTCCGATTGCTGCCAGATTGGACTGTAGGCCTACGTCAGAGGTCAACAGTGATTCTTTGCCACTGGGTTAATTGTGCGCCACCGGCAAAACGCGTATCCAGCAAGGATGGCATGGATCAGCTTCAATGTATGCAACAGTTGGTCAGTGGTATAGACTCCTAGACAGAGACTTATCTTCCTAGGGCATAAATCTAACAAACGGATTAAAATTATGAGATTTTTTCTTTGTTGCATAATGAATGAAGAATGAAGTGTTTGATATCAAACCAAAAGGCATTAAAAAAAGTATTCTAATGCAGAATGTATAACATTGTTTACGTCTGTGGAATATGGTTGCGCTTGTGTGTTGTTACTGTAATGTGTTTGTTGATGGCACTGAAGTTTATTTGCTATAAATCCCCAATGTTTTCACTCAGCCAATTACTCCTATAGAAACAGTTTTGAACCCCTTTATTTTCTAACTAAAGAACGTGTATAGTTTCAAATGTAAATATTATTTATTTCGGCTTAGAAGTCTTAGAGAAATTTGAGAAATTAGTTTTCTATTCATTTACATTTTTATGGAGGAATGTTTTTGCTGACTTGTTAAACATTGAAAAGTAAATGGTGTGTCAATTACCAATATAATTTTCAGTTTAAAAATGTTATGAAGACAATATTGTCAAAATAACCATTACATTTTTTTTGTAGGCAGTTGTAGATCCAAAACAATTGTCACAATATTTTTGGGGAGAATCTTGTATACCTATAACTTATTACAACCCATTATTGGTTTAACAGACATAGGCCTATATCTCTTTGCATGTTTGTTCATTTGAATAACTGCACTTTAATGCGTTTTAGGAACTCCACAAAATAATGTTAAACGAAATAAAAGTATTCTGTTTAATGGTTTTAATGGTCTAGGATGTCTATGCATTTTATGTTTTAAAAGTTTCATATTATTCAAAACGAAAAAAGTTCTACATTAATTCGCTACATCCCTGATGTGTACGTTTTGAACACTTGGAAATTATACCTACTTTGCAAGATTATTTATTTTGTTTATCACATGTAGGCTACTTTCATTTGAATACCTATAAATACATTATTGTTACAAAGAGATGTAAATTTTAAGTTATTGTTCTTCATTAGATTATAAATTATATTGTTCGATATATCTTTGCTTTATCTCTTAAACAAATGGTTCTATATAGTGCCAAATAAGGGCTATTTGGGTTGTAACCGTAGCGAAACCCTTTTTGGTGATATATGGAACCTTTTATTGAAGGTTCTATAAAGAACCATGCTCGTAAGGTTCTAAATGGAACCTGTATGGCGCTAAAAAGCAGGGTTTCCCAAACTCGGTCCTACTGATTTAGTCAACCATCCTCAATTGACACAAAGCCATGAATGAGTCTTTCACAAAACACTGGCCAAAGTCACATATAACGTCAACTAGCGTAACACAACGGATTAGATAAACTGGAATGACACTCTCACTGATGGTTCCACAAAAAGAGCTGTGCCCAAACCACGCCCCAAAATATTATAATGAGCCACCGTCCCTACATTTAAATTATCTCTAAATGAGGAAATAACCCTTTTATGACCTGCGAATAACCATTGAAGGGCTCAAAGTATGGTTCCTCATAGAACCACCACCCTTCCCAAATAACTCTTGATGAACCCTCATTTTAAGTGTGTAGAGGTTGTTCTGATATAGGCATATACACTTGAAAATGTTTATTTGTCTAATTTGAAATGTCTTACTTGAGTAAAGATTTTAAAGGTACAAAGGTAGGCTACTAGCATTTTGGAGCACACACGGTCATGCATGTCTCACTCCACCACAGTAGGTGGCAGCATTGGCATTGAGTTGAGTTAGTGGCTGAGTTCACTGCCGTAAAAAAAGTAGAAAAATAAGAGGATTCCGGTCACATCCCGTTTCTCCCCAGCTGGATGAAATAACAAAACAACGAGACCTTTCATTGTTCTCATCTTTGAAATACGCTACGGATTTATCGGTATGATGTGAAACATTAATACATTGAATCTGTATTAGCCAACATATTCGACAGGAAACTGCTAGATTGCAATCAGGTATTATCTTAGTTCTGTTAGCTTGTTAGCTAGCCAGCAAGCTAGTCATTGCTTTCTAACGGACGGTTTCTCCAATCCAATGTAGCCAACAATCTAGTACGCTAGCTAGCTATAACATAGCCGCAGTTCAACCAAAGTTGAGAAGATGGCAAGGATTTCACTTAACTACATTCTGATGTGCGGGCAAGTTCTCCTGCTACTGTCAGTGTTGCTTTTGCAATGTTTGGAAGGAATACACTCCCAGAATTCATCAGACTCACCCGGACAGAGGGCAACAACAGCTACATTCAGTGTCAGTGAGCAGCCACAAGATAACGTGACGACGTATCACATAATACCAGTTGAACGCATGAATTATACTGAACTATATGAATACAGGCCTCCGTCACCGGTTGTCCTCTGCAGTTATCTGTAAGTATTTTATTTGTGTTTCAATAACAACAGTGCCACATCAATTTGCTTTCAGAGACTGCCCTCTCAAAGTTAATGTGTGTCACCTCTTGCTTTACATTTTCAGAGGGACTTCACCCTGCCTGTTTTCTAAACGCCCATATACAGTTCTTCACATGTGCTACATAAAATACACAGAATAAACACGTCATTTTACCCTTTTTCTGTGCATGTGAAGACCCGAGGAGTTCATCCACTGTCAAGATCCAGTGGACCATGCACAGAACTCCACTGCCATTCTGGAGATGGGACATGGTTGTTGGAAGGTATGTCAAACCATAGTGGATAGGCCCCCCACCCCCCTCTGTGGCCTTATATGATGATAGTATGATGACTAGTCATAAACAGATATATTAACTGGCATAGTTGAACATTCAGGTCAGATTCTTGGTATTTCATGTGTAGACTTTATTGTGTCATCTCATGTCATTCAACTAAATCAACACCTTTATTTAGTTTGGAGGGCAGGTACACAAAGACGTGAATCACACACCAGTCATCTGCACGGCACTGGATGACATAGAGTGTGCTGGACCCAGGGAGTTCCTGAGAGGGAACGAGCCATGCATCAAGTAAGGGAGAATCTAGCTACTGTACTTGACTCTGCAGTTTCTGACAAGCTCATGTGTCATTGATTGTTGTTACATGATGATAATAGTCATTCCCAGTTTACGGTACAGATAGACTCCCTGCCTGACTTCACTAGCGTTCAACAGATTTGAAATACCTGCTTGGAGGTCAATACTATATACACTGCTCAAAAAAATAAAGGGAACACTTAAACAACACATCCTAGATCTGAATGAATGAAATAATCTTATTAAATACTTTTTCTTTACATAGTTGAATGTGCTGACAACAAAATCACACAAAAATGATCAATGGAAATCAAATGTATCAACCCATGGAGGTCTGGATTTGGAGTCACCCTCAAAATTAAAGTGGAAAACCACACTACAGGCTGATCCAACTTTGATGTAATGTCCTTAAAACAAGTCAAAATGAGGCTCAGTAGTGTGTGTGGCCTCCACGTGCCTGTATGACCTCCCTACAACGCCTGGGCATGCTCCTGATGAGGTGGCGGATGGTCTCCTGAGGGATCTCCTCCTAGACCTGGACTAAAGCATCCGCCAACTCCTGGACAGTCTGTGGTGCAACGTGGCGTTGGTGGATGGAGCGAGACATGATGTCCCAGATGTGCTCAATTGGATTCAGGTCTGGGGAACGGGCGGGCCAGTCCATAGCATCAATGCCTTCCTCTTGCAGGAACTGCTGACACACTCCAGCCACATGAGGTCTAGCATTGTCTTGCATTAGGAGGAACCCAGGGCCAACCACACCAGCATATGGTCTCACAAGGGGTCTGAGGATCTCATCTCGGTACCTAATGGCAGTCAGGCTACCTCTGGCGAGCACATGGAGGGCTGTGCGGCCCCCCAAAGAAATGCCACCCCACACCATGACTGACCCACCGCCAAACCGGTCATGCTGGAGGATGTTGCAGGCAGCAGAACGTTCTCCACGGCGTCTCCAGACTGTGTCACGTCTGTCACATGTGCTCAGTGTGAACCTGCTTTCATCTGTGAAGAGCACAGGGCGCCAGTGGCGAATTTGCCAATCTTGGTGTTCTCTGGCAAATGCCAAACGTCCTGCACGGTGTTGGGCTGTAAGCACAACCCCCACCTGTGGACGTCGGGCCCTCATACCACCCTCATGGCGTCTGTTTCTGACCGTTTGAGCAGACACATGCACATTTGTGGCCTGCTGGAGGTCATTTTGCAGGGCTCTGGCAGTGCTCCTCCTGCTTGTCCTTGCACAATGGCGGAGGTAGCGGTCCTGCTGCTGGGTTGTTGCCCTCCTACGGCCTCCTCCACGTCTCCTGATGTACTGGCCTGTCTCCTGGTAGCGCCTCCATGCTCTGGACACTACGCTGACAGACACAGCAAACCTTCTTGCCACAGCTCGCATTGATGTGCCATCCTGGATGAGCTGCATTACCTGAGCCACTTGTGTGGGTTGTAGACTCCGTCTCATGCTACCACTAGAGTGAAAGCACCGCCAGCATTCAAAAGTGACCAAAACATCAGCCAGGAAGCATAGGAACTGAGAAGTGGTCTGTGGTCACCACTTGCAGAACCACTTCTTTATTGGGGGTGTCTTGCTAATTGCCTATAATTTCCACCTGTTGTCTATTCCATTTACACAACAGCATGTGAAATGTATTGTCAATCAGTGTTGCTTCCTAAGTGGACAGTTTGATTTCACAGAAGTGTGATTGACTTGGAGTTACATTGTGTTGTTTAAGTGTTCCCTTTATTTTTTTGAGCAGTGTACTTACCTGTCCTGAAAATGGAAATTGTTTTGGAAGCTAACATGGATTCACCACTAGAGAGCAGTATTTACAAACCTATAGAACACCTTTACAACATGTTGCAATACTTTTAATGGCTCATGGCTAGATGGGATACCGCTTATGTCAAATTGACATCAAAAGTTGTTTTTTGGGGGCATTTTAGCTAACCCTAACCCATTTCCTAACCTTAACCAAATTATCCTAACCCACTACATTAATTATCCTAACCTGCTGCGTAATTTTTCTAACCTGGTACGAAAAGTCAATTTTGGTCAATTCTGACATAAGCTGTATTCCATCTAGTCAAAATCATTTTAATGGGCTCCCCTGGTCTTCACTTCCGGTTATTGACACCTTGTTGTGATTTCAGATACACTGGCCACTATTTCATCACCACCCTGCTGTACTCATTCTTCCTGGGTTGCTTTGGAGTGGACAGGTTCTGCCTGGGGCACACAGGCACAGCCGTGGGCAAGCTGCTGACCCTAGGAGGCCTGGGCATCTGGTGGTTCGTGGACCTCATCCTCCTCATCACCGGAGGCCTCATGCCCAGTGACAACAGCAACTGGTGTACCTTCTACTGAGACCAGAGAGCATGGGTTGAAGACCTTTTAAAGGCATACTTTGGGATTTTGGCAATGAGACCCTTTATCTACTTCCCCGGAGTCAGATGAACTCGTGGATACCATTTTTATGTCTCTGTGTCCAGTATGAAGGAAGTCAGATGTAGTTTTGCTAGCCAATGCTAAATAGCGTTAGCACAATGACTGTAAGTCTATGGTTATCTACTACCATGTTAGCATTGGCTCGAGAAACTACCTCTGACTTCCTTCATACTTGTTGCCAAAAGCCCAAAGTATCCCTTTAAGGTGTGTTTACATTGCAGACATGCGGGACGACTAAGGATCAACGCTTATATGTGAATTACAGTTCAGAGTAGTCTGACCACGTGTCAGATGCCTTTATCTCCAATTCTCCTAGAGAATCATGTCACCCGAGGTGGTATCACTTTATGCTTGCGCACGCCACAGATGGCAATTTTTCACACCTTAATGAATTGCGTTTTTGCTGTTTCCGCAATTTAAATCCAGCTTTAGTCTTTCATCAGTCTTTCGTCTCTTATCATGGGATAACAAGAGGAGTATTCGTGAAAGATGTGTGGTGTGGACCAGGGGCATGGTTGAGTGGTTGGCATGTGGCTGCTGTAGGTTTGATTTAGGTGTAAAGGTTAAATTACTGAACTGTTGAAGCAAAGGAAATGGGTTGCTATGTTGTCTGTATGAAAGCTTAAATCTAGGTTCTAAGTTTCATTATGCGATTTATGCGTGCACAAACTGCACAACATCTGAGGCGTTACCATGTCTGACCATCTGATGAGAGGAGTCTCAAAACATTTGTGTACCTGTACTACCTACAGATACTGCTCACATAGCTTACTCCAAATGTAGTTCTGATTTAGTGTCCCAAATGAAAACAATTTGATTAAACTGGTTAATATGGTTAAAATACATTAAGCCTGAGTAATGCTGTATGTACCCTCAATTCTGTGATTGTTTATTATTTTGTTATGCATTGAAATGTTTGACTTTATTTTCCCTATGTTCTTTCAATATAGGAACAATTTGTGAAATGGCAGCCTTCTGTAAATATAGACAAAAGTCTATGGATTAATTTTATGGTATGTGTCTTGCAGTTTTTCTCAACCTGTCATTTTACATAATTTTGCATCTTCCTAGGTGCATATGTGAGAAGGAACGCCAACTGTCTCCCTGTGTGTGTGCCATCCCTGCACATCAAGTGTTTGTGGTTCATTAAAATGTTTTGGTCAAGGTTGGTTAAGTCTATTTCTACTTGAATCCTGTGCTGAATCTGATTTGTTGCGTCTGACTTGCAAAGTGGAAACTGAGATGGTTCCTTTTTTCTGTGCATGCTTAAATGTTTTTCAGATTGATTGCTTTTTTTCTATACACTTGATGACTTGCACTCATTCAAAGCACAGAGGAGACAAGATACTGCTACTATTAAAAATGCCAGTACACAGAAGAAAAGAAAACAAAGGTTTCAAAGCGAAGCACTATAAAGATTTTATTTTAAGTGTCAACAAATGTCATATTCACCACTTCCAGAGGTAACTATGTTATTGTACATATTATGAATAAAAAACAATTGATACTTGCCTCTAGAACTGTCTATACAAACTGTAGAGCTGAATGTCTCCTCTAAACACATTGAATTCAATAGTGTTGTCAGAAAAATAGGTGCAGCACAGTTGATGTTTTTTTTTAACGTCATTTAGCAGATGTTCTTATCCAGAGCGATTTACAGTAGTGAGTGCATACATTTTAGTACTTCTTCATTCTGGTTCCCCATGGGAATTGAACCCACATCCCTGGCGTTGCAAGCGCCATGCTCTACCAACTTAGCCACAACTAAGGGACTCCCATTATATGTAACTACATGTATCTTTAGGGCAGTACATCAGCTCTAACAACAGAGCATTCGGAAAGTATTCAGACCCCTTGACTTTTCCACATTTTGTTACCTTACAGCCTTATTCTAAAATGGAATAAATTGTTTTTTCCCCTCATCAATGTATACACAATACCCCATAATGACAAAGCAAAATATCACAGAAATATCACATTTACATAAGTATTCAGACCCTTTACACAGTACTTTGTTGAAGCACCTTTGGCAGCGATTACAGCCTTGAGTCTTCTTGGGTATGACGCTACAAGCTTGGCACACCAGTTTCTCCCATTCTTCTCTGCAGATCCTCTCAAGCTCTGTCAGGTTTGATGGGGAGCATCGCTGCACAGCTATTTTCAGGTCTCTCCAGAGATGTTAGATCGGGTTCTAGTCTGGGCTCTGGCTGGGCCACTCAAGGACATTCTAAGACTTGTCCCAAAGCCACTCCTGTGTTGTCTTGGCTGTGTGCTTAGGGTTGTTGTCCTGTTGGAAGGTGAACCTTCACCCCAGTCTGAGGTCCTGAGCGCTCTGGAGCAGGTTTTCATCAAGGATCTCTGTATACTTTGCTCCATTCATCTTTCCCTCGATCCTGACAAGTCTCCCAGCCCTGCCGCTGAAAAACATCCCCACAACATGATGCTGCCACAAGCATGCTTTACCATAGGGATGGTGCCAGGTTTCCTCCAGACGTGACGCTTGGCATTCAGGCCAAAGAGTTGAATCTTGGTTTCATCAGACCAGATAATCTTGTTTCTCATGGCCTGAGAGTCTTTAGGTGCCTTTTGGCAAACTCTAAGTGGGCTGTCATGTGCCTTTTACTGAGGAGTGACTTCCGTCTTGCCACTCTACCATAAAGGCCTGATTGGTGGACTGCTGCAGAGATAGTTGTCCTTCTGGAAGGTTATCCCATCTCCACAGAGGATCTCTGGAGCTCTGTCAGAGTGACCATCAGTTCTTGGTCACCTCCCTGACCAAGGCCCTTCTCCCCCGATTGCTCAGTTTGGCCGGGCTTCCAGCTCTAGGAAGAGTCTCGGTGGTTCCAAACTTCTTCCATTTAAGAATGATGGAGGCCTCTGTGTTCTTGGGGACCTTCAACGCTGCAGACATTTTTTGGTACCCTTCCCCAGATCTGTGCCTCGACACAATCCTGTTTTGGAGCTCTGCGCACAATTCCTTCGACCTCATGACTTGGTTTTTGCTCCGACATGCAATGTCAACTGTGGGACCTTATATAGACAGGTGTGTGCCTTTCCAAATCATGTCCAATCAAATGAATTTACATTAGGTGAACTCCAATCAAGTTGTAGAAACATCTCAAGGATGATCAATGGAAACAGGATGCACCTGAGCTCAACTTTGAGCAAAGGGTCTGAATACTTATGTAAATAAGGTATTTCTGTTTTTAATTTTTAATAAATTAGCTAAAATTTCAAAAACCAGTTTTCTCTTTGTCATTATGGGGTATTGTGTGTAGATTGATGAGGGGAAAAAAATATTTAATCCATTTTAGAATAAGGCTGTAACGTAACACAATGTGGAAAAAGTGAAGGGGTCTGAATACTTTCAGAATGCACTGTATGTGCATGTATGGCATGAAAAACATTTATTTGCATTCACCAGCAACATACAGTGAGTGTAGAGGGACAGCCACTCAAGGCTGGCTCTAGAGGGTTGCAGGGTAGGGCATTGCCCACCAAAATGTTAATGTTGCCCTTTGAAATGGTAATGCTTGAGTCAATGTTAAATTAAGATTGCAGGATATTAGCTTAGAAACACCCAGTAATATCATCCTAGAACTGGTCCTGCAGCCACTCAGTAAATTTTCTCAGGGACGACCGTTAGGATGACGTCTTCATTAGCTCACCACACCACCATGGACAGTGGACTGGCTGACTGAACAGGATAACTCACCTCCTCTGTGGTCTGGATGTGCTGCCTGTTGATGCTGATTATAACATCATGGTTAATCATGCCAGCACTGTATGTGGAACATACAATGGAGACAACAATGAACACACTACACACACCTAGCCTGGTCCCAGACCTGTTTGTGCTCTTGCCAACTCCATGAATTGCTGTCATCAAGAAGTTGGCATGATAGCACAAACAGACTGGCACCCAGGCTAGCACTCACCCTCCTCTCTATTATACAAAACTCAACCTCAAAACCATTCTCTGACTCCTCATCTCATGCCCTGGAGGAACAAGCATTGACCTTTAGACTAAGCTGTACATGCTGTGCCATTTTCGAGACAGAGAGAGACAGAGAGAATGAGAGCGAGAGAGAGAATGAGAGAGAATGAGAGCAATAGAGAGAGAGAGAGAGAGAGAGAGAGAGAGAGAAGTTGGTGGCTTCAAATCCTACAGATCATAGTTAAATCAGTACCATTCTCTATAGTTTTGTAGTGTTAGCCAGGCTGGCTTATTATTGGACCACTGGAACATAATCTATTAGCCTTAGTTTGAGATGGCTGCTGCATGCAGGTTTGTGTTCCATAGCTGTGGGGGCTACTTAATGCTATTACCAACAACAACAACAACAAAGCACACAGCCATTGAGACAGATGTGAGCTCCGGGCTGGCCTTTCTGCATGGGGTAAGAGGGGGTGCATCGCAAATGGCATTCTATTCCCTATATAGTGGCAGGTTAACCTTTATTGTGAGCGATTTCCGCTAGATAGGACAGCTGCAAAGTCAAAATTGGCTTTATTGTAAAAATTCATGAATTCTTTCTAAGCTTAATTTAAGGTTAGGGTTAGTCATTAGGGTTAGCAGTGTGGTTCAATCAGATGTTATGCCTTTGTAGCTGTGCCAGCTAGTGACCACTCTGCAGAGCTGCCTCCAGGATGGAAAACGCTAACCTGCGCCATGTGGGGTGTAGCCAGGAAGAGGAAGTAATCAGAAACCTGCCTGTGGGTGGCTGCTGGCTTGAGTGTAGCAGAGATCTGGACCAGAGTCTAGTATAATAGCCTTGATAACCATCGTGTCAGAGGACAGCATTACAAATATGCTGATTACATATAACATTCCTCTCAAATACAATCTCAAGCAGTAAATCCCCTAACAAGTGGTCCCCCTGAGTTGCCAAAGTGTAAAAGAACAGAGCAGTAAACAAAAGTTAACGGCCATTGTATTGCACTGCAATGTTAAATTCAGAACAGAGACAAGAAGAGATGATGGAGACATACACTCTTAGAAAAAAAGGTTCCAAAAGGGCTCTCCGGCTGTCCCCTTAGGAGTACCCTTTTAGGAGCACCCTTTTTTCTACCTGGAACCAAAAGGGTTCTTCAAAGCGTTCTCCTATGGGGACAGCCGAATAACCTTTTTAGGTTCTAGATAGCAGCTTTCTTTCTAAGAGTGTACAATATGTAATGATATGTAAAGAGATGCACATGCAGTAATATAATGCTACAAATACTGCTGCTTGCCAGCCATGTTTCACCTGTACATCCTAAATGGCACCCTATTTCCTATATAGTGCACTACTTTTCAACAAGGCCCATAGGGCTCTGGTCAAAAGTAGTGCAATATACATGGAATAGGGCGCCATTTGAGTCGCAGACTACGACCTATGTTGATGATGGCGTCCGTCTGGATGTACTCCATGTAAGTCTTTGAGTCCCAGCTCCAGGCCGTTCCTACGGGCTGTGCTGTTGCCTGTGGTGACCGTGTTCTGCAGGAAGAAGAACATTTAAACAAAGCTTCAATTGCAATTTATATCAAGTGCTAGCCTTTTTCATGTTTGTTGTGGTCTATTTGGGGTTCCAATCATTATTTCATTTGTTTACGCAAGAGGATAAGAGTTAAGCATGTTCTCTCCCTTTACCTGCAGGGAGAAGGGACTGCCCACGGCCACCACAAACTCCCCCGGCCGCAGGTCAGACGAGTGGCCCAGCAGAAGCACTGGCAGTGTATTCTACAGAACAAGATAAACATAGAGATCATATAACTTCTAGAATTAATGTTTTCCTGACCAAGATTCACACAATGGGAAAGGCTTTTCAACCGCTCTGTTAATACATTGGCCCTATCAACAGAAGACAGTCCCTTCAGCACTGAATCATCAGTAAGGCCAACAAGGCACTCTCACTTTAACCTTCACACCAGACTAATCCGGTGTCTGCCTACCTTCTCTTGTCATGGGTTGAAGTATTTTCATTGCTGGAATCTGACGCTTACAGTTTATTGCCATTGCCAGCCCTTCTAGGGTGTAAAGCCTTGTTCCATCACAGCCTCACTTTGCAGGCAACCTTTGGGTTCTGCTACTCCCTATAAAGGCTTAACATCTACCATCACAAATCCATTTGTAGTCTACACTAAAGTTTATAGTCTTCCATAGTATAGTGTGCAGAGTGATGGGCTGAGTCAAAATGGTTGTCTTCCCTGCATGTTTTGGCCTGGAATGGGTTTTAGTTGACAGTGTTTTGGCCTGGGAGCTCATAATGCCACACAGAGGAGCTGTTTAAACAAGCGGCTGTCATCGCGGTGACAAATGTTTTAGTTACAGCAACATTTGTGAATACTAGAAGTTAAAAAAGGCTGAAGCTTTGAATTTATTAGACCAGAACCAATAGCCCCTACAGGAAAACCTGACGACAAATTGATCATGTCAAGGAGTGGAATCTAATTTTAGTCGGGCGAAAGGCCCTCACTCGCTGACTTCCCCCCTATAGAATATCTGCTAGACTCTCTGCAGGATTAATTCACTCTCTGCCTTTTCGATGTTAGTCACTGATTTCAAGCCAGCAGGCCAGTGGAAAATACCAAGCAGAATTTAGCATGAGGATCTGTGGGATGAGAGAGATGACCGTTGGAACAGCCTCATTTTAGGGATGAGGAAGACTCACATCCGACTCAATTTTGATTCCACATCCTTGATGGAGGCATCTTATTGGACACAGCTCTTCAGCTCCACTTTGATTATCTGCTTTTAGGAGAGGACTTGGGCGTTGGTGACTATCCAGCTCTCCTCTGACACGATGAACTCTGCACCACTCGACACAGGGACCTCCTGGTTTAAAAATGGCAACCTGAGTGATAAAGACACCAATCATGTTGCTGTCTAAAGACACAACAACCATGTGTGTCATCATCTCTTGCTGTCATGATACAAAACACAGATGGCGTGTTCACCAATGACAATTAATGTAAGTTTTGTGTTACTAGGAAACATCTGAGGATTTCAAAAATGTATCATGTGTTGGGCTAATATGTTGGACAGATGTCTGAAGAGGTTACAGAAGACGGAAATGCAAAAGGTGTCCCATGTTTTCTGAATTCACTCAAACAGTACTAATAACAGTACTAATAACAGTACTAATAACACTACTACAACAAAACAACTAACAGGATATAGTACTACAAGAACCAGAGCCCTGCCTAACCTAAGTACAGGGGGTCCCCAATGTAAACGGGATCTCTTTCCTCTATTGGAAAAGCCTACAAGATTGTCCCACTTCAGTTACTCCATGCAGTCCTACTTTAGCTAGCTATGGTTGGTAAAGCAGGACACCTAAAAAAATGACTGGATTACAAAATGTAAACATAATATTGGCAACTTTTTTTTGTTGATGCACCAGCACATAGTATGCACATTTACATCACAATTTGGCACAATACATTATTTATCACAGTTCTATAACCTTAACATCAATACAGAAAAAAAGCTATGTCACTGATCTTACCTTGTCCTTCACAGGGTAAGCTTCCTGTTTGAAGCTTGCTCTGACACCCTCTATGACGTCACACCAATGAAGTGATGTGATTTTGATCATGTGGTTTCTCTGCAAGGGCTTAGTAATAATAGTTTTGATTTTCTCTTGTCAGACCAAGAAATAAACTTGTCAGGATTACATTGTCCCAGTTGATATGATGTTCCACCAGGGGTTAAAGTAGATTTCATTTCTTACCGGTCCGCGAGCGTCTCAGCCACTCATCTCTGCCTTGAAAAAATTTAAGTGTTCTCCTCAAAGCAATTTGGAGCGTATACCACTCGGTTTCCAGTCAATTCACAAATGTTTCATGCGGCTGACATGCAGTAATGTTAAATAATGGTGTAATAGCCTATAACTTTTTGGGCATGTTGTATTAATTGTGATAGACTCACGTTTTACCAGTCCAGTGTACCCCCACTATTTATTTTACCGGGATGCCTTACTGGACCGTACCGCCTTACTTTCACCCCTGTGTCCCACTCTTTCCGAATTCACCCAACAGTTGAAATGTTTACAAATTAGATGCGCTGAAATGAAAGCAACTTCCGAAAATGAACACTCGGATTATAGTGATATTATGTCTGATCTCGCAAACAATGTAAAATATGTATAGATAGGTGTAATCTAGAGCGAAGCCTTTAGATTTTTCATCCGAGGTTATCCTGCTATTGACACACTTGTCGAATTATGCAGCAAAATGTGACAACATCAGTAATTAATGAGGCAGTCTAGACAGCGCAGGTGAGTTAGGCCTAGACAGAGCAAGTTTTTGGTGGTTGCAGCCCTGTCCCACCCTAAATTATTCATATATGCAAATTAATGCATACTGTCTCCCTAGGCTCCATTGCCAAAGCCTGATAGATGGCCAGATCTTGGAATGCCTTGTAAAATATTAAAATGCTGGGTCCACTGCACACATCACAAACAGAGCATTTCAGATAACATGCACTTTGAATGGATTCCTCTAGACCAGGGGTGGGCAAACCTTTTGGCTCAAGGGCCACATTGAGTTTTTGAAACCAAGTGAAGGGCCACATACTATATGCGTGACAAAACATGTGAAGCCTTTATTCATTTTCACATTGACACGCAACGACTAGTGTACTGTAACTGTACATATGATTGCAGAACAATTCTACCCTTGTACCATCTCTACCCTGTTTTTTTGTGAACAAATCTTTCACAAAATGTTCACAAAATTGATATAATTTATAACATCACAGACACAGTCAAACACACACACAGATCCTGCATTTCTACCCTTGTAAAGTACAATCAAACTTACAATTCAAACTTAAAAATAGATAGATATTATATGACTGGAGACATGCAAAATGTAACAGCAGATATGCCAAAAAAAAAAACTATTCTAAAATTTGAGTGAAACATTTGGTAAGAGCATCCGTTTAATTTGGAATGGTCTGTTTTTGAAAACATATTAAGGAACAATTCTCATCTCCATTTTCAGCCATATTTAAAGTTATCCAATCACCTCAGCCCAAATCTGACTGATTTAGTTATTACCTTTATCTAAGTGCATTGCTGGATAATTCTCACTGCATTACCATCACCATGAAAAAGCATAATCCTTGCCTACCCCAGTCACGGTTATTCAAGTCTTAATGTCAACGATGGGTCTGGTCACCTCTCTTGGCAAGGGCATCAAAGTCTGGTGTCATCTTTGATGTAGAGATTCTCAGAACAGCTGACAAGTGGTCATCTGTTAAATTTGTCCTGTGACGGGATTTGTTGTACTTCATGACTGAGAACATTTGTTCACACACATACAGTGAGGGAAAAAAGTATTTGATCCCCTGCTGATTTTGTACGTTTGCCCACTGACAAAGAAATGATCAGTCTATAATATTAATGGTAGGTTTATTTGAACAGTGAGAGACAGAATAACAACAAAAAAATCCAGAAAAACGCATGTAAATTTTTTTGTAAATTGATTTGCATTTTAATGAGGGAAATAAGTATTTGACCCCCTCTCAATCAGAAAGATTTCTGGCTCCCAGGTGTCTTTTATACAGGTAACGAGCTGAGATTAGGAGCACACTCTTAAAGGGAGTGCTCCTAATCTCAGTTTGTTACCTGTATAAAAGACACCTGTCCACAGAAGCAATCAATCAGATTCCAAACGCTCCACCATGGCCAAGACCAAAGAGCTCTCCAAGGATGTCAGGGACAAGATTGTAGACCTACACAAGGCTGGAATGGGCTACAAGACCATCGCCAAGCAGCTTGGTGAGAAGGTGACAACAGTTGGTGCGATTATTCGCAAATGGAAGAAAGACAAAATAACTGTCAATCTCCCTCGGCCTGGGGCTCCATGCAAGATCTCACCTCGTGGAGTTGCAATGATCATGAGAACGGTGAAGAATCAGACCAGAACTACACGGGAGGATCTTGTCAATGATTTCAAGGCAGCTGGGACCATAGTCACCAAGAAAACAATTGGTAACACACTACGCTGTGAAGGACTGAAATCCTGCAGCACCCGCAAGGTCCCCCTGCTCAAGAAAGCACATACACAGGCCCGTCTGAAGTTTGCCAGTGAACATCTGAATGATTCAGAAGAGAACTGGGTGAAAGTGTTGTGGTCAGATGAGACCAAAATCGAGCTCTTTGGCATCAACTCAACTCGCCGTGTTTGGAGGAGGAGGAATGCTGCCTATGACCCCAAGAACACCATCCCCACCGTCAAACATGGAGGTGGAAACATTATGCTTTGGAGGTGTTTTTCTGCTAAGGGGACAGGACAACTTCACCGCATCAAAGGGATGATGGACGGGGCCATGTACCGTCAAATCTTGGGTGAGAACCTCCTTCCCTCAGCCAGGGCATTGAAAATGGGTCGTGGATGGGTATTCCAGCATGACAATGACCCAAAACACACGGCCAAGGCAACTTAGGAGTGGCTCGAGAAGAAGCACATTAAGGTCCTGGAGTGGCCTAGCCAGTCTCCAGACCTTAATCCCATAGAAAATCTGTGGAGGGAGCTGAAGGTTCGAGTTGCCAAACGTCAGGCTCGAAACCTTAATGACTTGGAGAAGATCTGCAAAGAGGAGTGGGACAAAATCCCTCCTGAGATGTGTGCAAACCTGGTGGCCAACTACAAGAAACATCTGACCTCTGTGATCGCCAACAAGGGTTTTGCCACCAAGTACTAAGTCATGTTTTGCAGAGGGGTCAAATACTAATTTCCCTCATTAAAATGCAAATCAATTTATAACATTTTTGACATGCGTTTTTCTGGATTTTTTTGTTGTTATTCGGTCTCTCACTGTTCAAATAAACCTACCATTAAAATTATAGACTGATAAAGTCTTTGTCAGTGGGCAAACGTACAAAATCAGCAGGGGATCAAATACGTTTTTCCCTCACTGTATGTGGACCCAAATAAAACAAGCATCCTTTGGGCGTGCTTTTTCATGTTTGGAAACTTTGTTTCATTCAGTGAGCCATAGAACTGGTCTATTGTTGCTGTTTTGTACTTCTCCTTCAAAGCACTGTCACATTGGATGTCGATGAGCTCCAATTGTGTGTCTGGTGGTGCTTTCTCACTGTCAAAAGACAGGGGGCATGATACAAGCTCCAGCTCAGTCTCAATCTTGGTGAAGTCTGAGAAGGGGCGGGAAAACTCAGCATGCAGGTTGATCAAAGTGCTACTGTATGTCTCAGTGCGGCACTGCGATGTGGGCACGTTCAGCGCGGCCAGTGTCGGGAAATGAGCGAGAGACTGGCTGCTCATTTGTCTGGAGAACAATATAAGTTTGGCCTTGAATGCTTTCACGCTGGAATACAGTTCATGCACAAAAACACAATTTCCCTGCAGTTTCACATTTAGATCGTTCAGATGCCCCAATATGTCCACACCGAAAGCAAAGTCGCCCAGCCAGTCTGTGTCTTTCAACTCGGAGAAGTCGTCAGCTTTACCAACCGTATCAAGGAACATACCTATCTCCCCTCTCAGTTCCCACACACGGCAAAATACTTTTCCCAGGCTTAGCCAGCGCACATTTGAATGGTATAACAAGTCCTGGTGCTCTGCCTCTGTGTCATTGAGCAGCTGAATGAACTGATGATGGTTAAGCCTGCTTGCCCGTATAAAGTTGACAAGTTTTACAACCACTTTGACAACATTTTCCAGCTTTAACAGACTTTTACACAGGGCCTCCTGATGAATAATACAGTGAAGAAATATCAATTCCTCCGAGTTAGGGCTTTCTTCTTTTACTTTGTCTTGTAATCTTTTTAGTAGGCCAATGTTTTAACCGGTTAGATTTGGTGATCCCTCTGTTGTGACGTTTGTCAGTTTGCTCCACGGTAATGAAGTGGCTATGAGAGACTGAGTGCATTCTGAATCTGACTGTAGGCCCAAATACAGAGCGCACTGCCAGGCTACAGCGCCATCTATTGGAGGTTGTTTGTATATCATGGAATGAGTAATTTTAGGCCAAAAATCATAAAATCAATAATATTTAATACATTAAAAAAATGTCTCGCGGGCTGGATTGAAGTGACTGCCGTACTTTGGCCCCCCCTTGCTCTAGATATTATTTGGAAAAGGTTTTCAGTTAGTTTATTTGCCCATTTTGAAATATAATTATATTCAAAGTTGTGATTCAACTTTGGTGAATGTGCCATCCATTACTTTGATATGTCAGGCCCTATTAGATAGTTATACTCCTGTTTGTTAGGCTAATAATCAACTAGAACCTCTGGAACAACCCACAGAGACAGAGACAAAAAAAACAGCTGACAGCTTTTGTACAATGAGCACAAAAACAGTTGTCAATACATTCAGTGTGTCTACTTTTTCATGCTGGTGCTATTTCTAAGAGATCCTGAGGAGAGGTGATGAAATAATGTGTTAACACCTTCCTTGCCTGTAGTGTACATCTGAGGCTGTATGTTTCAAGCTTCTTAGAGTAGGTGTGTTGATCTAGGATCAGGTCCCCCTTGTCCATGCCATTCTCATTCATTGTGATAAAAAACGGATCCTAGATCAGCATTCCTACTCTGAGACACTTTATGAATACAGGCTCTGTTTTTTAACAAAGTAAAGTGTTGAATGTTGCTGCAAAGGTACACATCTCTATTTTGTATGCAGCTCTGGCTCCCATGTGGAGGAATCCTGTCATGCAGTGAACTCTTTCTCTTAACCCCTCCACAAAAAAGTACAATAACGCAACCAAACTCACAATAGGATTGTGAGTTTGCTCCACAACATTTTCACACACAAACTTTTTAGTTTTATAGTGTATAGGCTGCTTCTCATTTAGGTGATTACTCAGTCCAATCACCTCATTGTTTTCCCAGTCTGTTAAACATGATGGATACCCTCCAAAGTGGACAGTAATTGGAAGCCATGTGGTTTGCACACCTGCTTTTCTCAGAAACCAGGAGGGGATCTAATGCATGATGAATTTCTTAATTTCTTTTTTTTTTTTTTTTTTTTTCTCCATCCACATTCTACTGTGTCCAAAGCAACAATAAGTAATCACTTGTTATGAGTAACAGTCCTAGATTGTGTTGCTATGGAAACATTTCCGTATAGGCATAACAACAGTTTTGTCAAATAATTATGAAACCATCACAATTTTTACCCCTTTTGTTACTTGGCTGGCACAAAATGGAACAGCAAACGTTCATTTGTTATCCTCTCAGATCCATTAAGATATCAAAAGCTTGATCACTGGGCAAGTACTGAGGCTCCAATCTATACCAGATCATTAACTTCTGCTCTCTTTGAACACTATGACTGTGTCCAATTCACCCCAAACAGTGCTAGTAAGTAATAGGCTGCATCCCAAATGCCACCCTATTCCCTACCTAGTGCAATACGTTTGACCAGGGCCCATGTAGGCCTGTAACAATGACCAAATATCAATTGAATATGCTCTGGATCCATGAGAGATGAGGAAAGAAAGAAACAAGGACTGTCTGATCATATTGTAAACGAGACACTATGTTGATCTGCCCCTACACACTTTGTATTTCCTCATCAAACAGTATGTTAACACAATCAACCCTAATCAAATATAGTTAAGCCCTCCTTTATTCATTGAAATAACATTTTATTGGTGCCCACTTGGCATGGGACGTCAATTCAACGTCTATTCCACGTTGGTACAACAACGTTGATTCAACCAGTGTGTGCCCAGTGGGTGGGCTTGGTTGGCAGTTATGTAATGTTGTAAAGTTCTGCCAAGGGTCTGGCAGAGGTGTTTTTTCTCCATTGGAGAATACAAATGGAATCAAGCTTTCCCTTACAAATTGGATCAGAGAGCGAATGAAATTTGAAATATTCCTCAGTAGACAGTAAGATAAGATGATGGCTTGACCTTAGAGAGAAGCAGCAGCAGTTTAGCCTTCACACTTTAGTCTGAAATAGTCTAATTAGAATATCTGACAGACAGGGCATAGGCTACATGCAGCATGGCTTACACACTGTAGCAGAGCATAAATACCCATGTTGGGCCATCTTGACAGGCAATTAGGGCTGTAAAATCCAGTTATTCAACAAGATATTAAGCAGCATAGCAACTATATAATTTGACATTATTCTTAGAGCCTGTAAGAGTATTCTTCAGGAATAATATTTTATTTTTCTCCCTCATCATATCAGTGCAAATCTGAAAAAGGAACACTATCTGTCTCCTATAAACACCCAAATGAGTTGTGCATGTGACCCATATAGATAGCAGTACTTTTGGGGGTTGTTAGGCCTATAACAAAATAACAAAACCATGCAAATAGCCTAATAATTCAAATGATTTGAAGTGGTTTATAATTAAAGTTGCACTTGTTGTGGAAAATACCCACCATACTTTATTACAAATAAGGTCTTACAGAGTTTTTGTTGCATCAAGAAATGACTTTATTAAAGTTTTCAACAAAGCCGATACCCATCTGCAGAGGGGCACACATTCTTAAGGTCTTCCTCCATCTTATATAGTCCTCTTCAGTTTATCCGCTCTTTTATTGCTCCGCCCACTTCCTTTGTCCCTGAGGACGGCTGAACTATTACTCCAACCAATCACCCGCTCCCCTGTACCTCACCCCCTCAAGCTGTAATCAATCAAGAAGATACCAAGGAGACAAAGGTCTAGCCCAAACTCTATTCAACCCTGGTGCCGCTCCCTTCACTGTGTTTGAAGAGAGAGACAAAAGGCAGCCATGGATTCAAGTAAGAGCAAGCACTTTGACCCTAGGGCAGTTTTCCTCTCTACTCCCCCACACACACAGTGAAATGCCCCAATAAAATTCCTAGCCCAGTAACAAACAATTCTAACTCAATGTTCGTGATTAACCCAGTTCTATCTTCTAATTTATTAAAGAATATACATCACACTATGCAGAAATTGCTCTGCCATTTCCTAGTTGCTAAAATTCTAATAGTTTGCCTAATTTCAGTTTATGTGACAGAATAAGATAGTATAGTTTAGAGAATCATTGTGCCATCTAAACCGCTGTGAAATACATTTTCCATACCCCAAAATATTGTATTTTCAGCTGTTTGAAGCTGGTGTACAAAACCGAAAGTAAAAGATGCAAAAACAAAACTTAAGCACGGGAAGCATAGAAATAGCGCACATAGAACAGATCTACCGCTTCTTATACTTGGTTTCAATGAGAATGACAGATCTATAACTCACATTTTTATGTGAAGTTGGTAGGTCACCCAAAAAGGTACATTTTGCAACTTTAACACACATGAGAAAATACATAAACACATAAACAAATGTCTTGATAACAATAGGCTACTTTGTATGATTGACTGGAAAATAAGAAATGTAGCCCTAGGCTATTAAATTTTTCTTCCTTTGGCCTTCACCCACCACTAGGCTACTCACCCGCATCACAGTGGCCTTTCTGAATCAATATGACCGAAGGCTTTTTACTGAGTTCTGCTAGTTTGTTCTCGGTTCTCAAGGGGCACATACTGGGGTAAGTCCTTCCATCACTCCCGCGCACAGGCTCTGCAAGGGTGCAAACACATGAACCGCGAACTCTGTGCTTTCCCTCTGGATATTTTCATGTCATCCCTTCGCCACAAAAGTAAATTCTGCGCTCTCCGCAAAGGTCACCTTCTCCAGACACACCTACTGTACAGCATCCGCAGCTGTCCTGCACTACTCCGTAGTAGCATCGCGATTCAGTTGCAGCAGGTCAACGGGAGGCATCACAGACCTCAGGACACGAAGTGTATATAAATACTGTTTTCTAAGATATGTTTGCACATTGTGTTATATTTGTTAATACACATTTTTTATTTTATTTTTTAGTCTTTATATTTTCTTATTTTTGGGGGGGGAATGGATCAGCTTAATATTGCAGATAGATTGTATCTTCTATCAATGTAATTGTCTGCATCACTTCCAATCCCCCATGTTTTTTTTTATATATATTTTTTTATATACAGTGGGGAAAAAAAGTATTTAGTCAGCCACCAATTGTGCAAGTTCTCCCACTTTAAAAGATGAGAGAGGCCTGTAATTTTCATCATATGTACACGTCAACTATGACAGACAAAATGAGAAAAAAAAATCCAGAAACTCACATTGTAGGATTTTTAATGAATTTATTTGCAAATTATGGTGTAAAATAAGTATTTGGTCAACTTCAAACAAGCAAGATTTCTGGCTCTCACAGACCTGTAACTTCTTCTTTAAGAGGCTCCTCTGTCCTCCACTCGTTACCTGTATTAATGGCACCTGTTTGAACTTGTTATCAGTATAAAAGACACCTGTCCACAACCTCAAACAGTCACACTCCAAACTCCACTATGGCCAAGACCAAAGAGCTGTCAAAGGACACCAGAAACAAAATTGTAGACCTGCACCAGGCTGGGAAGACTGAATCTGCAATAGGTAAGCAGCTTGGTTTGAAAAAATCTACTGTGGGAGCAATTATTAAGAAATGGAAGACATACAAGACCACTGATAATCTCCCTCGATCTGGGGCTCCACGCAAGTTCTCACCCCGTGGGGTCAAAATGATCACAAGAACGGTGAGCAAAAATCCCAGAACCACACGGGGAGACCTAGTGAATGACCTGCAGAGAGCTGGGACCAAAGTAACAAAGCCTACCATCAGTAACACACTACGCCGCCAGTGACTCAAATCCTGCAGTGTCAGACGTGTCCCCCTGCTTAAGCCAGTACATGTCCAGGCACGTCTGAAGTTTGCTAGAGTGCATTTGGATGATCCAGAAGAGGATTGGGAGAATGTCATATGGTCAGATGAAACCAAAATATAACTTTTTGGTAAAAACTCAACTCGTCGTGTTTGGAGGACAAAGAATGCTGAGTTGCATCCAAAGAACACCATACCTACTGTGAAGCATGGGGGTGGAAACATCATGCTTTGGGGCTGTTTTTCTGCAAAGGGACCAGGACGACTGATCCGTGTAAAGGAAAGAATGAATGGGGCCATGTATCGTGAGATTTTGAGTGAAAACCTCCTTCCATCAGCAAGGGCATTGAAGATGACACGTGGCTGGGTCTTTCAGCATGACAATGATCCCAAACACACCGCCCGGGCAACGAAGGAGTGGCTTCGTAAGAAGCATTTCAAGGTCCTGGAGTGGCCTAGCCAGTCTCCAGATCTCAATCCCATAGAAAATCTTTGGAGGGAGTTGAAAGTCTGTGTTGCCCAGCGACAGCCCCAAAACATCACTGCTCTAGAGGAGATCTGCATGGAGGAATGGGCCAAAATACCAGCGAAAACCTTGTGAAGACTTACAGAAAACGTTTGACCTGTGTCATTGCCAACAAAGGGTATATAACAAAGTATTGAGAAACTTTTGTTATTGACCAAATACTTATTTTCCACCATCATTTGCAAATAAATTCATTAAAAATCCTACAATTTGATTTTCTGGAAAAAAAATTCTCATTTTGTCTGTCATAGTTGATGTGTACCTATGATGAAAATTACAGGCCTCTCTCATCTTTTTAAGTGGGAGAACTTGCACAATTGGTGGCTGACTAAATACTTTTTTCCCCCACTGTATATACTCCCCTTTTTTACTTTTCAACCCCACCATCCTTTCCCTACTTGGAGTAAATTAGTGAACAACAATGCCCAGGCCTCTACTTCCGGTCTATACTTACTATCTACACCTTATGGACAGAGTTAATTTTACAATAATTATATTATATATATATATATATATATATATATATTTTTTTTTTTTGCTCCTGAACTTCTTCTACTCTCAACCTCTCCGATCATTTTCATGATGTCCATCCGGTTTGCTTCTATATGCCATATCTTTCTAACTGTGCTCTTTCCCAAAAGCTCCCAACATACAACCTATATACTTATTATGGACACAGTATGCTTACATTATTAGCTATCTTTGTTATTATTTGTTGTTATTTGTTATTAGTCCCATCCTTCAACTCTATTCAATACCTCCCATCTATCTCTTAAAACCATCCATATAGGATTTCTATTTGCCATATATATTTCAACCGTACTGTGATGTTTTACAAAAGTTCTGAACCTTTCTATTCTCATTGCTTCTACAGATTGTGAATTAAAAATAAACATTTTTGCTAAAAGTATTATTATATTATTGATTGATTGACTATGACTTTTCAGATCACCCAGTAATGCTATCTGCAAGGTTAGTTCCAGGTAAATATTGCAATCCTTTATCCATTCCTGGACCTGTGTCCAAAAACAAGCTACAAATGGACAGAACCAAAACAAATGATCTAATGATTCTGTCTCTTCACAGCAAAATCTGCAGAGCTGGGAAGATTGTATCCCCCATATAAATAACATTATATTGGTAGCAAGAATTTTATATAATAATTTAAATTAAAAGATTCTAATTTTTGAATCCGGTGTCGTTTTGCATGTCAGTTCATAAACACTATGCCATGGGATCGGTACGTCAAAGATCTCTTCCCAACTATTTTGCAATCTATATGGGACGGCTGTCAATCCTTTGGTCCTTAAGTGAAACTGATATACTTTTTTATTTATCACAGTTTTCCTTAACCAATTATGTTCTTTAATGCAAGGCCGACAGACAAGTGCCTTACTTTCTCCCCCTTCCACTTTCCTCTTCCACTTTTGCGGTAAGGCTGCAATTATTTGGTTGTAATTTTGGGTAGAGCAGACATTTCCATATGTTTTTGTTAGCTGCATGTGCGACATAACTCCACCAGTCCTACCGATGATATCATTTACGAAGATTATACCTTTTTTAAACATTCTGTAAAAAAATAAAGGTTTTTTGTCAATTAGTATATTTGAATTTAACCACAATATTTGTTGCATTATTTGTTCTGTCGTTTCTGGAGGATTAAATTGAAATTGCAACCAACTTTCTATGGCTTGTTTTAGAAATAGTGACATTTGGGAGATTATTTCCTTTTCAAATAACTGAAAGTGAGAGGTTGTAATCTGAATAAAGGGAAAAAGGCCTTTCTTGAACATTGGGTGAGACAATCTTACTAATTTGCTTGAGAACCAGTTCGGATTTAAGTATAACTTTTGTATGACTGAAGCTTTTAGTGATAGGTCTAATGCTTTAATATTTAATAATTTCTGTCCTCCGAATTCATATTCATTATATAAATATGCTCTTTTAATTTTGTCTGGCTTGCCGTTCCAAATAAAATTGAATATTTTTTTCTCATATAATTTAAAAAACTGTTCGCTAGGCGTAGGCAAGACCATAAGCAAATAGGTAAACTGGGATAATACTAAAGAGTTAATCAGTGTGATTTTTCCACAAATTGACAGGTATTTTCCTTTCCATGGTAGTAAGATCTTATCTATTTTTGCTAACTTTCTATTAAAATGTATTGAAATGAGATCATTTATTTCCTTTGGGATATGTATTCCGAGTATATCCACATCACCATCAGACCATTTTATTGGTAAACTACATGGTAATGTAAAAATTTTATTTTTTAGTGATCCAATACGTAATATAGTACATTTGTCATAATTTGGTTGTAATCCAGAGAGGTTAGAAAATGTATCTAGATCCTCTATGAGGCTGTGGAGGGATTCTAGTTGTGGATTTAAAAGAAAACATGAATCATCAGCGTACAATGACACCTTTGTTTTTAAGCCCTGTATTTCTAATCCTCTGATATTATTATTGGATCTGATTTTAATAGCTAACATCTCGATGGCCACAATAAATAGATATGCCGATATTGGACAACCTTGTTTCACTCCTCTTGACAGTTTAAAACTTTCTGAGAAATAGCCATTATTTACTATTTTACACCTAGGGTTACTATACATGATTTTGACCCATTTTATAAGAGATTCTCCAAAATTGAAATGCTCCAGGCATTTATATATAAACCTCAGTCGAACTTTATCAAATGCCTTTTCGAAGACTGCTATGAATAGCAGGCCTGGTTTCCCATATTTTCCATAGTGTTCTATTGTTTCCAATACTTGCCTTATATTATCTCCAATGTATCTTCCATGTAAAAAACCTGTCTGATTAGAATGAATAATATCAGACAATACCTTTTTAATTCTATGCGCTATACATTTTGCTAGGATTTTTGCATCACAACACTGAAGTGTAAGGGGCCTCCAATTTTGTAAATGGACTGGATCTTTATATTTTCCACTTGTATCCTGTTTCAGTAATAATGAGATCAGTCCTTCTTCTTGAGTGTCAGATAATCTACCATTTACATAGGAGTGGTTAAAACATGCTAATAACGGTCCTCTTAGTATATCAAAAAAGGTTTGGTATACCTCGACTGGTATGCCATCCAACCCTGGAGTTTCCCCAGACTTAAAGTCTTTAATTGCATCCAGAAGTTCCTCCTCTGTAATTTCACCTTCACATGAGTCTTTCTGTGTGGCTGTTAATTTGACATTATCAATAGAAAAAAATCTCTACAATTAGCTTCAGTTAGAGGAGATGGAGGCGACTGAAAAGAAAACATATGCTTAAAGTACTTTGTTTCTTCCTTCAAAATATCATTTGGTGAATTATGGGTGACTCCGTCAATTGTAACCAGTTTCATTAAGTTCTTTTTGGTAGCATTCCTATGTTGAAGATTAAAAAAGAATTTTGTGCATTTTTCCCCATATTCCATCCAGTTTGCTTTATTTTTTATAATATATTACACTTGATCTTTCTTGAATAAGTTTCCCCATTTCTTTTTGTTTTTCTTCTAATTTATTCTGAGCCTCTATGTTACAGTTTTTATTGCCATCTATCTGTTCTGTTAGACTTTCTATTTCCTTTCTTAGTATAAACTCTTTTGACCTAAATTGCTTTTGTTTTCGAGATGAGTAATGAATTGCATGGCCTCTAAAGGCACATTTAAAGGTGTCCCATACAATAAGGGGATTCGCTGTACCTATGTTATGTTGGAAAAAGTCAGTTATAAATTCCTTTGTTCTAATTATAAATAAATTATCATCCAATAGGCTTTGATTAAATTTCCAATATCCTCGCCCACGTGGAAATTCAGTAAGAGTAATGTATATGCCTATTATATGATGGTCCGACCGCATTCTGTCCCCTATCAACACTTTTTTTTACTTTTGGTGCCAACGAGAATGAGATAAGAAAGAAGTCAAGACGACTAGCTTTTAATGCACATTTTGTTAACAAATATAACACACTATGCAAACATATCTTACAAAACAGTATACCAAATAACACAAACAAACTTTATACATAGGGGTATATACATTTAAACAAAATACAAAAGGCTTCACAGGCATTTAGGGTTCGCTTTGCTTTACTGTTTTTCAGACTATGCAGGACACGGAGTTTGTCTCTTTCGAAGTAACTGCGCATGAACTGCAGAGGCAAAGAGAATCCAAACCGCAAACTTTGTCATGGTCCAAACAAGTTGATAGCCCTTGTACATTCGTAACAATTAATGAAAATGTTCAAGCAGTCCTCCTGTCCTTGTTGCTTACGCCTGTCTATATCACATACGTCCTGTCTTATCTAATTTGAACCATTCTGCCTTCTTTGAAAAGAACCCACTAGGCACAGACGTCAATTCAACGTCTATTCCACTTTGGTCCGTGGAAACATTGTTGATTCAACCAGTGTGTGCCCATTGGGAAAGTGTCAAGGTGCCTTCAAAATCCACAGCTTCCAGTTGGTCTATTTTGCAGTTTAAATGTCATTGTAATTATGTTTCCAGTTGCAGACTGCTGATGTTGAGCTCCCTATATGTAGCTCAGTCCTCCGGTGGGTCCCCCGGGTAAGCTCCCTAGAATGCAGCTGCGTGACTTTATGTAGAGGATTTGGAGAAGAGACCCACAAGAAAGAACCCCCTTTCACCACAGAAGTGTCCTGTGTGAATGATCAACAACATTTAAAGTACTGTAACGCACTTGATGACATATGACAGCCTAGGCCAACGTTTCTTTGATTAATGATTGATGATTTCAGTGGGTTTAATAAAATCTTTCTGCATGAGTTATTGACCGGCATATCAGTAGTAGATTACGTTTGATTGATCAGGACAAGGTATGAGCTGCATATAATCTGGACTTAAAAAGGCAAACAAATGCAAAAAGTTTAAATAAAGTAAATGAACAATGCCAGTAACTTTAAATAGCCTACGTCATAAATTTCCACATAAAGCTTTCACTTCACCACTAATGGCTTAGCCATCTACCAAATGTCACCAACCAACCAATATAATAAGCCATTTAGCATACGCTTTTATCCAAAGCGACTTACAGTCATGCGTGCATACATGATTTTTTGTGTATGGATGGTCCCGGGGATTGAACCCACTACCTTGGCGTTACAAGCACCGTGCTCTACCAGCTGAGCTACAGAGGACCACCCATATCATCAATCCATCACACACATCCACATTCATATTCTAATATGAGCAAGGACTAGGTATATATCCTAGCCTGAGGTACAGTGAGGGGAAAAAGTATTTGATCCCCTGCTGATTTTGTACGTTTGCCCACTGACAAAGAAATGATCAGTCTATAATTTTAATTGTAGGTTTATATGAACAGTGAGAAACAGAATAACAACAAAAGTCCAGAAAAACGCATGTCAAAAGTGTTATAAATTGATTTGCATTTTAATGAGGGAAATAAGTATTTGACCCCCTCTCAATCAGAAAGATTTCTGGCTCCCAGGTGTCTTTTATAAAGGTAACGAGCTGAGATTAGGAGTACACTCTTAAAGGGAGTGCTTCTAATCTCAGCTTGTTACCTGTATAAAAGACACCTGTCCACAGAAGCAATCAATCAATCAGATTCCAAACTCTCCACCATGGCCAAGACGAAAGAGCTCTCCAAGGATGTCAGGGACAAGATTGTGGACCTACACAAGGCTGGAATGGGCTACAAGACCATCGCCAAGCAGCTTGGTGAGAAGGTGACAACAGTTGGTGCGATTATTCGCAAATGGAAGAAAGACAAAATAACTGTCAATCTCCCTCGGCCTGGGGCTCCATGCAAGATCTCACCTCGTGGAGTTGCAATGATCATGAGAACGGTGAGTAATCAGCCCAGAAGTACACGGGAAGATCTTGTCAATGATCTCAAGGCAGCTGGGACCATAGTCACCAAGAAAACAATTGGTAACACACTACTCCGTGAAGGACTGAAAGGTCCCCCTGCTCAAGAAAGCACATATACAGGGCCGTCTGAAGTTTGCCAATGAACATCTGAATGATTCAGTGGAGAACTGGGTGAAAGTGTTGTGCTCAGATGAGACCAAAATCGAGCTCTTTGGCAACAACTCAACTCACCGTGTTTGGAGGAGGAGGAATGTTGTATATGACCCCAAGAACACCATCCCCACCGTCAAACATGGAGGTGGGAAACATTATGCTTTGGGGGTGTTTTTCTGCTAAGGGGACAGGACAACTTCACCGCAAAAAAGGGATGATGGACGGGGTCATGTACCGTCAAATCTTAGGTGAGAACCTCCTTCCCTCAGCCAGGGAATTGAAAATGGGTTGTGGATGGCTATTCCAGCATGACAATGACCCAAAACACACAGAGAAAAATAAGCACATTAAGGTCCTGGAGTGGCCTAGCCAGTCTCCAGACCTTAATCCCATAGAAAGTCTGTGGAGGGAGCTGAAGGTTCGAGTTGCCAAACGTCAGCCTCGAAACCTTAATGACTTGGAGAAGATCTGCAAAGAGGAGTGGAACAAATCCCTCCTGAGATGTGTGCAAAACTGGTGGCCAACTACAAGAAACATCTGACCTCTGTGATTGCCAACAAGGGTTTTGCCACCAAGTACTAAGTCATGTTTTGCAGAGGGGTCAAATACTTATTTCCCTCATTAAAATGAAAATCAATTTATAACATTTTTGACATGAGTTTTTCTTGATTTTTTTGTTGTTATTCTGTCTCTCACTGTTCAAATAAACCTACTATTAAAATGATAGACCGATCATGTCTTTGTCAGTGGGCAAACTTACAAAATCAGCAGGGGATCAAATACTTTTTTCCCTCACTGTACCTGCAGTGTCATTCAGCACAAGGCTGGGTTTTATCTACTAGGCAGCTGAAGATGGGTGTGGGTAGTGTTCTTCGTGTGTATAGGAGGAGACCCTATACTCTGCAATAAAAAGAGCCAGTCCTGGGTTTGATGCAAAGGAGCGAAACCCACCTGGTGTATTCCAAGCATGTAATTCTTGGAGCAGATGCATAATTATGGGACAAAACAATGCTTTTTAGAGAGATCAACTCAGTCTATGATTTTTTTTTTTTTTATGTCTCCTCCCGTTGCTCCCCTCCAGCGCTCTGATTCGCTGGTCTACTGAGCCCCCGGTCTGAGCGCACCACCTCGGCAACACCGGAATGGAAACCCAACGCACCCTAATCACCTCCAGCGCACCTGCACCTCATCATCACCCCTATTTAGCCCTGGACTGTTCAGTAGTGTGTTGTGTGTGATTGGTAAGCGACGTGTCGTTTATGCTCTCTTTGTTATTCTTTTTCTCATTATTAAGTAAACCTTGACATTGTTTATTCCTGCATCTGCGTCCTGCCTCTTCGTATATCAGTACTCGTCACAGAATCCCACACCTCACGAAAATGGATGCAGCAGGAGTTTCTCAGTGCCTCGACCAGCACCAGCAGCAGCTTGCCCAGTTGAACGCCTCCATGCAGGTAGTGCTCCAAACTCTGCATAATCTGCCCAGCGCTCTGGTTCCACCTCAGGGAGCGGCAAGTGCATCCAATCCACCTGTTCCCGTGCTATCACCCACTTCTGAGGGAACCCTCGCCCTACCGGAGCGCTATGACGGTAAAACTACTAAATGTAGCAGCTTCCTGCTACAGGTTTCACTTTATCTGGCGCGTCAGCCTAGGGCATATCCATCTGACCAAGCCAGGATAGCGCTTGTGATTTCGTTACTTAAAGGAAAGGCGCTGGATTGGGCCACGGCAGTCTGGGAAGGAGAGGAGGCAGTGGCGCTTCCCTACTCCACCTTCCTCGCTCGGTTCATGGCGGTGTTTGATCATCCCACGGAGGGAAAGGACGGGGGTGAGCATCTCCTCCATCTACAACAGAGAGAGGGGCCCGCGTCCGAGTACGCTCTGAGCTTTTGCACAGTGGTGGCGTCTTCCAGCTGGAATGAGCGTGCTCTGTGCACGGCCTTCAGGAGAGGCTTACGGGAGGACATTAAGACAGAACTCGCATGTCGGGACGACGAGATGGACTTTGATACCCTCATCACCACGTCCATCTGTCTTGATGACATGTTGAGAGAGTGTTACGTCATCTCCTATCACAAAACCATTGTTTTTAGTTCCCAGAACGGTGACTGGTTATTCCTTCTCGTCCATTTCTACTGCAATGATAGATTCCAGAGCAGCGGGGAACCTTATAGATAGGGAGCTGGTCTCTGAATGGGGGTTGCCCACCATGCCACTGCCATCTCCGCTACACGTCACCTCACTGGACAATAACCCCTTGGATCAGGCACCATTACGCACGTCACTCTCCCCATCAACATCACCATTCCCACACTACCGGAGCACCACGAGGAGCTGTCATTCCACATCGTCACGTCACCCCTTCACCAGATTGTCTTGGGATTGCCCTGGCTCAGACAACACAACCCCACCATCAATTGGATCACCAAGAGGATCACAGCCTGGTCCACCTCATGCCGGAAGACCTGCCTGTCAGTGGTTTGTTGTTCCACATTAGTGGAGAGTCCAGAGTCCGCCCTCCAGCCCAACATTCCACGTGAGTACGCAGATCTCTCCGATGTCTTCTTCATCAAAGGCTACATGTCTCCCTCCTCACAGGCACTGGGACTGCGCCATTGACCTGCTGGAGGGACAACACCCCCCGACGAGTCGCATTTACCCCCTTTCCATGATGGAGACTCTGCCAGCTTCTTCTTCGTGGCCAAAAAAGACGGAGGACTGAGACCATGCATTGACTACAGGGGGCAGAACGCAGTCACCACCAAGTACCGGTACCCCCTCCCTCTGGTTCAGTCGGCCATCGAGCAGCTACGAGGGGCCCGGTACTTTACCAAGTTGGACCTGAGGAGTGCCTACAACCTGATCTGAATGCAGGAAGGAGACGAGTGGAAGATGGCATTCAGCACTACCTCAGGCCACTATGAATACTGCGTCATGCCCTACGGCCTCGCCAACGCACCTTCTGTGTTCCAGTCCTTCGTCAATGACGTGTTCCGAGACATGCTGAGTAGACAGGTGGTGGTGTACATTGATGATATCCTGATCTACTCAGCTATGTTCGAGGAGCACGTCAGGGACAACCGAGCTGTCCTACTCGGCCTCCGAAAACACAGCCTGTTGGTGAAGGTGGAGAAATGTGAATTCCACCAACAGGCCATATCCTTCCTGGGATACAGGATCAGTCCTCAGGGGGTGTTCATGGAAGGAGTGAAGACGGACGCCGTCAGGTCATGGCCAGTCCCCACCACCATCAAGGGCCTACAGAGCTTCCTGGGCCTCTCTCCTTAAGGGTGGGCCTCAGAAGCTGGCCTGGAACCCTGAGGCTGACGCTGCCTTCAAGAGGCTGAAGGAGAGGTTCACCACAGCGCCCATCCTAAAACACCCAGATCCATCTCGTCCTTTCATCCTGGAGGTGGACGCATCGGAGGAGGGCATGGGTGCGGTCCTCTCCCAGCGGCATGGTAAGCCAGAGAAAATGTATCCCTGTGCCTTTTTCTCTAAAAAGCTTACCCCCGCAGAGAGGAACTATGGAGTTGGAGACAGGGAGCTGTTGGCGATGGTCCTCGCTCTGGAGGAATGGAGACACTGGCTGGAGTGCGCAGTCCATCCATTCTGGATTCTTACTGACCACCGGCATTTGGAGCACATACAGGCAGCACGCCCAGGATCCCAGAATGTGAAAGCCAACGCACTCTCCAGGATGCACCATACCAGAGAAGGGAAGGATCTGGGAGTCCTATCCTGTCCTCGTCTCTCATCGTTGCACATGTCAATTGATATGTGGACAAAGACATCCGCCTGGTGGCCCACCTTGGCTTCTGATGTCTCCCGCTATGTCAACTCCTTTTCCATATGTGCCCAAACGAAGACACCTCGGAACGCCCCGGCAGGCAAACTAGTTCCTCTCCCAGTGCCTCAGCAACCTTGGTCATACCTGTCCATAGACTTTGTCACGACCTTCCACGTTCTGACGGCTTCACCACAGTCATGGTGGTCGTAGATCGGTTCTCCAAATCATGCCGTTTTTTTGCCACTAACTGGTCTTCCTTCTGCTCTCCAGGTTGCTGAGGTCCTGTTCCAACAGGTCTTCTGGCATTATGGACTTCTGGAGGACATCGTCTCGGACCGTGGCCCCCAATTCACCTCCCGAGTGTGGAAGGCTTTCCTGGAGAAGATCGGGGCCACGGCCAGCCTCACTTCCGGGTATAGGCCTCAGTCAAATGGGCAGGTGGAGCGCATGAATCAGGAGCTGGGGAGGTTTCTTCGTTGCCACTGTCAGGACCGGCAGGGTGAGTGGGCAAGGTTTCTTCCCAGGGCAGAATATGCCCAGAACTCCCTCATTCACTCCTCCACGGGGCTCACTCTCTTCCAGTGCGTCCTGGGGTACCAGCCGGCCCTGGCCCCTTTGACACCCAGCCATACCGCTGCGCCCGCTGTCGATGAGTGGTTCCACAGGGCCGGACAGGTCTGGGACACCGCCCATGTCCATATCCAGAGGGCCATTCGTCGGTAGAAGGACCAAGCCGACCACCACCGCAGTGAGGCCCCTGTATTCCAGCCTGGTGATCGTGTCTGGCTGTCCACAAAAAACCTCCCTCTCCGCTTGCCCTGCAAGAAACTGAGCCCCCGGTTTGTGGGGCTATTTAAGGTCCTTCGGCGGATAAATGAGGTATCATACCGGCTGCTCCTTCCCCCTCACTACCGTGGCTCACCCACTTCATGTGTCTCTCCTCAGGCTGGTGGTTTTTGGTCCGCTGGTGGATGCCTTTCAAGTCAGCCTGATAAAATATTGAACAATTTGTGTACAAAGATAGCTTGACATTTGCTATTAGGCCTGTATGGCAGTACTTTTACTGTATGACAGTACTGTATTGGCTAGTGCTTTCTTCAATATGTTCTTCTATTTTGCATTCAATTGTATGTTGATGCCATTTATCTTTCAATATTTTTTAAATATATATGTGTTTTAATGCTTGCAAGACTATTCTTTTACACATTTTCTCTTCCTTTGAAATTCTTATAGGACAGAACATGCACACAATGCAATTGGGATCAAGAAGAAGGTAAGGATGTGTTGTAGGACAGCTGCATTTGAAGTGCACATTTAACCTACATAGCAGTCAATAGAAACTGAAATCTATTAGCATACAAATGGCATTCAAATGGTCATTTTATGGGTTTTCCTGGTGGGGACAGGGTATGTAGTACCTTTGCATAGCCTAACTGGACTCTGGCATGAAACCTGATTCTGTTTCTTTTCAGAAATTCTGAAGTATATGGATGGTCAGTGGAGGATGTCTGCCAGTGGCTTCAGCAAAATCAGTTGGATGACTACACCTCTCCTTTCCAAGGTTTATAATTTAAATATTTTTTTATCGTCAATTGCCTGCAAGGTCCAACCAAAACTTGACTTCCGCTCTTAACCCAACTACCGGGTAGCTCTTGTTGTGGAGGTCTTATAACTGCCTTGCTCAAGGACAGAACAACAGATCTTTTCACCTTGTCGGCTGGACGATTCGAATGCTTTAACTGCTAGGCTACCTGCTTGTCAACACCATTCAAAATGCCTGCTTTGTATAACTGCCCAATATGCAACAAGTATTTTTCTTTGCTCATAAAATAGATTCACCACATTGGTCTGTATCACCAGAGTGAGCCAGGGTTCCTGTTAACATGTGGACTTGGAGGTTGCATGAAAACATGTAAATACTTTGCGTCATATAGGACACATAAATTATATAGAGAAAACACAAAGATTTGCTGACAGATAGGGCCTAATGGTTCTGTAATTCCTGTGCCTGACTACAATGAGGAAAATGTGAACGATGTCTGATCTCGCGTGGGCGCCTGCAACTAATGTTATTGAGCCCTTGGACTTCAAAACTGAAGACCTGGTTAGAGACCTTAAGAGAAACCTCTGCCTTTTTATGTTGAAGATCAGAGAGAAGCATTGTGTTCCTGCGACTGTGCAGAGCAGTATAGTGGAGGATCTTCATTCTATTTTTGATTCATTTATGTCCCATTACAGTGATGCCTTGAAATTCCATCTTGAAGAGTGCATGAGAAGCGTCAACAGAGTGGATGCTGGAGCAATACTGCTGTGAAGAAATGGGAATGGTTAGACCGAGAGAGATACATCGGAGTGGTGAAGAACAGGACAGAGGCAGTTTTCAGTACATTCCACTACCCAACCTTTTGAAGGTTGCACAGAATGAAGATGTTTGGGTGAGCTTATATGGAGAAGAACAACCTGCCAACGATAAAATCTTGAGTGATTTCACAGACAGGAATTTTTTCAAGAGCAATCCCTTGCTCACGCAAAAACAAACAATGCGGCTTCATTTTTATATAGATTAATTTGAGGTTGTCAATCCACTTGGATCAAAAAATGGAAAACAAGCTTTCAGCTGTGTATTTCAAAATTGGAAATCTTTACAAACACATCTCAGCTGCAAAATATTTACCTCTCCATCCTGATACAATACAGGAAAAACAAGTTATGATGAAGTCTTCCAGCCTCTGCTTGATGATATCAGACTGCTGGAGACACAATGTGTTTCTTTGGAGTGCAACGGAGAAAGCAAGGTCTTTCGTGCCACCATTGCCACAATCTTCGACGACAACCTCTCTTCCCATGATGTTGCTAAATTACGAGATTGATAACTTCCCCTATGGCAACTACGACAGATCATCCAGATAACCACCACTATCTGAGCATGTCCTGAGGAAGAATGGGCATCTGGCTGGGAGTGCATCTGAGAAATTCACCATCTTTAGAAGTCTTCCCCAAATGATTGGGTCCCAAATGGTTATCAGTGATGCATGGGAAGTGTACCTGTTACTGAGAGACATTGGGGACATAAATCATGACACCTACCATCAAAAGGTCTTGGGTACCATACCTGGAAGAGAACATTATGGAATTGCATGCTCTTTTTCAAGAAGTCTTCCCAAACAAGCAAACCCCCAAGATGCACTTTCTGATCCATTACCCCCGACTGCTGATGGCATATGGACCACTTATCCATCTGTCGTGTATGCGCTTTGAAGCCAAACATCAGTACTTCAAGAGAATTACACATGTCATCTGCAACTACAAAAACATTGCAAAGACACTGGCCAAAAGACTCCAAATGAGACAATGCTGGGAGCAGTCAAAGAACACTTGCTTAGGAAGCACAGTACCACTCTGCGCAGACACGAGACATCCCAATTCATGCCCTCCCAGTCTCTGTCACTTGTGCTCTGCAGGCTAGATTTGGGGAGGATCTGAATCCAGACCATGTCAGCAAAACGAAGGGCATCACTGTAGACCGCGTGTCATACAAGATTGGTGATTGTCTGGTGATTGGGATGGCTCACACTGAGGAGAGTCCAGTGTTCTTCAAAGTAAACCACATATATGGCATATTGGGCAGCTGGTATTTGTGTGGAAAGCTCAAGACTCCCTCTAGTTTCAACAGCCATGCACATTCCTATGTGGTTGAAGACAGTCTCCAGTGGGAAGCCGTGGTGCCTGGGGAGGAATTGGCGTTCCATGGTCTGGACTAGGTCCATTGTTACTCCAATCTCCACACAGCCATCACATGTCATTGACATACCCAGACCAGCTGCAGGGAGTTTTTGAAAAACACATAAATGTCTCTGCTCTGTATTAACCCTTCAACTGGTTCTCAATCCATAAACATTTTAAGGCATATAGGTGTTTAATTCTACAACATATGTACTTGAAAATCATCCATATATTCCCCCCTTTGGGACATTCCAATAATGTCCCAATAATACAAAGATATATTTTTTTAAATGAATGTAAGCCTGTGCATTTACTTATTCTTAGCCTTGCCATATGTGGTTACTTTTCATATACATATATTTAAACCAATATATATATTCCTCATTGTTTGACCTATCCTGATGAGGACCCAGAGCCCAGTCAGGTATTGGATACAAGTCTTGAAGGTTTCCCTCTAAGCTAACCTCCAATTGTTGCTGTTGAGCTTTGTAACCATTGCTCCCCTTTTTGTTTTGTTGTATTTCCAATATACGTGGTAGTATCCTAACACATCAAAATATATAAGAAATAAATGCAACTTTGTTTTAACCATAATATTTAGGACATGTTAAGAATAGTGTCAACATCTTTAGCTTACATAACCTTTTTTTTACCCATATCATAATTGTTATAACAATCAAAAGAATCAATATCTAATCCATTCATTGCAATGTCAACATCATTAGTTATTAACATATTAATAACTTATTCAAATCAATCAGTCACCTTATAATTCATAGTCATTATCAGATGAATTACCCAAAACAAATTTAGAATGACAATTCTTAGTTATTCACTTTGGTTCCATCATTCAAAGTTAAATCTCTCACCTTGGCACATATTGACACTGGCAGAATGTATATTTATACTATCATAATTCTAGCATTAACTTCCTCATAACAAGAATTACAACAGATCATTATCTTAATACATTCCTAGTCTAAATTACTATAAATTTAGCAGTGTATAATACCTCCTTAATCAACATACTACCTTAACTAACACTCCCTTACTCTACCGGCACTCAATCTTCTGGCAGGCCCATTATGTTCTTCAGATAGCTTCATAGTTCATCTTGGATTGCCCATGGCAATGTCCCAATTCCAATGTCACACCTGAGCCACCCCACCTCCACCATCATTCTGTTTTGTCAATTTGCAAACCAGTATACCCTATGAAGAACGTTGCATTTTCATAGACCTCTCTCCTCCTGCTCACTCCACATGGACTCCTGTCACATTCTTGAGAGAAAAGGCACAAAAGAGAAGGCAATTGATTGCCTTGATTTGATGCTGGATTCAGGTCTCCTGGCAGAGGTGGTGTCGGACAGGAACGTCTTCAACGCCTTTGTTGTTCCTCTTCAGCCGGGTAGAGGTCTTTTGGTTTTTATTGTGGTTCACACCGCTCTGGACCAAATTATTTCTACTATGCATTATAACACCATCTGTAATAACATCTTGAATGTCTGGAATCTCTCGGTGGTCTGGAATCTTTCGGCGGTCTGGAAGGTCTTGGAAGTCTCTGTGGTCTCCTAGTCATCAGTTCCCTCACTCTGGTACAATGGTTTAGATGACACCCGATCACACTCCCCTCTATCCGTACCGCTGTTGGTGTAACTGGGATGATGTATGGTCACCTTTAGCTGTTAACCTTCTCCCATCACTAGGGTCTCCGGATCAGCCAGAGTCCCTCTCAATCTATCGACATCGGTCTGCGATGAGTGTCCTTCTATCAGCCTACCCATAGGGAATCTCGGAGTTACTGCTGCAAAGACACAAGCACAGACACACACAAAAGACAACAATGCTACCCAATGGCTGAGGTTGGAACACTCCTATAGTGGGAAACATGGATCTAAGCATCTGTCTCCACCACTTTTACCATCATTAAGGTAGCCAACAACACCTGGTACAGGCCCCTCCACATAGGGTCTTTCCAGCTCTTTCTTCTGTAGTCTTTTGCCATCACATAGTCTCCAGGGCACAGAAAATACTCAGATTCTCCTACTCAGTTGGGCAGAGTTATCTTCACCCATGAAAAGACAATCTTAAGAACATTGTTAGGTTAGGTGAGACCCAGTATGCTACTTATGTCCTCTCATCCGTCAAGAGAAGCCTTGAAATTATGAAGCACACCTGCTTCCAGCTTGTTGTAGTCCACTTATTTCATGCCTCCTATCACAAAAACAAAAAAGATTTAACCTAACACATTATTACTACTGCTCATATCCTTAATACACCTTGCATATTTCCCCACAAAACCATTATACAACATTAAAACCTCTGTAAGCCCAACTTCCCCCCTTGGACACATGCATCACATCGTGATTCATCTGTTCAAAAAACAAAACAACAACAATATTGCCTATTAAACCAAAAATAATAACTAAACTGAAAATGACAACCCTTGAGCATATCTTTACTTAACTGTATCCCATAACACTATTCAAGGAATACCTCTCCCTCAGGACTAACTCTCTCACTTCATCCTTGTCCTGTTTGGACTAATATATATATATATACTGTATATATATAGGATTTTGTCCAAATTATAAACTTCTTCACAATTATCCTTATTATATCTAACCCCCTAATACAGCATGCCTCTAGAATTTATAGTGCGGGTGATCAGGTCACACTATAAAGCCAGGACAGATTTCAGAGGTCATTGAAATCATTCAATTAATTGTTTCATCCAATAGTATACTACTCATTAATAACCATCAAAACATTTCATAAATGTTCTATCCCGAGTGTACAGTAAGTCCTTAGTACAGCTCTTTTCAAAATAAATCACACGTATTTACTTATCACTCAGTAAATAAAACCCAAATTACATGTGTATGCCCCTTTAAGATATTTCACTTCCATCTCGTCACAAAACCCAAAATAGAAATAAAATCTTATATAGAATAACATTTCATACTAAGTAGTTTGTTTGTGGTTATTCGAACACCATATAGTAAAACAATAAACAAACAAAAAATGGCCAGGCCTTATTTATTTTGGTAGCTCCCTATGACAACCTAAAAATAAAACTACTTAATTTTACTAACTAGTTCCACCCTAGCCTACATACTTTTTTAACATCCCAATGAGATAAAGAAATCCCCATGTTCCTGGAAGAGAAAGTATACATGTCGTTAACATATAATCAACAATCCAAAGATAGTAATTACACACAAAACATCATACATATATCCCCAGTCCTATATGATCAACAATCATTAACCCCAGCATCGATTTAAAATTGTTTAATACGTCGTGTCCTACTTTACCCCTAACATAATATTATAGGAGACTCCCATCAATCCTTAAAAGAAAACTCCCACTTAGAAGACACTAGATAATAACACATTTCATTAAGTTAACTACACCTTCCACTATAAACCTGTAACCCCTTTTTAGTAATTTAAACGTCGCAAACCGTTGCATTGATGTTTTTTTTAAAAATATAAACTTATTTCATAATCCAAAACCCATAAAAAGATGTCTACTTAATCCATCAAGCCAACAGCAACAACTACCTCCCAAGATTCAACGTACTATAAACAAATTATCGTTATCTGAAGTAATAAAACATCATCGTAACTCACTGCTGTTTAAACAAACTATATAATGTCATAATAAAATGATCAATTATCAAATATCGTTCCTTATTAAACTATCGAGACATGTTCTTCATTAGTAAATCGTCTCCACAAAGCAATACTACCCAATAACATATTCTCATTCTCCTAAATAGAAATAATTACTTCTATTAAACAATCCCATTCAACATCAAGTCAACCTGTCTCATCACCCAATTAACTTATTTTTTAAACCCTCTACAATATCTATCATACTCTACCACTAATTTCCCTTATAACGGTACCTCAACAGATTACAAATTATTTTATATTTATAGTAAAAACCAATAAAACATCCAATTCACCAATATGCAATTTTAATTACTATGTTATCCTATCCGACATGGATTGGTAGGACAACATCTTTCCTATAATGTTATCAATGAAACCAGTAATTCACATCAATAACATCAATGTAAAAGATTTGCTTTCTGTCCCTTACTGGATTCGAACCAGGGACCCTCTGCACACATCGACAACATTCACCATCGAAGCACCGTTACCCGTCGTTCCACCAATGCCACACAAAGCATCTACTTCCAGTTCATAGAGCAAGTGACGTCACCCAACGAAAACCGCACTAGCTCTCACCGCTAACTAGCTAGCAATTTCCTGCCAATAATAATAATAATAATATGCCATTTAGCAGACGCTTTTATCCAAAGCGACTTACAGTCATAATATTCAACCTCCTATGACTTCCTACAAAATACGCGATCCTTGTACACCTCACTTAACCCATAATGTCCCTCATAGCGCTCTCACGTTTCAGCAAGCCCCAATGGTTAACACCCGCAGACAAAATGGAAATTCTTCAATTTTTACTAGCAGACCTAATAAACCACTTTCAAATATCGTTCTGCATTTACCTCTATCATAGGGTTTAAAAACAAACTTAACAACATTAACCATCCTACATTTCCATAGTAACGTCATGTTTGGTTCAGTTCATCTATTACCATATAAGACATTCCCTTCTCCATGCGTCGTAAACTATATCCTATTTCTCTTGTAATCAACTAAAATCATGCCACGCAATTAAACCATCACTCCGCCATTATCAGAATGAATGAGATCTATTAATCTATCATTTCTAAGTAAGCTACAAGTAACACCAAACACTTGCTATAGTTTACCATCATATATTGAAATCATCCATTTATCACAATCCAATTTATCTATAGACATATTCCACCATTGTCACTCGTTTAATCTAGCAACACCTTATTCAATGACTAAAAAATTACCACCATGTACTCTCCTCTCCATACCCGTTAACATTTTAGCAGATGCTTTTATTCCAAACGACATTATTATACTTATACTAGCCCCCCTTGGGAATCGAACACCCAACCCTGGCGTTGCAAGCACCGTGCTCTACCAACTGAGCTACAGAGGACCACAGATGAGCGTATAGTGCCTTTTTCTGATAATGTTATAATTGTAGCCTATTGCATTACTTTAGTTTAAAATATACGTTTGTTTATTCAACAAATCTAGAACCCACTCTAAATTGGTGCTATTCACTCAGCATAATAGCCAAAGCTCCTTGCATCCCCTAGTTCACGTAACGAAAATACATTATCATTCTAGAATTCAACTATTCGCATACATCACTAGTGTCACGCAAACTATAGAATAAAGTAATAACAATTAGAATTTTGTCAAATAAATGTTTTCCATCCAACTATTCAAACTTGCTTCAAATATCTCTTTCAGCTCGATACAGTCAAGCAAGTATGACTCTCTTTTAACCGGAAATGAATTCATGGCATTAGTAAAGTCTATTCACATCCCAACAATAACTAATAATATATCTATATTCATACTATTATAATACCTTACTTTCATTCCAGTCTACCTAAACAATTCAAATTATGGCCAAATCTCTTATCCAAATTGCCAGTCCGCTATTCAAATGTAACTGTCCTTTCTGATTTAGACTATAGACACTCCTCCTTCTTTCCCGTTGAATAAGTGAGTCCTTCAGTCTGAAAAGACTCAGGCTGCTAAATCGTCCAGTCTTATCCTGACTGTTCCTTCAATCTAAACAACCCACAACTATAGCTAAACTATACTTAGAAAACCTAGACTCTGTTCAGCGATGCAGAATCTATGCTTTATTGAAAAGACAAGTTAATCTTCCTTTATTTCAATGATAATGGTCAGTAGTTTTAGTATCTGGCACATACCACACTTTATCAGAAAATAGCTTTGAAGGACACAGATCTCACACGCTCAACGTAATCAACTTAGCAGTCAACAAGTCAAACCCCACATTCATTGATTTGGAAACAGATCTAACGACCTAACCAAATGAATTATATTTTCCCCTAATATACTAAAATTCCTTGACTATCTTACCTCTGCTTCTGAAATAATAGATAGTTTATTATAATGCTTAATTCTACCACATGTCCTATGTACTCTCTCCCATTTCCACGTACGTCTACGTGTTTGGGCAAGTCAACACCTATAATTTTATCCAATCCCTCGTATTACATCACACTCACATAAAATTCATTATATTCCAATATATTCATATCTACCAAACCATTCATGTTTCTAATTATTCTTTATTGCCACAATCTGTTAATCACAATCTAGTCTCAGTGGAACAAACAACACATTTCCCAAATCCTTCCCCTCAGTCATAGAATCCTCCTAGAATCATATATGCTGGTCACTATTCCCTGATCTTACAAAATTCTATGACAGGCATTGTTGTACGAAACTCCAAGATATAATTTACAAGAAAAGCTTATTTTTCCAACGTATATATAATTATCAAACACACCTCTATATCTCATCATTCAAACTTCAGAGTGTGACTAATTTACATCATTATACCACTCTTATTCCATAGTTATACAATGTTGTTCTCAAACGCCCTTAATTACTATTTTATTACTATTACTATTTTATTCTATCAAAGGGCCCAAATTTGGCATGTTAACCCTATCCTAGTTATTATTTTACTGTAGTCAATTTATCATAATACTACATCACCTCTAAAGTTTCTAAATATAATGTCAGAAACATACCCTAAATGATTTATCAAAATACAATGCATAGACGTCATATGACCACACCGGTACACGTGACCTGTTCCTCCAACAGGATTTATTCTACCCCTCCTGGTAACGTGAATTTTCTACACTCAGTTGGTCAATGAATATCCACGCACCATTCACTCTTCCTCTCTTGGTGTGAGACCGGGTGCGTCCTTCCTACCAGGTTATACTCAAACAACGGTCCAGGAAAGGTGCGCCAACCTTTCTCCACCAAACACCGACACTTCAAACGACCTCAAACACAGCTTCTCTCCCCAAAACAGAAAATAAGCTGTTATCTGCAGGATTTCTTATTATTCTCATTCATACAGATGAGCAGCCACTTGTGCCCAAATGAATCAGACAGTTGAATGACTCACAGCCGCCCAAGCAACCCATTCACCCATACGAGATGAGCAGACCTACTCTATTTAACACTTTCTCAATATTTTGAAGCCCTTGTAGCTATTTAACCCGTTCACCTACTCAGGATGACCGATGTTACTCCAATTTATGCTGTCACCTACGCCGGATGACCTAACTTTTTTACCTGATCGACCCTACCTAATTTTGGCATCACCACAACACAGGATGATGCCCTACCTACCCGAGCAGACCTCTAACAATGAATTCCTCATTAGAGCGGTACCGTAGGTCCCAAATTTAGCTAGCCACCTGCCCGTTCAGACCTCTGGAGTGCTAATTTTAGCTCTCCAAAGCGGTATCCACAGGATTTCTATTTATTTAGCCCAGGTGTTACACTTCCTCTACACACCTGGACTTCTACTACGCTTTCCTAAGCGACCTGTAAATTCGGCCCTCTTTCTCTGATACACTTTCACGACACAGAGAAAGAGCGTTATTGCACAGGATTTCGCCTACCTAAGCAGTCCTCAAGACGATTCACTTCCACTACACGTCTAGAGCGGTATCTGTAGGTCTTTTTAACATGTTATTGTCTGATCGCTCAACCAGCTGGACAGCTGCCCGTGCCGAAATGACCCAGACAGAGCGATCAGCAAGATGAATCAAATGAATCAAATCAATTGAACAGACGGTTCAGACAAACAACAGAGTGACATCGACATGTATTCTTAAATTCAAAAGCCCCTAGTCTCTAATTTTCTGGTTCTTAAATTTGGAGAGACCTACTTTGGTATTTCTTTAGATGTTGCCGAGCCCCGGATCGGACCACACAAACGTTATACTATATAAGTAAGAACTTGGCTTACCTTTTAAAAGCGTCCGCTTTTGTTTGTATGGTCCGTCCAAGCCGTTTCACAACTGCAGATGTATACCGTCTTTGGTCCCTATTTTTCAACTCCTGGCAAAGCTCGCCAATTATGTCGTAGAAATATTTGACTCAAAAAGTAGTCAACTTAAAAATATTTCTCAAGAGACTGGAACTTGTGAATTTAGACTTTTATTATTTGCATAACAAAGCCGAGCTTGCTCCATGGAGCAACAACTGTCTCTCTTTGGCTTAGAGCTCCCTTTTATACACACAAATGCATAATCATGTTACATAGCATATACAGTCCCTCCCCTTAGGGCAAATGATTAACTTATTTTAGTGCCACTCTACCCTTATCTTTCAACGTCCAGATGTCACCTGTAATTTACTCCAAGGTCATGGGCGCTTTTCCATAGGAAGCCTCTTCCCTAATCTCATTATATTGGTAGCAGACCCTTTCCCTAATCTCATATGGTTGCAGACCCTTTCTTTACAAATAATACACGTACATACATTAAGGCATTTATCATTTACCATCCTCCCTGGCCCTTGAGACTATGTGCATGTGGCCATGTGTCAGGTCATAGGGTCATAAGCAAAACAAATGATAACACTAGGTCCATTGTTACTCCAATCTCCACACAGCCATCACATGTCATTGACATACCCAGACCAGCTGCAGGGAGTTTATGAAAAACACATAAATGTCTCTGCTCTGTATTAACCCTTCAACTGGTTCTCAATCCATAAACATTTTAAGGCATATAGGTGTTTAATTCTACAACATATGTACTTGAAAATCATCCATAATAGCTACGTTGATCCCGAGGGGAGACTCACAATCCCTCTCCGGCATTGGATTTGCAGGTGATTTTGTCTAAAATATGACTAAAATTGAGATGGAGTCTTGCATCTTGTGTTTCAGCATTTAAACTGGTTGTGATCGCGTCACAGCTTTTGATATCCTGGTTCTTGGTTTTAAGAGGATGGGTCTTGGTCTGTAGACTTGGCTCCAGTCTTGACTCCAATGCAATATATAATCCTGTAAAACAACTACTGCTATTAAGATCTCATATCTAATAAAACTTTCTCAACTTTACTCAACAGACCACCTCATCGATGGTGAGCCACTCATGGGCTTGAATTACAGGATGATCGAACAGCTGTTTCCTGTCATGAAAACTCAAGTTCGATTTGCTAAATTAATTGGAAATGTAAAGAAGTATGTAACTGTGAGGTATTTATCAACTATTTTTCAATATAATGAGCTCTATATAATTGCTCCTTGTACAACAAAGCTATTGAACTTGTAATCCCATAACAATAATTCAAACCTTGTTTCTTGCTGTACAGATTTTACAATCTGTTTTGTATTTGTGACGACAGAACTAAACATGTAAACGTATATGCTTCTATGTCTCAGCTCTCTCCAACAAGACCAACCCACCACAATGTGCTACCAGCCAACAACCAACCAACAACCACCATCCACCAACCAATACAACTGTGGCCCACAATATCCACCCTTCCTGAGTTCCCCACAGTCCTGCAGTGTAAACTCAACCAACAGAGTGAAGATTTCCACTCTCCCACTCATCGGTCCAAGTGGAGGAGCCAAATCATCCAAGTTTAATTTGATTCCATGTGCACATATACTTGGTAAGTTTATAAATTGGCACATCATGTGAGTTTGTGTGTGCGTAGTCATGGGATGTGTTATGCTGTAATGGAACACTACATTGATTTACTATTTTCGAAGGTACCCTACAAGGAGACAATATACCGACGTCTGTACATCATTGGTGGCCAACTACCCATTTCTAAGGGACCGTACAGGACAAGGATATGTGAGTGATATTTGTACTTTATTTTTTTACACATTTCACAGTAATGTGTGGTCATTACTAATAACTACATCTCCATTCTCCTTTACTAAGGAATCATGTCATGGGATGATAAAAAAAGAAATTCAAAAAAGAAAAACTCTTGTCTGCAAAACAGAGGTTGCAATCATCAGAGCTAAGTTCCAGGCTCTGTCATAGCCGGTCGCGACCGGGAGACCCATGGGGCGGCGCACAATTGGCCCAGCGTCGTCCAGGGTAGGGGAGGGAATGGCCGGCAGGGATGTGGCTCAGTTGGTAGAGCATGGCATTTGCAACGGCAGGGTTGTGGGTTCGATTCCAGTATAAAAAATAAAAATGTGTGCACTCACTAACTGTAAGTCGCTCTGGATAAGAGCGTCTGCTAAATGACTAAAATGTAAAATGTAAATGTAAAAGTTCACACAGAAAAGGAGTTCTGATGGGAATGCAGGCCCAGCATCAAAGATGGCTAAGGTTTGTGGCTAACCTTACCCTTACCCCTACCACTAAACCTGAACTTTGTTCCAGCAAGTGTTTGCTTGTCAACAAAGATGCAGTTAATAGTTTGTGAATAATTTGAGTATATATGGACCATACAATATATGCGACTATCCAATGAAGTGGGAACATTCTTTAAAAATCAAGAGCTTTACCTGTACATATGTGTGTTTCTGTCATAGGTGACTATAACGTGCATGATGTGGAGCTACTTGGGGGCGTGTCTGCTACACCACTTTTGAACCAAGTAAATAACAGTCATATAATCGTCAACATATGCTCATTGGATCATGAATTTGAAACAGACTCTCACTTTTCTTATTCTGACGAAATTGACTGGTATGGTACTAATCTTTGTTAGGCATTGATGCAGAGGACACTTTAAGTGTGACAAAGCAAATCGAAAGAATGAAGGAGGAATGCAAAAGAAACCATCCTGACAAAATGAAGAGGACATCGGTGGAGAGCGACCATTTTATCGGCACCCACCACACCAAAGAGATCCTTAATGAGTTTCCTGCCCTGCATCACTGCGAGTTAGGTCACACATTTGCAATTTTTTAAGTCTATGTGAATTAAGTTTAACCTACAGAAATACAATGTGTGCAAATTATCTTTTCAGATCTTCTCAGAAATGAATCTAGTCCATGTAATGGATATAGACAAAAGATAATTCAAGGACTCCGCAAGGCTAGTGGCAAAATGATAGCAGAGGTAGAGAGGCGAGGGGTGAGGACATCATCCTGCTGTTTCGACAGTCCCTGAAGGACAATACAGAAGAGGCACAGGGGAATTTGATCTTCTTCCTTCCCTTTCTCCTTCCCTTTCTTTTAATGTATAGTACATAAAAAACATGTATTTTGTAATAAAATTAGCAAGTGTAGTAAGATCATTGCTTTACTTTACTAGGACTCGAGACCACAGCAGCGATCCTGCTCTTGCCCGACCTCTTCAATGGGACCCAAGTGGCCTTTACGTCTGTGACAAGGTATGCCTATGCACAAATAATCGGTTTCTTCATAAACGTAAGTGTACATGCTTATATAAAAATTCGGCTGAACATTTGTTATGTTCTTTGTTAATTGTATGTGTATTAATCTTTTCTTACTTTTGTTGACACAGATTTCACCGCTCCCCACTCCTTTACTGCACATTGGCAGAAATCCATTTCACCATGAGAGTGAAATCACGCTGGCCTTTGATGGGGAGAAAATCCACGCCATAGAGGACGTCCCCATGGGACTTGGGGCACTGCTAGGGCTGTATTTTTTTATTTTCAGTTAAATTTCCCAAAAATGTCAAAAACACTTATGTTCTTAAGTTACTGTGTTCTGGGGATAAGAGCAGTTGGGGTGAAGTTACCAGGGCCGGTAATAAAGATGGTTTGTATTGTTTGCCTCTTGCCTGCCTGCTAGCCGTAATACTGTAAAACACATTTACCTTTTCACAAAATGTAAAGGACATAATAAACTTAATGATAGGGAATGACTAGGCCTACAAAGAACATTCTTCAAGATGACAGGTGAAGACGTGTGTCTCATCCTCAGCAGGGTAAGGTCTTCGTTCAACCTGGAAAATAAGTTTAAACTGTTCTGCATATTATTTTTGACATTATGCTATATTTGTGTTGCTGCAGAGGACAGACACTTTCCGGACGGTTGCTCCAGTCTAATCAATGCCAGAAGAGGAAATCCATCCAGTAACACAAAAGGGCCGCTACAGACAGACTGATCCACTAGTTTTACATGAGGATGGTAAGACACAGTTTGCTTGTAACAAAGAAAGGGGTGATGTGAGTCATCTGATGTGTTTGCTGTGCCTGCCTTCCATCATACTACTACAGATCTGCGATTTGCTGGAAATCTTGCTGACCCAAATGGCACCGTAGGGAAATGGCCAGCTTGGTCTAGGATGTATACCAGAGATATTAAGCTTTTTCCATGTACATAAACCACTGAAGGCATATTAAGGAGTAAGACGAGTCAGAGGTGACCTGGATTCATAGCCCTCAAATACACACACCATGTAGGCTACTGTACTTTTCTGCACTTACAACAAAATGTATATATTTTAATTGAAAATGTATACATGAATGTTGGATGATCTTGGTGATCTACAACAAAACTTTCTGTATAAAATGCATGTGTGCACTGACAGATAATGTACAATTTTGACAGAGTGAAGCTTACTTCAACAGAAACACATCACATAATTTTTCGCCTTACAATTCGGCTCATGGATGAGCAGAGGTTCCGCTTGTATTTCCACATGGTGACCAATGACCAAAAAGGTTTGTGTGTGTGTGACATGAGGGCCAAGACAGAGGTGAATTTGGCCCCTATTACTGTCTACGGTGACTGTGCTGTGAGCAGGAGATAATTGGCTTAGTCATGGCACTGGCACGGTGGGTCATGTTCAAGGCTGAGTGCTCACATTGGGGACAGTTGAATTCAATTGTTTCAGTGGCAATATACTGTACCGTGACAAAAAAAATCTCTATTTATACTTTCTGAAGGCACTGTACCATAGCAGGGACTGCTTTGTCAACAGATGACGCCAAAACAGACAGTTACCACCAGCCAGTGATCTAGTCAAGTCACTAAACCTCGAGTCCGAGTCGAGTCAAAGCCAGAGTCCTTTATACTCGAGCCACGAGTAAAGTCACTTGATAGTGATAAAAGCTGTGGTCCAACCATTTTTAAAGCTACATTTCGTTACATTTGTGTTGTAAAGCTAACTACTCTGAACAAAAATATAAACGCAACATGGAACAATTTCAAAGATTTTACTGAGTTACAGTTCATATAAGGAAATAAGTCAATTTAAATAAATTCATTAGGCCCTAATCTATGGATTTCACATGACTGGGAATACAGATATACATCTGTTGGTCACAGGTATCTTTAAAAAACAGTAGGGGCATGGATCAGAAAACCAGTCAGTATCTGGTATGACCAGCATTTGCCTCATGCAACACGACACATCTCCTTCGCATAGAGTTGATCAGGCTGTTGATTGTGGTCTGTGGAATGTTGTCCCACTCCTCTTCAAACGCTGTGCGAATGTGCTAGATATTGGCGGGAACTGGAACACGCTGTCGTAAACGTCAATCCAGAGCATCAATGGGTGACATGTTTGGTGAGTACATTGAAGAACTGGGACATTTTCAGCTTCCAGGAATTGTGTACAGATCCTTGCGACAAGGGGCCATGCATTATCATGCTGAAACATGAGGTGATGGCGGCGGATGAACGGGACGACAATGGGCCTCAGGATCTAGTCACGGTATCTTTGTGCATTCAAATTGCCATGGATAAAATGCAATTGTGTTCGTTGTCCGTAGCTTATGCCTGCCCATACCATAACCCCACCGCCACCACAGGGCACTCTGTTCACAACAGCAAACCACTCGCCCACACAACGCCATACACGTGGTCTACGGTTGTGAGGCCAGTTGGACGTACTGCCAAATTCTCTAAAATGACGTTGGAGGCAGCTTGTGGTAGAAATTAACATTCCATTTTCTGGCAACAGCTCTGGTGGACATTTCTGCAGTCAGCATGCCAATTGCACAATCATTCAAAACTTGAAACATCTGTGGCGTTGTGTTGTGTGACAAAACTGCACAGTTTAGAGTTGTATTGTCCACAGCACAATGTGCGCCTGTGTAACGAACATGCTGTTGAATTAGCTTCTTGATATGCCACACCTGTCAGGTGGATGGATTATTTTATCAAAGGAGAAATGCTCACTGACAGGGATGTAAACAAATTTGGGACCAGCTCATGAAACATGGGACCAACACTTTAAATGTTGTTTATATTTTTGTTCAGTGTAGATAATATAGCTCTCTAACATTTGCTGTTGTAGCTTGTATGCAATGTTCTCACTAAACTTTGAGCTTGCAGGGGCAGGCAGCTCCACCGGGACTGCTGCACAGAATAAATATCAGCCAGCGAAGAGAAGCACAAGATTGAAGTTCACTCAACTTTCTGGAGTTTTCCCTATTAGTTAACACTATCAAGGTTTCACTTTACGGTGGGAATTGTGAACGAATCAACGCAATATTAGCCACTTTCAATGCAACATACTGAAACAAAACGAACTATGCAAACTTAGTATGCAAAACTAACTATGCAAGAGATTTTGTTGTAGGCAGAACGCATCAGAGTAGGATTTTTTTGCATTGGCATGCATCACTCAGGCCCATACTCTACACAGACCGGTTGCCATGTAACGTGTACGCTCGGAGTCGGGAAGCAAGTACAGGGAGTGATTTTAATAACAAATGAAACATTAAACAAAACAAGAAACACAAGTAGCATACAGACATGAAACACAGGAACAGAATCAATAACGCCTAGGGAAGGAACTAAAGGGAGTGACATATATAGGGGAGGTAATCGGGAAGGTGATTGAGTCCAGGTGATACCGCGTAGGTGCACGTAACGATGGTGGCAGGTGTGCGTAATGAACAGTCAACTGGCGACCTCGAGTGCCGGAGAGGGGGAGCGGGGGTAGACGTGATGGTACCATCCCCCTGACGTGCGGCTCAAGCTGCAGGCCAACACCGACCAGAAGGATGGTCCCGAGGACCAGGGACGGATAAGAAGCTTCTCCTGAGACCCGGGAACCGGTCGCTTCTGCGGAGGCGCAGGAACCTGTTGAGCCCGCCGAGGCGCGGGAACCTAATCGAGCCACCCGAGACGCGGGAGCCTGACGAGCCAGCTGAGGAGCCGCAGGACGACGCCGACACCGACCAGAGGGACGGTCCCGAGGACCAGGGTCGGAACAGTCGCTTCTCCTGAGACCCGGTCGAGCTTGCTGAGGGAGCCTGACGAGCCGGCTGAGGCAAGGGAGACTGACGAGACGGCTGAGGCACGGGAGGTTGCTTTGGCTGTGGCTTTCGGACCCGACATCACACCCCCCCCAAAAAAACAACAACTCCCTGATGCTCCCTTTGGTGAGGCGTTATTCTGTAATTATTGCATGTTATTACTTTTCCATTACAGTGGGGGAAAAAAGTATTTAGTCAGCCACCAATTGTGCAAGTTCTCCCACTTAAAAAGATGAGAAAGGCCTGTAGTTTTCATCATAGGTACACGTCAACTATGACAGACCAATTGAGGAAAAAAAATCCAGAAAATCACATTGTAGGATTTTTAATGAATTTATTTGCAAACTATGGTGGAAAATAAGTATTTGGTCACCTACAAACAAGCAAGATTTCTGGCTCTCACAGACCTGTAACTTCTTCTTTAAGAGGCTCCTCTGTCCTCCACTCGTTACCTGTATTAATGGCACCTGTTTGAACTTGTTATCAGTATAAAAGACACCTGTCCACAACCTCAAACAGTCACACTCCAAACTCCACTATGGCCAAGACCAAAGAGCTGTCAAAGGACACCAGAAACAAAATTGTAGACATGCACCAGGCTGGGAAGACTGAATCTGCAATAGGTAAGCTGCTTGGTTTGAAGAAATCAACTGTGGGAGCAATTATTAGGAAATGGAAGACATACAAGACCACTGATAATCTCCCTCGATCTGGGGCTCTACGCAAGATCTCACCCCGTGGGGTCAAAATGTTCACAAGAACGGTGAGCAAAAATCCCAGAACCACACGGAGGGACCTAGTGAATGACCTGCAGAGAGCTGGGACCAAAGTAACAAAGCCTACCATCAGTAACACACTACGCCGCCAGGGACTCAAATCCTGCAGTGCCAGACGTGTCCCCCTGCTTAAGCCAGTACATGTCCAGGCCCGTCTGAAGTTTGCTAGAGTGCATTTGGATGATCCAGAAGAGGATTGGGAGAATGTCATATGGTCAGATGAAACCAAAATAGAAGTTTTTGGTAAAAACTCAACTTGTCGTGTTTGGAGGACAAAGAATGCTGAGTTGCATCCAAAGAACACCATACCTACTGTGAAGCATGGGGGTGGAAACATCATGCTTTGGGTCTGTTTTTCTGCAAAGGGACCAGGACGACTGATCCGTGTAAAGGAAAGAATGAATGGGGCCATGTATTGTGAGATTTTGAGTGACAACCTTCTTCCATCAGCAAGGGCATTGAAGATGAAACGTGGCTGGGTCTTTCAGCATGACAATGATCCCAAACACACCGCCCGGGCAACGAAGGAGTGGCTTCGTAAGAAGCATTTCAAGGTCCTGGAGTGGCCTAGCCAGTCTCCAGATCTCAACCCCATAGAAAATCTTTGGAGGGAGTTGAAAGTCTGTGTTGCCCAGCGACAGCCCCAAAACATCACTGCTCTAGAGGAGATCTGCATGGAGGAATGGGCCAAAATACCAGCAACAGTGTGTGAAAACCTTGTGAAGACTTACAGAAAACGTTTGACCTGTGTCATTGCCAACAAAGGGTATATAACAAAGTATTGAGAAACTTTTGTTATTGACCAAATACTTATTTTCCACCATAATTTGCAAATAAATTCATTAAAAATCCTACAATGGGATTTTCTGGAATTTTTTTCCTCATTTTGTCTGTCATAGTTGACGTGTACCTATGATGAAAATTACAGGCCTCTCTCATCTTTTTAAGTGGGAGAACATGCACAATTGGTGGCTGACTAAATACTTTTTTTCCCCACTGTATTTCTAAATTGTCTTTCTCTCTGCATTGTTGGGAAGTAAGCATTTCACTGTTAGTCTACGCCTGTTGTTTACAAAGCATGTGATGAATAGAATTTGGTTATATTTATCGTTTGATGTAATATAATATTTTTTGAAGTAAGTAAACACTAATATAGACAGACCCATGCTCTTCGAGGAGCTCCACTTTAAAGGCCCATACTACATCTAAAGACTTTGATCATGCCCTGACACAGTTAAAAGGGGGAGACATGAAAAGCTAGATACTTGAAAAGGTTCTATTGAGACATGGGGCAACACAACCTGTCACAATGCCCTTCAAATTCACATTGCCTCAACGACAGTTTAAGAAGTACCTCTAACTTGTGTCTACAACATTAAGCGGGGGATGCATTATGTAAGAAATACATTACATTTTGACATTTTAGTCATTTAGCAGACACTCTTATCCAGAGCGACTTACAGTAAGTGAGTGCATACATTTTTCATTACAATGGGGTGTAGAGTTCTGTACAGTACAGTTATTCTATATTTATCATGTTTATTGAGTGAATTTCTCAATTCGCCATACAATTGCGTGTGTTAGTCTTAAATTCTTAAATTCCTAAGTACACTTGGCTTGTATAGTACACTCACTATTTGAACTTGATTTGAACTTCTCTGGCCAGCAAGATGTCCAAAATAATCTATATGATCTTCAAACCTCTAATAAATCAATGACAACTAGGATCAAATAAGTCCTTTTAACATGAATGATTCAGTATTCGTTGAGAACCATCTTTGATATTGTGGACAATCATTATGACACCCTGTTCTTCAGCTGTACACCTTTGAAGTACAGAAGCTTTCAAAGCTTTAATTTCCCCTTAACCTTTTAAGTAGGCTATGATATGTGTGATGGCAGGCATGTGATTTAACAATAGAAAGCGATCACAAAACAGTTTTTAAATTATCAAATTCTTTGTCTGATTGGAAAATATATGAAATGTCCATTCGTATAGTTAGTTAGTTTAGGAATGACTCATTATAACACAACCTCAATGTTTTGTACCCAGCTCTCAGACCAACTCTACCATAACACAGCATCACACTAATGCCTGCAAGCTTTGTTCTTGTCCCCCACACTTTGAGGAGTGTTATTTGACGAACACAGTCCATTATTCATAGAAGCACAGTCATGTACTCTATGCAGACTGTGAACCCATTAGCAGCAAAGGACTTCAAATATGCTTCAGTGTTTCCCATGACCTTGCATGCTTCTGATCCATTTTTAGATGCCTTACGATTTCACATTCACCTTTGTGTTTACCAAAGGCTTATTGTTAGTATGTCCTCGTTATTATTCACCAATTTAATGTATTGTTTGTTGCTGCAGTTCATTGACAATCATTGTCATCATTTTATAGATTCAATTTGAGATGAGGGCAGTGGAAGGTAGACCCCTAAATCATCCAAGAAAGAAAGCAAGAAGACAGCCATTATGATGCAGAAAAACCTTCATTGAACTATTTACAGGTAATATAATATATACTGCTGCCTAAGGAAGGGTCTAGCAGTCAATACACGTTGCAGTTGTGCTTCCTGATGTTGTATATCCACTGCTTATTCTCTTACAGATCTATGTTCACGTGACCTATTTTGTACATAATGTATGTAAACTTTGTGTAAATTCCTCTGTCTCTAAATGTTGTCTATCATTAGCAGCACCATATCTCCAAGTAAAATGTTGAGCATGTCTAAATGTACTTGGCGAATAAAGGTGATTCTGATTCTAAATATACCTACCATAGGCATATCTGCTTCTATATGTATTCCCTGTATATATTACATGTAAACAGTTAACTAACGTTTTTCTGCATCGTAATGGCCGCCTACTTGCTTTCTTTGTATGCATTATATTTTACATTTTATTGTCGACATCCTGGTAAAATGAAGGTTAAGAGAAAAACACATATTGCCTTTATTTAACCAGGAAAGTCACATTATTTTTTACAATAACAACCTGAGACGACATATGGTGAAACATATTGTTTGTTTGATGAGGGCTATAGACTACACAGCTAACTGATAGTGATTCTGGCAGGAAGAGTTTTATTCTGGGCTAGTTATTAATGACATTGATATGCTAAAAGGCTTATAGGAAACTTAGATATCTTCTTCATTAGGCCGCACCAGATGGACAGAATAGTCTTATCTTCGTCCGGTTCCAATTCGTTTAACAGGAGAGTCCTTTGATTGTAGTCTTGTGGTCTGGCATGTTAAAAATAGACCGTTGGGCAAAACACTGAGATAAGCCTGAATTGGTTAAGTAAGTGAGTACTAAATAAGTCTATGAAAGATCAAACTGTGCAACAGACACTATCTCTGTGTCTGTGTGTTGTGTCTGAAGCACCGCTATAGCCCTAATGGAATTCCCCTAGGGGGACAAATAAAGTTGTTTGAATTGAATTGACATATCTTACTGTATTTGACATCAGTGTGACCTGACAGGATGATTTTCTAGGCACTTAAATACGTCCATGGATGTAGTCAGGTGTATTAAAGCCTACTAATTTCGCTGTTCTACATCCACAGTTTATATACGCAAACTAACACGGGTTTGAAAGCTTATACTGCACATTATTCTTATGCTGATTGGAAGATGACTAGCCATAAAAGTCTACCGGGATGTAATTCAATTTTATGATTATTTTGTAATGATTATAATTACTGTGTCCACGCTGGAAAAGGATAGCTTACAGTTAAGAACATTAAAGCAGAAATCCGCAGTTGAAAAAATAACAAAGTGCATCCCCGCCACTGTTTCAGTAAAAAGCTGATGGATGGGGCTGGAGAAATGTAACCCCTCTCAAATTCGTAGACAGAGCTATGGATGCAAAAATAATAGTTTTAACCATGTTTTGAGGCTATACAGTGTTCGTTTACATTTACTTTGTTTACAAACATTGGAGTAAAACAAGCTTATATTTTTGGTTCTCATGAGGTACGACAGTTGAACTAAGCTCATGAGGCCTTCATAAGTTATATTATTTAAGAATCAGTGGATACATATCATTTACTTATAAATTCCAAAATGGATGTAGCAACTGTAGATTCCCCCTTTAACATCTGAGAGGAATGAAATGACATGACATTTCCAAAATGGGAGAGTGTGACTGCATAAGTCATTTTTTCATTTATAGCTGCTGTCATTCTGCCTGCTCGTTCTGCATACCAATCCATTATTTCCTCTAGAAAACTCATAATTCATAAGCTCATTATGGAGGCTGTGGATGAAAAAGCTGTAAGAGGCCTTTGTAATGCAATTTCTGATCAGAAGTGGCATAATTTGAAAAGTCAAGAACAGTTTGAAATAAGTTTCTGTCTTTCTTCTGCTGTAGTACTTTGACTTTTAAAGTGAGTTTGAGTAGCCAAGGTTGTCCGTGTTAGTAAATGGACAGTCCAGATCAGAGCTTGGTACGCTAGGCTACATAACCTTTTCCCCAATGCATTTGGTATGTTCCACAGCTCTGCTGTGGAGTTATCATGGAAGCCTTTTTTCTTGAATAATGTGATTTTTATACAGTAGCTGTATGCTGTAGGCCAGGGCTACACAATCCTGGTCCTTGAGGGGCGAAACACTTCTGGGTTTTATGCTCTCCTTCTAATCAGGGACTAATTCAGGCCTGGGACACCAATTAACTAGCAGGTAGAAACAAAAAACAGAAGTGTTTCTGCCCTCCAGGACCAGAATTGGGAAGCCCTGCTTTAGGCCCTATTTGATAATCCAGTGTTGTTGCCATTGCTTCAGACCCAGACCTGACTCCTCAGGTACATTGTTATCTCAAGCAACCAGTCACCAGTAGGGGGCAGAAGTAGTCCATGTTGTCATGCTTCTCCTCATCTCTCTCCTGGTGTTTCATTTATGAATTTGGGGACAAGGTGCAGAGCATTGAAGTGAATGCCTTTGACCTCTACTGGCTACACCTCTGCAGGCACACATGCATGAGGGAAAGGCTACTGCTCCTGTAGTCCCGTGTAGCTCAGTTGGTAGAGCATGGCGCTTGCAATACCAGGGTTGTGGGTTCGATTCCCACGAGGGACCAGTATGAAAAAAATTAAATTGTATGCGCTCACCAACTGTAAGTTGCTCTGGATAAGAGCATCTGCTAAATGACTAAAACGTAAATGTCCCCTGGTCAGCCATCTGGGGACTTTAACCTCTTGATCTTCCTGCAGCAGTGATGACTGCAGGACTCATTTGCTATGCGTTGCCGTGACACCCAGTATGAATCTGAACCCAGATGACTCAGCTGAGCTTAAAGGTCCATAGAACAGAACATTTGTATGTGTTACAGACATCACGTTGCTCGCTTAGCGAGCACCACCTCCCCTTGATTCGGCTCATACCTGGCTGGAACTCGGGACCTCTGCTTTGCTAACACACGTGACTGCCCTCTTTGACAACGTTCCAGCGGATTGAGCCACCCAAAAGTTACCAATTGCTTCAATCTATAGCTAGATGACTCCTGATATCTCCAGGAGTGATAAGTATAATTTTTGTCTTAATCTCTTGTTGTCTAGTACTGTCTTTTTGCTAGCTAGGGCCATCTACTTTAAGTGTCGTCTGTCTTCCCAGTAGCCTACTTGGTGTGTGAACTTCTGATTGCTATTAACTTGCAGCTGATTGTTGACATATCAACCAGGATTAAGGGGCAGGGAAATGTGTGACTTGTTGTTATCGTAATCAGTGGCTGCATTGGAGGGGTAGTGGTTTCTCCTCTGCTAGGCAATTGGTGTTAGTACTTCACTCTCCCCTGTTTTCTCAGTGGCAGCTGTAAGCGTCGGTCTCGTCACCAAAACGAAGATGGTTCTGCTTAGTTGTTCAGCGGAGTTGTTCGAAGAAGGAAAGAGAGGAAGGCTCCACACCACTCTCTCACTTGAGTATCTTACCTAGTTATTTTCAGATCTAATTTTGCTCTTTTGTAGCTTTGTGTGTGTTTTCTATACCTGTTCACGCCTGTCCCTGTAGGCTTTACATATGCTCCCCACCTCTTGGCTGCAACCCTTCTAATTTAGTGTACCCTGCGCGCACAACCCATGTGGAATTCCTGGTCTCCGGCAACGTTTGGAACTGCCGATCTGCGGTCATCTCAGCCTATGCTGCCCTTCAGTCCTTAGACTTTTTGGCCCTGACGGAGTGATGGATCACCCCAGAGAACACTGCTACGCCAGCTGCTCTCTCTTCATCTGACTATGTGTTCTCTCATAGTCTGAGAGCATCTGGTTGTCGCAGTAGTGGCACAGGGCTACTAATTTCTCCTAAGTGGAGATGTTCTCCTTTCTCCCTCACTCACCTGTCCACCTGTCCATCTCCTCATTTAATTTCCATGCTGCCACTCAAGCTTAACCAGGTGCCCTTAGAGTGTTCCTCAATGAGATTAACACCTTGATAAGCTCATTTCCTGACGATGGCTCACCGCTCTTCATACTGGGCGACTTCAATCTCCCGATGTCTGCCTTCGATGAATTTCTTTACAACTCTTTCTTTCCCCTCCTTGTCTTTTTTTACCTCACTCTTTCATAGTCCCCTCCCACTCACAAGGCAGGCAGTAGGCTTGACCTCATCTTTACTAGAGGCTGTTCGCCTACTAATCTCACTGCAACCCCCCTTCAGGTCTCTGATCACCATTTTGGTTCCTTTTCTGTCTCCCTCTCCTCCAAACAACCCACTCAGCCCCTACCCAGATGGTTATCCATTGCAATCTTCACTCTCTCTCTTCAAGTACTCTCTCCTCTTCTATCCTATCATCTCTCCCTTCTGCTAAATCCTTCTCCTTCCTGTCTCCTGATTCTGCCTATTCGACCCTACTCTCCTCCCTTTCCGCATCCTATGACTTGCACTGTCCCCTTTCCTCCCGGCTCGGCCCTCCCCTCCTGCTCCATGGCTGAGGGACTCATTGCGAGCTTACAGAACTGGACTCCGTGCAGCTGAGAGAAAATGGAGGAAAACTAAACTTATACCTTCCTCTGTATCCACTGCTAAAGCCACTTTCTATCACTCTAAATTTCAAGCTTCTGCCTCTAACCCTAGGAAACTATTTTACACTTTCTCCTCCCTCCTTAATCTTCCATCCCCTCCCCCTCCCTCCTCCCTCTCTGTGGATGACTTTGTCAACCACTTTGAAAAGAAAGTTGACGACATCCACTCCTCATTTACTCAACCTATTGAGTCCACCGGTCCCACTCACACAGAACTACCCTACTCCTTGACTTCTTTCTCCCCTGTCTCTCAAGATGAAATCCTGCGACTAGTGAGGTCCAGCTGCCCGACAACCTGCCCACTCGACCTCATCCCCTCTTCCCTGCTCCAGACCTCTCTGAAGACCTTCTCCCATTCCTCACTTCCCTCATCAACTCATCCCTGATGACTGGCTGCGTCCCCTCTGAGTTCAGGTTGGCCAGAGTCGCTCCCCTCCTCAAGAAACCAACACTTGACCCGTCTGTCAAAAACTGCAGACCGTTATCCCTTCTTTCTTTCTTTTCTTTCCAAAACACTTGAGTGTGCTGTTTCTGAACAACTCTTTTGCTATCTCGCTCAGAACAATCAAGACAGGCTTCAAGACAGGTCACGCAACCGAGACTGCTCTCCTCTGTGTCACGGAGGCTTTCCTCACTGCCAAAACTGACACTCTCTCCTCTGTTCTCATCCTCCTAGATCTATCCGCTGCCTTCAACACCGTGAACCATCAGATCTCCATAGTCCCCTCCCACTCACAAGGCAGGCAGTAGGCTTGACCTCATCTTTACTAGAGGCTGTTCGCCTACTAATCTCACTGCATCCCCCCTTCAGGTCTCTGATCACTACCCAGATGGTTATCCATTGCAATCTTCACTCTCTCTCTTCCAGTACTCTCTCCTCTTATATCCTATCATCTCTCCCTTCTGCTAAATCCTTACCTTCTCTTCCTCTGTATCCACTGCTAAAGCCACTTTCTATCACTCTAAATTTCAAGGTTCTGCCTCTAACCCTAGGAAACTCTTTTCCACTTTTTCCTCCCTCCTTAATCTTCCATCCCCTCCCCCTCCCTCCTCCCTCTCTGTGGATGACTTTGTCAACCACTTTGAAAAGAAGGTTGACGACATCCACTCCTCATTTACTCAGCCTATTGAGTCCATCGGTTCCACTCACACAGAACAACCCTACTCCTTGACTTCTTTCTCCCCTGTCTCTCAAGATGAAATCCTGCGACTAGTGAGCCTCTCAGGGCTGGTTGTCTCAGGGTCTGCAAACTCTTCGATTGCATCCGACCTGGCAAACCGCTCCTACCAGGTGACGTGGAGAGGATCTGTGTCTGAACCACGTACTCTCACTACTGGTGTCCCCCAGGGCTCGGTTCTAGGCCATCTCTTCTTCTCTCTATACACCAAGTGTCTCGTCTCCGTCATATCCTCACATGATCTTTCCTACCATTGCAATGTGGATGACACTCAACTACTATTCTCCTAACCCCCCCCCCTTCTGACACCCAGGTGGTGACATGCATCTCTGCTTGCCTGGCAGATATCTCAGCTTGGATGCCGGCCCACCACCTCAAGCTCAACCTCAACAAGACAGAGCTTCTTCCTCCCGGGGAAAGCCTGCTCGCTCCAAGACCTCTCCATCACGGTTGACAACTCCACGGTGTTGCCCTCCCAGGGTGCAAAGAACCTTGGCATGACCCTGGACAAAACCCTGTTGTTCTCTGCAACATCAAAGCAATGACTCTCTCCTGCAGGTTCATGCTCTAAAACATCCGTAGAGTATGACCCTACCTCACACAGGAAGTGGCGCAGGTCCTAATCCAGCCACTTGTCATCTCCTGTCTGGACTACTGCAACTCGCTGTTGGCTGGGCTCCCGGATTGTGCCATCAAACCCCTGCAACTTATCCAGAATGCTGCAGCCCGCCTGGTGTTCAACCTTCCCAAGTTCTCCCATGCTGCTCCGCACACTCCACTGGCTTCCAGTCGAAGCTCGCGTCCACTACCAGACCAGAACTGGTTCTCTAGCAAATTAGTAAGATTGTCTCACCCCATGTTCAAGAATGGCCTTTTTCCCTTCATTCAGATTACAACCTTTCACTTTCAGCTATTTGAAAAGGAAATCATCTCCCAAATATCACTATTTCTAAAACAAGCCATGTTGGTTGCAATTTCAATTTAATCCTCCAGAAACGACAGAAAAAATTATGCAACAAATATTGTGGTTAAACTCAAATATACTAATTGATAAAAAAAAACATTGTTTTTTTAAATAAAAAAAAAAAAAAGTATAATCTTCATAAATCATATCATAGGTAGGACTGGTGGAGTTATGTCGCACATGCAGCTAACAAAAACACATGGAAATGTCTGATCTACCCAAAATTACAACCAAATAATTGCAGCATTATCGCAAAATGGAAGAGGAAAGTAGAAGGGGGAAAAAGTAAGGAACTTGTCTGTCGGCCCTGCATTAAAGAACATAATTGGTTAAAGAAAATTGTGATAAATAAAAAAGTATACCAGTTTCATTTAAGGACCAAAGGATTGACAGCCGTCCCATATAGAATGCAAAATAGTTGTGAAGAGATTTTTGACGTACCGATTCCATGGCAAATTTTTTATGAACTGATACGCAAAACGTATCAGTTCAATTGTTCAATTTAAATTATTATACAAAATTCTTGCTACCAATACAATGTTATTTATATATGGGGGATACAATCTTCCCAGCTCTGCAGATTTTGCTGCGAAGAGACAGAATCATTAGATCATTTGTTTTGGTACTGTCCATTTGTAGTTAGTTTTTGGTCACAGGTCCAGGGATGGCTGAAGGATTGCAATATTTACCTGGAGCTAACACTGCAGATAGCATTACTGGGTGATCTGAAAAGTCATAGTCAATCGATCAATAATATAATAATACTTTTAGCAAAAATCTTTATTTTCAATTTACAATCTGTAGAAACAATGACAATAGAAGGGTTCAGAACTTTTGTGAAACATCACAGTACAGAGGCAACAAAGAGACCAAAGATAACCCTGATGGAGCTGCAAAGCTCCACAGCGGAGATTGGAGTATCTGTCCATAGGACCACTTTAAGCCGTACACTCCACAGAGCTGGGCTTTACGGTGTTTGCCAAAAGGCATGTGGGAGACTCCCCAAACATATGGAAGAAGGTACTCTGGTCAGATGAGACTAAAATTGAGCTTTTTGGCAATCAAGGAAAACGCTATGTCTGGCGCAAACCCAACACCTCTCATCACCCTGAGAACACCATCTCCACAGTGAAGCATGGTGGTGGGAGCATCATGCTATGGGGCTGTTTTTCATCGGCAGGGACTGGGAAACTGTTCAGAATTGAAGGAAAGATGGATGGTGCTAAATACAGGGACATTCTTGAGGGAAACCTGTTTCAGTCTTGAGACTGGGACAGAAGTTCACCTTCCAGCAGGACAATGACCCTAAGCATACTGCTAAAGCAACACTTGAGTGGTTTAAGGGGAAACATTTAAATGTCTTGGAATGGCCTAGTCAAAGCCCAGACCTCAATCCAATTGAGAATCTGTGGTATGACTTAAAGATTGCTGTACACCAGCGGAACCCATCCAACTTGAAGGAGCTGGAGCAGTTTTGCCTTGAAGAATGGGCAAAAATCCCAGTGGCTGGATGTGCCAAGCTTATAGAGCCATACCCCAAGAGACTTACAGCTGTAATTTCTGCAAAAGGTGGCTCTATAAAGTATTGATTTTGGGGGGGCGAATAGTTATGCACGCTCAAGTTCTCTGTTTTTTTGGCTTGTTTCTTGTTTATTTCACAATAAAAAATATTTTGCATCTTTAAAGTGGTAGGCATGTTATGTAAATCAAATTATACAAACCCCCCCCAAAAAACATTTTAATTTCAGGTTGTAAGGCAACAAAATAGGAAAAATGCAAGGGGGGTGAATACTTTGCAAGCCACTGTATGTGTATATGTGTCACGATCGTCAAACACAGTGGACCAAGGCGCAGCGTGATGAGTGAACATACTTATTTATTAGAGAACAAAACAACAAAACGATAACGTGACGTCCTTGGTTACAAACACTAACCATACACGGAACAAGATCCCACAACACACTGTGGAAAACAGGCTGCCTAAGTATGGTTCCCAATCAGAGACAACAAGCAACAGCTGATACACGTTGCCTCTGATTGAGAACCACACCGGCCAACTTAGAAACAAATGAACTAGATTAAAAACCTAGAACACAAAACACATAGAAACAACACACCCTGGCTCAACATAGAGTCCCAGAGCCAGGGCGTGACAGTACCCCCCCCCCCCCCCCCCCCCCCCCCAAAGGCGCGGACTGCGACCGCGCCAAACATAAACCGAACAGGGAAGGGCCGGGTGGACATTCCTTCTCGGAGGCGGTTCCGGCTCCGGGCTTGACCCCCACCCTCCAACAAACCCCCCATAGCGCCCCTGGTCCGGTCTGGCCCTGCTGGCTGGATCTGGACTGGACATCGGTGGAGCGGATCGCTCAGGCTCCGATGTGGACCAGGCACCGGTGACCCAGGCACGGGCTGTGCCGGACTGACGACGCGCACCACAGGCTTGGTGCGGGGAGCAGGAACGGGCCGGACCGGGCTGACGACGCGCACCACAGGCTTGGTGCGGGGAGCAGGGACGGGCCGAACCGGGCTGACGAAGCGCACCAAAGGCTTGGTGCGGGGAGCAGGAACGGGCCGGACCGGCCTGACGACGCGCACCACAGGCTTGGTGCGGGGAGCAGGGACGGGCCGGACTGGGCTGACGATGCGCACCACAGGCTTGGTGCGGGGAGCAGGAACAGGCCGAGCCGGGCTAGCGACGCGCACCGTAGGCTTGGTGCGAGTGGCAGGAACAGGCCGGGCCGAGCTAGCGACGCGCACCCTTGGCTTGGTGCGGGGAGCAGGAACAGGCCGGGCCGGGCTGGCGACGCGCACCACAGGCTTGGTGCGAGGGACAGGAACAGGCCGGACCGCACTGGGCACACACACCACTGGCCTTACATGTGGATCAGGAACGGGCCGGACCGGACTGGCTACACACCTCAGTACCTCTCGCCGTGCCTCTACATATTCCTTCCCTCTACTCGCCAATGGCTCCCGTAACCCGGTGGCCTTCTCTCCTCGTCCACTAACTCGCCCCTTATCTGCCTCCAGCAGTCCCGTCGTCCACGGTGTGAGCCCCCCCCTAAAAATGTATTGGGTTTGTCTCTCCCCAGTGGCTATGGCCTCCATGGCTCTCACCAGACTCTCCCTCTTCTGCTCCCAAGTCCAACCTCTCTCCTCCTCCCGCGGCTTGACCCAGTCGAGGTTGATATCCTTTAGAGCCCTCTCTGGCGTTGGCTCCTGGACACGCTGCTTGACCCAGTCGAGGTTGATATTCATTAGAGTCCTCTCTGGCGTTGGCTCCTGGACACGCTGCTTGGTCCAGTTATGGTGGGATCTTCTGTCACGATCGTCAAACACAGTGGACCAAGGCGCAGCGTGATGAGTGAACATACTTATTTATTAGAGAACAAAACAACAAAACGATAACATACAACGGTGGCAGCTAGTACTCCGGGGACGACGACCGCCGAAGCCTGCCCGAGCAAGGAGGAGGAGCAGCCTCGGCCGAAACCGTGACAATATGTATGTGTATGTATATGTATATAAATATGTGTGCGAGAGAAAAAAAACATATGGGGGATTGGAAGTGATAAATTACATTGATGGAAGTTACAATCTATCTGCAATATTAAAGCTTATCTATTTAGGAAGACACAGGAATTATATTTAACATTTTAGTCATTTAGCAGACGCTCTTATCCAGAACGACTTACAGGAGCAATTAGGGTTAAGTGCCTTGCTCAAGGGCACATCAACATATTTTTCACCTTAGTCGGATCGGGTATTCAAACCAGCTATCTTTCGGTTACTGGCCCAACACTCTTAACCGCTAGGCTACCTGCTGCCAATGATCTTTCCTTGGTGTCTGGGAAGCACGTTATAGCTCCAAAAACAAGAGGGAAAGACAACTGAAGGAATGATTATGGAAAACATTGCCTGGGATTCTCTCTGACTTCACTGAGTATACACACAGTAAAGAGCTTTACAGTGGCTGGTGCTGTATACTCTTCCACAGTCTGCATCCCAAACCATATCCCCTATTTAGTGTACTACTTTTGACCAGAGCCCTATGTAAAAAGTATTGCACTATTTAGAGAATAGGGTGCCATTTGGGACTCACCCACAGTCAACCTGATCACAAGGTTGATTTATGGCGGTCATAGTTCTGATGACTGTCCTTTTGTCCTTCCTGACTCTTCCTTTTCTTAACTGATCTTTGTTTATTACATATTTTGTATATGAGTATAAGGTCAGTTTTACTTTCTCACTAGGCTAAGACATGGACTTGCAGTGTGAAATACTGGCCGCCAAGCAAATTGTAGGTTTCTTTTGGTAAATTTACAGGGAAAACCTTGAGGTCCAACTGGCAGAATTTATTATGTCTGAAATCATTTTTATCTGACAAGCAGCTGACTGAAGATTCATCTTTGTTGTTCTGTGGCTTATTGGATTTCACTTCATTTTATGTGAAAGGGTTCTGAACTGTTGGCTGCTAGACTTTGGTGGCTGTTTGATAAGGAGTAGCGATAATGATTTTGAGCTGCAATTACTCTTTGAGACTTGGCAACCCTGACAGTTGTAAAAGGACAAGAGCAGTCCCCCCATTCATGTTGCTGCAATGCCAAGACATTGTGGCGGTGGTGGCAGCAGATTTCTGTAAGGAGGGCAGGACATCACTTGTAAAGGGGCAGGACCATAGAATTAGAATCACTAGAACGGAAAAATCCCCTCAGACCACGTCAATTTGACTGATTGATTCTATTGCTAGGATGTAACTGAGGGAAAGGGAGAGACTGCTCTAGACAAAAACGTCTCATTTACCAACAATTTAGTCCATGAATGGGGAACTAATGGAGGAGAATTAGCGTGATTGTGAACTAGATGCACAAGTGACAATGCTGGATGCAGCCCTATGGGCCCTGGTCAAAAGTAGTGCACTATATTGTGAATAGACTGGTATTTGGCATGCAACCTCAGAAGGCAATTAAAACTTTTGCTCCTACATTCCAGTCACTGTCTTTTTCTCCTTCTAATGGCAGCAGATTTCATCAGACACTTCATAAATATAGATGAGGTTGTAAACAGGACGTTTTGCTAAATAGAGCCGTTACAGCCGTATGGGCAACATCTGCAAGAGACAGATTCTGCACTGAGATCTGCTGGAGCCACATGTTTTGGGGTGCATATGTGGGAGCTGGATCAGTATTTCTGTTATTTCACTCTGACCTTGATCGAGCTACACTCGCACCACAATCTACAGTATCTGCTGACTAGCGTCTGCCATGCTGCCATGAAGACTACCTAAGGGCCTTAATTCACTCCTCACGTCTGTGGAAGTTGTGGCAGGAGGAACCAAGCATGCATTTACATTGACTCCATATACCCCTGACACATCTATCCACCCGTCACAGCGTGTCTACATTCTGCAGCAAGACAGCATATTGTGCAGTGGTACAAAACAGCAATTTAAAACTTGAGGAACAAGCAGGTTTACAGGTGAAGGTCCAGTACAGAAGGTGATCTTCCGGTGTCTGACAGGGTAGAGATTCCCTGACTGAGACCTCTGAACCTGAGTACAACAGGCTTCAAGAGTCTCCACTGAGGCACAGCTCTGGATGCTGCCTCATCAATATTTCAGGATTCTGGGGTTGCGTCCCAAATGGAATCCTATTCTCTATGTAGTGCACTACTTTTGACCAGGGCCCTGGTCAAAAGTAGTGCACTATTTGGGATGCAGACTTTATTTTACTGGTCTCTGCTGACAGAACCTGCTGCGTACCTTTCGGGCTGTCTCCACATGCAGAGAGCAGATCTAATGTAGAGAGAGGTGCTTGAGATTTTATTTGTGTAATAAGTGTACTGAAAATTTGTCCAGACTCAGAGTGTGTTGTAAATAATATAGAGAGCTTCTCATGTGAGAGAGAGAGGCGCAGAGAGTGCCGGATGTAATTTTCAAACCGATTGAAAATGTCGGCAGTCAGAAGACTACCAGCGGGGTTGTCCCTAAAACACACCGTGCCGACATAGCAGTGAGAAGTAGGGATGCTGAGGTTGCTGCAGCACCCCCTGAAAAATCCTTACAAAAAATACAACAAATAATATGTTTTATATTTCTTCACAAAAGTAGTACACTGGGCCTTTAATACTCCTTTATTAGCAGACCGATATATCAGTCTGCAGTGCCAGCACCCCCCCCCCCCCCCCCCCCAGCCATTTACAGCACCCCAAAACTACTTCCCACGTGTATGCGTGCCGAAACGAAGGGCAGACCGTCATGTGTTTTGTCCTTTAAGAAGTGACAAGCCTGTGCATTACTGTGTGTCCGCCCCCAGGCTTCACAGCATGGGCTGGAGGAGGTGAGAGCAGAGGAGAGGAGATAGAACCCACATGCTGTGCACTGTGGGGTACGGGTTGTGTTAAGGCGTCAGCATGCTTCAGTTCGGCTGGATGAGTGTGCTCGCATACTCCCTTAAAGACCTTCTCTTGAAAAACAAAAAAAAGCAGCAATAGTACATTTTGTGACGCCGTAGCCAGTCTGTCATTCATCTGTCATTCATTTTGACGTTTTGTCCTGCAATTTTACATCTAAGATGTTGGGTGCAGTATTACTCAATGAAAAACTGTGCATGAAAACGAGTCGTCTCTCATTTAATGACAACAGAGACTTTATTGAAGAATCCCGACTGTTGACCAATCACTGACGAAGGGGTCTAGACTTCGGCTACTGACTTCGGCTTTTCGGCTTGCCTCGAGAATAAAATGTTGTGCGCCCGAACAGCCGAAAAAAACCTTACCGAAGTCCAAAACGAATAAAAACTTCACAAAATGTCAAGGGAAGCCTTTACCAAGGCATTTCTCACAGGTATTTGCATCACTCCAAAACACAGTCCAACTTGTAGAGCAGGGGTGCTAATCTTATTCCATGGAGGGCCTAGTGTCTGCTGGTTTGTTTTTTCCTTTCAATTAAGACCTAGACAACCAGGTGAGGGGAGTTCCTCACTAATCAGTGACCTTAATTCATTAATCAAGTACAAGGGAGGAGCGAAAACCCGCAGACACTCGGCCCTCCGTGGAATGAGTTTAACACGTGTTGCAGAGTGTGAGGGAACTGTTAACTATTGCAAAACCTTCAGATCCATTATCTCAAAGGTGTTGTGCTCCAGTGAGTTTAGCCGTCTCCTACCTGTGGATGTTATGAACTCAGACTGAATCACCACACCATTGATAGTCAGAGTGGGACATTTTTAAAATAAACAAGTATATTTAACAACTGTGACAAACCTTTTGGCTTTGGCAGGGAAAGAGATGTCACTGACCTCTCATTAGACACAGATGCTGTTGTGTGTGTTTGTGTGTGTCTCTTAAAAGAAAACAAGTATATTTATCAACTGTGACAAACACCTTTTGGCTGTGGCAGAGATGTCACCGACCTTCTCTCATTAGACACAGATGCTCTTGTGTGTGTTTGTGTGCATCTAGCTCCAGCTCTGGTCATTAAAATAGCTCTGTTGTTCCTTTAGCTGTGACATTGACCAGTACAAAGGTTGGGACGTTACATACACTACATCTTCTTTTAACTTACAGTATATTTCTCAGAACACTCTAGTCCTTTGTACTCTAGTTAGGATGTGTGGACTGTGATACTTTGTGGAGCTGTGTTCTGCTGGTGATTTAGTGTAGTGTGTGTGTGTGTGTGGATGTATGGTGCGTAGTCTAATTGAGAGAGTGGCTGTGTGTGACTGTATGTGTGCATGAGCAGCACATTCTGATTGATGGCTGGCATGTCTGCTGAGACGGGGGTGGAGAGGAGAGCCAGTTATGGCAGCGACACAGCTCGAACAGATGGGTGGTGATTTAGAGATGCAGCCTCGCTTAAGATAGGTTAATTAGACTGATACACAAAAATGTGTTGGATTTGGCACTTTGTCTCTGATCGTTGAATATCAGATCCTTCATATGGTCACCACCACACCAACCAACCACACATCTTCCTCCTCAACCTTGAATAACCTGTAAATTAGGTTTCAATTCATATCCCCAGAGTGCCGTTGCAGCAACAGCATGAGTGAAAAGATGCCAACTCTGGGTGTGTCCCAAATGTCACCCGTATTCCCTATATAGTACACTGCTGTACCTTTGACCAGAGTTCTATCGGCCTATGGGTACCATTTGGGATGCAACCACTCTCTCTCTCTCTCTCTGCGGATATTGACACAGAGACTTGTTGACAGGTTTAGCGTTGAGATGATACCAGTATCGCGATTCTCAGAAGTATTGTGGCAAGGAAACAAAACATGAAGTCAATATAATTTTCTTTAGGAAACATGTTGGAAAGAAACATCTTCATGTTGTCACCCAAAGTCACATTAGTTTATTTTCCAAGCTATAGCCCCCACTATTTTACATAGAGTACGTTTATAAAGGACCAAAGAGTTTGGTCTGTTACGTGTTTTCTTTTTTGCCAAGGAAAATAAATAAAGAGAAGTGAGGGAGAAGATTCTTCCATTGTTGTTTGCGTTGAATAAATTGTAATCCGTGTTGAATAATTTTGAATCATACTGTTCATATCCCATAGTCCTTACAGGGAACACATAATAGAACATTATTGAATTATATATTAATCATAGGATCTGTATGTAAAACATCTCCTGGAAAAACTCAATTTTATAATTTTGAAAGGTTATTTATGTGAATACTCTAATGACATCACATTAAAACAGAGTATGATCATTATTTTTACTTTTGTACATATTACCCTTGAGAGAGGAACTACTGCTACTGAATGCTTCCCAAATGGCACCCTATTCCCTATGGGCCCTGGTCAACAAGTAGTGCACTATAAAGGGAATAGGGTGCCTTTTGGGACACAGACCTGTGTTTGACGATAAAGGCAGCGAGCTAACCGAGGTGTTTTGTGTTTAAGATGCTGTTATTACCTGCTGGAAATGTAGCTTTTCTGGGTTGCCTATTTGCATTTAAATGTATTCCATTTCATAGTTGTTTTGTGTTGGGGGGATTATTCCCAACAGTTCTGCGTGTTACACCTAAACACACCCTGACTCCATTATACACCATTCGGTCTCATCAGAGATATCTTTCCATGTTATTATTAAGACCTCAACTGCCAGTTACCGTAGAACTAGAATGGGAGAAGAGATTAGATACAGTGAGGGAAAAAAGTATTTGATCCCCTGCTGATTTTGTACGTTTGCCCACTGACAAAGAAATTATCAGTCTATAATTTTAATGGTAGGTTTATTTGAACAGTGAGAGACAGAATAACAACAAAAAAATCCAGAAAAACGCATGTCAGAAATGTTATAAATTGATTTGCATTTTAATGAGGGAAATAAGTATTTGACCCCCTCTCAATTAGAAAGATTTCTGGCTCCCAGGTGTCTTTTATACAGGTAACGAGCTGAGATTAGGAGCACACTCTTAAAGGGAGTGCTCCTAATCTCAGCTTGTTACCTGTATAAAAGACACCTGTCCACAGAAGCAATCAAACAATCAGATTCCAAACTCTCCACCATGGCCAAGACCAAAGAGCTCTCCATGGATGTCAGGGACAAGATTGTAGACCTACACAAGTCTGGAATGGGCTACAAGACCATCGCCAAGCAGCTTGTTGCGATTATTTGCAAATGGAAGAAACACAAAATAACTGTCAATCTCCCTCGGCCTGGGGCTCCATGCAAGATCTCACCTCGTGGAGTTGCAATGAACATGAGAACGGTGAGGAATCAGCCCAGAACTACACGGGAGGATCTTGTCAATGATCTCAAGGCAGCTGGGACCATAGTCACCAAGAAAACAATTGGTAACACACTACGCCGTGAAGGACTGAAATCCGGCAGCGCCCGCAAGGTCCCCCTGCTCAAGAAAGCACATATACAGGGCCGTCTGAAGTTTGCCAATGAACATCTGAATGATTCAGAGGAGAACTGGGTGAAAGTGTTGTGGTCAGATGAGACCAAAATCGAGCTCTTTGGCATCAACTCAACTCGCCGTGTTTGGAGGAGGAGGAATGCTGCCTATGACCCCAAGAACACCATCCCCACCGTCAAACATGGAGGTGGAAACATTATGCTTTGGGGGTGTTTTTCTGCTAAGGGGACAGGACAACTTCACTGCATCAAAGGGACGATGGACAGGGCCATGTACCGTCAAATCTTGGGTGAGAACCTCCTTCCCTCAGCCAGGGCATTGAAAATGAGTCGTGGATGGATATTCCTGAGTGGCGCAGTGGTCTAAGGCACTGCATCGCAGTGCTAACTGTGCCACTAGAGATCCTGGTTCGAATCCAGGCTCTGTTGCAGCCGGCCGCGACCGGGAGACTCATGGGCGGCGCACAATTGGCCCAGCGTCGTCCAGGGTAGGGGAGGGAATGGCCGGCAGGGATGTAGCTCAGTTGATAGAGCATGGCGTTTGCAACGCCAGGGTTGTGGGTTCGATTCCCACGGGGGGCCAGTATAATAAAAAAAGATAATAATAATAATAATATGTATTCACTAACTGTAAGTCGCTCTGGATAAGAGCGTCTGCTAAATGACTAAAATGTAAATGTATTCCAGCATGACAATGACCCAAAACACACGGCCAAGGCAACAATGGAGTGGCTCAAGAAGAGGCACATTAAGGTCCTGGAGGGGCCTAGCCAGTCTCCAGACCTTAATCCCATAGAAAATCTTTGGAGGGAGCTGAAGGTTCGAGTTGCCAAACGTCAGCCTCGAAACCTTAATGACTTGGAGAAGATCTGCAAAGAGGAGTGGGACAAAATCCCTCCTGAGATGTGTGCAAACCTGGTGGCCAACTACAAGAAACGTCTGACCTCTGTGATTGCCAACAAGGGTTTTGCCACCAAGTACTAAGTCATGTTTTGCAGAGGGGTCAAATACTTATTTCCCTCATTAAAATGCAAATCAATTTATAACATTTTTGACATGCATTTTTCTGGATTTTGTTGTTGTTATTCTGTCTCTCACTGTTCAAATAAACCTACCATTAAAATTATAGACTGATCATTTTTTTGTGAGTGGGCAAATGTACAAAATCAGCAGGGGATCAAATACTTTTTTCCCTCACTGTATATACTGAACAAAAATACAAAGTCAACATGTACAGTGTTGGTCCCATGTTTCATGAGGTGAAATAAAAGATCCCAGAAATGTTCATTATGAACAAATGTTGTGCACAAATTTGTTTACATCCCTGTTAGTGAGCATTTCTCTTTTGCAAAGATAATCCATCCACCTGACAGGTGTGGCATATCAAGAAGCTGATTAAACAGCATTATCATTACACAGGTGCACCTTGTGCTGGGGACAATAAAAGGCCACTCTAAAATGTGAAGTTTTGTCACACAATACAATACCACAGATGACTCATGTTTTGAGGGATTGTGCAATTGGTATGCTGACCGCAGGAATGTCCACCAGAGCTGTTGCCAGAGAATGTAATGTTAATTTCTCCACCATAAGCTGCCTCCAACGTCGTTTTAGAGAATTTTGCAGTACGTCCATCCGGCCTTACAACCACAGACCACATGTAACCACGATGGTCCAGGACCTCCACATCCGGCTTCTTCACCTGCGGGATCCTCTGAGACCAGCCACCCGGACAGCTGATGAAACGAAGGAGTATTTCTGTCTGTAATAAAGCCCTTTTGTGGGGAAACACTCATTCTGATTGGCTGGGCCTGGATCCCCATTCGGTCCCTGCCCAGTCATGTGAAATCCATAGATTAGGGCTTAATTTATTTATTTCAATTTAATGATTTCCTTATATGAACTGTAACTCAGTAAAATCGTTGAAATTGCTGCATGTTGCGTTTATATTTATATATATATATGGGATGTATAGACATTATGGCCAGTATGTGGATAGAATATGTAGTATATCTGAAGAATATGTTTATAAAATAATATACTGAACAAAAATATAAACGCAACATGCATCAATTTCAACGTTTTTACTGAGTTACGGTTCATTTAAGGAAATCAGTCAATTGAAATAAATTCATTAGGCCCTAATCTATGGATTATATATATATATATATATATATACACTGCTCAAAATAATAAAGGGAACACTAAAATAACACATCCTAGATCTGAGTGAATGAAATAATCTTATTAAATAGTTTTTTCTTTACATAGTTGAATGTGCTGACAACAAAATCACACACAAATAATCAATGGAAATCAAATTTATCAACCCATGGAGGTCTGGATTTGGAGTCACCCTCAAAATTAAAGTGGAAAACCACACTACAGGCTGATCCAACTTTGATGTAATGTCCTTAAAACAAGTCAAAATGAGGCTCAGTAGTGTGTGTGGCCTCCACGTGCCTGTATGACCTCCCTACAACGCCTGGGCATGCTCCTGATGAGGTGGCGGATGGTCTCCTGAGGGATCTCCTCCCAGACCTGGACTAAAGCTTCCGCCAACTCCTGGACAGTCTGTGGTGCAACGTGGCGTTGGTGGATGGAGCGAGACATGATGTCCCAGATGTGCTCAATTGGATTCAGGTCTGGGGAACAGGCGGGCCAGTCCATAGCATCAATGCCTTCCTCTTGCAGGAACTGCTGACACACTCCAGCCACATGAGGTCTAGCATTGTCTTGCATCAGGAGGAACCCAGGGCCAACCGCACCAGCATATGGTCTCACAAGGGGTCTGAGGATCTCATCTCGGTACCTAATGGCAGTCAGGCTACCTCTGGCGAGCACATGGAGGGCTTTGCGGCCCCCCAAAGAAATGCCACCCCACACCATGACTGACCCACCGCCAAACCGGTCATGCTGGAGGATGTTGCAGGCAGCAGAACGTTCTCTACGGCGTCTCCAGACTCTGTCACGTCTGTCACGTGCTCAGTGTGAACCTGCTTTTATCTGTGAAGAGCACAGGGCACAGTGGCGAATTTGCCAATCTTGGTGTTCTCTGGCAAATGCCAAACGTCCTGCACAGTGTTGGGCTGTAAGCACAACCCCCACCTGTGGATGTCGGGCCCTCATACCACCCTCATGGAGTCTGTTTCTGACCGTTTGAGCAGACACATGCACATTTGTGGCCTGCTGGAGGTCATTTTGCAGGGCTCTGGCAGTGCTCCTCCTGCTCCTCCTTGCACAAAGGCGGAGGTAGCAGTCCTGCTGCTGGGTTGTTGCCCTCCTACGGCCTCCTCCACGTCTCCTGATGTACTGGCCTGTCTCCTGGTAGCGCCTCCATGCTCTGGACACTACGCTGACAGACACAGCAAAACTTCTTGCCACAGCTCGCATTGATGTGCCATCCTGGATGAGCTGCACTACCTGAGCCACTTTTGTGGGTTGTAGACTCCGTCTCATGCTACCATTAGAGTGAAAGCACCGCCAGCATTCAAAAGTGACCAAAACATCAGCCAGGAAGCATAGGAACTGAGAAGTGGTCTGTGGTCACCACCTGCAAAACCAGTCCTTTATTGGGGGTGTCTTGCTAATTGCCTATAATTTCCACCTGTTGTCTATTCCATTTGCACAACAATTTATTGTCAATCAGTGTGGCTTCCTAAGTGGCCAGTTTGATTTCACAGAAGTGTGATTGACTTGGAGTTACATTGTGTTGTTTAAGTGTTCCCTTTATTTTTTTGAGCAGTATATATATATATATATATATATATATATATATATATATATATATATATATATATATATATATATATATATATATACTACATGACCAAAAGTATATGGACACCTGCTTGTTGAACGTCTCATTCCAAAGTCATGGGCATTAATATGGAGCTGGTCCCCCCTTTGCTGTTATAACAGCCTCCACTCTTCTGGGAAGGCTTTCCACTAGATGTTGGAACATTGCTGTGGGGACTTGCTTCCATTCAGCCACAAGAGCATTATTGAGTTCGGGCACGGATGTTGGGCGATTATGCCTGGCCTGCAGCCGGCATTCCAATTCATCCCAAAGGTGTTCGATGGAGTTGAGGTCAGGGGTCTGTGCAGGCCTGTCAAGTTGTTCCACACAGATCTCGACAAACCATTTCTGTATGGACCTCGCTTTGTGCACGGGGGCATTGTCATGCTGAAACAGGAAAGGGCCTTCCCCCAAACTGTTGCCACAAAGTTGGAAGCACAGAATCGTCTATAATGTCATTGTATGCTGTAGTGTTAAGATTTCCCTTCAATGGAACTAAGGAGTCTAGCCCAAACCTTGAAAAACAGCCCCATACAATTATTCCTCCTTCACCAAACTTTACAGTTGGCACTATGCATTCGGGTAGGTAGCGGTCTCCTGGCTTCCGCCAAACCCAGATTTGTCTGTCTCGACTGCCAGATGGTAGAAAAACTGGGAGAGAGAGAGAGAGAGAGAGAGAGAGAGAGAGAGAGAGAGAGAGAGAGATCATGAGCAGATGGGCTCCCGCATTTTTCAGCATGTTTTTACAAAAATATAGATTTAGAGTTAGATAAACTTGGATTATTCAGCAAGGACATATACAGGATACTACCCTCCACACCATAACCTTCACTCCAAATCCAAACTCCAAACCTACAACCTGATTTTGGACAAAATTACCTGGAAGGATTCTTACTACCAAAGATTCTTATTTCCAAAGTCTATACAGCAAATGCTCTGGCAAACCAATGACCAGCAAAAGAAGCACAAGAAACCTGAAAACACTATCCAACCTAGAACTGAGTGAGTAATGTTAATCTGAAGCTACTTTTAAAGCCAAGAAGAAAAAAACATTACAATGATATACTTTATTTTATAAGGACTGAATGCTAAGTGAAGGCTACCAAGCTTGCTAGGACAGCACAGAACCGGCTGCAACTTCAATTAGCACTGAGGTGTGAAGTGAGATGTGTCAAAGCCCTTGAGCCCAACAATGCAGAGGCCTTTGAAGCCCCCTCCCTCTGTGCAATAAGAAACAATATTGTTGCTTTGATCACATCAGAAGATATCCTCCTCACAATCTCCAAAATACAACAGCCACAGAACAACTTTGTTTGGACGTTGTAAAGGACCATTCGCCGAAACTGAAGAGATATGGCTAGCTAATTACCTCCTTTTCCATGTGGAATAAAACGGTGGACAGATACTTGCTAGCTACGTTAGCTAGCTAGCTGGGATTTTCTACAAGGAATCTGCCTCCCGAATAAAGCTTCTCCCAAGTGGGTGTGACACCTACTCCCATTGCCTGCTGCACTGCTGCTTGGATTCCACCTGGCGATCTGTTCACCGTCTGCCCTGGCCTGTCTCCCCCTGTCTGGTACAGGTACCCCCGCCACAGTCCCCCCTCTCTCCCGAACTTTCGCTCGCCTCCAGCACACACACACTGTTTGGACGAGTGAGTCTGAACTTACAATGGCTAGCCCCAAGTCGTTATATTTTTTTCTTGTGCTTTATGCTATTTGCCTCATGACTTTGTTGACTATGAACTTGCTTGTTTACCCAACCGTGGGACAGACTATGTTTGTTCCCACACTCGGGACTCTGACTCTCTATTAGTTACACGGACTCTTTGCCTCCCATTCCATTCTAACCACCCTTTGCCGGCTATGTATTCATATTACCTGACGAAATTGCTGTACAATATGATCTTGTTGCCATTTGATGCATATTCAAATGTAATCAAAAATCAACACTGCAGAGCTCTCCCTGTCCTCTGCCGTGCCCTGATTGTATTACTGCTGATGATATCTGGAAATGTGCATGTACACCCTGGCCCATCTACTGTTGCTAGCCCCAATTCTGACTTGTGCTCTGATATCTGCTTCACTGATTCCTGCTCTTGTAAAAGCCTGGCTTTTCTGCATGTTAACACTATTATTACCTAAAATGTATCAATTGAAAGTGTGGGTTCACAGCTCTAATCCAGATGTGTTGGTCGTTATTGAGACGTGGTTAAGAAGGAGTGTTTTGAACACTGATGTTAACCTTTCTGGTTATAACCTTTTTCTACAAGACAGAGCTTCCAAAGGTAGTGGAGTGGCAATCTTTACCAAGTAACACCTTCAGTGCTCGGTTATCTCCACCAAGTCTGTCCCCAAACAATTTGATTTGCTGGTTTTAAGCATTAAACTTTCAAATAGCTCTTTGTTGACAGTTGCTGGGTGTTATCGTCCACCATCAGCAAAGGCCTGTACCCTAAATACCCTAAGCTCTCTCCTGGCCCCTTACACTAAGTCTGAATTTGTCCTGCTAGGTGACCTAAACTGGGACATGCTTAAACCGCCTGACCAAGTCGTAAAGCAATGGGACTCCCTAAATCTTTCGTAATTTCTATTTTGCCCTGTTTATCAAAAGTGTTGGAAAAACTTGTCAGTAATCAACTGACTGGCTTTCTTGATGTCTATAGTATTCTCTCTGGTATGCAATCTGGTTTCCGCTCAGGTTATGGATGTGTCACTGCAACCTTAAAGGTCCTAAATGATGTCGCCATTGCAATTGATTATTTTTATTGACTTGGCCAAAGCTTTTGATACGGTAGACCATTCCATTCTTGTGGGCCGGCTAAGGAGTATTGGTGTCTCTGAGGGGTCTTTGGCCTGGTTTGCTAACTACCTCTCTCAAAGAGTGCATTGTATAAAGTCAGAACATCTGCTGTCTCAGCCACTGCCTGTCACCAAGGGAGTACCCCAAGGCTTGATCCTAGGCCCCACGCTCTTCTCAATTTATATCAACAACATAGCTCAGGCAGTAGGAAGCTCTCTCATCCATTTATATGCAGATGATACAGTCTCAGTTGGCCTCTCCCCGGATTTTGTGTTAAACACTCTACAACAAAGCTTTCTTAGTGTCCAACAAGCTTTCTTCTGCCCTTAACCTTGTTCTGAACACCTCCATAACAAAGATAATGTGGTTTGGCAAGAAGAATGCCCCTCTCCCCACCGGTGTGATTACTACCGCTGAGGGTTTAGAGCTTTGAGGTAGTCACCTCATACAAGTACTTGGGAGTATGGCTAGATGGTAAACTGTCCTTCTCTCAGCACATATCAAAGCTGCAGGCTAAGGTTAAATTTAGAATTGGTTTCCTCTATCGTAATCGCTCCTCTTTCACCCCAGCTGCAAAACTAACCCTGATTCAGATGACCATCCTACCCATGCTAGATTACGGAGACGTAATTTATAGATCGGCAGGTAAGGGTGCTCTCGAGCGACTAGATGTTCTTTACCATTTGGCCATCAGATGTGCCACCAATGCTCCTTATAGGACACATCACTGCACTCTACACTACTCTGTTAACTGGTCATCTCTGTATACCCGTCACAAGACCCACTGTTTGAAGCTTATTTATAAAACCCTCCTAGGCCTCACTCCCCCCTATCTGAGATACCTACTTGATTTGATTTACTGCAGACCTCATCCTCCACATACAACACCTGTTCTGCCAGTCACATTCTGTTAAAGGTCCCCAAAGCACAAACATCCATGGGTCGCTCCTCTTTTCAGTTAGTGGCAGCTAGCGACTAGAACGAGCTGCAAAAAACACTCATAACTGGACAGTTTTATCTCCATCTCTTCATTCAAAGACACAATCATGGACACTCTTACCGACAGTTGTGGCTGCTTCACGTGATGTATTGTTGTCTCTACCTTCTTGCCCTTTGTGCTGTTGTCTGTGCCCAATAATGTTTGTACCATGTTTTGTGCTGCTACTATGTTGTGCTGCTGCCATGTTGTGTTGCTACCATGTTGTTGTCATGTTGTGTTGCTACCATGCTGTGTTGTCATGTGTTGCTGCCATGCTAGGTGGTTGTCTTAGGTCTCTCTTTATGTAGTGTTGTGGTGTCTCTCTTATCGTGATGTGTGTTTTGTCCTATATTTTTTTATTTTTTTCATTTTTTTTATTTTTTTTTATCCCAGCCCCCGTCACCGCAGGAGGCCTTTTGCCTTTTGGTAGGCCGTCATTGTAAATAAGAATTTGTTCTTAACTGACTTTCCTAGTCAAATAAAGGTTAATTAAAAATACATCAAATAAAATAAATGGTTAAGCATCATTCATCACTCCAGAGAACACGTTTCCACTGCTCCAGAGTCCAATGGCGGCGAGCTTTACACCACTCCAGCCGAAACATTGCACATGGTGATCTGAGGCTTGTGTGTGGCTGCTCGGTCATGGAAAGCCATTTCATGAAGCTTCCGACAAACAGTTATTGTGCTGACGTTGCTTCCAGAGGCAGTTTGGAACTCAATAGTGAGTGTTGCAACCGAGGACAGACGATTTTTACGAGCTACGCGCTTCAGCACTCGGCAGTCCCGTTCTGTGAGCTTGTGTGGCATACCACTTCGCGGCTGAGCCGTTGTTGCTCCTAGACATTTCCACTTCACAATAAAAGCACTTACAGTTGACCGGGGCAGCTCTAGCAGGGCAGTAATGTGGCGAACTGACTTGTTGGAAAGGTGGCATCCTATGACTGTGCCACGTTGAAAGTCACTGAGCTCTTCAGTAAGGCCATTCTACTGCCAATGTTTGTCTATGGAGATTGTATGGCTGTGTGCCCAATGTTATACACCTGTCAGCAACGGGTGTGGTTGAAATAGCCGAATCCACTAATTTGAAGGGGTATCCATATACTTTTGTAAATATAGTCAAGGGGTCTGAATACTTTTCAAATGCACTGTATATATATCCGCATTTTGTTCTGTTAAAGCCTTATTCTAAAATGGATGAATATTTTTTTTCTCATCAATCTACACACAATAACCCATAATGACAAAGCAAAAACAGGTTTTTATAAATGTTTGCACATTTATTAAATATAAAAAAAAGAAATATCTTATTTACATAAGTATTCAGACCCTTTGCTATGAGACTCAAAATTGAGCTCAGGTGCATCTTATTTCCATTGATCATCCTTGAGATGTTTCTACAACTTGATTAGAGTCTACCTGTGGTAAGGTCAATTGATTGGACATGATTTGGAAAGGCACACACCTGTCTATATAAGGTCCCACAGATGACAGTGCATGTCAGAGCACAAACCAAGCCATGTGGTCGAATGAATTGTCCGTAGAGCTCCGAGACAGGATTTTGTCAAGGCACAGATCTGGGGAAGGGTAGCAAAACATTTCTGCAGCATTGAAGGTCCCCAAGAACACTGTGGTCTCCATCATTCTTAAATGGAATACGTTTGGAACCACCAAGACTCTTCCTAGAGCTGGCCGCCCGGCCAAACTGATCAACAGGGAGAGAAGGGCCTTGCTCAGGGAGGTGACCAAGAACACGATGGTCACTCTGACAGAGCTCTAGAGTTCCTCTGTGGAGATGGTAGAACCTTCCAAAAGGACAACCATCTCTGCAGCACTCCACCAATCAGGCCTTTATGGTAGTGGCCAGAAGAAGCCACTCCTCAGTAAAAGGCACATGACAGCCCACTTGGAGTTTGCCAAAAGGCACCTAAAGAAACAAGATTCTCTGGTCTGATGAAACCAAGATTGAACTCTTTGGCCTGAATGCCAAGCGTCACATCTGGAGGAAACCTGGCACCATCCGTGCGGTGAAGCATGGTGGTGGCAGCATCATGCTGTGGGGATGTTTTTCAGAGGCAGGGACTGGGAGACTAGTCAGGATCGAGGGAAAGGTGAACGGAGCAAAGTACAGAGAGATCCTTGATGAAAACCTGCTCCAGAGCGCTCACGACCTCAGACTGGGGCGGAAATTCACCTTCCAATAGGATAATGACCCTAAGCACACAGCCAAGACAATGCAGGATTGGCTTCAGGACAAGTCTCTGAATGTCCTTAAGTGGCCCAACCAGAGCCCGGACTTGAACCCAATTGAACATCTCTGGAGAGACCTGAAAATAGCTATGCAGCGATGCTCCCCATCCAACCTGACAGAGCTTGAGAAGATCTGCAGCGAAGAATGGGAGATACTCCCCAAATACAGGTGTGCCAAGCTTGTAGTGTCATACCCAAGAAGACTCGAGGCTGTAATCACTGCCAAAGGTGCTTCAACAAAGTACTGAGTAAAGGGTCTGAACCCTAACCTGTATCACCGCACATTGACTCTGTACCGGTACCCCCTGTAGATAGCCGCTTTATTGTTATTTTATTGTGTTTTTTTTAAATTATGTTTTTTACTTTAGTTTATCTAGTAAATATTTTCTTAAGTCTATTTCTTGAACTGCATTGTTGGTTAAGGGCTTGTAAGTAAGCATTTCACGGTAAGGTCTACACCTGTTGTATTCGGCGCATGTGACAAATAACATTTGATTTAATATTTCAGTTTTCTGTTTGTAATACATTTGCTAACATTTCTAAACACCTGTTTTTGCTTTGTCATTATGGGGTATTGTGTGTAGATTGATGAAAACAGCAACAATTTAATCCATTTTAGAATAAGGCTGTAACATAAGAAAATGGGGAAAAAGTCAAGGGGTCTGAATACTTTCCGAATGCACTGTATATATATATATATATATAGATATATATATATATTATTTTTCATTTTTTAATACTCCGGACTCTGACATTGCTCGTCCTAATATTGATATATTTCTTTATTCCATTCTTTTACTTTTATATTTGTGTGCATTGTTGTATTTTCTTAGATATTACTGCACTGTTACCGCACTGTTTACTAGATATTACCGCAATAGCATCTGCTAAATATGTGTATGCGACCAATAACATTGATTTACTTGAGGCCCTATGCTGCACTAGGAGCTGAAAGAAGTAAGTCACTGTATATAATAGTCCAAAGGGATCAGTTCAGAGATCTTCAATGAGTGGGTGGGGTTTCCTAGCCTGACTACCCATCCACATCGCTCTGGCCAAATGCCACGCCCACTAATGTTTCTTATCCATCATGAGTCTGGATTTGCTTTCTTCCCTGATCCTTTGAGATTGCAAACACATTTTGACCATTCTGATTTTCCCAGAAACTGATGGGTTGGGCCAGATGAATCATGAATCACGTCATTTTGACATCAGCACAGACGACTTCTAGGTTGGCAGGTTCAGACTGATGTATGGAGTGATCGATAGAGCAGCGGAATTAAATTCAGGATGAGTCGTCAGGCAATGGGTTTTCTGTATCGTTGAGACACACAGCTCTGCACCATACTGTAGCACTAGCAATGGACCTGCGTCGTTTGTTTCCATAAAAGTTTCAGGTTTTCAGGAACGTTTTCATCCACTGAGCTTGATCGATAGGCCCCAAAAGGGCCCTGCAGTGGTAGGAGTGGAGAACCAGTAGACCCTCCATCTCACCACTCACACATACCCTCATGTTTTATTTTGAACACCGTCAGTGTTCTACTCCCTCTAGTTGGAGTGCTACTGTGCTATTGAACATATGTTGTTGTGGTTTGCTGTCGTAGAGCTGGTGTTCAAGGCGTACAGATTATGACAGTGCTGATGAGCAGTAGTTATGGTGTATTTTTTTATCCAAAAGTAATATGCTAATCTTGAGGAAGTGTTCAGAGTGCCTTGAGTTTAGATGTTCTTTGAACGCAGGAAAAACAGTAATGCTCAGTTAATTTGTTCATGCTTTTATTTCAAATGATGACTCCCCTACAGTACATTTGAAGAATTTGGGGGGAAAACTCTGAACTGAACTGAACTTGATAATTATATCATGTTAGTTACATTTCAGTTAGAAGAATGTAGATCACAAAGCATACACATGTATTTTTCATATTTGGGTAGTTAAAACAGAGCATCTGAACATGAGAGATACAGTTGGTGCATTCCCTGAATGAAGTTTATTCTGTACCTCCCAATCCTACACATCAAATAGCATATGTTAAGACTCTCCATACTGCACCATACCTACTCTCCCTGGCTGTTGTGTCCTGAGGCATTCAAAGTCTGTTCTCCGTAAACAGAAAAGGGGTTAGTGAGAAGACTGTCTAGCTTTCTTATCTGGATTAACACTTTCTTGTGCAATTGTAAAAATGTCCCTGGCTCTCAATGTGCAGATAGAGCAACAAGCAACTAGCTTGCTTGAGTGTATTTTACTTTACTATGTAGCTAGTGGGCGGTAGAAAATGCAACTAATCTTAAACTTCAACCTATGACAGTATTCATGTTGTATTTACAGGGATTTCCATCTATACTGAACAAAAATATAAAGTGTTGGTCCCATGTTTCATGAGCTGAAATAAATGATCCCAGAAATGTTTCATATGCATGGTAAGCTTATTTCTCTCAAATTTGGTGCACAAATTTGTTTACATCCCTGTTAGTAAGAATGTCTCCTTTGCCAAGATAATCCATCCACTTGACAGGAAGCTGATTAAACAGCATGAACATTACACAGGTGCACCTTGTGCTGGGGACAATAAAAGGCCACTCTAAAATCTGCAGTTTTGTCACACTGCAGGAATGTCCACCAGAGAATGCATTCAACTGAAATGTGTCTTCCACATTTAATCCAACCCCTCTGAATCAGAGAGGTGCCTTAATCGACATCCCCGTCATCGGCGCTGGGGGAACAGTGGGTTAACAGCCTTGCTCAGGGGCAGAACAACAGAGTTTTACCTTGTCAGCTGGGGGATTTGATCCAGCAACCTTTCGGTTACTGGCCCAACACTCCTACCCGCCAGGCTACCTGCCGCCCCTGATGTACTGTTCATTTCTCTACCATAGCCCGTGTAGCTCAGTTGGTAGAGCATGGCGTTTGCGACGCCAGGATTGTGGGTTCGATTCCCACGGGGGGCCAGTATGAAAAATTTATGCACTCACTAACTGTAAGTCGCTCTGGATAAGAGCATCTGCTAAATGACTAAAATGTAAATGTAATAAGCCGCCTCCAACGTCGTTTTAGAGAATTTGGCAGTACGTCCAAACGGCCTCACAACCGCAGACCACGTGTAACCACGCCAGCCCAGGACCTCCATATCCGGCATCTTCACCTGCGGGATCGTCTGAGACCAGCCACCCGGACAGCTGATGAAACTGTAGGTTTGCACAACCGAAGAATTTCACACATTTCACAAAAAAAAGAAGGCATCTTGTTTCCATTAAGTTTAAATCCTTACTTACTCCTCGGATCAAGTTTCAAGTTTTATTTGTCACATGCACAAGTACAGTGAAATGTTTAACTTGTGAGCCCTTCGCAACGATGCAGTATTCAATATCAAAATACTATAACTAGAATAATGTAATAAAAAAACATGAGAATTCAGAAAGGAAGAAAAAAATACAGGAGAGAATAAGCTATATACAGGGTCAGTGGCAGTACCAAATGTACAGTGTGCAGGTATACTGGAGTAGTTGAGGTAGATATGTACATCAGTGGAGGCTGCTGAGGGGAGGACGGCTCATAATAATGTCTGGAACGGAGCAAATGGAATGGTTTCCATGTGTTTGATGTATTTGATACCATTCCACTTACTCTCCAGCCATTACCACGAGCCCGTCCTCCCCAACTAAGGTGCCACCAAACTCCTGTGATGTACATGTAGGCAGGGATTAGGAGAAAGTGACTGGTAGTAGGATATATATAAATAATAATAGCAAACAATATAGCAGTGTAAACAGTGCTGAAAAGTGACTATATAAATCCTATGGTAATATACTAATGGAAATATGAACATGCAAATAGGAGTAATAGTGACCAGTAGCAAGATAAATAGATGGATACTAATGGTAATGGCATCAATATACAGTGAACAGCAACGCAATAGTAGTAATACATCAAATCAATACGAATTTAGCAGCAGCGTAGGTGTTAGGGTGTGTGTTGGTGTAAGTGTGTGGCGTCAGTAATGAATGTCAAATAAATAATAGACAGTAGCAGCAGCGTTTGTGGTGAGTGTGAAAGTGTGTGTGTGTGTGGTGTCAGTGTGCATGTATGTGCATGTTGTGTGTGTGTGGGCATAATGTATGAAGTATATGTGTGTGTTGGGTTGTCAGTATGTGTGTGAGTAGAGTCCAGTGTGTGTGCATAAGAGTCAGTGCAAGAGAGTTAGTGCAAAAAAGGATCAATGCAGGTAGGTCGGGTAGCCATTTGATTAGCTATTTAGCAGTCTTGTTTAGCAGTGTTATGGCTTGGGGGTAGAAGCTGTTCAGGGTCCTGTTGGTTCCAAAGTTGGTGCATTGGTACCACTTACCGTGTGGTAGCAGAGAGAACAGTCTATGACTTGGGTGGCTGGAGTCTTCGATAATTATTTTGGCCTTCCTCTGAAACCGCATGGTATAGGGGGACTAAGCACACACCCCTGAGGGGCCTCCGTGTTGATGGTCAGCGTGGTGGATGTGTTGTTGCCTACCCTCAACGCCTGGAGGCAGCCCGTCAGGAAGTCTAGGATCCAGTTGCAGAGGGAGGTGTTCAGTCCCAGGGTCCTGAGCTTGGTGATGAGCTTGTAGGGGACTGTGGTGTTGAATGTTGAGCTGTAGTCAATGAACAGCATTCTTATAGAGGCATTATTTTTGTCCAGGTGGGTGAGGGCAGTGTGGAGTGCAACAAATATTGCGTCATCTGTGGATCTTTTGGGGCGGTATGCGAATTGGAGTGGGTCCAGGGTGTGTGGGATGATGGTGTTGATGTGAGCAATGACCAGCCTTTCATAGCATTTCATGGCTACACTGTAGATGTGAGTGCTGCGGGGCGATTACCTTGGCGTTCTTGGGCACGGGGACTATGGTGGTCTGCTTGAAACAAGCTGGTATTACAGACCGGGTCAGGGATAGGTTGAAAATGTTAGTGAAGACACTTGCCAGCTGGTCAGCACTGGTCAGAGCATTCTCTGAGTATGCGTTAACCTGTTTAAAGGTCTTACTCATATCGGCTACGGAAAGCGAGATCACACAGTCATCCGGAACAGCTGGTGCTCTCATATATGGTTCATGCATGGTTCAGTGTTGCTTGAGTGTGTGTGTGGGTCCTAGCATGTTGTGTTTGCTCTCCTAATCAAAGTGTTCCCTGTGTGTTGCCAGTGAGCTGCCACCACCACCCCGGTGTCCTCCTCCTGCTGTCTGGTGATGGGGGGAATGATATTCTTGGGCACAGGCTTGGGCGAGGGATCAATACCGGAAGCCAGTGAATCTTCTCAGGTCAATCAGCAGCACTCATGGATCTATTACTTCGCTCAGCATGAGCGTCTCCGGTGCCGCTGATTAATAAGATGGATGCACAGGGACTTGTTGGGGCTGCGGCCCAAATGTCACTCTATTCCCTATATAGTGTATTACTTTTGACTACGGCCTATACTGCTCTGGTCAAATGTACTGCAGTATATAGGGAATAGAGTGCCATTTGGGACGCACACAGCCTTGATCTTTTGGGGCACCAGACGATGAACAACAAATGCAGTTGGCTGGCTGGTGAGTGGTGGAGGGTTTCATAGTAGCCAGGAGCGGAGCCATAACCTCCCTGAAGCAGAAGAAAGACGTCTGGGGGCTGGGGGCCATATTTAAACTTGCCATGATCCCTCCCCGGCTGGATGTTCAGTTCTGCATTGGCACAAATTACAAGGGTGAAATGGATGGGTGATTTTTCAACTGCCATGAGGGGATTGGTTTTTATTCCGGTGGGAACACTGTGTAACACCTCTTATGGGTTCTGTATAGACTAGTAACCACATGGGGTCTCGACTCTCTCTGTCAGGGTGTCATAACTACAGTATGAGTTAGGGATTATGTTTTCTTTTTACCAGACTTGGGTTCAAATACTATTTTAAATCTTTCAGCCTGCCTGGAGTGGCAGAAGAGAGCTGTTTGCAGTTTTGGGACTATTCTATTGGTCCATTAAGCCATGGCTAGCTCAATCAAGCAATCAAGTATTTGAAGTGATTTCAAATAGCATTTGAAACCAGGTCTGTTTTTTCCAGTCTTGAAATTAGAGGTTTCACTATTAATCTCTTACTCATAGAGATTCCTCATTGAATGATCTGAGATTAAAGCCATTTTCTAGATTTCCTGTCCAAACAGCAGTACTTATCTCAGCCCTCACATTTCACTTAAATTGAAGCGTCCACTTGTCTGTTACATGTCATAGAATATGCAAGACAGCTTAAAGCTCAAATCACTTTCAACATCAATATCCGTCACTGTCTGGCTAGCCCCCTTTTATCACAGACTGCTGAGGGCAATAGTAATAACGAACGTGCTTGAATTTCAGACTCAGAATATGGTTGATGTCTCAGACCTCACATGGCTGATAAGGACAGATGGTTGGCTGTTATTTTGATATTGCATGCCCTGCATTAGTTCGAAAACCCCAGAGCTTTAAATACCCACCATGCTGAAAGTGACTTCCATAGTAATTCATCATGTTCAAAATGGCAGGTGTTGTAAATACTATATACTGGTTTGATGTTGACTTAAATTCATATTTAAGGACCAGAGAGAATAAGTTAGGCTTTTGACACTGATATATCACTATTTAAAATGGGGTTTGACTGAATTGTTTGGAAGGTCCCTTTGGGGAAATGAATCCTTCCTGCTAACGCTGCTGTCTAAAATGCTAGGGCTGTGTCCCAAATGGCCCCCTATTCCCTATATAGTGCACTACGTTTGACCTGAGCCTTATGTGCCCTGGTCAAAAGTAGTGCACTATGTAGGGAATAGGGTGCCATTTGGAACGTATCTTAGGAGTCAGTTGTCTGGAAGTGGTTCTGCGAAACGTCTCCTCCTCTCCCCTGTGTTAGTCCATGGACACTGTACCACCTCATTACAGATGCGTAACAAAACCTTAAGTTGAGCCCAAGTGCCTTATGCCAGCTACTTAATCCTATTGCAGATCATCCCCCATCCCCGTCCGTTTGCTGTGTTGTTGTTAATGTTCCCTAGTTATGCCGTACCGATTTGCTATTTTAACATCTAAAGGACTGACTCCTCTCTTCTCTCTGTCCTCTATGCTCAATATTATGTTGCTGCCTCACTATTTACACATTTAATTAACCTGCTCACCCCAGACATAGTTCAATATGTAGCTCGGGAAAACTGTTGGCTATTTGACTAAGGAATACAAAATCACACCAAAAAACGACTTCAATTTACAAACGGTTATGCAGATCAAGCTTAGTTAAGAGCTGAACAGGCCTCTCATTAGAACTGAGTCAGGGGAATCACTGCTCGATGCAGATTTCCCACGTGGCCATCAAAATGCAATTGCTGTTTTTACAAGTGATGGATTTTCTTGCTGGCAAAGTAGAAGCTGTCAAAATGTTTTCATGCTAATTATGTTATGCACACTCTGACGTTGACATTTTTTTGTTTAGCTTTAGGGCGTAATACTGAGTTAATGTCAAAACACTATCTAACAGTATGCCCATGGGGTTATTACTCTGAACGCTGAAGGCCAAAGCTGGTTTTCCCTCACTTGTGGTCAGTGAATTAAAATGTTATTGTTTAGTTTCACAGTTTAGCCAACAGCGGTGAGTTTTTTTATTGCACTTGTGTATATACAGTAGACATACTTCTCAGTTTTCAGATGTGGGAGTGTTCTACAAAGGTTGATCAAAACATATGTTAGCATTGGAGATTCATTTTAGAATGACTGACTTGTAGCAGCTACATATGGATCATTGGTACAGTGATTGAGCGCAGGAATATTGTTCGGTAACAAGTGACCCGCACATACACAAAGAGCTCTCGTCACAATCAAGGGCGGGGTAATTCCTTCTGGGCTTAATTCATTCTGGGTTGCTTGGTTTTAATAATGCTCTGATACTTGAGATTAAATTGACTCCACCAATGGGTTTTTGGCACTTAGATACATTCTGAGAGGGGATAAAGCTTCCATACGATTTTGCCTGACTGAATTCAGATAAATTGCTTGGGAGACAAATCCCTGTAACCCTTAACCCAAAGGCTGTTGATAGACCATCTATCTTCCCGTCCCTGCTCCTGCTCCCTCCCCAGCACCAGCTGCTTGTGAAATGAGACCTTGGATAGGGTCTAGGGAATTTCAAATTTTTTCACATCCATTGTTTGCTCATTCATATTTCCCTGCGTGCAAGTAAATGGCAACAGTGCATTCACTGACGGGATAACAAGGGAGTTAAAGACAGTTAAATAGGAAAATAGGTGATGGTTTTTATAATCAATGTTCATATTATCTTGAGAATTCATTTGGCTTGGTTAATCCATTCCAAAGCTCAGTGAGAGGTAAACAGTCAAATTATCCTTGGAGGGATAGATAGTGATTTTGTATTGATCTTCTGATCAGGTGTAATATGTAATCACTGTTAAAAGTTCATGTTTACCCCACCCTCCCTCCCTCCCACACACAACACAATAAAATATAGAATCAAATAAAATTGTATTTGTCACATGCGCTGAATACAACAGGTATAGTCTTTACCGTGAAATGTTTACTTACGAGCCCTTTCCCAACAATGCAAAGTTAAAAAGTAAGAAAAATTTGCTAAATAAAATAGTAACACAATAAAATATTAATGACAAGGCTAGAAACAAGGAGTACCGGGACCGAGTCAATGTGCAGGGGTATGAGGTAGTTGAGGAAATTGAGGTAATATGTAAAAGTGACTAGGCAATCAGGATAGATAATAAACAGAGTAGCAGCAGCGAATGTGAAGAGTGTGAAAGGGTGTGAGAGTGTGTGTGTTGGAGTGTCAGTGTAGTGTGTGTGGGTGGAGTCCAGTGAGTGTGCATAGAGCCAGTGCTAGAGAGTCAGTGCAAAAAAACAAAAAACAAAAAAGGGGTCAATGAAATAGTAGCCATTTGATTAACTGTTCAGCAGTCTTATGGCTTGGGGGTAGAAGCTGTTCACGTGCCTTTTGGTCCCAGGCTTGGCGCTCCGGTACCACTTGCTGTGCGGTAGCAGAGAGAACAGTCTATGACTTGGTGGCTGAATTTTTAGGGCCTTCCTATGAAACCACCTGGTACAGAGTTCCTGGATGGCAGGGAGCTCGGCCCTAGTGATGTACTGCGCCATACGCACTGCCTTCTGTAGCGTCCCTGTCAATGTGAATGGGGGCGTACTCCGCACTTCGTTTCCTTTAGTCCACAATCAGCTCCTTTGTCTTGCTGACGTTGAGGGAGAGGTTGTTGTCCTGGCACCACACTGCCAGGTCTCTGACCTCTTCCCTATAGGCTGTCTCATCGACGTCGGTGTGTCGTGTCGTCAACAAACTTAATGATGGTGTTGGAGTCGTGCGCGGCCACGCAGTCATGGGTAAACAGGGAGTACAGGAGGGGACTAAGTACGCACCCCTGAAGGGCCCCTGTGTTGAGGGTCAGCATGGCGGATGTGTTGTTGCCTACCCTCACCACCTGGGCGCGGCCCGTCAGACAGTCCGGGATTCAGTTGCAGAGGGAGGTGTTCAGTCCCAGGGTCCTTAAGTTAGTGATGAGCTTGGAGGGCACTGTGGTGTTGAACGCTGAGCTGTAGTCAATGAACAGCATTTTCACGTAAGTGTTCCTTTTGTTCAGGTTGGAAAGGGCAGTGTGGAGTGCAGTAGAGACTGTGTCATCTGTGGATCTGTTGGGGCGGTATGCGAATTGGAGTGGGTCCAGGGTGTCTGGGATGTTGATGTTGATGTGAGCCATGGCCAGCCTTTCGAAGCATTTTATGGCTACAGATGTGAGTGCTATGGGGCGTTAGTCATTTAGACAGGTTACCTTGGCGTTCTTGGGCACAGGGACAATGGTGGTCTGCTTAAAACATGTAGGTATTACAGACGTCAGGGAGAGGTTGACATTTTCAGTGAAGACACTTTCCAGCTGGTCAGCGCATGCTCAGAGTATGCGTCCTGGTAACCCGTCTGGCCCTGCGGCCTTGTGAATGTTAACCTGTTTAAAGGTCTTACTCACATCAGCTACAGAGAGCGTGATCGCACAGTCATCCGGAACAGCTGGTGTGCTCATGCATGGTTCAGTGTTGCTTCGAAGCGAGCATAGAAGGCATTTAGCTTGTCTGGTAGTCACGCGTCACTGGGCAGCTCCTGGCTGAGTTTCACTTTGTAATCCATTATAGTTTGCAAGCCCTGCCACATGCGACGAGCGTCAGAGCCGGTGTAGTAGGATTCGATCTTAGTCCTGTATTAATTATTTGCTTGTTTGATAGTTCTTTGGAGGGACCACCTCTGCATTGAGCACGTCACTGGTACTTCCTGTTTGAATTTTTGCTTTAAGTAGGAGTCAGGAGGATAGAGTTATGGTCAGATTTGTCAAATGGAGGCGGGGGAGAGCTTTGTATGCGTCTGTGTGTGGAGTAAAGACGATCTAGAGTTTTTTCGCCCCTTGTTGCACAGGTGACATGCTGGTAGAAATTAGGTAAGACTAATTTCAGTTTTCCCGCATTAAAGTCACCCGCGCCGTCTCTGGGTGAGCATTTTCTTGTTTGCTTATGGCCCTATACAGCTCGTTGAGTACGGTCTTAGTGCTGGCATCGGTTTGTGTTGGTAAATAGACTGGTCAACAGATTATAATGAGGTATTCTAATTCAGGCAAGCAGAACCTCAAGACTTCCTTAATATAAGAGATTGCGCACCAGCTGTTATTAACAAAGAGACAAACACCACCCCCATTGAGTTTACCCCACATAACATTATCGCACTCAGGAAATGGGAAAACCATTTCAGTCATTTACTGGTTTTCTACTAGCTAAATGGGAAGGCTATTATAGTATGTTGGTTATCTACATGAGGTTAGATCTTTGCTAGAGCCAATGTCTTTCAGTATGTTTTCACTTGCTGCATGTCAGTGACATAATTATTGACAGCACATAAAGTGGACCTCAGCCATAGTATATGTAATTTGATAGTGACTGGGGACATCTATAATTTGTAAATATAATAAAGCATGGTTGAAATACATTTACTTTTCCCTTAAACTTTGGTAAATCTCTAGGCTTTGGGTGCTGAGATGATAGATAAAAAGGATTATCGTGCGATTATCATCATCTGACATTATATAATCCCCTTTAAGGTGTTATATGTACTACAGATGAATGCCATTTTCCATAGCAGAGTTGCACTAACTTTCACAAAGGCAAGACAAAAAGATGCATGTTTAAAATGACTTGTGTATATTAAATATGAGGACATTGTTGTATTTGTTATCAACACGAGAATGTATGGAGGAGGCGTTCAAGGCAAAACAAGTGTTTCTCTTTTTAGTGAGTTGTTCTCCTTGTATGTATGGAGAAGGAGTATCTACAGTGCCTTGCAAAAGTATTAATCCCCTTGTTTTTCCTATTTTGTTGCATTACAGCCTGTAATTTAAATGGATTTTTATTTGGATTTCATGTAATGGACATACACAAAATAGTCCAAATTGGTGAAGAGAAAATAAAAAAATTCTAAAAGATAAATAACGGACTTCTGAAGGTAATAAAAAATTACCTTCAGAAGTGTCACGCCCTGGCTCTGGGGACTCTAGTATGTTGAGCCAGGGTGTGAGTTTTCATGTGTGTTGGTTCTAGTTGTTGTATATCTATGTTGGCCAGGGTGGCTCCCAATCAGAGACGGCTGTAGCTCGTTGTCTCTGATTGGGAGTCATACTTAGGTAGCCGTTAGGCATTCATTCATTGTGGTTTCTTGTTCGTGTTTGTTCGTGTTTGACCATTGACTGTCACGTCATCGTTTTGTTGTTTTTGATCGTGTGATCATTATATAAATAAATATGTTCGCATTCAACGCTGCGCCTTGGTCCTCCTCTGTTCCCGACGAGCGTGACAAGAAGTCACATAATTAGTTAAATAAAGTCCACCTGTGTGCAATCTAAGTGTCACATGATCTCAGTATATATACACCTGTTCTGAAAGGAAAACGCTATGTCTGGCGCAAACACAATACCTCTCATCACCCCGAGAACACCATCCCCACAGTGACGCATGGTGGTGGCAGCATCATGCTGTGGGGATGTTTTTCATCGGCAGGGACTGGGAAACTGGTCAGAATTGAAGGAATGATGGATGGCGCTAAATACAGGAAAATTCTTGAGGGAAATCTGTTTCAGTCTTCCAGAGATTTGAGACTGGGACGGATGTTCACCTTCCAGCAGGACAATGACCGTATGCATACTGCTAAAGCAACATTTGAGTGGTTTAATGGGAAACATTTAAATGTCTTGGAATGGCCTAGTCAAAGCCCAGACCTCAATCCAATTGAGAATCTGTGGTATGACATAAAGATTGCTGTACACCAGTGGAACCCATCCAACTTGATGGAGCTGGAGCAGTTTTGCCTTGAAGAATGGGCAAAAATCCCAGTGGCTAGATGTGCCAAGCTTATAGAGCCATACCCCAAGAGACTTGCAGCTGTTATTGCTGCAAAAGGTGGCTCTACAAGCTTGGGGGTGAATAGTTATGCACGCTCAAGTTTTCTGTTTTTTTGTCTATTTCTTGTTTGTTTCACAATAACAAATATGTTTCATCTTCAAAGTGGTAGGCATGTTGTGTAAATCAAATGATACAAACCCCCCCCCAAAATACATTTTAATTCCAGGTTTGTAAGGCAACAAAATAGGAAAAATGCCAAGTGGGGTGAATACTTTCGCAAGCCACTGTAGGTCTATGATATGAATTACAGTGCCCTCTGTCACTATTGGGTCTATACTCCAAAAGTGTGGATTTGAAATCAAACAATGACTATGAAGTTACAGTGTAGACTGTCAGCTTTAATTTGAGGGTATTTTCATCCATATCGGGTGAACCGTTTAGAAATTAGAGCACTTTTTGTACATAGTTCCCCCCCCCCCCCCATTTTAGGGGAGCAAAAGTATTGGGACAAATTCACTTACAGTGCAAAGCTGTCAGCAAGGCAAAGGGTGGCTACTTTGAAGAACCTCAAATATCAAATATATTTTGTTTAACCCTTTTTTGGTTACTACATGTTTCCATATGTGTTATTTCATCGTTTTGATGTCTTCACTATTATTTTACAATGTAAAAAATAGTAAAAATAAAGAAAAACCCTCGATTGAGTAGGTGTGTCCAAACTTTTGACTGGTACTGTATATGTGTATTAAAGTAGTAAAAAAGTAAGTATTTGGTCCCACATTCATAGCACGCAACGATTACATCAAGCTTGTGACTCTACAAATTTGTTGGATGCATTTGCTGTTTGTTTTGGTTGTGTTTCAGATGATTTTGTACCCTATAGAAATGAAAGGTAAATAATGTATTGACATTTTGGAGACACTTTTATTGTAAATAGGAATAGAATGTTTCTAAACACTTCTACATTATTGTGCATGCTACCATGATTACGGGTAATCCTGAATGAATCATGAATAATAATTGTGAATGAGTAAGAAAGTTAGGCGCACAAATATCATACCCGAAGACATGCTAACCTCTCACCATTACAATAACAGGGGAGGTTAGCATTTTTGGAGGGTATGATATTTGTGCATCTAACTTTCTCACTTATCATTATTCACGATTAATTCAGGATTATCCATAATTATGGTAGCATCCACATTCATGTATAAGTGTTTAGAAACATATTCTATTCTTATTTACAATAAAAGGGACCCCAAAATGACCCCAAAAGGTTATGTCCCCACCCACTTCTAAAACCAAAGTTGCGCCCCTGCCCTGCCTAGTCAGAAATCTAGATTAAACTCCTTTGGATTGGGAGTAATATTGATCAGATACTTTATCCAAACTAAATTAGCCAATTACACTAATCACCATTGTTTATTTGATGAATGGCAGCTGCAGCTAAGGTTGTCTAATTTCAACAACCATGGAGATTGATGTCATACACCCCTCATTCATTTCAATTTGAAAACATAAAGACATTATTATGGAATGCATCTATCTCATTCAGCTGTTAGAGTTCACATTATATACTTTTCTGACACAAACCCCACAGCAACTCAAAGTATTCAACTGTAACTCCTTATTTAGGCCCATAGGGCTCTGGTCAAAAGTATAGGGAATAGGGTAAAATTTGGGATGCAGCCAAAATCTTCAACTAAGTGTCCACAAAGAGACTACAAAGAGCCCAACAAGTTCAGTATTACCCTCTCACATATCCCCCACTACAGTATAGAACAGGTAAACATCCACGATGGGCAACACAATAGAACAATGATTAATACACTACATCTTCGACAGGCTTTAAGAGGTGTAAAGCTGCCAGAGAGGATAGGATAGCTCGAACTATGAAGAAAGAGAGGACTGTCCTTCATGTTCCCCATGAGAGCTAGCTCTCTACTAGCTGATTACTGCCTGGGGATCAAATGGGAAAGGCAGCCATCCTAATGTACCCATAACTCAAGAGGAACCATGCTATTCAACTATTTATATGTATTAAATCTGTTAGAAATGGAAGCAATTATTCGTAAGAGCCATTTTGCTATACAATGGGGAATTCTCTAAAATGCATTCAATAGAGTTTTGCAAGTGATGATGCATAACCGATTAGATATTACTTTATTACTGGATTGGTCTGCTAGGGAATTGAATTTGCACTGAGTACGAAAGGACCAACCATTATGCTGATAGAATAGGCCCTCTACCTGCAGTGAGACTATGCATTTGGCAAAAACATATACAAAACCATGCAAACACCTTATCTTTGTATTCACAGAACAGACGTTATGCTACAACACAAAACAATGCTATTTGGAAATGCAATCCTCTCGTCTGTGCTGGGGGACTGCAACGTTATGCTAAAATAAAACAAGGGATAACAATATTTCAGAATGCAATCCATAAACCAAACTGGGGGAAACATACACCCTGTCTCATTCTTGAAGGAGATCAGATGCTGCTGCAGACACATTTGAAAGTGTAGTATGCATGAACGTGTTCACTTACACCATGGATGCATCCCAAATGGCACCCTATTCCCTATAATAGTGCACTACTTTTGACCAGAGCCCAAAGGGTCCTGGTCAAAAGTAATGCACTACATAGGGAATAAGGTACCATTTGGGACGTAAACCACTACTCATAAATGCAATCCTGGTCCTCCATGTCCTCTGAGAACACAGCTCAGAATACAATTTGGTTATCACCGACGGTTTCAGCTCTGAAATACAACAATACTTCAGGTCAGTCTGAGAGCAGATATAGGATGAGTTCCAAATGGCATCCTATTCCCTATATAGTACACTACTTTTGACCAGATTCAAAAGTAGTACACTATATAAAGAAAATAGTGTAATTTGAGATGCAACCTCAGTCAGAAGTGTTATGGAGATGAATTATGGACCGTTCGACAGGTGCCACATATCTTGAGTACAGTCATTTGAACATATCCATGTTACATCACATTTCAATACTATTTAAATGATAGTGTTCATTATTATTGTTTGGAAGAAACAGACTGTTCCATAAATTCTCTATGGCAGTTGAATGTTAAACTGTACTGCCGTGTCTCTTTTTTTCATCTGAAGTCTAATCCACATGTCTGGGTGGTGTGCCGGGATTCAATCAAAGGCACTGTCAATTATGTGCCTTTTAGAGGCCATTTTCCTGAGGTTCGCAGAGATTGCATCGTGCCTTTGATTGAATCTCAGCCTTGGTCTTCTAGAAACACGCAGAAGTTGCATTTGATTGCTGACACAAAGTAATTGTTATGTTCACTTGTAATTGTTAGATTGACGATTGCAACAGCAGACACCACCTTAAAGAGCAACCATTTACTGGGGCATTTTGCTATTTGGAATTGGAGCTACTGGAGATTTTTGGTAACTATACTGAACCAAAATATAAACGCAACTTGCAACAATTTCAATGATTTTACTGAGTTACAGTTCATATAAGGAAATCAGTCAATTGAAATAAATAACTTAGGCCCTAAACTATGGATTTCACATGACTGGGCAGGGGCACAGCCATGGGTGGGCCTGGGAGTGCATAGGCCCACCCACTGGGAAGCCAGACCCAGCCAATCATGTGGAGGTCCTGGGCTGGCATGGTAACACGTGGTCTGCGGTTGTGAGGCCGGTTGGACGTACTGCCAAATACTCTAATATGACATTGGAGGCGGATTATGGTAGAGAAATGAACATTCAGTTCTCTGGCAACAGTTCTGGTGGACATTCCTGCAGTCTGCATGCCAATTGCACACTCCCACAAAACTTGAGACATCTGTGGTATTGTGTTGTGTTACAAAACTGCACATTTTAGAGTGGCCTTCTATTGTACCCAGCACAAGGTGCACCTGTGTAATGATCATGCTGTTTAATCAGCTTCTTGATATGCCACACCTCTCAGGTGGATGGATTATATTGGCAGAGGAGAAATGTTCACTAACAGGAACGTAAACAAATTTGTGAACACATTTCGAGAGAAATAAGCTTTTTGTGTACTGTATATGGAACATTTCTGGGATCTTTTATTTCAGCTCATGAAACATGGGATCAACACTTTACACATTGCGTTTATATTTTTGTTCAGTATACAGGTATGTTTTCATTAGGTTATGGATAGAAAATACAGGTCTTTAAAGGATTTTGTATCAAAACTGTGTTCACAGTTAACTTGTTAGACTTATGTGGATTAAAATCTCTACAAACTTTCTCCTTTTGAAAAGCAGCATGATTCTACATGTTGTTTGGATTAAGACCAAATGGCAAGGATTAAGTGTTTGATTGGCTTGGCTTGCGTTGGTCCTGTGCTTGCCAGGCCTCACTGGATGGTTGAATAAGCTTGCTAGAATATTGCATAAGGCCTTGTCACACTGTCAGTGCAGTTCCCCCATTCACTGTATGTGCCATTTAGCTTAGGGACATTGGCTCCAATGGAAATTCTCAAGATAAATGTACACAGCTGGTATTGGAAGACTAGCTGACATTTTCAACTAATTGTCGACCAATCTCTCTTCATAAGGGCAAGAATTGATGGCTGAACTTGGAACTTTGAGGGAGATAGCTTTTGAAATGTCACCTGCAATGAAAAATAACTCATTGTGTTCTAGATTAAATGAAAATATGTTATTTTTCTCCCCTGGGCCCAAGTGTGAGTTCTCTGCACACACTAAATGAAATGAAACTACGAGATCAGAGTACTTTCAGCTGGTGAGACTATTTCTATCTAGTCTGTTCATGTTTCTTGTGTTATATAAATCTATTAAATAGGCTTACAGTGCATTAAGAAAGTTTTCAGACCCTTTGACTTTTTCCACATTTTGTTACTTTACAGCCTTATTCTAACATGGATTAAATTGTTTTTCCCCCCTCATTAATCTACACACAATACCCCTTAATGACAAAGCAAAAACAGGTTTGTAAAAACCGGAAATATCCTATTTACATAAGGATTCAGACCCTTTACTCAGTACTTTGTTGAAGCACCTTTGGCAGCGATTACAGCCTCAAGTCTTCTTGGGTATGACGCTACAAGCTTGGCACACCGGTATTTGGGGAGTTTCTCCCATTCTTCTCTGCAGATCCTCTCAAGCTCTGTCAGGTTGGATGGGGAGCATCGCTGCACAGCTATTTTCAGGTCTCTCCAGACTTTTTCGATCGGGTTCAAGTCCGGGCTCTGGCTGTGCCACTCAAGGACATTCAGAGACTTGTCCCGAAGACACTCCTGTGTTGTCTTGGCTGTGTGCTTAGGGTCGTTGTCCTGTTGGAAGGTGAACCTTCACCCCAGTCTGAGGTCCTGAGCGCTCTGGAGCAGGTTATCATCAAGGATCTCTCTGTACTTTGCTCCATTCATCTTTCCCTCGATCCTGACTAGTCTTCCAGTCCCTGCCGCTGAAAAACATCCCCACAGCATGATGCTGCCACCACGCTTCACCGTAGGGATGGTGCCAGGTTTCCTCCAGACGTGACACTTGGCATTCAGGCCAAAGAGTTCAATCTTGGTTTCATCAGAACAGAGAATCTTGTTTCTCATGGTCTGCGAGTCCTTTCGGTGCCTTTTGGCAAACTCCAAGCTGGCTGTCATGTGTCTTTTACTGAGGAGCGGCTTCCGTCTGGCCACTCTACCATAAAGGCCTGATTGGTGGAGTGCTGCAGAGATGGTTGTCTTTCTGGAAGGTTATCCCATTGCCACAGAGGAACTCTGGAGCTCTGTTAGAATGACCATCGTGTTCTTGGTCACCTCCCTGACCAAGGCCCTTCTCCCCTATTGCTCAGTTTGGCCGGGCGGCCAGCTCTAAGAAGAGTCTTGGTAGTTCCATTTAAGAATGATGGAGGCCACTGTGTTCTTGGGGAACTTCAAAGCTGTGGAAATGTTTTGGTACCCTTCCCCAGATCTGTGCCTCGACACAATCCTGTCTTTGAGCTCTACGGACAATTCCTTCGACCACATGGCTTGGTTTTTGCTCTGACATTCACTGTCAACTGTGGGGCCTTATATACACTACTGGTCAAAAGTTTGGACACACCTACTCATTCAAGGGTTTTTCTTTATTTTTACAATTTTCTACAATGTAGAATAATAGTGAAGACATCAAAACTGTGAAATAACACATATGGAATCATGTAGTAACCACAAAAGTGTAAACAAATCAAAATGTATTTTATATTTGAGATTCTTTTTTGCCTTGATGACAGCTTTGCACACTCTTGGCATTCTCTCAACCAGCTTCACCTGGAATGCCCTTCCAACAGTCTTGAAAGAGTTCCCACATATGCTTAGCACTTGTTGGCTGCTTTTCCTTCACTCTGCCGTCCGACTCATCCCAAACCATCTCAAATTGGTTGAGGTCGGGGGATTGTGGAGGCCAGGTCATCTGATGCAGCACTCCATCACTCTCCTTCTTGGTAAAATAGCCCTTACACAGCCTGGATGTGTGTTGGGCCATTGTCCTGTTGAAAAACAAATGATAGTCCCACTAAGCACAAACCAGATGAGATGGCGTATCGCTGTGGTAGCCATGCTGGTTAAGTGTGCCTTGAATTCTAAGTAAATCACAGACAGTGTCACCAGCAAAGCACCCCCACACTATAACACCTCCTCCTCCATGCTTTACGGTGGGAAATACACATACGGAGATCGTCCGTTCACCCACACCGCATCTCACAAAGACACAGAGGTTGGAACTGAAAATCTCAAATTTGGACTCCAGACCAAAGCACAAATTTCCTCCGGTCTAATGTCCATTGCTCATGTTTCTTGGCCCAAGCTAGTCTCTTCTTCTTATTGGTGTCCTTTAGTGGTGGTTTCTTTGCAGCAATTCGACCACGAAAGCCTGATTCCCACAGTCTCCTCTGAACAGTTGATGTTGAGATGTGTCTGTTACTTCAACTCTGTGAAGCATTTATTTGGGCTGCAATTTCTGAGGCTGGTAACTCTAATGAACTTATCCTCTGCAGCAGAGGTAACTCTAGGTCTTCCATGCCTGTGGCGGTCCTCATGAGAGCCAGTTTCATCATAGAGCTTGATGCTTTTTGCGACTGCACAGTTCTTTAACTGTTCCGTATTGACTGACCTTCATGTCTTAAAGTAATGATGGACTGTAATTTCTCTTTGCTTATTTGAGCTGTTCTTGCCATAATATGGACTTGTCTTTTACCAAATAGGGCTATCTTCTGCATACCCCCCCACCTTGTCACAACACAACTGATTGGCTCAAACACATTAAGAAGGAAAGAAATTCCACAAATTAACTTTTCAGAAGGCAAACCTGTTAATTGAAATGCATTCCTGGAGGTGACTACCTCATGAAGCTGGTTGAGAGAATGCCAAGAGTGTGCAAAGCTGTCATCAAGGCAAAGGGTGGCTATTTGAAGAATCTCAAATATAAAATACATTTTGATTTGTTTAACACTTTTGTGGTTACTACATGATTCCATATGTGTTATTTCATAGTTTTGTAGAATGTAGAAAATAGAAAATAGTAAAAAATTAAGAAAAACCCTTGAATGAGCAGGTGTTCTAAAACCTTTGACCGGTAGTGTAGATAGGTGTGTGCCTTTCCAAATCATGTCCAATCAGTTGAATTTACCACAGGTGGAATCCAATCAAGTTGTAAAAACATCTCAAGGATGATCAATGGAAACAGGATGCACCTGAGCTCAATATCGAATCTCATAGCAAAGGGTCTGAAACGTATGTAAATAAGGTATTTCAGTTTTTTATTTTTAATAAATTAGCAAACATTTCTAAAAACCTGTTTTCGCTTTGTCATTATGGGATATTGTGTGTAGATTGATGAGATTGTATTTTATTTAATCCATTTTAGAATAAGGCTGTAATGTAACAAAATGTGGAAAAAGCCTAGGGGTCTGAATAGTTTCCGAATGCACTGTATATGGGATTGATGATTGTAGGGGAGTTAGGGCAATATTCTATGTTTTTTTAATGCTCCACCTGTTGATTTCAGATAGTACCATAATAATATCTGTAAGGGGTCTTGCTTTACACAAAGCATGAGTCTAATCTAAAAATAAAAATTACTCATTAACATCTTTATGGTGATCATAAATCTTTATTAACTTCAATGAGTACATTCACATTGTACAATAATTGGTGTCTGGAGATAAGTGTAACATTGTGAATGTGTGGCATTTCTAGGACTTATAAAAGGCAGCGAGGCAGACAGTAATAGATGTAAGAAATTCAGATAAAACAGTGGCAGAGAGATGGGCAGGCAGACGGCAAGCGGGCAGGCAGACGGGCAGGCGGGCAGACAGGCAGACAGATGAGAAGTCAGACGGACAGGCAGACAGGCAGGCAGACGGGCAGGCAGACAGATGGGCAGACGGGTAGCAGGCAGACAGACGAGAAGTCAGACAGTCAGGCAGACGGGCAAGCGGGCAGGCAGACGGGCAGGCAGACGAGAAGTCAGACAGGCAGACAGACGGACGGCCTCAGTGTGCTTGCTAGAGGGAGTTTTTGAGGAGCTCTGTAGTAATCTACTTCAATAGTGGGTTGCCCTGGGAGGTAAGACACGCAGAGTTAAAAGCAGGAACAAATCCCCCTCCATATGTGGCCTTATTTCTCTCCCTCCCTCTGACTGACAGTCATTGTACTGAAATAAGAGACTGCAAGACTGCCCGAAGGGATAAAACCTCCATTGATTCTGATGCAATTTAAGGCAGGCAGGTTACAAACTTGTGCATCCACCGAAAAAGGAAAGGGCTTCGGAATTGGTATTCTGAAAGGTGTTTGGAGTGGTGTGCACCACAGTGGCAGTGTTGCATTTGGGGGATCGATACTGGCCTCTTTTGGCTGGATGTAGAGCAGAGTGGAGAACATACAGTGGGGGAAAAAAGTATTTAGTCAGCCACCAATTGTGCAAGTTCTCCCACTTAAAAAGATGAGAGAGGCCTGTAATTTTCATCATAGGTACACGTCAACTATGACAGACAAATTGAGATGTTTTTTTCCAGAAAATCACATTGTAGGATTTTTTATGAATTTATTTGCAAATTATGGTGGAAAATAAATATTTGGTCACCTACAAACAAGCAAGATTTCTGGCTCTCACAGACCTGTAACTTCTTCTTTAAGAGGCTCTTCTGTCCTCCACTCGTTACCTGTATTAATGGCACCTGTTTGAACTTGTTATCAGTATAAAAGACACCTGTCCACAACCTCAAACAGTCACACTCCAAACTCCACTATGGCCAAGACCAAAGAGCTGTCAAAGGACACCAGAAACAAAATTGTAGACCTGCACCAGGCTGGGAAGACTGAATCTGCAATAGGTAAGCAGCTTGGTTTGAAGAAATCAACTGTGGGAGCAATTATTAGGAAATGGAAGACATACAAGACCACTGATAATCTCCCTCGATCTGGGGCTCCACGCAAGATCTAACCCTGTGGGGTCAAAATGATCACAAGAACGGTGAGCAAAAATCCCAGAACCACACGGGGGGACCTAGTGAATGACCTGCAGAGAGCTGGGACCAAAGTAACAAAGCCTACCATCAGTAACACACTACGCCGCCAGGGACTCAAATCCTGCAGTGATAGACGTGTCACCCTGCTTAAGCCAGTACATGTCCAGGCCCGTCTGAAGTTTGCTAGAGTGCATTTGGATGATCCAGAAGAGGATTGGGAGAATGTCATATGGTCAGATGAAACCAAAATATAACTTTTTGGTAAAAACTCAACTCGTCGTGTTTGGAGGACAAAGAATGCTGAGTTGCATCCAAAGAACACCATACCTACTGTGAAGCATGGGGGTGGAAACATCATGCTTTGGGGCTGTTTTTCTGCAAAGGGACCAGGACGACTGATCCGTGTAAAGGAAAGAATGAATGGGGCCATGTATCGTGAGATTTTGAGTGAAAACCTCCTTCCATCAGCAAGGGCATTGAAGATGAAACGTGGCTGGGTCTTTCAGCATGACAATGATCCCAAACACACGGCCCGGGCAACGAAGGAGTGGCTTCGTAAGAAGCATTTCATGGTCCTGGAGTGGCCTAGCCAGTCTCCAGATCTCAACCCCATAGAAAATCTTTGGAGGGAGTTGAAAGTCTGTGTTGCCCAGCGACAGCCCCGAAACATTACTGCTCTAGAGGAGATCTGCATGGAGGAATGGGCCAAAATACCAGCAACAGTGTGTGAAAACCTTGTGAAGACTTACAGAAAATGTTTGACCTGTGTCATTGCCAACAAAGGGTATATAACAACGTATTGAAAAACTTTTGTTATTGACCAAATACTTATTTTCGACCATAATTTGCAAATAAATTCATAAAAAATCCTACAATGTGATTTTCTGGATTTTTTTTCTCTCATTTTGTCTGTCATAGTTGACGTGTACCTATGATGAAAATTACAGGCCTCTCTCATCTTTTTAAGTGGGAGAACTTGCACAATTGGTGGCTGACTAAATACTTTTTTCCCCCACTGTACTTGTCACACAGCTGCTCTCTGACAGACAGGGCTGAAGGGGCTGAAGGTGGGCATTCTGCTGCAGATGAAACACAGGTTCCTAATCCAACTTTCCACAGGAAACTGTTCACTCCCAGGGCATCTATATTCTCATGTTAGCCCTGCCCTCCTTCAGTAATTGGGGTGGAAGGGGAGAGCAGGTTGGAGGTTGTGCAGGAGTCTACTTATTTAGGTGTACTGTAGCTGAAAACCATTTGCTGACTATCTCTGAAATGTGAACAGCATGGTGAGGTTAAACCATATATTTCTGTTCCTTGGTGCATGGTAGTCTTCAATTCCCTCTCTTTCACCAGCTATTGTCTCGCAAACATGGGAGTAACAAGTAATTTGGAGCACACAGAAGGTGTACTGTACATATTGATTTGTCATGTCATAGTTCTCCATTTGCTGATAATAACTGTTGTTTTAAAGTTGAAAATTATAAATGAATGACATCCAGTACTTACAGTATATTGAGTAATCTTATTTTATTTGATCAACAGTCAAAGAGCGTCCCTACTTTGCTAAATGAGTGTTGTAGTTCCCAGTAGGGTTGGGTTGTGGGGGCTGTCAGATGTTTGTGTGCGATGCTGCTTACTTGACTGGGGAGTTAGAGTGTTCCTGGGTGGGAAGGAAGGCAACAGACAGACACCGTATCTCTCCTTACAGCCGTCACTCTTGATTGATGTAACCTGTCATGTGCTAAACATATCTATTTTTCCTCACACCCGTACCATATGTTAAGGGGAAGACTGTAGGCAAACACGCTGTTGAGCTCTGTGCTACACTGCTCTCTCCCCACTTTCTCTATGGCTCCTTGATCTGCTCAGGCTCCCCAGGTTTGGTTTAGAAGTTGGGCTGTGTTATACCTGAATGTCAATGCTGCTTTTTACTGAGAGAGAAGGGGGTGACTTTCAGATGTGTTCTGCACACATCAGTGGTAGAGAGCAGCAGAGAAACAGTAAATATTAAGTAGCCTAGTAAGGTATGAAAGCACTGGCTCTCCCTCTGCTCCTTGGGGGTAAGACCTGGTTCTGTTTTTCTCATTTTGCTCAAATTAGTATGTTGGACCGCTATTAATGAAGATTTGATAAAGCTTGGCCCAGTGTCTCACCAGTGCATGTTTTATGTATTTCACCACGTCGTTGCTGCTGCTGCTGAATTCCTGTCTGGTTTTCACTTTTCCCTCTTTCTTTATTCATGGCAGAACAGAGTTCTTGCTGTTTTGCTTGGCACTTACCTGTTTATTAAAGTTCCAATGCAGCAGTTTTTATGCGTAACAACTAAGTACCTTACTGTAATAGATTTCCATAAAAAAAAATATTTTTAGTAAAACGCTATTATTTCTCAACAGTGGTGGAAAAAGTACCCAATCGTCATACTTGAGAAAGATACCTTAATAGAAAATGACTAAAGTAAAAGTGAACGTCACCCAGTTAATACTACTTGTGTTAAAGTCTAAAAGTATTTGGTTTTAAATATACTTAAGTATCAAAAGTAATTGCTAAAAATATACTTAAATATCAAAAGTATAAGTAGATATAATGTCAAATTCCTTATATTAAAAAACAATTGTCTTGTTTTTTTGCAGATTGACAGGGGTACACTTCAACACTCAGAAACTATTTACAAATGAAGCATTTGTGTTTAATGAGTCCGCCAGATCAGATGCAGTAGGGATGAGCAGGGATTTTCTCTTGAGAAGTGTGAATTGGACCATTTTCCTGTCCTGTTAAGCATTCAAATTGTAACGAGGGCTTTTGCATGTCAGCGAATGTATGGAGTAAAAAGTACACTATTTTCTTTAGGAATGTAGTGAAGTAAAAGTAAAAGTTGTCAAAAATATAAATAGTAAAGTGAAGTACAGATACCCCAAAAAAACTACTTAAGTAGTACTTTACACCACTGTTTCTCAAGCAAGACATTTGCTAGGACTGTCTGGGAGTAGTCTGAGTGGGGACGGGGAAACTGAAAACTAGCTGTTATTGGCAGAGAGGTTTGGAACTCTCTTTGTTATTGTCTATTCACCAATTTACCACATGGTGATGCCACCATGGAAAGCCAAAACTCCCGCCCATGCAAACCTGCTGATTAGAAGGTCCTGTGTAAATTGTATTTTTAACCAGCTACTATTAGGAAATAACGCTGATTAAATTTTTTATTTTTTTACAGTGTTAGTTTCATCAGCTGTTGTACAATATGATATAAAACACAGGAAAAACTTAATTTTGATTGCACTAGGCCTTTAAATGGCAATGCTCTCTCTCTGGACTGGCTAGCTAGCTAACAAATGTAGCTACACACAATAATACCAAAGTCAGTATCAGCATGTGAAGTAGCTAGCTATCTGTAAAATCACCGAAACAAACTGCATGATCATTTTAGGAGTCTATCACACCGAGTTCAACATGCAGTTAGTCTCTGCCCAGAGCGAGTGCAGAGTATGTTGCTGTGGCAACAACGGCCCTTTCCTACGTTTCCCACAGACACACAGGGCACATTGCAAGATCGTACTTGAAGGAGAAACTGAGTTGAATAATTTGGTAGACTGTTTAGATTGAACACATCTAATGGATGGATGTGTTCTAGACAAGTATGCCTATACCATCTATTGGCTGATTTGGCAATCTGGAGCGCAGGTAACTGTTTTGAAAAGTGTTATGAAATATGATAGTGTGTTATCCCCTATCTCCGGTGACGAGAACCATGTAGCTATGACGCGTTCCTACACAATTTCCTGATTTCACAGACGGACCACTTAGAAGTTGAAATCATGGGGGGAAATGTTATTTTACCCAACGATAGAACATAGTCTTTCATTAAATTGACAAGAGTTTCATAATTTTCATGGGGTTGGATTATCCCTTTAATAGAATAATAAGAAAGAGAGTTCCATACTCCTATTACCTTGCATTTGAATATCAATATGCAATGTTTGATACAAACCTATCAGGTCGTGTTTTCCTCTTGTTTCCTGTGCTCCATGACACATTATGAAATGATGGTTCTTTATTTGGCGTGTGTCAGTCTAGTTATATGATGTGGATTTGTGGCAGCAGAAATTTGAGAAGTCATTATTCACCCTATTCCCAATATAGTGTACTACTTTTGATCCGGGCCCTTAGGGATCTGGTCAAGAGTAGTGCACTATATAGGGAATAGGATACCATTTGGGACACATTCACAGAGAGGCCCAAGGTTGTCAGGTGGTGCAGGTGAATATTGACGCAGAGGATTCATTACACTCCATATTAATCACCAGGTAATTCTGAAGTATTGCCTTCATCACTCATCAGAGCTTTGCTTTATTCAGCTCCCAGGCTTGCATCCCAAATGGCACTCTATTCCCTATATAGTGCACTACTTTTGACCAGAGCCCATAGGGTACCTATCCACACTATATAGAGAAAAGGGTGCCATTTATGACGCAGCCCCACACCTTCTAGCACCATAATCACTCTGTTTCTCACAACCGCTTATTGTGAGAGCTTTTATACATCAGTTAGATAATGAATTCAACATCATGAATGTGTGGACTCTTTGTAAATGAAGAAATTCAGGTTGACTTTTTAACAAATAGACAAGTATCTTACAAATACTTTATTCACCCACCACTGCACAATATAAACAGGGACCTGTTGAGAAGGCAAAATATACTTTATGAGCATGGCAACATGCTCCAAACATTCACATTTATTGTAAAAAGAAAATGACAACAATAACAGCAACAACAACAACGTTTATATTATGTTGGCAGCATCAGAAATCACTTTTTGAAATTAGCCCGACTTTAATTACTAGATCCCACTAATGGAGTCTGTACAAACACAGTTTAATTAGAGTGTAGCATTGTTTTAGCACCCAGGACCAGCTATTGTAAATCATCCCTAATCACACTGAAAAGCCCATTGGCGGCACCAATGCAAAAGGAAGTGAGTGGAACAGAGAAAGAGAAAGCAGTATATGAAGGAGAACTGGAATTCAACTTTAGTATATTGCAGTATATTCAACTCCAGTATATACTCGTAATATGAGGATTATGTGTTCTATTAGATGCTTGATTCTGTTCTATGATATCTTAATTATTTCACTGATCATGAGAGTGGTCAGTATGACTCATCATTTACAGCTGTTTTAAAAAAGATGAATAATGAACAGTACCCAATATCTTTTCCAGGTATATGAGTGTCCCATGGTCAAATCGTTTTATTGCAAGGTAACAAAATCATGACAATGAATGCCTTGCTGTAAATAACACAGCATATGTTGGGCTTGGCAACCTATACATATAAAATATCAGAGATGACATGATCAGAGCTATGATGCAAACATCTGGTGTGAACGCCGTGAACGGTGAATCAGTGTTTACCAGTGGAGGCTCCTCAGAGGCGGAAGGGGAGGCCCATCCTACTCATTAAATGTTATAAAAATAAAAATAAAAGTTAAATACTAAAAGTATTCATATGTCACCAAATAACTGATTAAAACAAAATGTAGCCTCAACAGCACCCTCTATGGTACTACCATGGTGTAGCTGGAAGACAGTGAGTCGTTGACTCAAAGAGAGAGAAAGACAATAGTTGAACAGTTTTGAACTAACTATTTTCTTAAAAAATTAAGGAGAAGCAGCAGAGAGAGAGAGAGCTAGCTATATTTTGATGTATTTTTTTTTCTTAGTTTACGTTTAACTTACTTAGCTAATGCAGCTAATTTAGCCTACTCACCAACCTGACTCAGAGAGGAATGCTATTTATGTTTGCTAGCTGGCTAAGGCTATCCAACACTGCAACTCATCCAAGTTAAGGTAAGCTTTCAGTTTTATTAATTTATTGCCACTGGGGCCCGCCGGTGTAACTGCTAAATGGATTGCTGTACACTACACTGTTTCATGCGTGATTGTACACATGGATTGGATTGTGGGTTTACTAGCACATTAGTTCTAGTTAGTTGACTATAACGTTAATATGGTGACAACAATGTAGACTGTGTAGCGGTTAGTGGTTATGGTATGAAGGTCTGGCTTGGAGAGGTATTTGTTGCTGGTCACAGACAGCTGTTGAGTTGTGCACTGAAGTCCACAAGCAAAGGTTAAAGGTGAGAGGAGAGCGTGTAGATGCGAGAAGGAATTATACAACGAGCAAAGTGATGATGCTGTATGTGGCTGCTATAAAAGCGAACTGTGTGTGCGGGTGATCAGGGGTGTATTCATGCCGCTGATTCTGTTACAAAACATTTCTTAAACAGAAGCAAACGTAACGAAACGGGGAGGGACCTACCTGAATTTGTTTCAATAGAAACTCTAGTGTTAGTTGCAAAACAGAACATTTTGCAACTGTTTGGACTAATGATTACACCCTAATGATTAATTAGATGCAGGCAAGAATGTGCAAGGCGGTATTGAAGGTGTCACTGTCTGTCACCTTCATTACTCCAATTTGTCTCTCGACCTGGGCACCTACGTTATAAACTTTAATTTGTAGGTGGTAGCAACCTCATGATGGGTATTATGTAGGGCAAATTCGAGTATCATGTAATAGCCTAACCCTATCCATGTTACATTGAACTGGGTGAATGGAATATGAATGACAGTCATCCAATATGCTGTAATAATTTAGAAATAAGGCAATGCTCATAAAAAAAGAAAATTGTCCTCCCTAATCTTGAACGGCACGAACCGCCACTGGTGTTTACCCACCAATTTTTCTCACCAGTAGATGTGTAACCCAGCTACTGTGCCTCAACATGCTCATTAGTGCAGTAGAAGTTCAACGTTTTCATTTATCAAATTGCAGACAGCAGACACTCTCTGAAATACTTGATATTAATAGATTAAAAGGCACCAGTTCCAGTTCATATTTACTAGACAACTTACCACTAATAAATAAAGCATAAGGTAAAAACACAAGCTATACATAAATAGATAGAAAAACAACAAATACAATATAGAAGAGACAATCTGCCTGGATTGGGAATGCTCAAAAGTTAGGGGCAGTGACGGGTCAATATGTTTGCCTATCCATGAGCTCTTGTAAGCTGAAGTAAACAATCAACAAACATTACAGACACATGGCCATAAGCTCAGGTGTAAACAAGAATTGTGTATTTATACAGTATGTTGAAGATAAGTAGGTGTAGCCGTTCACTGAAAAATGGATTACAGAATAGGCTTTCGCTTGTTTTTATTCTGCTGTTATAGACAAATCTTTCAATATTCTATTTTTTCCCCTTCTAGTCATTTCAGTTGTAGCCTTTAACATCCCTTTTTCTTCTTAGATATAGCCTGGTTTCCTATTAATTAATACTTTAGAGACTTGGGTCTGTTCTTGTCGCATATTGTCAGAAGTCCCCCAATTTCTTACATCATTAATGGATGCATTTAAAAGTGAATGTGTCTGCATGCCATACGCATCGTCACAGTTTATACATTCAAGGTACAGATTACGCATCGTTTCAATTTTTAGTAAAGCTAATGCACAGTGTTCTAAACCATTATATTTTACTAATCCTGGTCCATTTATGGCAACTTACGAGTTGAGACCTCTTATGTAGCGGGTGGATAGTCTGACTGCCCTACGTTGGTTCCACAGCTAGAGTTTAGGTTCCACAGTGAGCACCGCTCCCTCTCCCAGTGATGTCTTCCATCTAATGTCAATTGCCTCTACAATGCCTGCGTACTTATCTGCATCATTAAATTCAAATTTCCATAGAAGACCTGGTTGATTAAATGATTATTATCTTGACGCAGCAGTTTCTGATAGATATTGGCCTACAGTAGGTGAAGGGCTGATCCTGCAGAGTACAGGCGTACATTGTGGCTGTGCATCTGTGATTAAAGGATACGCCAAGTGAAAGCCCTTTCAAGGCCATACGTGGCTTTCGGCGACAATAATTACTTTACTATTAGAGCGGCACAGCGCTACTTCAAACAGAATCCCAACATTGCACTGCCAGACGAGATAGGATGAGGAAGAGATCAAAACCCTCCCGATTTGCCTTATCGGGGTGAGAGAGAGCTGTGTGGTGAAGTTACTGTATGGCTGCCTTCCAAATGGCACCCTATTCACTATAGCGTGCACTACTTCTGACCAGGGTGCCATTTTGGACACATCCTTTGTGTGTGTGTTGCAGTCCGCCCCTCTGCTTTCTCATATGGTCATAATGGCATGGACAGGATAGTGAGCACTGAGCAGGGTATTTTCATGCTACCCATGAAGCCTTGAGAGTTTGAGAGCATTTCAAGTGTTTAGCTGAATGTTACATGCATATGCCTTTATTTGCATGATTTCTTTCTGTGAAGTCACAACGCGTAACTAATTTAATGTAATTAGCTAGCTCATGAGACTTGATATATACACACACACACACAGACACCAGTTTTGGGCTCCGCTCCACAAAAAACTCACACAGCCTATAGAAATCGCACAGAACCCCACAGAATACTTCAGTAGCTACACAGCAGGAAATCACTGGTGAACAGAGCAACACAACACAGTTAACATATTCCTGTAGTGTTTGTTCCTGGACTGGTACCTTGTTTCTTTAGCGAGCGAGGCCACCCCGTCAGGCGTGACGAGGCGGTGATCTCTGTGTTGTTGTTTGGTTTCTGTGAGACCAGACTCGGCCCCATGCTACTCCTTGTAATTATTTGGCAGCTTGACTGGAATGCTGCCTGACATTTTCTATTCCCTTGCAAGCCTGGGAAATTGGAACAAAAGCATGCATTATTGCTCACTCTGTGCTGAGCGTATTGATTTGGATGTGTGTGTGTGGGTCTTGGTTCTTGGTAGAGAGCACCTTTTCACACCAAGAATAATTTTCTTCTGACTTTATTTCAGATGTACTGGCATAATATGATGAGCATGCGTGATCATTTTTTATATGCATTCATCCAACTACACTGTATACACAAAGTATGTCGAGACCCCTTCAAATTAGTGGATTTGGCTATTTCAGCCACACCCGTTGCTGACAGGTGCACACAGCCATGCAATCTCCATAGACAAACATTGGAAATAGAATGGCTTTACTGAAGAGCTCAGTGACTTTCAATGTGGCACCATCATATGATGCCACATTTCCAACAAGTCAGTTCGTCAAATTTCTGCTCTGCAAGAGCTACCCTGGTCAACTGTAAGTGCTGTATATTGTGAAGTGGAAACGTCTAGGAGCAACAACAGCTCAGCCACGAAGAGGTAGGCCACACAAACTCACAAAACGGGACCGCCGAGTGCTGAAGCGCTTAGCGGGTAAAAATCGTCTGTCCTTGGTTGCAACACTCACTACAGAGTTCCAAACTGCCTCTGGAAGCAATGTCAGCACAAGAACTGTTCGTCCGGTGCTTCACGAAATGGGTTTCCATGGCCGAGCAGCCACACAGAGGCCTAAAATCACCATGCGCAATACCAATCGTTGGCTAGAGTGGTGTAAAGCTCACCGCCATTGGACTCTGGAGCAGTGGAAACGCATTCTCTGGAGTGATGAATCACGCTTCATCATCTGGCAGTTGGGTTTGGTAGATGCCAGGAGAGCGCTACCTCCCCGAATGCATAGTAAAGCTTGGTGGAGGAGGAATAATGGTCTGGGGCTGTTTTTCATGGTTCGGGCTAGGCCCCTTAGTTCCAGTGAAAGGAAATCTTAACGCTACAGAATACAATGACATTCTAGACGATTCTGTGCTTCCAACTTTGTGGCAACAGTTTGGGGAAGGCCCTTTCCTGTTTCAGCATGACAATGCCCCCGTGCACAAAACGAGGTCCATACAGAAATGGTTTGTCGAGATCGGTATTGAAGAACTTGACTGGCCTGCACACAGCCCTAACCTCAACCCCATGGAACACCTTTGGGATGAACTGGAACGCAGACTGCCAGCCAGGACTAATTGCCCAACATCAGAGCCCGACCTCACTAATGCTCTTGTGGCTGAATGGACGGAAGTCACTGCAGCAATGTTCCAACATCTAGTGGCCTTCCCAGAAGTGTGGAGGCTGTTATAGCAGCAAAGGGGGGACCAACTCCATATTAAGGCCCATGATTTTGAAATTAGATGTTCGACGAGCAGGTCTCCACATACTTTTGGTCATGTAGTGTATGTCAAACCATAAATATTATACATTTATACCATGTCAAACGTCGAATTGAAAACATTATTGGAATTGTTGAATTCTATTTTCTTAATAGCAAGCTAGGAGTGATGGTTTGGTTATCTAAACTAGCAAGTCTGTTTGTTTGATTCCCAAGACAACTACTGTTGCTATCTAGTAAACTTTCTAGCTACTTCAGTGGATGTTGAACACATTTCTAATGCCAAATATGTTAAATTATAGCCATGGTATTAAAGGGATAATCAACTCGGGGTCCTATGTGTTCTCTGGAAAATAATGCAACTCCCGTGGAAGGACAGTTCCACTCTGCTAGCGCGCCATGGAACACAGCTTCCACGTCTTTCATTATATTCCAGAGAATGCATAGCTCCTCGTTGATTATCCCTTACGTAGTATAATGGATTCAAGTTCAAGTTGAGCAGCATATCTTTGCTTTTGACACATTTTGGCATTGTTGCTACTGGTGTGGTCAAATAAAATTGCAGTATAGTATTGAGTTACATCTCCCAAACTTTATGGGAAACAACATCTATCTCCTTTAGAGTTGTGTCGTATATGAAGATTATGACGTTGTTAATGTTTTTAAGTGGAACCGGAGAGGACGTTTATTTTAGTGTCAGAGGGAATGGTTTTAATGTGACACCCCGGATAGGACAGAGAAGTCTGTGTGTTGGAGACAGGGGATTGGACAGTAGAGGGAGCCACCCCTATCTTGGGAAGATTATATATACTGGGTAAAAAGCGAAGAAGAGGTTAGAGCGACCATTGCAATCTGGGAAGTCGCTCTCCGGGTGGTCATGACATCCGTCACTTATGCTGGAATCTTGTGATATGAATAAACTTATGATCAAAGGTTCAGTATGAGCAGACTCCTTTGTTTATCAGCAATAATTGCCAGCATTTACTCAATACTACAAATGGCATCACGAAAAGGGAAGGACTGCATCTCTTTGTTCCATTCATTGCCGCCAAGCTAACTCGTTCTGAAGTCATGGCCAGATAAGGGTGAGTTTTTTTTTCCTCACCGCTTTGGGAGTTTGTTAGTTTGGATGCTATTTGAGTGTGTACTGGAGAGATGTACCGTTAGGACCAATGTGTGCTTAATGTTGCTTTATTGCTGAGAACTAGGGGTCTGGCTAATCATTATAAAAAAAATTGTACTGGTAAACAGCGCAAAAGGGGGGAGAGCCTATAGATTGGCTATAGAGATGTGTTGCTTGAATAGGAAGTCAGGAACAATCGATGGAAGTGAATATTGCCAAGATATGTATACAAGTTAGGACATTGTGGATTTGATAAGCCCTCGGAACAAACGAGGCGACCATAGGGTGGGCCATAAATCCTAATAACGCATTCGGTGTGATTAGGTGTGTTCTGGGAACTCGGGTTTGGAATATACATTCTATTGATGTTACCTCTCAGCTGGTGGTTGACGAAGCATTTGTCTGAAGTAACCTCTCATAGAATATCCATAACTCACGGCAGCCTAAAGTTAAAAACAAAGAAAAAGTAATTTAAGGCGCAATGTCGGGTACATTGTTTTCATGCCACATGGTGCATACAGGCTAATGCTAATGCTAAATGCTAATATGCTGCATGCTAACATGTGACCTTAGAGGTCCACTGCGATGGAATAAAGCCTCTTAAATTATGTTTGTGTGTGTAGAATTTCGGGTCTATGTTTTGTGAGCGCTGTTAAATGTTGTTTGACTATGAGGGGAAAACGGAGGTACAGCAGGACTGTTAACTGTCTGTTTGGGTTGGGGAGACAGCTGAGAAGCTGCCGTCCATGGTGAAATCGTATGGTTAAATGTAATGCGCATGCGTGTGATTTTACTAAATTACAACACGTTTGATTTTACTACACTAGGTTACGACACGGGGGATTTTACGGCACTAGATTATGACACGTTTGATTTTACGGCACTAAAACTACAACACGAGGGATTTTACTAAAACTACAACAAGGGGGATTTTGGGTAAATGGGTCATACTTCTGTTACACTGCAGGGGGAGACAGAGACACAGACGAGGGAACAAAGAGGAGAGATTTTAACACGAATGGAATCTTCTAGTTGTTACATCGGCTGTTGGTTAAAGATGAAACTGTTTTTGTGACCTATTGAATTGATAAATGAGAGCGAGATGTTGACGGATTAAAAATAAAAATAATTAAATAAATAAAATAAAAATGTTATTGAGCTATTTGAATGCGATTCCTGAGTTGATTCTTAGAGCGAATGTGACTGGAGGAATATTGAATGCTGGAAATAACTCAGTGAATGTATAAACTTTAAATTCTTGTCTGTTTCTATGCTCTTTTGTCATATGAGAGGAACGATAGGACGAGAGGAGAGAAAGAGAGAGAAAGAGAGGAGGGGCTGGCGTGTACGTCACGTGACAAGGATCGAGTCAAAAAGGTTTTGGTACTGTTCTGTTTACAAAATCTTCCCCTACAGGATATTTGATGTTATGACAATTTCACAGAGGCTTGGCAACAGACTGATCAAGTTGAATAAAATTAGCATTTTGGAGTTTCTGTGCATCACTTGGGTTGATTAGGGTTGTGTTGGAAATCGAGTACTGACATTATTCTGTAAAATTAAGATAATTAGGTGCTTTTAGAGCAAGGGGGTTTATGGGTATTGTAGTGATTGTAGGGTTAGAGGGCTTTGTTTTTAGTATTGCTGTGAAGTTGACTACTTGCATTTACTTTCCTGATGGGTTGTGGTAAGATAGCCACTAATTGATAAATTGGTAAGATAGGATATAGAAATAAAAAATTGGTTTTAATTATTCATAATTTTTAATTGATTTTTTAATTGATTTTTTGTTTTAATTAATTAAAAAAAAGTGAATAAAATTTTTAATAGAATTTTTTTAATATTCATATTTTTGTTGATTGATTTAAAAATATATATATATATTTTTTTTTTTGGTTTAGGTTATATTAATAATTAAAGGGGGGAAGCCATAGGCTATATAGTCTAAAATAAAATAATTCACAATAAAGGAATATAAAAGGGCTGGTACAATGGGAAAAAGATATCAGGACTATGAAGGTAATTACACCTGTTGATATAGTTGAAAATATTAAACGTTGCAATACTATTAACTAAAGGGTATCTGGCAAATGAAACAAAAGTTGGCCTGACATTGAACAAACCATAGCTAGTAGAGGGAATCTTAACCCTGACGTCATCAACATAATGAAAGGGCTTCTGTCAAGTCATAAAGCAGATCAAAAGAAGGAAAAAAGGGAACTACGTGAAGAAAAGAGACCGAGAACTGGGTGTTCTTAAGTTGTCCTTCATTCTCAAACAAAAACTGATAAAAGATTCCAGCGATAAGATAAACAAAGGTATAGAGAAAATGCTAAAGGAAGAGAAGGCGACAGAAAAACTAATGGCAGAAGCTAGTACACCTTTCTCACATACGGATTCAGCAAAAAGACCTCCACCTTATGAGAAGGAAGTAGAGCTTAGGGATGTTTATCCTCAGCTTCCAGTGATCATCCAGGAGGGTGATTATTGCATCAGAGATGAAGATGAACGAATAATAGATAGAGGACAAGCAGAAACGACCAGAAAGATGAATCCAAAACTCCAGAAGTAAGAAAAACCGAGATGTCTGGAAACTAAGAGAAGAATACAGTGAGGCCAAGGAAAAAGGCCAATAGTAAGAAGATGATGGAAGATGATATTTCGAGGACAGAACTTAGAATATAAGCTGTTGAAGAATACTGATATGACAACAAGAAGAAAGAACAGGACGAAGAAACTCTCAGAAAACTCAATCAAATACAACTGAAGGAGAAGAAACAAGCTTTGGTTATGAAGAATCAGAGTGAACCAAATCAACAATCACTGCTACAGCTTCAACTGAACAAGGTCAAATGCAATTGTACCAGCCACCAAGGGCGGTACCAGTTGTTTCATATCCACAGCCAGTTTCTGGACAGACACAGAATTGGAGAGGAAGAGGACGAGAAGGCGTAGAAGGAGGAGGAAGATTTCAGCCACACTTCCAGCAACTTTCAGAAGAGTGTTATAATTGTGGACAGGTTGGTTACTTTACCTGTGAGTGCAATGGGCCAGGAGGAAACAACAGAGGAAATTTCTGAGGAAGATAAAGGAGCAAGTGAAGATCACCTGTTCTCCAGGTGAACCCTTAAAGGAACAAGGATTCTAGAGTGCCTAGAAGATACGAAGGGGGGTGTCAGCTGATAGCATCGATTAGAGAAGAAGAGAAAATATCTAACAATTGAAGTAAAAACAAAGGACTAGGAGAGGTGAATAGTGGAAAAGCTTTTATCTGTGTTCAGCCTAAAGAGGTTAAACATCTCATTATGTAAAATTAACTAATTAGGATAGGGATTTGAGGTAGTAAAACAGCTAATTACTCTTAAGGAACCAATTGAGCTCTGCTATAAAAAATCAAGGAGAAATTAAAATAGACATACTAATATTAGAACATATACCTATTGCATTGTTGGAAAGAGATGCATTGTGTAAATTGAACTGTACAATAAGATGTACACTAGACGACTGTCTGGTAGAGGATTTTAAAAGAGTAGGGTTTTTGGGAATCTATTAGACTGCCTATTAGACAATCTGTCTGAAAAATAAAGTTAAAAGGGGTGACTGTTATTCTGGGTTACATTCCTACACCAAGAGATTTCAGGCTAGGCTAAAAGATGTTTAGTCGTTTGCCAAGTCTGTGTGTAAAGAAGTCAGAAGCAGGTGGGGACTTCCCAATCACATATTCTAAAAATTAGTGGTAAAGGATTTTGTGAATAAATCAGTGGAAAAAGGTTTTTAAAGGTTAGGAGAAAAGATTAGATTAAAAAAGTTAGGAGAACTAGGGTTGAAGGAACTCTAAGACAGTAAGCTAAGTTTCAAAGTTAGTAGTAAGAGAGAGAGAACAGTGGTGAAGGACATTTTAGAGTTTAGTGGGAAGATAGATATGGTAGGAGTTTAGATCTGTTAGGAGCAGATGCATTGAGAAAGTATGCGTTGCTGAATGATAAGAGAAGATTGAGGGTGATTGAGTATCTATATTTACAGTTCCCAGCAGGAAGATCAAGGTAATTGTAGGTGTATTTTTTATAATCAAAAGTTTGAAAGTCAGGGATTAGAGGTAGGACTGAGAGTTTAAAAAAAAGTGACACTAGTGGTGATAGAGGGAAATACAAGTAAGGAGTTAAAAGTCTTAGGGAAAATAGATGAAGTAACAATAATGACATTAACACTTCAGTATATTAAAACAACAGTGAGAAGCAATTTAACTCTTTCAACATTGATAGTTATTAAAGCCATAAATATATCGCATTTGATTATAAGGGAACCAATAGCTCCAGCACCAATTTTAGGGGGAAAAAGACTGTTATTAGGGTTAGGATGGGGACGTTCCTCCCACATGGAGAGATAATTATGGAGAAGAAGTATTGTTATCAGGACCAGAAGTAGAAGCTGTTGCACCTAGTCAAAGGAGGTATAGTTTGTACAACGATATGAAGTGGAAGATGGTTATGAGTGATTGTTCATTTATTTTGCGTAATGTTACAGAGAAAGATCAGGGAGAATATATGTGTACTTATCTAGTGCAAGCATTAAAATTTGTTCCGGTTAAGAATTATTGGTTAAAAGGCTATGTAATTCGTAAAGTGACGCTTATAATGGAAGAGTTGAAGTCTGTTGAAGCTTCCACAGTCACCGAAGGAGTTCAGGAGAAGTATATTACAGTAGCCACTCCAACAGTAAATAATACACAGAGAATATTGGTAGCTTTCCCACTAGAAGTAGTTAAGGGTGTTAATACATCAACTAAATCAACTACTTTAATGGTAACTTTGAAAGGGATTAATGGTGCGACGGCAATGACAAATGTAGGAAGTATGACACCGACACCGACAACAACTTTTCTGAAATTAAAGGGGGTAGCAAGAGGGACTCAGGGGTTTATGGTACGGATGGAGAGTGCTGTCAATGATAGTAAGGATAGGGTTAAAATAGGAGAGCAGATAGTGGTAGAGAACAATATAGATTCATCTGAAATAGTGAAGGATACTATCATGGAGGTATAGGATGAGGTCTTTGATTTTAATGACAGACAAGGAGAGGTATCTGATCAGTACCGCTCGTTAGGGAAGAGAGAAACTAAATGGAAGGCATATGGTTTGATTCTTCTGTTGTGAAAATTAAAGATGGATGGGCAGGTAGGAATCTTTGGTTCCAGCAGCTAGCTCATTCTGTAAGATCAGGGAGGAATCTTGAGGGTCCATGTCTGTTGAGAATTCCAGCACCAGACACGTGGGGTTCGACCTCTATCGAGTATGTGTCAATCTTATGCTTTGTCATGGCTGTTGTATCAGCAACAATCATTAACAGATAAAATAATGTCGTTGTCAAAACATTTGTTTAAGCCTAGGTTTAGGTGTTCTTGGTTAAATGAATTAACTTATGTGAATTTGTTAGATGGGAAGGAAAATCAGGTAACAGCGAACCCTGAAGCATTGGAGGTGAAACCAGTGAGGGCTAAAAGTTGGTTTTGTTCTAATAAAACATATGATGTAAGGGGTATGTTTATGGGAATATCAGATTGTGATGATTATATGATGACTTTGGGTAAGCATTAACATAAGGTTAGTAATGAGAAATATAATGTTACTTTTTATGTTCCAGTTAGTAAGAAGAGCAGGACTTTGATGGTGAAAGATTAGCTTTTGCCTGGCAATGTGACTAATGGGAATTTTAGAGATATTTGGAGGGTTTGTGGTGATAAAGCGTATATATTCTTACCCTATGGATGGACAGGATGTTGTTACATGTCAACGTTGAAGCTTCCATATGAGGCTTTTACCATTAAAAGAGGGGTAGCACCGGACACAGATAAATCTGAATCTAGGTTTGGAAATAGGGTGAAAAGGGACATGGCGACATTTCATAGTCTTGAAGCCTATCATTGGAGGATAAGTCTAAGAGAGAAGGGGGACTTTTTCCATGGTATGGTGTAACATTTTTGGCAGATCATATTGATAATATTAGCTATACTTTGATTCCAGATAGTTCAGATAGTATCACTATGCGTTGAAGAATATAAGGGATGCGTTTGGTAGATCTGAAGGAGCTGGATGGTCAGCGAAGACTTGGTTGCAAGATCAGTTAGGCCCAGTAGGAGCAGTGATGGATTCGATTTTAATGGCAGTTTTGATAGCACTGTGTGTGATGTTTGTAATTTGTTACTGACCTTTGAGAAAGCTATGATATTGAGATAGGTTGGAGTAGTGATGCCTGGAGACAACACTCAGATGCCGTTATTGACTGTTCCTGATCTGGATGAAGAGGGACAAGTGGGACTGGATGGAGTATTGATGATAAATATCCTTTTTGATTTTTTGATCATTTTTCCAAAAAAAAATCAATATTAGTGTGATTTTAGTATGATGTTATGAATCAAAGGGGGGAAGTGTATGAATGAATCACATTATCCTATTTCATTATTCTATCATTTATAGTGATTCATATATCATTTTATATATCATTTTTATATTCTTAGTTGATATTGATTTTTAATTTGAAAATGTTGTTTTGCAAAAGATACTGTTTGGTCTTTTCTTTTCTTCCAGAAGCATTTGGGGGAATATGTGGAGATTGAAATACTCAAACAAGGACAATATGAAGGGACAATATGAAAGGACAATGACTGGAGGAGATGGAACAAGGAAGGTGTGGAAAGATTCCGATTCCATCATCAACGATGCATTGGAAGAAGAGACTACGGGGGAGATGAAGTGTAGTGGACTACATTCCAGTGTCTGCAATGAAATATAGACATATTTGCATGTGTAATACATAATTTGTGTCATATTCTTAGGTATTAATTTTTGTAGAAGGATATTTGATGTTATTGAATACATGTGGGGATCTTAGATGTTTTTGTTTATTTCGTGAATGCTTAGGGACAGGGAGTCTAGGCAGGGATAGAGATTCACTATAGGGTCCGATGGGTTGACCAGCCTTAGAGTGGACATTTTTTGGATAGTATTTTGTTTGCTGGGGCTTACATGTGTATTTAATTGCATCATAGTTTCAAATGCATTGATAAAGATTTATGAATTCATCGGGAGTACCTAGGTGGTTGCCTGGGGCAGAGGGACCGTGAGAGAATTTTACTGTCTTGATTGATGGATGGATTTGGAACGAAGGTTGCCAGACAGTTTTTCGCTCTCACACTCCATAAAGATTTGTTCATATTTCATAGTAATGTATTCACACTTCATAAACATTTATTCATATTTCATAGAAAGGTATTTACACTCCAGAGGGAAATGTTTTTGGTTTAATGTTAAAGATACTCAATAAAATAAATTGTTACTTGTCATAATCCTATTCTGTTTGTTTTCGAGACTGTTTAGTCTCGAAGGGGGGAATGTCGTATATGAAGATTATGACGTTGTTAATGTTTTTAAGTGGAACCGGAGAGGACGTTTCTTTTAGTGTCAGAGGGAATGGTTTTAATGTGACACCCCGGATAGGACAGAGAAGTCTGTGTGTTGTAGACAGGGGATTGGACAGTAGAGGGAGCCACCCCTATCTTGGGAAGATTATATATACTGGGTAAAAAGCGAAGAAGAGGTTAGAGCGACCATTGCAATCTGGAAAGTCGCTCTCCGGGTGGTCATGACATCCGTCACTTATGCTGGAATCTTGTGATATGAATAAACTTATGATCAAAGGTTCAGTATGAGCAGACTCCTTTGTTTATCAGCAATAATTGCCAGCATTTACTCGATACTACAGTTGCAACCTCAATGTCCACTGATATTCACACTGAACATACTGAAGGTCAGTGGAGGAACAAGAGTTCATTTGCAGGGTTCTTTTGCAGTACAATAGTGTATGGACTATGGAGAGTGAACCCATGGGAAGTATGTTAGTGATTAATTCATCAGTGAAGGTCTTCTACTCTCCTTGTGTGTGATGTGACAAGCTGAGACGAGCACAGACAGTCGGGACATCATGACCTGGGCCAGTCAGGGACACCTACTTCTACTTATATCAATCCCAGGAAAGAGACAACTTTCTACTTATATCAACACAAGGAAATAGACAACTTTCTCTTTGGCTGCATAAATGTGTTTGTACATAATGCTCTTTGTTTCTATCCCCTGCTATCCCCCTCAGCCTTCCCTCTCTTCGTTACTTTTCAATCCTCCACATTGGTTCTCCCTTATCTTCTTGAATAACACTGTTGTTGTTTTTTGGTTTAATGTATGCCTTTGTCTGAATTGAGAATTGAGACTGGACTGGAGGTCGTCGGGTGCGGTTGTGTCTCTCTCTGGCGGGAGGTAAGCTTGGCTTATATGGTGTCGAGTAAAGCTTAAACCATATATTTAGATTGTAGTTAGGTATTGTAGGTAGTTTATCTAGGTAGTTATCGTAGGTTATCGTAGGTTATTGTAGGTAATTATTGTAGGTAAGTATATTATTCGGCTGAGCCCGGTGAAGCACGAGGCTAGCTAACCCACTACCTGGACTAGCTAGCGGGTAGCTACTGGTAACTATTAGCAACTGTGGATAGTTGTTTCCAATGTTATTTCACGCTTAAGAGTACCTATAATTATGCCAGTTAGCTGCCTACCACTCAGCTGTTTTTCTAACCTCATTATCTGAAGCGTTAACGTTAGGTAGTTAGTAGCTACTGTACTCGAAATGTAGCTAGCCTGTTGCTACCTGGATAGCTAACTAGACAATAGCTGGAACGACCTAGCGAACAGACGCGAACTGGCTGAATCGATTCAGTGAATAGCTTTGCACTTAACTGGCTAACAGTAGCTACTAAGGGTAAGTTATAACCTACATTTGTGTTTCGTTTTTTCATAATGGTAACCAGAGTCGTTCAAGGGAATTCGGGACATGGGTGACTAGTTAATGTTAGCTTGGCTCTCTCTGTGTGTTCGTGCCGTGGGAGGAGGGTTTTTTTCGTTGGCAGAGAGCAATGGCTAGCTAGTATGCTAACTATTCTAGCTAACTAACTGGCTGAATAAGTTTACGACGGACTCACTCAAACTGTCAAAACTAACCCAAAACTTTACACAACGTAAGACACGGACACAAATGATCTGCTTGGCGTGTTAACACACTGGTGGTTTGTTGTAACCGAGTATTGGTGCTAAACCGTGTTATTGGAGCCTGGCATGCTAGTTGGCTATGGCGTCATAGGATTCGGTGCCCTGGACGGTTTTCACGGAAGAATACTGTACCAAGTTAGCTTCCTGAATAAACTAAGTTAGTCTATTCCTAGAAAACATTGAACCACTGTAGTTTACAACAATTATAATTTCTAAAGTGGAAGTTGGGAGAGTTATATTTGAGTGTTTCAGTGAAACGTAAGTGAGGGAGGCCCCGCTCTCTCGCTTTCCCAGATGTATAGTTAATTTCATTTGCATTATTGTAGCCATTTTCTGTAGCCAGTCAACTATGCGTCTGTCTATCCCTGTTCTCTCCTCTCCACACAGGCTATACAAATGCCTCACACCACGTGGCTGCTGCCACTCTAACCTGGTGGTCCCTGAACGCACGACCCACGTGGGGTTCCAGGTCTCCGGCAGCCTCTGGAACTGCCGTTCTGCGGCCAACAAGGCAGAGTTCATCTCAGCCTATGCTACCCTCCAATCCCTCGACTTCTTGGCGCTGACGGAAACATGGATTACCACAGAAAACACTGCTACTCCTACTGCTCTCTCCTCGTCTGACCATGTGTTCAAGCATTACCCCGAGAGCATCTGGTCAGTGGGGTGGTGGCACAGGAATCCTCATCTCTCCCAAGTGGACATTTTCTCTTTCTCCCCTGACCCATCTGTCTATCTCCTCATTTGAATTCCATGCTGTCACAGTCTCTAGCCGATTCAAGCTTAACATCCTTATCATATATCGCCCTCCAGGTTCCCTTGGAGAGTTCATCAATGAGCTTGACGCCTTGATAAGTTCCTTTCCTGAGGATGGCTCACCCCTCACAGTTCTGGGTGACTTTAACCTCCCTACGTCTACCTTTGACTCATTTCTCTCTGCCTCCTTTCCACTCCTCTCCTCTTTTGACCTCACCCTCTCACCGTCCCCCCCTACTCACAAGGCAGGCAATACGCTTGACCTCATCTTTACTAGATGCTGTTCTTCTACTAATCTCACTGCAAATCCCCACCAAGTCTCCGACCACTACTTTGTATCCCTTTCTCTCTCGCTCTCCTCCAACACTACTCACTCTGCCCCTACTCAGATGGTAATGCGCCGTCGCAACCTTCGCTCTCTCTCTCCCGCTGCTCTCTCCTCTTCCATCCTATCATCTATTCCCTCTGCTCAATCCTTCTCCCTCCAATCTCCTGATTCTGCCTCCTCAACCCTCCTCTCCTCCCTTTCTGCATCCTTTGACTCTCTATGTCCCCTATCCTCCCGGCCGGCTTGGTCCTCCCCTCCTGCTCCGTGGCTTGACGACTCATTGCGAGCTCACAGAACAGGGCTCCGGGCAGCCGAGCGGAAATGGAGGAAAACTAGACTCCCTGCGGACCTGGCATCTTTTCACTCCCTCCTCTCTACATTTTCTTCCTCTGTTTCTACTGCTAAAGCCACTTTCTACCACTCCTAAATTCCAAGCATCTGCCTCTAACCCTAGGAAGCGCTTTGCCAACTTCTCCTCCCTGCTGAATCCTCCCCCCCCTCCCCCCTCCCTCTCTGTGGATGACTTCGTCAACCATTTTGAAAAGAAGGTTGACGACATCCGATCCTCGTTTGTTAAGTCAAATGACATCGCTGGTCCTGCTCACACTGCCCTACCCTATGCTTTGACTTCTTTCTCCCCTCTCTCTCCAGATGAAATCTTGCGACTTGTGACGGCCGGCCGCCCAACAACCTGCCCACTTGACCCTATCCCCTCCTCTCTTCTCCAGACCATTTCCGGAGACCTTCTCCCTTACCTCACCTCGCTCATCAACTCATTCTTGACCGCTGGCTATGTCCCTTCCGTCTTCAAGAGAGCGAGAGTTGCACCCCTTCTCAAAAAACCAACACTCGATCCCTCCGATGTCAACAACTACAGACCAGTATACCTTCTTTCTTTTCTCTCCAAAACTCTTGAGCGTGCCGTCTTTAGCCAACTCTCTTGCTATCTCTCTCAGAATGACCTTCTTGATCCAAACCAGTCAGGTTTCAAGACTGGTCATTCAACTGAGACTGCTCTTCTCTGTGTCACGGAGGCTCTCCGCACTGCTAAAGCTAACTCTCTCTCCTCTGCTCTTGTCCTTCTAGACCTATCTGCTGCCTTTGATACTGTGAACCATCAGGTCCTCCTCTCCACCCTCTCCGATTTGGGCATCTCCGGCGCGGCTCACTCTTGGATTCCGTCCTACCTGACAGGCCGCTCCTACCAGGTGGCGTGGCGAGAATCTGTCTCCGCACCACGTGCTCTCACCACTGGTGTCCCCCAGGGCTCAGTTCTAGGCCCTCTCCTATTCTCGCTATAAACCAAGTCACTTGGCTCTGTCATATCCTCACATGGCCTCTCCTATCATTGCTACGCAGACGACAGACAATTAATCTTCTCCTTTCCCCCTTCTGATATCCAGGTGGCAAATCGCATCTCTGCATGTCTGGCAGACATATCAGTGTGGATGACGGATCACCACCTCAAGCTGAACCTCGGCAAGACGGAGCTGCTTTTCCTCCCGGGGAAGGACAGCCCATTCCATGATCTCGCCATCACGGTTGACAACTCCGTTGTGTCCTCCTCCCAGAGTGCAAAGAGCCTTGGCGTGACCCTGGACAACACCCTGTCGTTCTCCGCTAACATCAAGGCAGTGACCTGATCCTGTAGGTTCATGCTCTACAACATTTGCAAAGTACGACCCTGCCTTACACAGGAAGCGGCACAGGTCCTAATCCAGGCACTTGTCATCTCCCGTCTGGATTACTGCAACTCGCTGTTGGCTGGGCTCCCTGCCTGTGCCATTAAAACCCTACAACTCATCCAGAATGCTGCAGCCCGTCTGGTGTTCAACCTTCCCAAGTTCTCTCACGTCACCCCGCTCCTCCGCACACTCCACTGGTTTCCAGTTGAAGCTTGCATCTGCTACAAGACCATGGTGCTTGCCTACGGAGCTGTGAGGGAAACGGCACCTCCGTACCTTCAGGCTCTGATCAGTCCCTAAACCCCACCTCTTTAAGGAATACCTGGGATAGGATAAAATAATCCTTCTACCCCCCTTACCCCATCCCCCCCCCAAAAAATAAAAAAATAAAATAAAAAGAAAATATTGTAAAGTGGTTGTCCCACTGGCTATCATAAGGTGAATGCACCAATTTGTAAGTCGCTCTGGATAAGAGCGTCTGCTTAATGACAAAAATGTAAAACATTTAAATGTAATGCATTTAGGCCTACTTCACACAATGTTTCTATTTTTGGTTTGGAGCCTAACCCTATAATTTGTACCATTTTCTATAGATACCACCTAATGTTTTTGGTACGCATACTATATTGTTTTTGCTCTACTTTCCTGAATGATTATTACTCACAAAAGGATATAGAAATACCTTGATAAGGTTCAAGAGGCAGCATTTATTTTCTCTTCGTTGTAAAATCATTACAGATTATACAGGGTGGTTTGGATCGTTTTCCTGCCATTTAGTGTAATTTTTAGTGTCATGTAGTGTAGAGTATACTACTTTGTTTTAAACGGAGCGCATGAAGTCATACTTTAGCATCAAAAGATGACAAAATAGTGGAGAGTGAAAACATAATAAAAACTGCAGTGTATTAAAAATGTATTATTCAACATTAATGGTGGAACAAGCTCCCCCACGACGCCAGTACAGCGGAGTCACTGAGCACCTTCCGGAGACACTTGAAACCCTACCTCTTTAAGGAATACCTGGGGTGGTTGTCCCACTGGCTATCATAAGTTGAATGCACCAATTTGTAAGTCGCTCTGGATAAATTACGTAAATGTAAATGTAAAAACATAAAAAATGAATCCACACACGCTTACATGATTAATCAGATTACAATAATGTATATGATGGGATATATAATGCTACTTCTATGCTAATCAGAAATCTGTCATGAAATGTGATTTACTAGGGCCTGCTAATTTAGCCAAAGGACTTATAGAAATGATAACCACAGCATGCTTCCTTAGATGAAGTAAGATATGTTCCAGTGCATTCGGAAAGTATTCAGACCCGTTGACTTGATTAAATTGTTTTTTTTCCTCATCAATCTACACACAATACCCCATAATGACAAAGCAAAAACAGATTTGTAGAAATGTTTGCAGATTAAAATAAATAAATATTACATTTACATAAGTATTCAGACCCTTTACTCAGTACTATGTTGAAGCACCTTTGGCATCGATTACAGCCTCGAGTCTTCTTGGGTATGACGCTACAAGCTTGGCACACCTGTATTTGGGGAGTTTCTGCCATTCTTCTCTGCAGATCCTCTCAAACTCTGTGAGGTTGGATGGGGAGCGTCGCTGCACAGCTATTTTCAGGTCTCGCCAGAGATGTTAGATCGGGTTCAAGTCTGGGCTCTGGCTGGGCCACTGAAGGACATTTCGAGACTTGTTCCGAAGCCACTCCTGTGTTGTCTTGGCTGTGTGCTTAGGGTCATTCGCCCCAGTCTGAGGTCCTGAGCGCTCTGGAGCAGGTTTTCATCAAGGATCTATCTGTACTTTGCTCTGTTCATCTTTCCCTCGATCTTGACTAGTCTCCCAGTCCCTGCCTCTGAAAAACGTCCCCACAGCATGATGCTCCCACCACCATGCATCACCGTAGGGATGATGGCAGGTTTCCTCCAGACGTGATGCTTCGCATTCAGGCCAAAGAGTTCAATCTTGGTTGTCATGTGCCTTTTACTGAGGAGTGGCTTTCGTCTGGCCACTCTACCATAAAGGCCTGATTGGTGGAGTGCTGCAGAGATGGTTGTCCTTCTGGAAGGTTCTCCAGTCGCCACAGAGGAACTCTAGAGCTCTGTCAGAGTGACCATCGGGTTCTTGGTCACCTCCCTGACCAAGGCCCTTCTCCCCCAATTGCTCAGTTTGGCCGGGCGGCAAGCTCTAGGAAGAGTCTTGGTGGTTCAAACTTCTTCCATTTAAGAATGATGGAGGCCACTGTGTTCTTGGGGACCTTCAATGCTACAGAAATATTTGGGTACCCGTCCCCAGATCTGTGCCTCGACACAATCCTGTCTCAGAGCTCTACGGACAATTCCTTCGACCTCATGGCTTGGTTTTTGCTCTGACATGCACTGTCAACCGTGAGACCTTATATAGACAGGTGTGTACCTTTCCAAATCATGACCAATCAATTGAATTTACTGTAGGTGGACTCCAATCAAGTTGTAGAAACATCTCAAGGATGATCAATGGAAACAGGATGCACCTAAGCAAAATTTCGAGTCTCATAGCAAAGGGTCTGAATACTTATGTGAATTATAAAAAACAGTTTTCACTTTGTCATTATGGGGTATTGTGTGTAGATTGATGAGGATTTTTATTTTATTTAATCAATTTTAGAATAAGACTGTAACGTAGCAAAATGTGGAAAAAGTCAAAGGGTCTGAATACTTTCCGAATGCAGTGTATGCTATGTAATATTAATACTGTTTCTATTTCTATTTATACTTAGTTGATTTATAGTGGTCCTCTGTAGCTGTCACGATCGTGTGAAGGATGAGACCAACGCGCAGCGCGTGTTCCGAGAAACATGATGACTTTATTAATAAAAGCAACCACGAAGAAAACAACAAAATACGATACGTGAAGTTCCACTACTGATACAGACAGCAACAAGGAAACAAAAACCCACAAACCCCACAGGAAAACATACAGATAAATATGGCTCCCAATCAGAGATAACGAGCCGACAGCTGACACTCGTTACCTCCGATTGGGAGTCATTGCCCAAACATAGAAATACAACACTCTACACCCAACATAGAACCAAAACACATAGACTGCACACACCCTGGCTCAACAATAATGAGTCCAAGAACCAGGGTGTGACAGTACCCCCCCCTAAAGGCGCGGACTGCGACCGCGCCTCAAAACCCCCAAACAGGGGAGGGCTGGGCGGGCATACCTCCTCGGTGGCGGTTCTGGCTCCGGCCTAGACCACCACCCCACCATAGTCCCTACCCGCTTACCTAGCCTCCTCCACATGACCCCCACCGGTTTAAGGGGCAGCACCGGACTAAGAGGCAGCACCGGACTAAGGGGCAGCACCGGACTAAGGGGCAGCACCGGACTAAGGGGCAGCACCGGACTAAGGGGCAGCACCGGACTAAGGGGCAGCACCTGACTAAGGGGCAGCACCGGACTAAGGGGCAGTACCGGACTAAGGGGCAGTACCGGCCTAAGGGGCAGCACCAGACTAAGGGGCAGCACCGGACTAAGAGGCAGTACCTGACTCAATGGCGGATCCTGGCCGGCTGGCTCTGGCGGATCCTGGCTGAACGGCTCATGGCTGGCTGAAGGATCTGGCTGCTCATGGCTGGCTGGCGGATCTGGCTGCTCATGGCTGGCTGACGGATCTGGCTGCTCATGGCTGGCCGACGGATCTGGCTGCTCATGGCTGGCCGACGGATCTGGCTGCTCATGGCTGGCCGACGGATCTGGCTGATCCTGTCTGGCCGAAGGCTCTGGCTGATCCTGTCTGGCGGAAGGCTCTGGCTGATCCGGTCTGGCGGAAGGCTCTGGCTGATCCGGTCTGACGGAAGGCTCTGGCTGCTCCGGTCTGACGGAAGGCTCTGGCTGATCCGGTCTGACGGAAGGCTCTGGCTGCTCCTGTCTGGCGGAAGGCTCTGGCTGATCCTGTCTGGCGGAAGGCTCTGGCTGATCCTGTCTGGCGGAAGGCTCTGGCTGATCCTGTCTGGCGGAAGGCTCTGGCTGATCCTGTCTGGCGGAAGGCTCTGGCTGATCCTGTCTGGCGGAAGGCTCTGGCTGATCCTGTCTGGCGGAGAGCTCTAGCGGCTCCGATCTGGCGGACGGCTCTGAAGGCTCATGGCAGACGGGCGGCTTTGTAGGCTCTGTACAGACGGGTAGTTCAGACGGCGTTGGGCAGACGGACAGTTCAGACGGCGTTGGGCCGACAGGCAGTTCAGGCGCCGTTGGGCAGACGGGCAGTTCAGACGGCGTTGGGCAGACGGGCAGTTCAGACGGCGTTGGGCAGACGGGCAGTTCAGACGGCGTTGGGCAGACGGACAGTTCAGGCCCCGTTGGGCAGACGGACAGTTCAGGCCCCGTTGGGCAGACGGCAGACTCTGGCCGTCTGAGGCGCACCGTAGGCCTGTTGCGTGGTGCCGGAACTGGAGGTACCGGGCTGAGGACACGCATCACAGGGCTAGTGCGGGGAGAAGCAACAGGGCATGCTTGGCCCTGGGGACGCACCGTAGGCCTGATGCGTGGTGCCGGAACTGGAGGTACCGGGCTGAGGACACGCATCTCAGGGCTAGTGCGGAGAGCAACAACAGGACGCACAGGACTCGGGGGACACACAGGAGGCTTGGTGCGTGGTGTCTGCACTGGTGGTAAAGGGCTGGAGACACGCACCATAGAGCCAGTGCGTGGAGGAGACACAGGGCTCTGAAGACGCACTGGAAACCTGGTGCGTGGTGTAGGTACTGGTGGTACTGGGCTGGAGCGGGGAGGTGGCGCCGGAAACACCGGACCGTGCAGGCGTACTGGCCCCCTTGAGCACTGAGCCTGCCCAACCTTACCCGGCTTGATGCTCCCCGTCGCCCGACCAGTACGGGGAGGTGGACTAACCCGCACCGGCCTATGTGGGCGAACCGGGAACACCATGCGTAAGGCTGGTGCCATGTACGCCGGCCCGAGAAGACGCACTGGTGGTCTGATGCGTGGGACCGGCTTCATGACATCCGGCTCAACACTCAATCTGGCCCGGCCGATACGTGGAGCTGGACTGTACCGAACCGGGCTATGCCTGCGTACAGGAGACACCATGCGCTCAACTGCGTAACACGGTGTCTGCCCGTACTCTCGCTCTCCACGGTCAGTCCAGGGAGTAGGCGCAGGTCTCCTACCTGACTTCGCCACACTCCCTCTTAGCCCCCCCCCAAGAAATTCTTGGGTAGTACCCACAGGCTTCCAGTCTTGCCTCCGTGCTGCCTCCTCATAAAGCCTCTCGGCTTTAGCTGCCTCCAGCTCTTCACGAGGACGGCGATACTCTCCCGGTTGTGCCCAAGGCCCCTTACCATCCAGAATCTCCTCCCATGTCCATGAATCCTTTATGGCTGGGTCCTGTTGCCGCTTCACACGCTGCTTGGTCTTGTTGTGGTGGGTTTTTCTGTCACGATCGTGTGAAGGATGAGACCAACGCGCAGCGCGTGTTCCGAGAAACATGATGACTTTATTAATAAAAGCAACCACGAAGAAAACAACAAAATACGATACGTGAAGTTCCACTACTGATACAGACAGCAACAAGGAAACAAAAACCCACAAACCCCACAGGAAAACATACAGATAAATATGGCTCCCAATCAGAGATAACGAGCCGACAGCTGACACTCGTTACCTCCGATTGGGAGTCATTGCCCAAACATAGAAATACAACACTCTACACCCAACATAGAACCAAAACACATAGACTGCACACACCCTGGCTCAACAATAATGAGTCCAAGAACCAGGGTGTGACAGTAGCTCAGCTGGTAGAGCACGGCGCTTGTAACGCCAAGGTAGTGGGTTCGATCCCCGGGACCACCCATACACAAACAAACAAAACAAAAAATGTATGCACGCATGACTGTAAGTCGCTTTGGATAAAAGCGTCTGCTAAATGGCATATTATATTATTATTATTTTATTATATAGTAGCAAATCCTATTAAACAACAGAGACAACTGTCTGCTTTAAGGGATTAACATCAATCTTATTTTAAACATTCATTTAAACGTTCATTTAAAAACTTGTCAAGTAGAAAAGCAACAATCAAGTAATCTATTTCATCTCTTGGTGGGAGGCAAAACAAAACATTTACCTACATTAAATATGGTACTAATTTAATTCGGATTAATTGGAATACATTCGATAACGTTGTAATTGCCTAAGTGTTAAGTTGAGATTCAACTTTAATTATAGTAAATAACATTAAAGTAATAATTATACAAATGTGTGTTAGTCTGTTGAACATGGGAAAGGTGGTACAAACTACTCAGTGAGACTATTCAGAACACCAGATGTCTGGGAACAGGTCATCAAATGAACCCAATGTGGAGGACACCTTTGGTCATTGTGATCCACAAAACACCACCCATGTATGTAGGATCTTAATTTGAACATCCTGTTGCAGGAGAACTTTCCTGCAATGCAGGACATTTTTTGAAGTTAAAATAGGCTTTTGAAGTTTATAATTGCCACTTTGAAATATCCAACTTGATTTTCCATTACAACCCCTACAAAAATGTCCATTAATTATAATTCACATAATAATTTGCATTTCCTTTTGCTGCAGGATTATTTTCCTTATATAGCAAACAGGCCCTGTGATCTATTGGGCGTTTGGAAGCATGGCAGCTTGAGCGTTTATGATATGCAACATCAAACATAGCCTTTACAGACTGCAGAGTTCAACAGTGATCTCCTGTCAGGCTAGTTGAGGTGATCACAGGGTGAGCGCTTTAGGCCTACATAACTGTTCTGACTCCTATTGCTTAATTGTTGCCTCAAAAACTCCAAGGGAACCAAGGAGTGTGCAGTTTGATGGGTATACTGTATGAAATTAGGTAAAGGGATGGATGAATGAATTAAGCAATGAATGAATGAATGAATGAGGGGCTCAATCAATAACATGTATTTTTTATGAAGCACTTTTTACATCAGCAGTTGTCACAATGTGCTTTACAGGATGAATGAATGAATGAACGAATGAACGAATGAACAAACGAACGAACGAACGAACGAACAAACGAACGAATGAATGAAGCTGGCTGGTCATAAGAACACATAAGTTGGAGATGTTTACCATGGTCAGAACCCTGGTTCTCTGATAATGAGTGGTTGGCTAGGTGGTTGACCATGATGGAGGACAAGCCCCATACCCAGACTGTATTGTAGAAAATGTTCAATGTAATGTTGTATAAAAACTTTTTGTAACCTTTCCATAGACCTATAGCATCATTTTTGGTAGGAGAAACAACATCAATGTCCTTAGTGTAACACCAGTGCCACAGTGGAAAAGCCCTACTGCTCTCATTGTTCTATTGCTTTAAGAATTCATCACACCAATCCAGTTGCAGCCTGTGGGTTAGAGGTTACCTCTCACATCCACCCCAGGAAAGCACAGGACTCAATATAGTGCTGGTCAATAAGACATAAGCCATAAACCAATTTTCCTGTCTATCTGCAGAGGAAACACATACGGTTCCAATAAGAGCCAACAGATATAGTAATACATTTTGCATTGACCTTATTGCCTAGAGTATAATTCTGATTAATTCCTCCATCCTAGCTTATGGGGCAATACCTTCATATGAGACACTATACCTTGCAACTTCCCAGCTCAGATCCAATAATGTTGTCTCTGGTTTTATTGGTATTTGGATCATTCAAAGTGCCAATCTTGCAATATCGATGAAAGGTTTATAAAATGTTCAAGCTATTTGAAGTTCGGGAAGAAAACAAAAATAGTAGAAAAGCGTTTTCATTTCCACATAAAATGGAGAGAACATATTTTCAGAAGAAAATCATCAGAAAGGAACAAAACAGAAATGATAGAAACACTTTTAAATCTTTCCCTAAAATGGAGATAAAACATATTTTCACATGAAAATAACCACACACAAGGAGCCTGCCTCAGCCTTCCAGTAATATCCAAAGGTTAAACACATTGCAATTTCATATTCTAATTTCAATAGTGGCAGTTGGTGCCGTTTAAGATGAGGGAGATTTACTTTTCATGAACATGGCCTTATTTCTATTACATAGGGGTGTAACGATTCGTTTTAACAACGATTCGATTTGTATCACGATTCGTGGTTGTCGATACGATTCAAGGACGATATTGGTTCATTTAGAACGATACGATCCGAAACGATTCAGTGACTTGAAATCGATTCAGTAACCTTTTAGCCAAAAATTCAACCAGTGTGACTGAAATAAATACCTGGATACTGGACAGTGCAGGTGAAGTTTCCTAGATTCCTGTTTCTTGTAAGGACCGCAATGGTGGCTTGATAATTTCTCGCTCGTCGGCTTCTCCTCTGTCGTCCGCTATGTTTTGTTGTCTTGGCGCCTTTGCGCTGCTGCTGGCGCGATGACGTCACGGATAGGCAGACTGAATCGAGTAATGTTTAAAGCCTTTATCATTAAAAGTGCTAAGAAAAAACATCCATATAACGTCTGACGTGCTTAAATCCAATGGATTATTTCCTAGTATCGATACAATCGATTTATTACATTTTAAAACGATGTTAGATCGATATATGTTGTCCAAAAGGCCAACTCGCCGAGCACAGATCGATGTAGTTGGATCATAGGAATATAAATCGATACATCGATGTAGTAGATGGATCGTTACACCCCTACTATTACAGCATATTGAATGACCAGGGGCGCAACTTTGGTTTTAGAAGTGGGGGGCACATAATTTTTTTATATATATATTTTTTTTTTATCCAGTCGGATAAACACTCCAAACAGCCTACACGACTGCTGGGAGGCGTCTACATGGTCCTAAAGCACACCGTTGCCTCCTTTTGTATCACATTCCAATGATAAAACTGGGGGAGACAAAAATGCAATTTCAGAATGTGCGTCCCCAGTGAAAGTTGCGCCCCTGTGGATGACTGTAATTCATATTCCATTCACCCAGTTCAATGTAACAGCGTTCGGTTTAGGCTACTACATGATTCTCAAATGTTCCCTATACCCATCATGAGGTTGCTACAACCTAGCCTATGAATGAAAGTTTACAACGTAGGTGTACACAGGTCTAAAGAAAATGTTGAGGTGACAGACAGTGACACATGGACAGACAGTGACACATTCAATACCGCCTTGCACATTCTTGCCTGCATCTAGCTGATCTAGGGTGTAATCATTAGTCCAACAGTTGCAAACGAGAGTTTCTATTGGACAAATTCAGGTATGTTTATCCCCGTTTCGTTCAGTTTGCTTCCGTTTAAGAAACGTTTTTCAACAGAATTGGTGGAATGAATACACCCCTGATGACGCATAAACACGGTTCACTTTCATAGCAGCAACGTTGTATTCCTTCTCACATCTATGCGGTCCCCTCCTCTCACCTTTTCCCTTCACTTGTGGACTTCAATGCACAACACATCAGCTGTCTGTGACCAGGCAAAAAAAAACTTTACAAGCCAAACCATATCATAACCACTACACACAGCCTACATCTTTGTCACCATATTAGCTAAAGTAACGTCATAGTCAACATAACTATTAGAACTAACGCGTTAGTAATCCCACTACAATTATGCATTAAATTTAGTGTACAGTCAGTAAGCAGTTTAGCACTTACACCGGCGGGCCCCAGTAGCAATAAATTAGTAAAACCAAAAGTTTACCTTGACTTGGAAGAGTTCCAGTGTTGTGTTGGATAGTCATAGCCAGCTAGCTAACATAGCATCCCTCTGTTTGAGCAGGGTGTTTGAGTAGGCTAAACTAGCTAGCTGCATTTGCTAGCAGTGAAACTGAAAGTGAAAAAGAATGATGAAATCTCTCTCTCCCTATTTCTATTCTCCTTCATTTTGGAAGAAATGTATTTGTTCAAAACTGTACAACTATCGTCTTTCTGTCTCTTTGAGTCTACTACTCATCACATTTTATGCACTGCAGTGCTAGTTAGCTGTAGCTTATGCTTTCAGTACTAGATTAATTCTCTGATCCTTTGATTGGGTTGACAACATGTCAGTTCATGCTGCAAGAGCTCTGATAGGTTGGAGGACGTCCTCCGGAAGTTGTCATAATTACTGTGTAAGTCTATGGAAGAGGGTGAGAACCATGAGCCTCCTATGTTTTGTATTGAAGTCAATGTACCCAGAGGAGGGCGGAAGCTAGCTGTCTTCCGGCTACACCATAGTGCTACCCTACAGAGTGCTGTTGAGGCTACTGTAGACCTTCATTGCAAAACAGTGTGTTTTAATCAATTATTTGGTGACGTGAATATACTTCGTATAGTTTTATCTAAAAAGGATAACTTTTTTAATGTTTTGCTATTTTCATTTTTATGAAATTCACTGAAGTGGATGGTCCTCCCCTTCCTCCTCTGAGGAGCCTCCACTGAATTTCAAATATAGCAGCATATAATGAACAGTAGTGAATTAGACGGAGAAGGACTTGCCAGTCTAACTATGAGCTGCAGCTCTCAACAGTTTTTAGCTGAAGAGTTGCACAATTAATTGCAATGGCTGTGATTATTCACTGGGGTTTATAATTAGGAGGGAGTCATGAGTGCTTTACACTGGGTAATTGCATGCAGGATCTAGCCTCCCCATTTAGAGCAGAGCAGTGTGCTACCCTCCATTGTTGAATCACAAGGCGCCACTGCTTTGACCCTTTTTACTTGAAATTTATTCTGAAGTACTCACCAAACAGATTGTCTTCTGTAAACATCACACTTCCCCCAGATTGTCTTCTGTAAACATCACATATCCCAAGTGGTATAGTGGTGCCTGGAGAGTGGGTGTGCTCAAATTTTGCCAATAATTTCCCGAAAGGCACCCTTTGTGAAAAATTATAGATCTCCCCTCAATTTCTAACGGATATTTCCATCTCTGTCCATAAAACAGCTCACATTACCCGCAAATTGCATTTTGGAACATTAGCGCGTAGGCCTAGCGCCATGTGCACATTGCTGCGCATAAAATGTTAAGAAATAATAGTTTATCAACATTTTAAGCTTTACATTCTGATCTGTTCCATCAGCCCTATTAATTGATACAGCATATACCTCCACTACACTACTTAGATATGCATCGTGGGTATTAAGAAGTGAGTATACGCAATGCCCACTGAAAAATAAGAAGGTATACGGCGTATACCTGTGTATACCATCCACTACTACACTGCTCCTCCCCAATTTGATAGATGTTGATATTGTGCTGTGTAAGTGATTTTAAAAAGTTTGTATTAGTGTTTACTTTAACTCTGATTATGTTTTTGAACAAAACTTCCTTTACAAAAGTTTCTCAATTGTTTTGGAAAAATATTCTAAAAGCAAGGGTGATTTTACTTTGTGTTAGATATACAGTACATAAGCAAATTCCTTGGTGTTTTCTTTTTCCAAAAAAGCCAGGTAAAATGTTGTAACTGCTCATGAAAGGCTAAGCATTTGGAAAATCTTTCTTTGCAATTTTGCAATTGTTTCTGTCCCTACTTGCATCACTGAATCAAGGATTTGGTAACACATGAGATATCAATTTGTTATTTAGAATTATATTAGAGCTGTCCCCAACAACAACAAAAATCTTGGTCGACCGAACGTTGTCTGTTCTTTCAGTCAATCTATTGCTCGACATTTTTTTACGTGTATTCTTCCATATATAGACCCATCCTATGTGTTTGAATAAAATCAACTATATGCATTGAGCTTGTCTGATGCTTTAAGCTTCCGGTTTGATGCCTCAAGAGGGTGACAGAGATCTAAATAATCAGAAGAAAAAAACCTTAACCTGAACCAACTATTTTCCTCCCACTGCTGCTGGCTTTCGCAGATTCTGCCATTACTCTCCTAAAGTTGCTGGTAATTGGCTACCCGAGGAGTCTGCAACCTTTTTCATGTGGAATGCCAATTTATCTTACCATTTCTACCAATCTGCATGCCAGTTACGGTTTTCATATGCACATTTTCGTGAAACAGTTTAATTTATTTATAATAATGTCTTCATATCTCAAAATCATTGTCATGTGGTTAATCAACATTCTATTCAAATCTAAATGAAAATGATACAAGTGGGAAACCTAAAAAGTAATTATATTGTCATTGCCAACTATGTAAAATTGCCTACATAAAGCCAACAAATAAAAACATTGCAGCCTGCAGGTAGAAAATATCCCGATAAAAATAAATATCCTAAGAATCACATTGGCTACACATGGTCTGTCTGCAACAAACTTGAAACATTGTATAAACTATTAACTTAGGTCCACAAACTTGAAACATTGTATAAACTATTAACTTGGGTCCAGCCTGACGCTTGCGCTAGCGAACTTGCAACATTGTATAAAATATTCTGGGCCCTCAGAGTTTCTCGCGCCAGGGAACTCGGGACAGACACAGCTGTAGGCTATTTGCACAAGGGATAATAAGCAGTGATTGACTTGGGCAGGAGCTCACTGGAGCTGAGTAGGGTACTAGGGGGGTAATTAGCCCCTCCCTAAGAACAATGTCTAATTGCTGACACAAAGCAACGTTTGGAGAAAAAAAATGGTATGTGGATGAAGGTCATGCTTAGGCGAAATAAATGGCTATAGTTGACACTTTTTTAGTTATTTCATGAAATGTTGTTTTTAGAAAAGGGGAAAAAAATTAAGTACCAGGGTAACTGTTTTCACCCCTCATCAATCTACACACAAGTTTTAGAAATGTTTGCAAATTTACACTACCGGTCAAAAGTTTTAAAACACCTACTCATTCAAGGGTTTTTCTTTATAAAAAAAAAAAACTATTTTCTACATTGTAGAATAATAGTGAAGACATCATATAATTGGCATATACATTACTCTTACTGAATTTCCACGTGGGCGAGGATATTGGAAATTTAATCAAAGCCTATTGGACGATAACTTGTTTTGAACTAAGGAGGAATTTATAACTGATTTTTTCCGACATAACATAGTTACAGCAAATCCCCTTATTGTATGGGACGCTTTTAAATGTGCCTTTAGAGGCCATGCAATTCAGTACTCATCTCGAAAACAAAAGCAAATTAGGTCAAAAGAGTCCATACTAACAAAGGAAATAGAAGGTCTAACAGAACAGATAGATAGCAATAAAAACTGCAACATAGAGGCTCAGAATAAATTAGAGGAAAAACTAAAACCTATTCAAGAAAGATCAAGTGTAATATATTATACAAATAAAGCAAACTGGATGGAATATGGGGAAAAATGTTAATCTTCAACATAGAAATGTTACCAGAAATAATTTACTGAAACCGGTTAAAAATTACGGAGTCACCCATGATTCACCAAATTATATTTTGAAGGAGGAAGCAAAGTACTTTAAGCATATGTTTTTGTTTCAGTCGCCTCCATCTCCTCTAACTGAAGCTAATTGTAGGGATTTTTTTCTATTGATAATGTAAAATTTACAACCATACAGAAAGACTCATGTGAAGGTGAAATTACAGAGGAGGAACTTCTGGATGCAATTAAAGACTTTAAGTCCGGGAAAACTCCAGGGTTGGATGGCATACCAGTCGAGGTATATCAAACCTTTTTGATATACTCAGAGGACCGTTATTAGCATGTTTTAACCACTCCTATGTAAATGGTAGATTATCAGACACTCAAGAAAAAGGTCTGATTTCATTATTACTGAAACAGGATACAAGTGGGAAATATAAAGATCCAGTCAAAATTGGAGGCCCCTTACACATAGATTTAAAAAGGTATTGTCAGACATTATTCATTCTAATCAGACAGGTTTTTTACATGGACAATACATTGGAAATAATATAAGGCAAGTACGGGAAACAATAGAACACTATGAAAAATCTGAGAAAACCAGGCCTGCTATTCATAGCAGACTTTGAAAAGGCATTTGATAAAGTACGACTGGATTAAAATGGGTTAAAATCATGTATAGTAACCCTAGGTGTAAAATAGTAAATAATGGCTATTTCTCCTAAAGTTTTAAACTGTCAAGAGGATTAAAATAAGGTTGTCCACTATCGGCATATCTATTTATTATGGCCATCGAAATGTTAGCTATTATAATCAGATTCAACAATAATATCAAGGGATTAGAAATCCAGGGCTTAGAAACAAAGGTGTCATTGTATGCTGATGATTCATGTTTTCTTTTAAATCCACAACTTGAATCCCTCCACAGCCTCATAGAGGCTCTAGATACATTTTCTAACCTCTCTGGATTACAACCAAATTATGAGAAATGTACTATATTACGTATTGGATCACTAAAAAATACAATTTTTACATTACCATGTAGTTTACCAATAAAATGGTCAGATGGTGATGTGGAAATACTCGGAATACATATCCCAAATGAAATAAATGATCTCACTAAAATAAATGTTAATAGAAAGTTAGCAAAAATAGATCAGATCTTGCTACCATGGAAAGGTAAATACCTGTCAATTTGTGGAAAAATCACCCTGATTAACTCTTTAGTATTATCTCAGTTTACCTATTTTCTTATGGTCTTGCCTACGCCTAGCGAACAGTTTTTTAAATTATATGAGAAAAAAATATTCAATTTTATTTGGAACGGCAAGCCAGACAAAATTAAACAGGCCTATTTATATAATGAATATGAATACGGAGGACAGAAATTATTAAATATTAAAGCATTAGACCTATCACTAAAAGCTTCAGTCATACAAAAGTTATACCTAAATCCGAACTGGTTCTCTAGCAAATTAGTAAGATTGTCACACCCCATGTTCAAGAATGGCCTTTTTCCCTTTATTCAGATTACAGCCTCTCACTTTCAGTTATTTGAAAAGGAAATAATCTCCCAAATATCACTATTTCTAAAACAAGCCATAGAAAGTTGGTTGCAATTTCAATTTAATCCTCCAGAAACTACAAAACAAATAATGCAACAAATATTGTGGTTAAACTCAAATATACTACTTGATTTAAAAAAAAACATTATTTTTTGAAAAAATGTTTAAAAAAGGTATAATCTTCGTAAATTATATCATAGGTAGGACTGGTGGAGTTATGTTGCACATGCAGCTAACAAAAACATATGGAAATGTCTGCTCTACCAAAATTACAACCAAATAATTGCAGCATTACCGCAAAAATGGAAGAGGAAAGTGGAAGGGGGAAAAGTAAGGAACTTTTCTGTCGGCCCTGCATTAAAGACCATAACTGGTTAAAGAAAATTGTGATAAATAAAAAAGTATACCAGTTTCATTTAAGGACCAAAAAATGGACAGATGTGCCATATAGATTACAAAATAGTTGGGAAGAGATTTTTGACGTACTGATTCCATAGCACATGGTTTATGAACTGATACGCAAAACGACGCTGGATTCAAAACATATAATTTTTCAATTAAATTATTATACAAAATTCTTGCTACCAATAGAATGTTATTTATTTATGGGGGATACAATCTTCCCAGCTCTGCAGATTTTGCTGCGAAGAGACAGAATCATTCAATCATTTGTTTTGGTACTGTCCATTTGTAGCTTGTTTTTGGTCCAGGAATGTCTGAAGGATTGCAATATTTACCTGGAGCTGACCCTGCAGATAGCACTACTGGGTGATCTGAATAGTCATAGTCAATCGATCAATAATATAATAATACTTTTAGCAAAAATGTTTATTTTCAATTTACAATCTATAGAAACAATGAGAATAGAAGGGTTCAGAACTTTTGTGAAACATCACAGTTGAAAAGTATTTGACAAATTATAATCCAATATGGATGGTGTTAAGAGATAGATGGGAGGTGTTGAATGGAGCTGAAGGATGGGACTAATAACAACTAACAACAACTAATAACAACAAGATAACTAATGTAAAGCATACTGTGTCCATAATAAGTATATAGGTTATAGGTTGAGAGCTTTTGTGAAAGAGCACAGTTAGAAAGATATGGCATATTGAAGCAAACCGGATGGACATCATGAAAATGATAGGAGAGGTTGAAGGTAGAGGAAGTTCAGGAGTAAAAACAAACAAAATATATGTCACAGTTTTCTAAGCCAGAACCCAGAAGCAGACCAGGACAAGGTGAGTTGAACGAAGGTGAGTATTTATTAACAGATTCAAAAAACGATGCAGAATAATCCAGGGGACAGAGCGGGTGGCGGAGATGAGTTGGTGGAGGTGAAGTGGCAGATCCAATGATGGCTCGGCAGCCGCCGACAACCAGGCAGGGGTTGGGTGAAGGTTCCGGGAGAATGACTGTAGATAGAAACAAACGGAGGTAAGTACACGGCAAGCCAACAAGGTGCAAAACAACAAAACTAACGCTAGTAACTCAGAGGCTGATACGCTGACAAACATACTGTTCATGGCTAACGATCCGGCAGGGAATAGATGTCAGGTCAGAGCTTAAGAAGGGGTGATGATCAGGACCAGGTGTGCCGAGGCTGATGAGAAGCAGGTGCGGGTAATCGAGAGATCACCCGCCTAGCAACGTCGCCCGGCAACCGGACAGGGTGCGTTCAGGAACCGTCGGGAAACAGGAGATATCGAGCAGAAAAACGGCAACACAGGCAGGAACAGACTCAGGACGCAGGGATCATGACAGTACCCCCCCTCCGATGAACGCCACCGGGCGGACTACCCGGAGCGCCAGGATGGAGGCAGTAGAAGTCACGAAGGAGGTCAGCATCAAGGATCTGACGCCGAGGAATCCAACTCCTCTCCTCAGGACCATACCCCTCCCAGTCCACGAGATACTGGAAACCCCGGCCCCGCCGTCTGGAATCCATGATGCTGCGCACCGTGTAGACAGGACCTCCTCCGATCATCCGAGGAGGAGGAGGAGGCGGAGGGGGCAACAGAGGGCTGAGGAGATCAGGCTTGAGGCAGGAGACATGGAAGGTGGGATGGACTCTGAGCGTCCTAGGCAACTTGAGTCGAACCACAACCGGATTGATCACTCTCTCCACCACAAACGGACCAATGAACCTCGGCGACAGTTTCCTTGACTCAGTCCGCAGAGGGAGGTCCCGTGTAGCCAACCAGACCTTATCTCCAATAGCATAAGCGGGGGCTGGACTACGGCGACGATTCGCCTGGAGCTGATACCGGTCAGAAACTCTAAGGAGGGCCTTTCTGGCCCGATGCCAGGTCCGGTGGCAACGACGAATGTGGGCCTGGACAGAGGGAACCGAGAGATCCTTCTCCTGAGAAGGAAACAAGGGGGGTTGGTAGCCGTATAGGCACTGGAAGGGAGACATCCCAGTGGCAGAAGTAGGGAGATTATTGTGGGCATACTCCACCCAAGGCAACTGAGAGACCCAAGAGGTGGGGTTGGAGGAAACAAGGCAGCGCAGCGTGGATTCCATCTTCTGGTTGGCTCTCTCCGCCTGTCCATTAGATTGGGGGTGAAATCCAGATGTGAGACTGACTGTAGCTCCAATGGCAAAACAGAAGGATTTCCAGACAGCAGAGGTGAACTGAGGACCACGGTCGGAAACTATGTCACTGGGCAATCCGTGGACCCTGAAAACCTCCCTAACCAGGATCTTGGACGTCTCAGAGGCAGAGGGAAGCTTGAAGATGGGCACAAAGTGGGCAAACTTGCTGAATCTGTCCACAATAGTCAGAATGACCGTGTTCCCCTCAGAAGAGGGCAACCCAGTGACAAAGTCCAGGGCCAGATGCGACCATGGTCGCCGGGGGATAGGTAGGGGGTGAAGAAGTCCAGAGCTGGGCCGATTGGCACTCTTGTTCTGCGCACAAACTGGACAGGCAGCAACAAACCTCCGAGTATCTTCTCCCATGGCAGGCCACCAAAATCGTCTGCGTAGAAGCGCCATCGTCCGAGCCACGCCAGGGTGACAAGCCATCTTGCTGGCGTGGGACCATTGGAGGACAGCCGAACGGACCGACTCGGGCACAAACAACCGACCGGGTGGACCGTTACCAGGGCCGGGCTGCGTCCGAAGGGCCGCCATAACCTCCTCCTCAATCCTCCACATAACGGCTCCCACGACAAGGTTCCGGGGAAGAATCGTCTCAGTCTTGGCCCCACTCTCCTCCGTCTTGGAGAACATCCGGGACAAGGCGTCCGCCTTGCCGTTCTTAGACCCCGGACGGAACGTCAAGGAAAAATTAAAGCGTCCAAAAAACAGCGACCACCTGGCCTGACGGGAGTTGAGACGTTTAGCCGATTGCACGTAAGCAAGATTCTTGTGGTCAGTCCAGACAACAAACGGTTGCTCTGCCCCCTCCAACCAGTGGCGCCACTCCTCCAAGGCAAGTTTAACCGCGAGAAGCTCCCGGTTACCCACATCGTGGTTCCTCTCCGTAGACGAAAGACGACGAGAGTAGAAAGCGCAGGGATGGAGTTTACCATCAGTGGAGCATCGCTGGGACAGGATGGCGCCAACCCCCACATCAGATGCATCCACTTCAACGACAAACTGACGGGCAGTGTCAGGTTGAGAGAGAATCGGAGCGTTGGTGAATCGCCTCTTCAAATCCAGAAATGCTCGGTCCGCCTCAGGATTCCAACTGAAGGCTCTGGTACTAGAAGTCAGGGCAGTTAAAGGAGCGGGCACACGGCTGTAATCACGGATAAATCTCCGATAGAAATTCGCAAACCCCAGAAACCTCTGGAGCTGCAATCTCGTACCGGGCTGGGCCCAATCCAGAACCGCCCTAACCTTCTCTTGGTCCATCCTAATCTCTCCCCTGGAGATGATGTATCCGAGGAAGGATGTAGTGTGGGCGTGAAATTCACACTTCTCGGCCTTCACAAACAGGCGATTCTCCAGCAATCGCTGCAGAACCAGCTTAACATGCTGGACGCGGCTGGAAGGTTCCTTCGAGAAGATAAGAATGTCATCCAGGTAAACAAACACAAAAAGACCGATCATATCTCTCAGGACGTCATTCACCATACTCTGGAACACTGCTGGAGCATTGGTCAGTCCAAAAGGCATCACCTGATACTCGAAGTGACCCATCGGTGTATTGAAACCCGTCAACCACTCGTCCCCCTCTCTGATCCGGACCAGATGATACGCATTGCGTAGGTCCAGCTTGGTGAACACAGTAGCACCCTGTAAGGAGTCGAAAGCAGAGCTCATCAAGGGCAGGGGATACTTGTTCTTGACCGTGATATCATTCAACCCCCGATAATCAATACACGGTCGAAGAGAGCCATCCTTCTTACCTACAAAGAAGAATCCTGCCCCCAGGGGTGATGACGAGGGACGAATGAGACCAGCAGCTAGGGACTCCTTGATGTAGGTCTCCAAAGCTTCACGTTCAGGTCGGGAGATGCTGTATAACCGTCCCTTGGGATAGGCAGCCCCAGGGAACAGGTTTATGGCACAATCATATGGTCGGTGGGGAGGGAGTGACAGAGCCCTCTGCTTACTGAACACTTCCCCCAACTCGTGATATGTTTCGGGAACCAGGGACAAATCTGGGCGGTTAGCCTCAATGACCTGACTGGGAACAGAATGGGAACAGGCAGTCTTGAGGCAGTTAGCATGACAATCAATGCTCCAACTAGTTACCTTGCCAGTCACCCAATCGAACGAGGGATTGTGTTCCTTCAGCCAGGGGTATCCAAGGACCAGAGGAACATGGGGAGAAGGCAGAATGAAGAATGAGATAACCTCAGAATGATTCCCTGACAACAGCATCCTAACCGGTTCAGTCCTCATCGTGATACGTGCCAGACTACTGCCGTTCAGAGTGGTAGCTTCAATGGCTTCCGGTAATCGCTCCTTGGAAAGCCCCAGCTGTTCCACCACGTCGGCATCAATAAAGCTGCCATCGGCACCTGAATCGACGAAAGCGTTAATCGCTAAACTCCGATTCCCGTTCATGAGGGTAGCCGGGAAACGGGGTCTGACAGGGGGTATTGAGAGGTTGTAACTGGCTCGCTAAAAGTCCTCCCAAACTTAGCGAGCCGGGCAGTTTGACGGCCGCTGGGAACAAGTGGAGATGTAATGTCCCGAACTCCCACAGTAGAGGCAGCGGTTGGTCTCACGTCTATGTTGGCGCTCCTCCTTGGTTAACCCGTGCCGCCCCACTTGCATGGGTTCAGAATCTGAAGGCAGGACCTCTCCACTAATCCCGTGTGGTGGACAATGATCGACGCGTTCTGGTCCACCTCCTGACCCGACTGGGAACCGAGAAGCTCGATTGATCGGACGGGCCCCATTGCTTCTCCCTCCTTCTCTCTCGGACTCTGTTATCCACCCGAATAGACAAAGCTACCAAACTGTCCAGGTCACTAGGCTCCGGGTAGGAGATCAGCTCATCCTTGAGTTGCTCCGACAACCCCTGATAAAAGGCCGCTTGCAGTGACTCTTCATTCCACCCACTCTCCACAGCCAATGTCCTGAATTCGATTGCGAAGTCGGCGACGCTGCGAGCTCCTTGGCGAAGAGAGAACAGGCGCTTAGCTGCGTTCTTACCTCGGACTGGATGGTCAAACAGCCTCCTCATCTCTGCCGTGAACTCCTGGTATGACGCCATTTTTATTTTTTTATTTTATTTCACCTTTATTTAACCAGGTAAGCCAGTTGAGAACAGGTTCTCATTTACAACTGCGACCTGGCCAAGATAAAGCAAAGTAGTGCAATAAAAACAACACAGAGTTACATATGGGGTAAAAAAAAACATAAAGTCAGAAATACAACAGAAAATATATATACAGTGTGTGCAAATGTAGCAAGTTATGGAGGTAAGGCAATAAATAGGCTATAGTGCAGAATAATTACAATAGTATTAACACTGGAATGCTAGATGTGCAAGAGATTATGTGCAAATAGAGATACTGGGGTGCAAAAGAGCAAAATAAATAACAATATAGGGATGAGGTAGTTGGGTGGGCTAATTTCAGATGGGCTGTGTACAGGTGCAGTGATCGGTAAGGTGCTCTGACAACTGATGCTTAAAGTTATTGAGGGAGATAAGAGTCTCCAGCTTCAGAGATTTTTGCAATTCGTTCCAGTCATTGGCAGCAGAGAACTGGAATGAATGGCGGCCAAAGGAGGTGTTGGCTTTGGGAATGACCAGTGAGATATACCTGCTGGAGCGCAGACTACGGGTGGGTGCTGCTATGGTGACCAATGAGCTAAGATAAGGCGGGGATTTGCCTAGCAGTGATTTATAGATGGCCTGGAGCCAGTGGGTTTGACGACGAACATGTAGTGAGGACCAGCCAACAAGAGCGTACAGGTCACAGTGGTGGGTAGTGTATGGGGCTTTGGAGACAAAACGGATGGCACTGTGATAGACTACATCCAATTTGCTGAGTAGAGTGTTGGAGGCTATTTTGTAAATGACATCGCCGAAGTCAAGGATCGGTAGGATAGTCAGTTTTACGAGGCATGTTTGGCAGCATGAGTGAAGGAGGCTTTGTTGCGAAATAGGAAGCCGATTCTAGATTTAACTTTGGATTGGAGATTCTTTATGTGAGTCTGGAAGTTGAGTTTACAGTCTAACCAGACACCTAGATATTTGTAGTTGTCCACATACTCTAGGTCAGACCCGTCGAGAGTGGTGATTCTAGTCGGGTGGGCGGGTGCTAGCAGCGTTCGATTGAAAAGCATGCATTTAGTTTTACTAGTGTTTAAGAGCAGTTGAAGGCTACTGAAGGATTGTTGTATGGCATTGAAGCTCGTTTGGAGGTTTGTTAACACAGTGTCCAATGAAGGGCCAGATGTATACAAAATGGTGTCGTCTGCGTAGAGGTGGATCTGAGAGTCACCAGCAGCAAGAGCGACATCATTGATATACACGGAGAAAAGTGTCGGCCCAAGAATTGAACCCTGTGGCACCCCCATAGAGACTGCCATAGGTCCAGACAACAGGCCCTCCGATTTGACACACTGAACTCTATCTGAGAAGTAGTTGGTGAACCAGGCGAGGCAGTCATTTGAGAAACCAAGGCTATTTAGTCTGCCAATAAGAATGCGGTGGTTGACAGAGTCGAAAGCCTTGGCCAGGTCGATGAAGACGGCTGCACAGTACTGTCTATTATCAATCGCGGTTATAATATCGTTTAGGACCTTGAGCGTGGCTGAAGTGCACCCGTGACCAGCTCGGAAACCGGATTGCATAGCGGAGAAGGTACGGTGGTATTCGAAATGGTCGATGATCTGTTTGTTAACTTGGCTTTCGAATACTTTCGAAAGGCAGGGCAGGATGGATATAGGTCTGTAGCAGTTTGGATCTAGAGTGTCACCCCCTTTGAAGAGGGGGATGACCGCGGCAGCTTTCCAATCTCTGGGGATCTCAGACGTTATGAAAGAGAGGTTGAACAGACTAGTAATAGGGGTTGCGACAATTTCGGCGGCTAGTTTTAGAAAGAAAGGGTCCAGATTGTCTAGCCCAGCTGATTTGTAGGGGTCCAGATTTTGCAGCGCTTTCAAAACATCAGCTGTCTGAATTTGTGTGAAGGAGAAGCGGGGGGGGCATGGGCAAGTTGCAGCAGAGGGTGCAGAGTTGGTGGCCGGGTTAGTGGTAGCCAGATGGAAAGCATGGCCAGCTGTAGCAAAATGCTTGTTGAAATTCTTGATTATTGTAGATTTATCGGTGGTGATAGTGTTTCCTAGCCTCAGTGCAGTGGGCAGCTGGGAGGAAGTGCTCTTATTCTCCATGGACTTTACAGTGTCCCAAAACTTTTTGGAGTTAGTGCTACAGGATGCAAATTTCTGTTTGAAAAAGTTAGCCTTTGCTTTCCTGACTGCTTGTGTATATTGGTTCCTAACTTCCCTGAAAAGTTGCATATCGCGGGGGCTATTTGATGCTAATGCTGTACGCCACAGGATGTTTTTGTGCTGGTCAAGGGCAGTCAAGTCTGAGGAGAACCAGGGGCTATATCGGTTCTTAGTTCTGTATTTTTTGAATGGGGCATGTTTATTTAAGATTGAGAGGAAATTACTTTTAAGGAACAACCAGGCATCCTCTACTGACGGAATGAGATCTATATCCATCCAGGATACCTGGGCCAGGTCAATTAGGAAGGCCTCCTCGCTAAAGTGTTTTAGGGAGCGTTTGACAGTGATGAGGGGTGGTCGTTTGACCGCGGACCCGTTACGGACGCAGGCAATAAGGCAGTGATCGCTGAGATCCTGGTTGAAGACAGCTGAGGTGTATTTAGAGGGTATGTTAGTCAGGATGATATCTATGAGGGTACCCATGTTTACGGATTTAGGGTTGTACCTGGTAGGTTCGTTGATAATTTGCGTGAGGTTGAGGGCATCTAGCTTGGATTGTAGGATGGCTGGGGTATTAAGCATATCCCAATTTAGGTCACCAAGCAGTACAAACTCTGAGGATAAATGGGGGGCAATCAATTCACATATGGTGTCCAGGGCACAGCTGGGGGCTGAGGGGGGTCTGTAGCAAGCGGCAACAGTCAGCCGTGTGTCCTGTCGTTCCCACACGGCTGAAGCCCACTCCAGGGCTCTACCACGCAGCAATTCAATCACAAAGGCTGTCCTAGCCTTGTCTGTGGCGTACGAGTGGGGCTGTAGATCGAACACTAATCCACACTACATAAGAAAGGAACGGCATCTTCCCAAATCCCCTTCATACTTATCAGGCGTCGGAACCTTGGGCTCACGGAAGGGCACATCTCCAGAAGCGGTAGGCGAAAGGGGTGAAACCGGTAGTGGATTCTCCACCGGCAACCTGAGCTGAGCCTGGATCTTCGTCAGACTGGTCGAAAAGTTCCGAACTGACAACGCTATCTCCTGTAGCGCTGTGCTGTGTTGTCCCAACATCCTTTCCTGGTGGGTAATGGAATGGCGAACAGAGTCCAGGTCCGCTGGGTTCATTTCTGGCCAGATCGTTCTGTCACGGTTTTCTAAGCCAGAACCCAGAAGCAGACCAGGACAAGGTGAGTTGAACGAAGGTGAGTATTTATTAACAGATTCAAAAAACGATGCAGAATAATCCAGGGGACAGAGCGGGTGGCGGAGATGAGTTGGTGGAGGTGAAGTGGCAGATCCAATGATGGCTCGGCAGCCGCCGACAACCAGGCAGGGGTTGGGTGAAGGTTCCGGGAGAATGACTGTAGATAGAAACAAACGGAGGTAAGTACACGGCAAGCCAACAAGGTGCAAAACAACAAAACTAACGCTAGTAACTCAGAGGCTGATACGCTGACAAACATACTGTTCATGGCTAACGATCCGGCAGGGAATAGATGTCAGGTCAGAGCTTAAGAAGGGGTGATGATCAGGACCAGGTGTGCCGAGGCTGATGAGAAGCAGGTGCGGGTAATCGAGAGATCACCCGCCTAGCAACGTCGCCCGGCAACCGGACAGGGTGCGTTCAGGAACCTTCGGGAAACAGGAGATATCGAGCAGAAAAACGGCAACACAGGCAGGAACAGACTCAGGACGCAGGGATCATGACAATATAATTGTTGTAAAATTGACTGTGTCCATAAAATGTATATAGTATGTATAAGCTGGAAGTAGAGGCCTAAGTGTTGTTGTTGACTAGTTTACTCCAATTAGGGAAGGGGTGGTGGGGTTGGAAAGTAATAAAGGAAAATATATTTTTTTAAAGGTTATGTATACAGTGGGGGAAAAAAGTATTTAGTCAGCCACCAATTGTGCAAGTTCTCCAACTTAAAAAGATGAGAGAGGCCTGTAATTTTCATCATAGGTACATGTCAACTATGACAGACAAAATGAGATTTTTTTTCTCCAGAAAATCACATTGTAGGATTTTTTATGAATTTATTTGCAAATTATGGTGGAAAATAAGTATTTGGTCAATAACAAAAGTTTCTCAATACTTTGTTATATAACCTTTGTTGGCAATGACACAGGTCAAACGTTTTCTGTATGTCTTCACAAGGTTTTCACACACTGTTGCTGGTATTTTGGCCCATTCCTCCATGCAGATCTCCTCTAGAGCAGTGATGTTTTGGGGCTGTCGCTGGGCAACACGGACTTTCAACTCCCTCCAAAGATTTTCTATGGGGTTGAGATCTGGAGACTGGCTAGGCCACCCCAGGACCTTGAAATGCTTCTTACGAAGCCATTCCTTCGTTGCCCGGGCGGTGTGTTTGGGATCATTTTCATGCTGAAAGACCCAGCCACGTTTCATCTTCAATGCCGTTGCTGATGGAAGGAGGTTGTCACTCAAAATCTCACGATACATGGCCCCATTCATTCTTTCCTTTACACGGATCAGTCGTCCTGGTCCCTTTGCAGAAAAACAGCCCCAAAGCATGATGTTTCCACCCCCATGCTTCACAGTAGGTATGGTGTTCTTTGGATGCAACTCAGCATTCTTTGTCCTCCAAACACGACAATTTGAGTTTTTACCAAAAAGTTATATTTTGGTTTCATCTGACCATATGACATTCTCCCAATCCTCTTCTGGATCATCTAAATGCACTCTAGCAAACTTCAGACGGGCCGGGACATGTACTGGCTTAAGCAGGGGGACACGTCTGGCACTGCAGGATTTGAGTCCCTGGCGGCGTAGTGTGTTACTGATGGTAGGCTTTGTTACTTCGGTCCCAGCTCTCTGCAGGTCATTCATTAGGTCCCCCCGTGTGGTTCTGGGTTTTTTGCTCACCGTTCTTGTGATCATTTTGACCCCACGGGGTGAGATCTTGCGTGGAGCCCCAGATCGAGGGAGATTATCAGTGCTCTTGTATGTCTTCCATTTCCTAATAATTGCTCCCACAGTTGATTTCTTCAAACCAAGCTGCTTACCTATTGCAGATTCAGTCTTCCCAGCCTGGTGCATGTCTACAATTTTGTTTCTGGTGTCCTTTGACAGCTTTTTGGTCTTGGCCATAGTGGAGTTTGGAGTGTGACTGTTTGAGGTTGTGGACAGGTGTCTTTTATACTGATAACAAGTTCAAACAGGTTCCATTAATACAGGTAACGAGTGGAGGACAGAGGAGCCTCTTAAAGAAGAAGTTACAGGTCTGTGAGAGCCAGAAATCTTGCTTGTTTGTAGGTGACCAAATACATATTTTCCACCATAATTTGCAAATAAATTCATTAAAAATCATACAATGTGATTTTCTGGATTTTTTTTTCTCAATTTGTCTGTCATAGTTGACGTGTACCTATGATGAAAATTACAGGCCTCTCTCATCTTTTTAAGTGGGAGAACTTGCACAATTGGTGGCTGACTAAAAAGTATTTGATCCCCTGCTGATTTTGTACGTTTGCCCACTGACAAAGAAATGATCAGTCTATAATTTTAATGGTAGATTTATTTGAACAGTGAGAGACAAAATAACAAAAAAATTATCCAGAACAAAGCATGACAAAAATGTTATGAATTGATTTGCATTTTAATGAGGGAAATAAGTATTTGACACCTCTGCAAAATATGACTTAGTACTTGGTGGCAGAACCCTTGTTGGCAATCACAGAGGTCAGACATTTCTTGTTGTTTGCTACCAGGTTTGCACATATCTCAGGAGGGATTTTGTTCCACTCCTCTTTGCAGATCTTCTCTAAGTCATTAATGTTTCAAGGCTGACGTTTGGCAACTCGAACCTTCAGCTCCCTCCACAGATTTTCTATGGGATTAAGGTCTGGAGACTGGCTAGGCCACTCCAGGACCTTAATGTGCTACTTCTTGAGCCACTCCTTTGTTGCCTTGGCCGTGTGTTTTGGGTCATTGTCATGCTGGAATACCCATCTACGACCCATTTTCAATGCCCTGGCTGAGGGAAGAAGGTTCTCACCCAAGATTTGACGGTACATGGCCCCGTCCATCGTCCCTTTGATGCGGTGAAGTTGTCCTGTCCCCTTAGCAGAAAAACACCCCCAAAGCATAATGTTTCCACCTCCATGTTTGACGGTGGGAATGGTGTTCTTGGGGTCATAGGCTGCATTCCTCCTCCTCCAAACACGGCGAGTTGAGTTGATGCCAAAGAGCTCAATTTTGGTCTCATCTGACCACAACACTTTCAACCAGTTCTCCTCTGAATCATTCAGATGTTCATTGGCAAACTTCAGACGGACCTGTATATGTGCTTTACTGAGCAGTGGGACCTTGCAGGCGCTGCAGGATTTCAGTCCTTCGCGGCGTAGTGTGTTACCAATTGTTTTCTTGGTGACTATGGTCCCAGCTGCCTTGAGATCATTGACAAGATCCTCCCGTGTAGTTCTGGACTGATTCCTCACCGTTCTCATGATCATTGCAACTCCACGAGGTGAGATCTTGCATGGAGACCCAGGCCGAGGGAGATTGACAGGTGTTTTGTGTTTCTTCCATTTGCGAATAATCGCACCAACTGTGGTCACCTTCTCACCAAGCTGCTTGGCGATGGTCTTGTAGCACATTCCAGCCTTGTGTAGGTCTACAATCTTGTCCCTGACATCATTGGAGAGCTCTTTGGTCTTGGCCATGGTGGAGAGTTTGGAATCTGATTGATTGATTGCTTCTGTGGACAGGTGTCTTTTATACAGGTAACAAGCTGAGATTAGAAGCACTCCCTATAAGAGTGTGCTCCTAATCTCAGCTCGTTACCTGTATAAAAGACACCTGGGAGCCAGAAATCTTTCTGATTGAGAGGGGGTCAAATACTTATTTCCCTCATTAAAATGCAAATCAATTTATAACATTTTTGACATGCGTTTTTCTGGATTGTTTTGTTGTTATTCTGTCTCTCACTGTTCAAATAAACCTACCATTAAAATTATAGACTGATCATTTCTTTGTCAGTGGGCAAACGTACAAAATCAGCAGGGGATCAAATACTTTTTCCCTCACTGTATGTATGTATTTATTATTTATATGTATGTATGTCTATATGTATGTGTACGTATGTATATTTATATATATATATATATATATTTGCGAGAAAGAAAACATATGGGGGATTGGAAGTGATGCAGACAATTACATTGATGGAAGGTACAATCTATCTGCAATATTAAAGCTGATCTACCCCCCCCCCCCCCCAAAAAAAAAGAAAAGAAAAAGAAAAAACAACAGCTATGAGATAACACATAACCAAAAAAGTGTTAAACAAATCAAAATATATATTATATTTCAGATACTTCAAATAGCCACACTTTGCCTTGATGACAGCTTTGCACACTCTTGGTATTCTCTCAACCAGATTTACCTGGAATGCTTTTCCAACAGCCTTGAAGGAGTTCCCACATTTGCTGAGCACTTCTTGGCTGCTTTTCCTTCACTCTGCGGTCCGACTCATCCCAAACCATCTCAATTTGGTTGAGGTCGTGGGATTGTGGTGGCCAGGTCATCTGATGCAGCACTCCATCACACTTCTTGGTAAAATATCCCTTACACAGCCTGGAGGTGTGTTGGGTCATTGTCCTGTTGAAAAACAAATGATAGCCCTACTAAGCCCAAACCAGATGGGATGGCGTATCGCTGCAGAATGCTATGGTAGCCATGCTTGTTAATGTGCCTTGAATTCTAAATAAATCACAGACAGTATCACCAGCAAAGCACCCCCACACCATAAGACCTCCTCCTCCATGCTTTATGGTGGGAAATATACATGCGGAGATCATCCGTTCACACACATCGTGTCTCACAAAGACACAGCGGTTGGAACCAAAAATCTCCAATTTGGACTGCAGACCAAAGGACACATTTCCACCGGTCTAATGTCCATTGCTCGTGTTTCTTGGCTGAAGCAAGTCTCTTCTTCTTATTGGTGTCCTTTAGTAGTGGTTTCTTTGCAGCAATTTGACCATGAAGGCCTGATTCACACAGTCTTCTCTGAACAGTTGATGTTGAGATGTGTCTGTTACTTGAACTCTGTGAAGCATTTATTTGGGCTGCAATTTATGAGGCTGGTTACTCTAATGAACTTATCCTCTGCAGCAGAGGTAACTCTGGGTCTTCCATTCCAGTGGCGGTCCTCATGAGAGCCAGTTTCATCATAGCATTTGAAGAAACATTCAAAGTTCTTGACATTTTCTGTATTGACTGACCTTCATGTCTTAAAGTAATGATGGACTGTCGTTTCTCTTTGCTTATTGAAGCTGTTCTTGCCATAATATGGACTTGGTTTTTTACCAAATAGGGCTATCTTCTGTATACTTACCTTGTCACAACACAACTGATTGGCTCAAACGCATTAAGTAGGAAAGACATTCCACCAAATTAACTTTTAAGAATGCACACCTGTTAATTTAAATGCATTCCAGGTGACTACCTAATGAAGCTGGTTGAGAGAATGCCAAGAGTGTGCAAAGTCTTCATAAAGGCAAAAGGTGGCTGTCACGGTTTCGGCCGAGGCTGCCTCTCTTCCTTGCTCGGCCAGGCTTCGGCGTTCGTCGTCTCCGGAATACTAGCTGCCACCGTTGTAGGTTTCTATGTTCATTTGTTCTGGTCTGGTATTGTACACCTGTTATCGTTTAGTGTCATTAGTGTCCTATAAGTTCTCGTTGTGTTTGTCAGGTGTTGTGTGTGATTGTTTTCCTGTCTGTTGATGTTCGACTGTTTGGGACAGACGCTAGTTTACCGTCGCACTGTTGTTCGTGCGTAGTCGGGTTTTGTATTTTACGCACTGTTGCGTATTGTTTACCTCCGGGTTAGTTTACCCGTGTATTTTTGTGCTTTGCCAGTAAAGTCAAGTTTGACTGAGCTCCTGTGTCCTGCACTTGATTCCACCACACCGTCGCATCAGAACCCTTGACAGAATCACACACCATTTCGAATGGAATCAGCAGGAGCCGCAGCAGCACAGGAGACGTTGGAAGACAGGGTCCGGGAGCAGAATGACCAGATCCTGCGGATGGGGTCCGCCCTGCAGGAGGTGATCACCACCCTCCAACGCTGGGAGACCCGAGGGACACCCCCAACGCCATCTTCCCTGCCCTCACCATCGGCAAGTCAGCCCATTCCCGCTCCGGAACCCAGAGGAGTTCGACTCTCGCTCCCGAGGGCCTACGATGGGACCGCTGCCGGGTGTCAGGGCTTCCTTCTCCAGGTGGAGCTTTACCTGGCCACCGTGCACCCGGCGCCCTCGGGACTCGAGAGCGTGTCCGCCCTGATCTCCTGCCTTTCCGGCAAGGCGTTAGAATGGGCCAACGCCGAGTGGAGGAGAATAGACGCTACCACCATCACGTATGCTGAGTTCTCCCGCCGCTTCAGGGCGGTGTTTGACCATCCCCCGGAGGGGAAAGCGGCGGGGGAGCGTCTGTTCTGCCTCTGGCAGGGGAAGAGGAGTGCCCAGGAGTTCGCTTTGGAATTCCGTACTCTAGCGGCGGTTGCAGGGTGGAATGAGCGGGCCCACATCGATCACTACCGCTGTAGTCTACGTGAGGACGTCCGTAGGGAGCTGGCCTGTCGGGACACCAGCCTCTCGTTCGACCAGTTAGTCGACATGTCCATCAGGCTGGATACCCTGCTAGCTACCCGCGGACGTCCCGAGGGGGGTCCGTCCATTTCACCCTCCAGCGCCTCCGAGCCGTGCCCCATGGAGCTCGGGGGCGCTGGCGCTAGAGAGAGGAGGGGTCGGAGTTCGAGGGGGTCCATCTCCTGCACCAACTGTGGTCGGGGAGGACACACCGCGGCTAGGTGCTGGGGATGGCCTCCTAGGGGAGAAGACGACAGGCCCCGCACTGGGGAGTCCTTCCAGGTGAGTAGGCGCCCCACTCACCCAGAGCTCTCTGTTGCACACTTCTGTATACCTGTGCGTTTTCCACAGGTAGCACCTCATTCCCAGCATAAGGCGCTGGTAGATTCAGGCGCGGCTGGGAATTTTGTTGATAAGAAATGTTGTTTAGCCTTAGGGATTCCCCTTCTCCCTGTTGACGTCCCCTTCCCCGTTCATGCCCTAGATAGCCGTCCGTTGGGTGCGGGCTTGATCAGGGAGGTCACGGCGCCACTTAGGATGTGTGCGCAGGGGGGTCATCAGGAGATGATCCAGCTATTTCTGATCGACTCGCCTGCGTATCCGGTGGTGCTGGGCATGCCCTGGTTGAGTACCCATAACCCGTCTATTTCGTGGCAGGAGAGGGCTCTGATGGAGTGGTCTGCCCAGTGTGTGGGTCGATGTTTAGGCGTTTCCGTAGGGGCTACCTCGGTGGAGAGTCCAAACCAGGTGCCCGCATTGCACGTTCCCCCTGAGTATGGGGATTTGGCTATTGTGTTCAGTAAGTCGAGGGCGACGCAGTTGCCTCCCCATAGGCAGGGAGATTGTGCGATAGACCTCCAGGCAGGAGCTGTGCTCCCACGGAGCCATGTGTATCCTCTGTCTCAGGAGGAGAAGAGAGCTATGGAGACTTACATAGACGAATCTCTGAGACAAGGATACATACGGCCCTCCACTTCCCCTGCGTCCTCGAGTTTCTTTTTTGTGAAGAAAAAGGATGGTGGGTTACGCCCGTGCATTGATTACCGTGGTCTCAATCAGATCACGGTGAAGTACAGTTATCCACTCCCGCTGATTGCGACCATGACGGAGTCATTGCACGGGGCGCGTTTCTTCACTAAATTAGACCTCAGGAGCGCGTACAACTTGGTGCGCATTAGGGGGGCGATGAATGGAAGACAGCCTTTAGTACCACCTGGGGCCATTACGAGTATCTTGTCATGCCATACGGGTTGATGAACGCTCCTTCAGTTTTCCAATCATTCGTGGATGAGATCTTCAGGGACATGCAGGGGCAGGGGGTGGTCGTGTACATAGATGACATTCTCGTGTACTCGTCTACCCGAGTCGAGCATGTGGCTCTGGTGCGCCGAGTGTTGCGGAGGCTGTTGGAGCACGACCTGTATGTCAAGGCAGAGAAGTGTCTGTTTTTCCAGGAGTCGGTCTCCTTTTTGGGTTATCAGTTGTCTGCGTCAGGGGTGAAGATGGAGGTAGACCGGGTGTCAGCCGTGCGTAATTGGCAAACGCCAACCACTGTGAAGGAGGTGCAGCAGTTTTTGGGGTTTGCGAACCTCGCCAGGCGCGGTGGAATATGTTTTTGACCCGGTTCACATTTAAAATCACGTACATCCCTGGGTCACAGAACGGTAAGGCAGACGCACTGTCTCGGCGGTATGACACGGAGGAGAGGTCCGTGGAGCCCACTCCCATACTGCCGGAGTCTTGTCTGGTGGCACCGGTAGTGTGGGAGGTCGATGCTGAACTCGAGCGGGCGTTACGCACCGACCCTAGTCCACCTCAATGCCCGGAGGGTCGGAGGTACGTTCCGCTCGAGGTTCGGGATCGATTGATCTATTGGGCTCACACGTCACCCTCCTCTGGACACCCTGGTATCGGCCGGACAGTGCACTGCCTTAGTACTAAGTACTGGTGGCCCACGTTGGCGAGGGATGTGAGGGTTTATGTTTCCTCCTGCTCGGTGTGCGCCCAGTGTAAGGCACCTAGACATCTGCCTAGGGGTAAGTTACTACCCCTGCCCGTTCCACAACGACCATGGTCTCACCTCTCGGTGGATTTCATCACTGACCTTCCTCCTTCACAGGGGAATACCACTATACTGGTCGTTGTGGACCGGTTTTCTAAGGCCTGTCGTTTGCTCCCTATGCCGGGCCTTCCTACTGCCCTGCAGACCGCCGAAGCGCTATTCACCCATGTGTTCCGGCACTACGGGGTGCCCGAGGATATTGTGTCTGATCGAGGTCCCCAATTTACCTCCAGAGTCTGGAGAGCTTTTATGGAGCGGTTGGGGGTCTCGGTGAGCCTCACCACGGGTTACCACCCGGAGAGTAATGGGCAGGTGGAACGTGTGAACCAGGATGTGGGTAGGTTTCTTAGAACATACTGCCAGGACCGGCCGGAGGAGTGGGCAAGGTACGTTCCCTGGGCCGAAATGGCCCAGAATTCCCTACGCCATTCCTCCACTAACCTAACCCCTTTCCAATGTGTGTTAGGTTACCAGCCGGTTCTGGCACCTTGGCAGCAGAGCCAGATCGAGGCTCCTGCGGTGGATGAGTGGGTGCGGCGCTCGGAGGAGACATGGAACGCTGCACACGTCCACCTGCAGCGGGCCCTCCGTCGTCAAAAGGCGAGCGCCGATCTCCACCGCAGTGAGGGACCGGTGTACGCACCTGGTGATCGAGTCTGGCTCTCTACCAGAAACCTGCCCCTCCGCCTGCCCTGTCGGAAACTGGGTCGGCGGTTTGTAGGGCCATTTAAAGTCCTGAGAAGATTGAACGAGGTGTGTTACAGATTACAACTACCTGTTGAGTATAAAAGTATTAACCCCTCGTTCCATGTGTCTCTTCTCAGGCCGGTGGTAGCTGGCCCACTCCAAGAAAATGAGATCAGGGAGACTCCTCCGCCCCCATTGGACATCGAGGGGGCACCGGCGTACTCCGTGCGGTCCATCTTGGATTCGAGACGTCGGATGGGAGGTCTCCAATATCTAGTGGAGTGGGAGGGGTACGGCCCGGAGGAACGGTGCTGGGTGCCGAGGAGAGACATTTTGGACCCGTCTCTCCTGACGGAATTCCATCGTGGTCACCCGACGCACCCTGCTCCGCGTCCTCCTGGTCGTCCCCGAGGCCGGAGTCGGCGCACGTCTGGAGCCGCGCGTCAAGGGGGGGGTACTGTCACGGTTTCGGCCGAGGCTGCCTCTCTTCCTTGCTCGGGCAGACTTCGGCGTTCGTCATCTCCGGAATACTAGCTGCCACCGTTGTAGGTTTCTATGTTCGTTTGTTCTGGTCTGGTATTGTACACCTGTTATCGTTTAGTGTCATTAGTGTCCTATAAGTTCTCGTTGTGTTTGTCAGGTGTTGTGTGTGATTGTTTTCCTGTCTGTTGATGTTCGACTGTTTGGGACAGACGCTAGTTTACCGTCGCACTGTTGTTCGTGCGTAGTCGGGTTTTGTATTTTACGCACTGTTGCGTATTGTTTACCTCCGGGTTAGTTTACCCGTGTATTTTTGTGCTTTGCCAGTAAAGTCAAGTTTGACTGAGCTCCTGTGTCCTGCACTTGATTCCACCACACCGTCGCATCAGAACCCTTGACAGTGGCTATTTGAAGAATATCAAATCTCAAATATATTTTGATTTGTTTAACACTTTTCTGGTTACTACATGATTCCATATGTGTTATTGTCAGGAGTGTCAGTGTAATGTGGTGGAATACTAGAATCCGTGACAGTACCCCCCCCCCCCCCCAACTCGTGGCTCCAGCCGTGCGTCGACACCGGCCTCAGGGACGGCCAGGAGGACGCGGTGCGTGGCGAGTCGGATGACTGCGGTGGAAATCCCTCAACATGGAGGGATCGAGGATGTCCCTCCTAGGGACCCCAGCACAGTTCCTCCAGGCCATACCCCTCCCACTCCACGAGATACTGCAGGCCTCCCACCCTACGCCTCGAATCTAAGATGGAATGGACCGAGTACGCCGGTGCTCCCTCGATGTCCAGTCCTGGAGGAAGCTGTAACCTATAACATACCTCGTTCAATCTCCTTAGGACTTTGAATGGCCCCACAAACCGCCGACCCAGCTTCCGGCAGGGCAGGCGAAGGGGCAGGTTTCGGGTCGAGAGCCAGACCCGGTCCCCCGGTGCATACACCGGAGCCTCACTGCGGTGCCGGTCAGCGCTCGCCTTTTGCCGCCCGATGGCCGGCACACATGGGCAGCATTCCAGGTCTCCTGCGAGCGCCGAAACCATTCATCCACCACAGGTGCCTCAATCTGGCTCTGATGCCAAGGTGCCAGGACCGGCTGATAACCTAATACACACTGGAATGGAGTAAGGTTAGTGGAGGAGTGAGTTTTGGGCCATCTCTGCCCATGGGAGGAAAACCGACCACTCCCCCCGCCGGTCCTGGCAATACGACCTCAGAAACCTACCCACCTCCTGGTTGACTCTCTCCACCTGCCCGTTACTTTCTGGGTGAAACCCTGAGGTCAGGCTGACCGAGACTCCCAGACGTTCCATGAACGCCCTCCAGATTCTCGAGGTGAACTGGGAACCCCGATTAGACACTTTATCCTCAGGTACCCCATAGTGCCGGAAGACGTGTGTAAATAGGGCCTCGGCAGTCTGTAGGGAAACCGGGCAGAGGAATGAGGCAGCAGGACTTAGAAAACCGATCCACAACGACAAGCATCGTGGTGTTCCCTTGTGAGGGGGGAAGATCCGTCACGAAATCCACCGATAGGTGGGACCATGGTCGTTGTGGAATGGGTAGGGGTTGCAATTTCCCTCTGGGCAGGTGTCTAGGAGCCTTACACTGGGCGCACACCGAGCAGGAGGAAACATAAACCCTCACGTCCTTAGCTAAGGTGGGCCACCAGTACTTCCCACTAAGACAATGCACTGTCCGACCGATGCCAGGATGACCAGAGGAGGGTGACGTGTGAGCCCAATAGATCAAACGATCGCGGACCTCCAGCGGGACGTACACACGACCCTCTGGACACTGGGGAGGAGTGGGTTCGTTATGCTACGCCCGCTCGATGCACCTATCCCAGCCTCCGACGCGTCCACCTCAACCGTGAAAGCCAAGGAGGGATCCGGATGGGCCAGCACTGGAGCCGAGGTAAACAGGTTCTTCAGATGACTGAACGCCCTGTCCGCCTCAGATGACCACCGCAGACGCACAGGTCCCCCCTTCAGCAACGATGTAATGGGAGTCGCTACCTGATCAAAGCCCCGGATAAACCTCCAGTATTAATTGGCAAACCCCAAAAATCGCTGCACCTCCATCACCGTGGTTGGAGTCGCCCAATTACGCACGGCCGAAATGCGGTCACGCTCCATCCTCACCCCAGACGCGGACATGTGGTACCCTAGGAAGGAGATGGACTCCTGGAAGAACAGGCATTTCTCCGCCTTTGCATACAGGTCATGCTTCAACAGTCGTCCAAGCACTTTACGCACCAGGGACACATGCTCGGCCCGTGTAGCAGAGTATATGAGAATGTCATCACTATACACCACTACACCCTGTCCGTGCAGATCCCTGAAAATCTCATCGACAAAGGATTGGAAGACTGATGGAGCATTCATCAACCCGTATGGCATGACGAGGTACTCATAGTGTCCTGAGGTAGTACTGAATGCCGTCTTCCACTCATCTCCCTCCCGGATACGCACCAGATTGTACGCGCTCCTGAGATCCAATTTCATGAAGAAGCGCGCCCCGTGCAATGACTCCGTCATACAAGCTATCAGAGGTAATGGATAGCTGTACATGACGGTGATCTGATTAAGACCACGGTAATCAATGCACAGGCGTAACCCACCATCCTTCTTCATTACGAAAAAGAAACTTGAGGAAACAGGTGAAGTGGAATGCCGAATGTATCCCTGTCTCAGAGATTCGGAGACATATGTTTCCATAGCCGCCTTCTCCTCCTGTGACAGAGGGTACAGGTAACTCCGGGGAAGTGCAGCGCCCACCTGGAGATTTATCGCACAATCCCCCGGACGATGTGGTGGTAATTTAGTCACCCTCTTTTTACTGAAGGCGAGAGCCAAATCGGCATACTCGGAAGGAATGTGCATTGTGGAGACCTGGTATTGACTCTCCACCGTAGTAGCCCCTAAGGAAACCCCTACACACCTCCCTGAGCACTGACTGGACCATCCCTTGAGAGCCCTCTGTTGCCATGAAATAGTGGGGTCATGAGTGGTTAACCAGGGAAGTCCCAACACCACAGGATACGCAGGAGAATCAATCAGATAGAGACTAATCCTCTCCTCTGACCCCCCTGCGTCCTCATTAAGAGTGGTGCGGTGACCTCCCTGATTAGGCCTGACCCTAATGGGCGACTATCTAATGCATGTACAGGGAAGGGCACATCAACACGAACAGTGGGAATCCCTAAACTAAGTGAATACTGACGATCAATACAATTCCCAGCTGCGCCTGAATCTACTAGCGCCTTATGCTGGGAATGAGGAGAAAACTCTGGGAAAATAACCTCAATACACAGATGACCAACAGAGAGCTCTGGGTGAGTCGGGTGCTTACTCACCTGAGATGGTCAACCAGTGCTCTGCCTACTGCCTCGACTCCCTGGCAACCCTCCCCAGCACCGACCAGCAGTGTGTCCTCTGCGGCCACAGTTGGTACAGGGGACGGCCCCTCTCCTGGTCTCCCTAAGCGCAGCACCTCCGAGCTCCATGGGGGTAGGGGCGGAGGTGCTGGGGGATGGAATGGACGGGCCCTGATCAGAACGTCCGCAGGTTTCCAACAGGTTATCCAGCCTGATGGACATCTCCACCAGTTGGTCCAGGTTGAGGTTGGTATCCCTGCAGGCCAGTTCCCGACGAACGTCCTCCCTTAGGCTGCATCAATAGTGGTTGATCAGGGCCCTCTCATTCCATCCTGCGCTGGCTGCCAGAGTCCTGAACTCCAGTGCAAAATCCTGGGCGCTCCTCCTCTCCTGTCTTAGGTGGAACAGACGCTCGCCCGCCGCTCTCCCCTCCGGTGGATGATCGAATACCGGTAAAATCCTTGTAGCGGACAGATGTAGCGTCAATTCCTCCCCACTCGGCGTTGGCCCACTCGAGCGCCTTCCCCTACACACAGGAGATGAGGGCGGACACGCTCTCGTATCCCGAGGGCGCCGGGTGAATGGTTGCCAGGTAGAGCTCTACCTGGAGAAGAAAACCCTGACACCCGGCTGGTGTACCGTCATATGCCCTCGGGAGCGAGAGCCGAATCCCACTGGACCCAGGTGGCGAAGGGGTGGACAGTGGTATGAGTGGTTGAGTGATTGGAGAAGGTGTAGGAAAGCCACCTCTCTCCCATCGGTCCATTGTATTTACCACTCTTGCCATAGTGGTGCCGAGAGCCTGGATCATGCTCTCCTGTCGCTGAACGCGTTCCTCCAGACTGATCCGGACTGACTGGCTGTACCTGCTGACTCCATACTGGTGCGTGTTTCTGTCACAAGTGTCAGTGTAATGCGGTGGATCGAAGTCAGGCGCAGGACACAGAACTCAATGAAAATGTACTTTACTGAATAAGTAAAGAAACCAATACAATATACCTCCACACAGGGAGGAACAAACCTGCTCACCAAACGACACACAAAACGAAAAACAAACACGCACAAAACACAATGGGAGCCACCGGGTTAAATAGGTAAGGAGTAATTACATGATGGGAAACAGGTGTGTGACAATCAGACAACAACAGGTAGAACATAGAAACATAGAACATAGATCGGCAGTAGCTAGTATTCCGGTGACGACGAACGCCGAAGCCTGCCCAAGCAAGGAGGAGGGGCAGCCTCAGCAGAATCCGTGACAGTTACTTGATAGTTTTCATGTCTTCACTATTATTCTACAATATAGAAAATAGTAAAAATAAAGAAAAACCCTTGAATGAGTAGATATTCTAAAACTTTTGACCGGTAGTGTATGTAAATGTGATATGTATTTGTATAAATGTGCTACAAGCTATAAAAACCTGTGTTTGCTTTGTCATTACGGGGTATTGTGTAGATTGATGAGGAAACAATACAATTTAATCAATTTTAGAATAAGGCTGTAACGTAACTAAATGTCGAAAAAGTCAAGGGGTCTGATTACTTTCCGAAAGCACTGTAGATCACAAATAAAGCTATCCTCTGTAAAATTGGAGCACAGCTCATGAGCCCACCTCTTGCACTGCTCACACCTAATCCAGTCTCCACCTGTGACCGAAAACAGGTGGAGAGATGCCAATTGAAAATTGAGTTCCCACATATGCTGAGCACTTGTTGGCTGCTTTTCCTTCACTCTGCGGTCCGACTCATCCCAAACCTTCTCAATTTGGTTGAGGTCGGGGGATTGTGGAGGCCAGGTCATCTATATATATTTGTTACTGCTCGACTAAAACAATCTCTGTCGACCAACAGTCTAACGACCAAACAATCGACCAGTCGACTAATTGGGGTCAGCCCTAAATTATATACACACCCAGTATACTTTGGGGTTGTTTTGGATAAGGCTTGTTTTCATCAGTGAGGTTATAAAACCAATGATTGTATTGTTGATTATGTGTTGTTGTGTTTGACAAAATGCCATTTGGATACACTGTAATATTACGTTTGTAGACAGATTGTAGTGTCGAGTCAATGCTGGTAATTATTGCTGTCAAACAAAGAGTCCGCTTAGGCTGTACTTTGATTATACGTTTTATTTATATCACAAGATTTCAGCATAAGCTTACAGACGCCTGCAGGGTCTGGAGAACAGTGTCCAAAGATAATATGTCTGTTCTAACCTCTTCTTCGTTTAAACCCAGTATATATAATCTTCCCCAAAATATGGGTGGCTCCCTCTACTGTCCAATCCCCTGTCTTCCCTGGGGCGTCACCCTAAAAACGGCTCTCTTTGACACTAAATAAACATCCTCTCAGATTCCACTTAAAACCTTAACTAAGTCATAATCTTCATATACTACAAGATAAAAACAGGTGTACCCACTGGGCACAGACGTCAATTCAATGTCTATTCCACGTTGGTTCAACGTCATTTCGTTGAAATGACATGGAACAAAGTTGATTCAACCAGTGTGTGCCCAGTGGGTAGAAGATTTGTCAACTTTAGAACTGCAGGATTGTACATTGTGTTCCCCAGATAAAAAATAAGAGTAGTTTGATGAAACCTGAAGAATTAGATTATGGTGTTGAAAGATACATTTGTTTGATAGCGACAGTTCTGGTTGAAACACCAGTTTGTCATAAAAAATAAAAAATCTATGAACATTTAACGATGTCTATCTAAAGTGCTTTGTACACCTTTAATAAAACTCGTCCTAGCAAGTATTAGTGTGTTAACATTTCTAATTGATATTTTTGGCTTGGTACTCGACTAGCATATGGTGCCATGTGGTCCTTTCCATCAGTCTCCTCCAAATGCAGTGAATTCACATTCATTTTCCCCTATAAAGTCGTGGGCATCTATTTGAATTTGCATTATGTGTCACAAGGGCCACATGGGCACTTTCTGAAGAAGTCTGCTCCTGCTCTACAGCTCTACCAGGGATTGCTGCAACAGCTGTTTCCCTGTATCTCAGAGCCTAGGTAATGTGCCTCTAAACTTCATGGGTCAGAACAGCTTGTTCCATTCTGTTCTGTTGCAATAGACTTGTGGGGGGAGTTATGTACACTTGTCACAAAATCTACCTTGATTAAAAGGAGGAATGGATCCTTTCCTTTTTTGTACAGACCATCGTTTGGTTGCATATCACTCTGGTAGATTGCCCTCCACTGCAGGTGATGTTATATTCAAGTGGAGCTCATAAGTTTTTCATACCATCTACTGTATATCAATATTGTATCATACCCACTATCCCAATAACTTGACTGCATGTTATATTTCTTTGCACTCTTTTCTTTCTCCATACAACTTTTGATCAATCACACATTTTTTTGGATGGTTTTCAAATGCTTTACACATCAAAATAAATGAGGAACCCTGTGCCATAGCCTTAGAATGATGGTGGTCTTTCTTTACCAGAGCTTTGGCTTCTTCACATTAGATTAACTTTGTGTACGTCCGAAACGGCACCCTATTCCCTATATAATGCACTACTTTTGACTATGGCCCATAATGTTCTGGTCAAAAGTAGTGCACTATATAGGGAATAGGGTGCCATTTGGAATGAAGTCCTTGTTACGTTTACATTTTGATGAGTTCTCATCTAATTTATGCCCATACCTGGGCTCTGCATAATGGATAGAAGGAGGTTTTAAAGATCTGTGCAGATTGCTAGAAAGAATCTGATTTTTCTGAAGCTCTACATTATCAAAAACTTTGACTTCTTATTTTACTTTCCTGAGTCAATACCTGGACTAATGCATGTGTATTGATTGACACTATTTTATGTTTCATGCTCATCTCCAGACTCCAGGCATATGTTTGAAAGGCCATTTTCAACCTGTCCCAAAACACACATTAGCCGATACACCAGAGAAGCATAAATGTGCTGAATGTTTGTTTACACAACCCAATGTACATGCTAGCTTGCTAAATTGTTTGTTGAGGCATATCCCTCTGTTTTCTTAATGGTAGACTGTAAATCCTTTGGTCTCAAGTTGTTATTACTATTTAATGAGTCTAGGAAGTACAGTTTCACTATTGTTTTGTAGTAAATACAATGCACATACAACAGTAACCTTAATCATTATCTTTATCCTACCAGATCACTGCTAATCATTCATTTACACCTCAAAATGGTTGGTAGATCACTGCAACACGGTACAACATTAATTAGTAATATTAATTCCACATGACAGAGGAACGTACCATTTACAGTGAGGGAAAAAAGTATTTGATCCCCTGCTGATTTTGTACGTTTGCCCACTGACAAATAAATTATCAGTCTATAATTTTAATGGTAGGTTTATTTGAACAGTGAGAGACAGAATAACAACAACAAAATCCAGAAAAACGCATGTCAAAAATGTTATAAATTGATTTGCATTTTAATGGGGGAAATAAGTATTTCACCCCCTCTCAATCAGAAAGATTTCTGGCTCCCAGGTGTCTTTTATACAGGTAACGAGCTGAGATTAGAAGCACACTATTAAAGGGAGTGCTCCTAATCTCAGTTTGTTACCTGTATAAAAGACACCTGTCCACAGAAGCAATCAATCAATCAGATTCCAAACTCTCCACCATGGCCAAGACCAAAGAGCTCTCCTAGGATGTCAGGGACAAGATTGTAGACCTACACAAGGCTGGAATGGGCTACAAGACCATTGCCAAGCAGATTGGTGAGAAGGTGACAACAGTTGGTGTGATTATTCGCAAATGGAAGAAACAAAAAAGAACTGTCAATCTCCATCGGCCTGGGGCCCCATGCAAGATCTCACCTCGTAGAGTTGCAATGATCATGAGAACGGTGAGGAATCATCCCAGAACTACACGGGAGGATCTTGTCAATGATCTCAAGGCAGCTGGGACCATAGTCATCAAGAAAACAATTGGTAACACACTACGCCGTGAAGGACTGAAATCCTGCAGCGCCCGCAAGGTCCCCCAGCTCAGGAAAGCACATATACAGGGCCGTCTGAAGTTTGCCAATGAACATCTGAATGATTTAGAGGACAACTGGTTGAAAGTGTTGTGGTCAGATGAGACCAAAATCGAGCTCTTTGGCATCAACTCAACTTGCCGTGTGTGGAGGAGGAGGAATGCTGCCTATGACCCCAAGAACACCATCCCCACCGTCAAACATGGAGGTGGAAACATTATGCTTTGGGGGTGTTTTTCTGCTAAGGGGTCAGGACAACTTCACCGCATCAAAGGGACGATGGACGGGGCCATGTACCGTCAAATCTTGGGTGAGAACCTCCTTCCCTCAGCAATGGCATTGAAAATGGGTCGTGGATGTGTATTCCAGCATGACAATGACCCAAAACACACGGCCAAGGCAACAAAGGAGTGGCTCAAGAAGTAGCACATTAAGGTCCTGGAGTGGCCTAGCCAGTCTCCAGACCTTAATCCCATAGAAAATCTGTGGAGGGAGCCGAAGGTTCGAGTTGCCAAACGTCAGCCTCGAAACCTTAATGACTTGGAGAAGATCTGCAAAGAGGAGTGGAACAAAATCCCTCCTGAGATTATGGGCAAACCTGGTGGCCAATTACAAGAAACGTCTGACCTCTGTGATTGCCAACAAGGGTTTTGCCACCAAGTACTAAGTAATGTTTTGCAGAGGGGTCAAATACTTATTTCCCTCATTAAAATGCAAATCAATTCATAACATTTTTGTCATGCGTTGTTCTGGATAATTTTTTTGTTATTTTGTCTCTCACTGTTCAAATAAACCTACCATTAAAACTATAGACGGATCATGTCTTTGTCAGTGGGCAAACGTACAAAATCAGAAGGGGATCAAATACTTTTTTCCCTCACTGTACCATCAAATGTATTCAGAATCAACTTCAAGTTTTGTTCTATCTTTACCCTATGCACATTTGGAATTTGTGTATCTCCAACAGAGATAAATAATGTACATTTAACAAAGAAACAGGACTGAGGTAAAACAGGTCCAAATAGCAGCTACAGATATTTAACTTGATCATGGAGGCTTACAGATCTAGGATTTTAATTTGATCTCTCTTTTGTTGCTGAGAATTTTCCTGCAAAGCCGGAAATGCAAACTTGTCGTTTTTTGAATTTTAAAAAGGCTTCTAAAGTTTTTAATTTCCACTTTGACATTTCAGACTTGATTTGCCCTAATGAAAAATGTATCAACCCCTACAAAAATGTCCATAAATTATAATCCACATAATAATTAAACATTTCCTGTAAATGCAGGATTATTTTCCTGCTCTAGCAAACTGGCTCAAATTAAGATCGTACTGTATTTGATGCTAAAGGAATGGCAGGACAAAGAGAAATCACAGATATGCAAATAGCCTTGGTACTAGTCTGCATGTATTTGTCAATTTTTTTTTTTTTTTGCTAGTCTCTCTCTCTCTCCTCACACACAGAGGCAGGCATGCAGGCAGGTTCACACGCAAGCACACACAAACAGTTAAGTGAGGCCCCACTGTGGTATGGATTTGTTTTAGAGAAATGTGAGATCATGAATATTTGATTGGATATTTCCCGCTTCAACAATAGAGTTCAGCAATTCCTGCCCAATTACTGTATGTGAACAGCAGTGAGCCAATGAGGAGCCCTCGTGTGTGTGTGTGTGTGTGTGTGTTGCTTGATAGGTAATATAAATTCTCCATGAGTTTATGTCTCCATGACTATATGTATTATGTTAAAATTACATCTGAGCTGCTCATGACCTGAGAATTAGGTCTTATCCTGGAAATGTACTGCACAATAATCGTTTAGGCTTAACTAAAGTATGTGGTGCATTTCATAAATGCAAAATGATTTGAACAACCTTTACTGACAGGAAAGTTTAACTTTTAAGAAAAGAGGTGTGAAGTGGAAAAGGAATCACGAAGCACCATATAGGCGTATCAGTTTTATATTCTTTATTAGAATAAATAGGGATTTGGAAAGTTGTATACTTGTGTTGAAACTTTAGATTATCATACTTTCTAAATTGGTGCAATGTGCTTTTCATTTCCTTACCTTTACTGGTAATTGTATGGAATAGTGATTTCAAGAGGGTTTGCAAGTTCAATAAATCACTGGCCATTTTATGAGCATATTTGAGTTGGATAGATTAATTTTATAAGAAGATCCTGCAGCGCTTCATAAAATGGTATATGAAACCTATTGCTCTCTCCTTCTAAAACCGGAGAAAATGAGATGGCTTGCTTAAAAAAGAGTGGTCTGCTTTCTGCTCAAACAGACATAAGCCTAGGTGAAGGTCACTTACAAAGAGACCATGAATATTATATCTCCCTATGTCATAAATGTTCAAGTGACTGAATAGAAAAGTATAGGTAGTAGGAATGACGCCAACGTGGAATAAAAGGTGAGGTTGTCAATTAAAAGGTATCAGCAGTAGTTTCTTGTGAAACATCTCTGTGGGCCGAATCATGCCTTTGCCCTGAATTTAGTCTTCGCTTTACATTTTCACGTGAGTGACAACATATTGTGATTGATGGTCAGATCCAGACACCATACTCCAACTCCATCCTCACCACTAGTCAGTCAAAACTGTTAAACTTTCTAGCAAATGCAAAAGACATTCTGGCACATGTTACACTGATCCCTCAACCTCTTCTCAGACAGGATCCACAGTGCATTCGGAAAGTATTCAGACCCCTGGACATTTTCCACATTTTGTTACGTTACAGCCTTATTCTAAAATGGATTAAATAAAACAATGTCCTCATCAATCTACACAAAATACCCTATTATGACAAAGTGAAAACACGTTTTATTTATTTTTTGCAAATTTATAAAATATAAAAAACAGAAATACCTTATTTACGTAAGTATTCAGACCCTTTGCTATGAGACTCGAAATTGAGCTCAGGTGCATCCTGTTTCCATTGATCCTCCTTGAGATGTTTCTACAACTTGATTGGAGTCCACCTGTGGTAAATTCAATTGATTGGACATTGTTTGAAAAGGCACACACCTGTCTATATAAGGTCCCACAGTTGACAGTGCATGTCAGAGCGAAAACCAAGCCATGAGGTCGAAGCAATTGTCCATAGAGCTCCGAGACGGGATTGTGTCGAGGCACAGATCTGGGGAAGGGCACCAAAACATTATTGCAGCATTGAAGGTCCCCAAGAACACAGTGGCCTCCATCATTCTTAAATGGAAGAAGTTTGGAACCACCAAGACTCTTCCTAGAACTGGCCGCCCGGCCAAACTGAGCAATCGGGGGAGAAGGGCCTTGGTCTGGGAGGTGACCAAGAACCCGATGTTCACTCTGACAGAGTTCCAGAGTTCCTCTGTGGAGATGGGAGAAACTTCCAGAAGGACAACCATCTCTGTAGCACTCCACCAATTAGGCCTTTATTGTAGAGTGGCCAGAAGGAAGCCACTCCTCAGTAAAAGGCACATGACAGCACACTTGGAGTCTTTGAATGTCCTTGAGTGGCCCAGCCAGAGGCCGGACTTGAACCCGATCGAACATCTCTGGAGAGACCTGAAAATAGTTGTGCAGTGACGCTTCCCATCCAACCTGACAGAGCTTGAGAGGATCTGCAGAGAAGAATGGGAGAAACTCCCCAAATACAGGTGTGCCAAGCTTGTAGTGTCATACCCAAGAAGATTCGAGGATATAATCGCTGCCAAAGGTGCTTCAACTAAGTACTGAGTAAAGGGTTTGAATACTTACAGTACCAGTGAAAAGTTTGGACATACTGATTCATTCAAGGGTTTTCTATATTTTTACTATTTTCTACCTTGTAGAACAATAGTGAAGACATCAAAACTATGAAATAAGACATATGGAATCATGTAGTAAAGTGTTACAAAAATGTATTTTAGGTCGGGGGATTGTGGAGGCCAGGTCATCTAATGCAGCACTCCAACACTCTCCTTCTTGGTAAAATAGCCCTTACACAGCCTGTAGGTGTGTTGGGTCATTGTCCTGTTTAAAAACAAATGATAGTCCCACTAAGCCCAAACCAGATGGGATGGCGTATCACTGCAGAATGCTGTGGTAGCCATGCTGGTTAAGTGTGCCTTGAATTCTAAATAAATCACTGACAGTGTCACCAGTAAAGCACCCCCAAACCATCACACCTCCTCCTCCATGCTTCACGGTGGGAACCACACATGCAGAGATCATCCGTTCACCTACTCTGCGTCTCACAAAGACACGGCGGTTGGAACCAAAAATCTAAAATTTGGACTCCAGACCGAAGGACAGATTTCCACTGGTCTAATGTCCATTGCTCGTGTTTCTTGGCCCAAGCAAGTCTCTTCTTCTGATTGGTGTCCTTTAGTAGTGGTTTCATTGCAGCAATTTGACCATGAAGGCCTGATTCACACAGTCTCCTCTGAACAGTTGATGTTGAGATGTGTCTGTTACTTGAACTCTGTGAAGCATTTATTTGGGCTGCAATGTCTGTGGCTGGTAACTCTAATGAACTTATCCTCTGCAGCAGAGGTAACTCTGGATCTTCCTTTCCTGTGCCGGTCCTCACGAGAGCCAGTTTCATCATAGCGCTTGATGGTTTTTGCGACTGCACTTGAAGAAACTTTCAAAGTTCTTGAGATTTTCCATATTGACTGACCTTCATGTCTTAAAGTAATGATGGACTGTCGTTTCTCTTTGCTTATTTGAGCTGTTCTTGCCATAATATGGACTTGGTCTTTTATCAAATAGGGCTGTCTTCTGTATACACCCCTACCTTGTCAAAACACAACTGATTGGCTCAAACACGTTAAGAAGGAAAGACATTCCACAAATTAACTTTTAACAAGGCACACCTGTTAATTGAAATGCATTCCAGGTGACGACCTCATGAAGCTGGTTGAGAGAATGCCAAGAGTGTGCAAAGCTGTCATCAAGGCAAAGGGTGGCTACGTTGAAGAAACTCAAACATAAAATATATTTTGATTTGTTTAACACTTGTTTGGTTACTACATGATTCCATATGTGTTATTTCATAGTTTTGATGTCTTCACTACTATTCTACAATGTAGAAAATAGTAAAAAATTAAGAAAAACCCTTGAATGAGTAGGTGTGTCCAAACCTTTGACTGGTACTGTAGGTAAATGTGATATTTCAGTTTTGCATTTTTAATAAACTAGCAACACTTTTTTAAAACCTGTTTTTGCTTTGTCATTATGGGGTTAATGTGTGTAGATTGATTAGGGAAAAAAACTATTAAATAATTTTTGAATAAGGCTGTAACGTAACAAAATATGGAAAAAGTAAAGGGGTCTGAATACTTTCCGAAGGCACTGTAAATGTGACTTCTTCGTTTTACATTTTTTTATAAATTTGCAACAATTTCTAAAAACCTGTTTTTGCTTTGTCATTATGGGGTATTGTGTGTAGATTGATGAGGGAAAAAAACAACTTAATTCATTTTAGAATATGACTGTAACAAAATGTGGAAAAAGTCAAGGGGTCTGAATACATTCCGAATGCACTCGTGGTCAAAAGTTTTGAGAATGACACAAGTACTAATTTTCACAAAGTCTGCTACCTCAGTTTTGATGATGGCAATTTGCATATACTCCAGAATGTCATGAAGAGTGATCAGATTAGTTGCAATTAATTGTAAAGTCCCTCTTTGCCATGAAAATGAACTTAATCCCCCAAAAACATTTCCACTGCATTTCAGCCCTGCCACAAAAGGACCAGCTGCCATCATGTCAGTGATTCTCTCGTTAACACAGGTGAGAGTGTTGACGAGGACAAGGTTGGAGATCACTCTGTCATGCTGATTGAGTTAGAATAACAGACTGGAAGCTTTAAAAGGAGGGTGGTGCTTGAAATCATTGTTCTTCCTCTGTTAACCATGGTTACCTGCAAGGAAACACGTGCCGTCATCATTGCTTTGTACAAAAAGGGCTTCACATGCAAGGATATTGCTGCTAGTAAGATTGCACCTAAATCAACCATTTATCGGATCATCAAGAACTTCAAGGAGAGAGGTTCAATTGTTGTGAAGAAGGTGTCAGGGCGCCCAAGAAAGTCCAGTACCGTCTCCTAAAGTTGATTCAGCTGCGGGATCGGGGCACCACCAGTGCAGAGCTTGCTCAGGAATGGCAGCAGGCAGGTGTGAGTGCATCTGCATGCACAGTGAGGCGAAGACTTTTGGAGGATGGCCTGGTGTCAAGAAGGGCAGCAAAGAAGCCACTTCTCTCCAGGAAAAACATCAGGGACAGACTGATATTCTGCAAAAGGTACAGGGATTGGACTGCTGAGGCCTGGGGTAAAGTCATTTTCTCTGATGAATCCCCTTTCCGATTGTTTGGGGCATCCGGAAAACACCTTGTCCGGAGAAGACAAGGTGAGCGCTACCATCAGTCCTGTGTCATGCCAACAGTAAAGCATCCTGAGACCATTCATGTGTGGGGTTGCTTCTCAGCCAAGGGAGTGGGCTCACTCACAATTTTGCCTAAGAACACAGCCATGAATAAAGAATGGTACCAATACATCCTCCGAGAGCAACTTCTCCCAACCATCCAAGAACAGTTTGGTGACGACTAATGCCTTTTCCAGCATGATGGAGCACCTTGCCATAAGGCAAAAGTGATAACTAAGTGGCTCAGTGAACAAAACATCGACATTTTGGGTCCATGGCCAGGAAACTCCCCAGACCTTAATTCCATTGAGAACTTGTGGTCGATCCTCAAGAGGCGGGTGGACAAACAAAAACCCACAAATTCTGACAAACTCCAAGCATTGATTATGCAAGAATGGGCTGCCATCAGTAAGGATGTGGCCCAGAAGTTAATTGACAGCATGCCAGGGCGGATTGCAGAGGTCTTGAAAAAGAAGGGTCAACACTGCAAATATTGACTCTTTGCATAAACTTAATGTAATTATCAATAAAAGCCTTTGACACTTATGGAATGCTTGTAATTATTCTTCAGTATACCATAGTAACATCTGACAAAAATATCTCATAACACTGAAGCAGCAAACCTTGTGAAGACCAATACTTGTGTCATTCTCAAAACTTTTGACCACGACTGTATAATTCTGTTTTTCATTATCTGTATTTTGAGGTGTATATAAGAGGTCGTCATAACATTTTTGTAACATTACCATTCATCACAACAGAGCATCTCCCAACACTTATCAATCAAACTGCTGCCATCTCTGAATGTATCTGACATGCCAATCTGTGTCAAATGTCTGCTATTCTGTGATTATTAGGCAAGAGCTCAGGGGTGTCTGCCAAAAGGAGTTTAGATTTACGTGTGCTAGCTCTGGAATAGTTCATATACATGGAACGGCTGTGGGTCCCCGAGGAGAGGTTTGCGAACCCCTGAGAGGCATCATGCAGTATGAGTGTCATGTGTTGGTTGTGTCTGAACGTTTCACACAACCTTGTTCGAAAGGTGCATCTCCATAGCGATCAATAAATTATGGTCTTCTTGATTATTTACATTTACATCATTTAGCAGACGCTCTTATCCAGAGCGACTTACAAATTGGTGCATTCAACTTATGATAGCCAGTGGGACAACCACCTTTTTTTTATGGGGGGTGGGGGAAGAAGGATTACTTTATACTATTGTGTACTTTATAGATTATGTGTAACATCAGTATTCAAAGATCTTTGAGATTAGAATTAGAATTACATACAGTACAATGTCAAGAGAAAAATACAACCTCAACTACTAATAGAAATTAAGAGATACATTTTAATACATTCTTTGAAACAATGCCAAATATGAGTGGAAACTTTCCCTTTCTTCTAGCCTTAGAGTGAGTAGTTGCATGCACTCTCCTCTTTGGAAGTCAGCAAAAGCACAGAGCTGCAGGTAAAAAACAACAACAAGATAAATAAAGAAAGAAACACACCACACAGTTTTTAATTTGCCCCCGTGATGCATTACAATGCTGCCTTTATTTCCCAGTAATAAAGTGAGGTGTGCAGAAAGAGGTAATACCTTGATTATTGCCATCCAAGTATATCTTAGAGGTCATTACAGTGCCTTGCAAAAGTATTCATCCCCCTTGGCGTTTTTCCTATTTTGTTGCATTACAACCTGTAATTTAAATGGATTTTTATTTGGATTTCATGTAATGGACATACACAAAATAGTCCAAATTGGTGAAGTGAAATAAAAAAAATAACTTGTTTCAAAAAATTCTAAAAAATAAATAACGGAAAAGTGGTGCGTGAATATGTATTCACCCCCTTTGCTATGAAGCCCCTAAATAAGATCTGGTGCAACCAATTACCTTCAGAAGTCACATAATTAGTTAAATAAAGTCCACCTGTGTGCAATCTAAGTGTCACATAATCTGTCACATGATCCCCAGAGTCTGCAACACCACTAAGCAAGGGGTATCACCAAGCAAGCAGCACCATGAAGACCAAGGAGCTCTCCAAACAGGTCAGGGACAAAGTTGTGGAGAAGTACAGATCAGCGTTGGGTTATAAAAAAACTTTGAACATCCCACGGAGCACAATTAAATCCATTATTAAAAAATGGAAAGAATATGGCACCACAACAAACCTGCCAAGAGAGGGCTGCCCACCAAAACTCACAGACCAGGCAAGGAGGGCATTAATCAGAGAGGCAACAAAGAGACCAAAGATAACCCTGAAGGAGCTGCAAAGCTCCACAGCGGAGATTGGAGTATCTGTCCATAGGACCACTTTAAGCCGTACACTCCACAGAGCTGGGCTTTACGGAAGAGTGGCCAGAAAAAAGGCATTGCTTGAAGAAAAAAATAAGCAAACACGTTTGGTGTTCGCCAAAAGCCATGTGGGAGACTCCCCAAACATATGGAAGAAGGTACTCTGCTCAGATGAGACTAAAATTGAGCTTTTTGGGCATCAAGGAAAACTCTATGTCTGGCGCAAACCCAACACCTCTCATCACCCCGAGAACACCACCCCCACAGTGAAGCATGGTGGTGGCAGCATCATGCTGTGGGGTTGTTTTTCATCGGCAGGGACTGGGAAACTGGTCAGAATTGAAGGAATGATGGATGGCTCTAAATACAGGCAAATTCTTGAGGGAAACCTGTTTCAGTCTTCCAGAGTTTTGAGACTGGGACGGAGGTTCACCTTCCAGCAGGACAATGACCCTAAGCATACTGCTAAAGCAACACTCGAGTGGTTGAAGGGGAAACATTTAAATGTCTTGGAATGGCCTAGTCAAAACCCAGACCTCAACCAATTGAGAATCTGTGGTATGACTTAAAGATTGCTGTACACCAGCGGAACCCATCCAACTTGAAGGAGCTGGAGCAGTTTTGCCCTGAAGAATGGGCAAAGATCCCAGTGGCTAGATGTGCCAAGCTTATAGAGACATACCCCAAGAGACCTGCAGCTGTAATTGCTGCAAAAGGCGGCTCTACAAAGTATTCACTTTGGGGTGGGTGAATGGTTATGCATTCACAAGTTTTCTGTTTTTTTGTCTTATTTCTTGTTTGTTTCACAATAAATAATGTTTTGTATCTTCAAAGTGGTAGGCATGTTGTGGAAATCAAATGATACAAACCCCCAAAAAATCCATTTTAATTCCAGGTTGTAAGGCAACAAAATAGGAAAAATGCCAAGGGGGGTGAATACTTCGCAAGCCAGTGTATATTCCACTTTCTGAGTCTAACTGAAGTACTTAGGCAAACAAATTATAAGTGCGATGTTAAAACAAGGTGAAACCGATTCTCAGACAGAAACAGCTAAATGTGTTTACAGTTTCTCAAAAGCAGCAGTGGCTATAACTCTGACCAACAACAAGAGTTATTCAAACAAATAGAACATATGGAAAATTGACAAACTGTCCCCTTCTAACAATCCATATGTTTATTCAAGCAATTTAAAACATCTAAAGTGAATGAAGCCAAATGTTAGTAGTTAATTAAATTATCCTAGACCAGAGGGGATTGATAGAGGTTAATAAAACAGAAATACATGAAGGCTTCATGCTATTGTCAAGCGGTTAGACCTTTCCTCTATGGCTTGCCAGAGAGATCCTGGTAAAATAATAATACAGCCATTATTCCCCATTAAAAACTCTCACCAAACAAAACCTCTGTGTGAGTCTGTTGAGTCCCAAATGGCACCTTATTCCCTACATAGTGCACTACTTTTGACCACAGAGCCCTATGGGCCCTATGGGCCCTGGTCAAAAGTATTGCACTACATAGGGAATAAGGTGCCATTTAGGACGCAGCCTCTGTTTAAGAGATAGACATCAATAGAACTATAGTGAATGGTTTGGGTCCTTTGGGACCAGCTCGGCGATAACGGTGTACATTTAAACCTGCCTTGTCTTTGCAATTTAATCACATCTCTAGTTTGCTGAGATGTATTTGTTTAGTTGTTCATCCCTCAACCACAAAAATAAGTTATTCATGACATGGTTTGTGTCCCAAATGATACCTTATTCCTTATTTATGTTTGACAAGGGCCCATTGACCTCTGGCTAAAAGTAGTGCACTAAATAGGGAATATGGTGCCCTTTGGGACATATGGAATAGAAAGTATTTTATAATTAAGCCTGAAATGATCTTCACTCTACTTATCTATTTCTATATATGGAACTAAATCCTAAATGAAGTAAATGCTGAAATACTGGTCAAGTGTAGCTTCAAGATAATTTTTTATGTAAAAAATCATGATAACATGATTAATACTCATAAGTCCTCAATAGTTTTCCAGGCGGTGGTATAGTCAGTGCTTGATGTCTAGGATCTGTTGACATTGAATAAGGCACACTGAAGAAGGCTGTTAGGCTAAACCTTTGCATATGCTATCCCTGATGCAGTGAAATGAATAATTAAACAATAATTTAAAACATTCCTCACATTAGAGTAGTTGGAACACAGTAAGATTTATTTATTTATTCTTCCAAAATACAATATTTCCTCAAAATCATACTTCTCTTCATGGCTATTTCTATGGAGAACAAATGCACCTAACCATATGAACACATGCCCCGGCTTGGCATCTTTAAGAAAACAGCTGGCTTTTTGCAGTTATTACTGTTATGATGGATATTTCAATAAAAAAGGTATAGTAATAGATCATATTTTTGGCATCCTCAACTCAACATATGGCGTTAATTGTTGTAGTGGTGCAGCTATACAGTGGGAGATTGCATTGGAGGGAGAAGCCAATGTCCTTTTATAGTCAAGTGAATGGCACTAACATTGTGCATGCTTGCAAAAGAAAATGCTTTTGTTACTTTCTGAAAGCTGAAAATTGAGTTCTCAAATTTTTGGAAGAGCAAATATATTACTGAAGAATGAGACGTTGCAGTGTTTCTTTTAAAATGACTGTTGGAAATTAAATCATCAATTGACTCTATAAAAACTCTCTCTCTGAACACTGAAGTGACTTCATAAGCTGCCTGCTGGCTCCTCTGGCTTAGCCTGTCAATTTAAACAGGATTTTAGAAAATGCCTCCACCTCTCCAAGCAGTACTTACAGTTCTACACTCTTCAGCCTCTCACATGCAGCTGTGGTTAGCTAAGGTTTTTCAGCTCCATCTGTGCCGTTTCCGGTCTTCTCAGCTCTGCCTGACTGCATTCTCTGCTGGATCATATGCTGTCCACAGGACCTCCTTGGTCAAACAATCGATGCTTGCTGTACATTGATCTACAGGTATTTGGGGCAAGGTAATAGATAGAGTGCAATTCCCCCTGCGAGTTAGCTGGGGAGAATTCTCTGGGTATTGTTTCGGGAAACTTCATGGCTCATCTTGCCATCTGCATCCTCCCTTTCTCATTCTCCAGCACTGTTTTCTCTCGAACTAGATTGCTCTCTGCCCTTTTCTTATTACCTTTTACTGACCTTATGGATGATTTACACACTTCCACACCATTATCACTCGCTGTTTGACTTTCCATGAGCTATGTTGTTGACCGGTGACACATACATACAGTAGTCACATCAGGATTTTGAAATGATTACTATGTCAATTATTATCATTATTTATTTTATATTTATAATATATACATCTAGTTATAATAGAATGTAGAAGTATAGGTAACTGTTTTCACCTTCCACTCAAACCAGACCAAACATTTGTAGAGCATGTAGCTAGGGCATATTTTGATGCTATTACCGGTGTTTGTTCGGTCATTATGTTGCCTAATTAGGGTGATATTCATTGGCCGCCCATAGTGGTGGATGTATGCAAATGATCAGATCAGGGCTCCTGGTATGAGGTACAGGTTATATGATACATCATTTAAAGCTAGCTGTTATCTAGGGTTGCAAAATTCCAGTAATTCTGGTTGGATGATTCCTGGAATCAGAAAGAAATAGGCAGGAAACCTGGAAACCTTTCTGGAAAACCTGGGAATTTCGGGGAAATTACCAGAATTGTGCAACCCTACTGCTATCTCAACAGCCCGTCCTAGTAATGGGAGTAGCAGTAACTGTCCTTGTGGATTAATGGCCTCACTCTCCAAGGGAGCAAACTATCTGAAAATGTATTTATTGGTGCAAGAATCCAACAGAAAACAGGTGCTAGCAAATTAAAGCTCCAACTGTAGAGAACGACCTGTTCAGATGCATAATGAATTAATACAACCTAGGCATCTGTTGCCATAAACAACTACCACAACATAACTACTCCAGAGTCGTTTCTCAAAGTTGTGGGAGTTTTTCATTGCACTTGTAAAAAAACTGACTTTTCCACATGTTGCTCTAAGAGTCATAAACATGAGTCTCAAACATACTGGCTGGCACTCTCAAACATCTGAGGTTATTTCCCTTCACATTTTCGTTCAGATGAGTTATAATACATTCCTTTGGCAGATTTCGGAATGCCTTCGATGAATGCATGTCTGTATTCTGTGGTGCAGGTTACATTCAAGCGCTAGGGAGCAGAATACGCCATGTGCAGGTTTCATTAATTATTCATAACGTTTGTTATCGGCCCAACACTGGTGTGCAAGCTTGGAATGTGCATGTCACTTATACACCTGTCATTCCAACAGGTGAACCATAATGCTAGCTCTAACATTCTACCTGTAACCGTTCCTTTGGTGGGCCTAAGGGGCAAAGGAGCATTTTAAATTAAGTGAGAGCACTAAAGGGCCACTGCTTGTTTTTGTCACCTCGTTAAGAACTGTAACGGATCCTGATACCGTTTTCTGATACCTACAGTGCCTTCAGAAAGTAGTCACACCCCTTGACTTTTTCCACATTTTGTTGCGTTACAGCATGAATTTAAAATTGATTCAATTGAGATTATTTTGTCACTGGCCTACAGTCGTGGCCAAAAGTTTTGAGAATGACACAAGTATTGGTCTTCACAAAGTTTGCTGCTTCAGTGTTATGAGATATTTTTGTCAGATATTACTATGGTATACTGAAGTATAATTACAAACATTCCATAAGTGTCAAAGGCTTTTATTGACAATTACATTAAGTTTATGCAAAGAGTCAATATTTGCAGTGTTGACCCTTCTTTTTCAAGTTCTCTGCAATCTGCCCTGGCATGCTGTCAATTAACTTCTAGGCCACATCCTGACTGATGGCAGCCCATTCTTGCATGATCAATGCTTGGAGTTTGTCAGAATTTGTGGGTTTTTGTTTGTCCACCCGCCTCTTGAGGATCGACCACAAGTTCTCAATGGGATTAAGGTCTGGGGAGTTTCCTGGCCATGGACCCAAAATGTCTATGTTTTGTTCCCTGAGCCACTTAGTTATCACTTTTGCCTCATGGCAAGGTGCTCCATCATGCTGGAAAAGGCATTAGTCGTCACCAAACTGTTCTTGGATGGTTGGGAGAAATTGCTCTCAGACTATGTATTGGTACCATTCTTTATTCATGGCTGTGTTCTTAGGCAAAATTGTGAGTGAGCCCACTCCCTTGGCTGAGAAGCAACCCAACACATGAATGGTCTCAGGATGCTTTACTGTTGGCATGACACAGGACTGATGGTAGCGCTCACCTTGTCTTCTCCGGACAAGGTGTTTTCTGGATGCCTCAAACAATCGGAAAGGGGATTCATCAGAGAAAATGACTTTAACCCAGTCCTCAGCAGTTCAATCCCTGTACCTTTTGGATAATATCAGTCTGTCCCTGATGTTTTTCCTGGAGAGAAGTGGCTTCTTTGCTGCCCTTCTTGACACCAGGCCATCCTCCAAAAGTCTTCGCCTCACTGTGCGTGCAGATGTACTCACACCTTCCTGCTGCCATTCCTGAGCAAGCTCTGCACTGGTGGTGCCCCGATCCCGCAGATGAATCAACTTTAGGAGACGGTCCTGGCGCTTGCTGGACTTTCTTGGGTGCCCTGACGCCTTCTTCACAACAATTGAACCTCTCTCCTCTAATTTATTGATGATCCGATAAATGGTTGATTTAGGTGCAATCTTACTAGCAGCAATATCCTTGCCTGTGAAGCCCTTTTTGTGCAAAGCAATGATGACGGCACATGTTTCCTTGCAGGTAACCATGGTTAACAGAGGAAGAACAATGATTTCAAGCACCACCCTCCTTTTAAAGCTTCCAGTCTGTTATTCTAACTCAATCAGCATGACAGAGTGATCTCCAGCCTTGTCCTCGTCAACACTCTCACCTGTGTTAACGAGAGAATCACTGACATGATGGCAATTGGTCTTTTTGTGGCAGGGCTAGGGTTAAGTTTAAGAGTTAGGTTGAAGGGTTAAGGTTAGGGTTAGCTAAAAGGGTTAGGGTTAGGGGAAGGGTTAGCAAAAAGGGTTAAGGTTTGGGTTAGGGGAAGGGTTAGCTAACATGCTAAGTAGTTGCAAAGTAGCTAAAAAGTAGTAAGTAGTTGAAAAGTTGCTAAGTAGCTAAAATGCTAAAGTTGTCCGTGATGAGATTTGAACTTGCAACCTTTGGGTAACCTACTGTCTTATGTAACCACACCAAACGTAACATATCACTGACATTTTCAACCTCTCCCTGACCGAGTCTGTAATACCTAGATGTTTCAAGCAGACCACCATAGTCCCTGTGCCCAAGAAAGTGAAGGTATCCTGCCTAAATGACTACCGCCCCGTAGCACTCACGTCGGTAGCCATGAAGTGCTTTGAAAGGCTGGTCATGACTCACATCAACACCATCATCCCGGAAACCCTAGACCCACACCATTTCGCATACCGCCCCAACAGATCCACAGATGACGCAATCTCAATCGCACTCCACACTGCCCTTTCCCACCTGGACAAAAGGAACACCTATGTGAGAATGATGTTCATTGACTACAGCTCATCATTCAACACCATAGTACCCACAAAGCTCATCACTACGCTAAGGACACTGGGACTAAACACCTCCCTCTGCAACTGGATGCTGGACTTCCTGACGGGCCAAACGGCCACCCAGACTACTTACAGTGAAGGCCAAACCCCCCCCACCCCCCTTTGTTTTTACACTGCTGCTACTCGCTGTTTATTATCTATGCATAGTCACTTTACCCCTACCTACATGTACAAATTACCTCGACTAACCTGTACCCCCACACATTGACTCGGTACCGGTAACCCCTGTATATAGCCTCGTTATTGTTATTTTATTGTTACTTTTTCTTTTTTTACTTTAGTTTATTTTGTAAATATTTTCTTAACTCTATTTCTTGAACTGCATTGTTGCTTAAGGGCTTCTAAGTAAGGTCTACACCTCGGCGCATGTGACAAATAAAATTTGATATCATACTAATTTGAGTGTTCCGGATTTACGTTTACTATGAGACCAGGCTGCCCTACTAGAGCCTACTAATCTAGCTCAAATAACCACTCAATCAAAACCTGAGGTCTTGAGGAAAGGTAAGGTGGACAGCATTGTCTAATAATTACCTTTCAAAACCAACCTCACTGCTTGGTTTGATATATCCCTATGTGTTAAATAGGCACTTTTCAAGCGTGATATATTATGTCACATCTACAAGGTTGCTTATTAAAACCCATACATTAATGAGTTTGTAGTACCCCTATTGGTTACCATGATCACTAAAGATAAGAGCAGTACATTTAGGTTCTGTTAATTAAGTGCAAGATTTACTAGCTACAGCTTTTACACGAGAGGGAGTGTAAATTGGCTTCCCTGTTCTACTTCATGTTCTACGATTATCTAATCGCTCTTTAGAAGTGACGAGTTAACAGGCACGCTACCCTGATTGTCTCTCTTGGGGTGCAGGTAGTTACAACCCCAAAATCGACGTAGAACATATTTATAACATTACAGTCAGATACCTTTTCTTGAAAACGTGTAGTTTTCTGCAGTCTCACTCATAATACAACCTGGTCTCAGAGCATTTCGTATTATTCTGTATGTAAACCAAAACACTCTTTTAGTATGATATGTTATATTTGGTATGGGTACATAAGATAGATGGTTACTTAAGGCAAAAACGAAAGTAGGGTGGTTTGTTGGAGTGGATGGGTGGGCTTGTAATGTGAATATCTAGCAACCCAAAGGTTGCGAGTTCGAATCTCATCACGGACAATAATATTTAGCAACTTTTCAACTACTTGCTACTTTTTAGCTACTTTGCAACTATTTAGCATGTTAGCTAATCCTTCCCCTAACCCTAACCTTAACCCTTTTAGCTAACCATAACCTTTATCATTTTAGATAACCCTTCCCCTAACCCTAACCTTAACACTTTTCAGTTTCATCATAGTGCTTGATGGTTTATGCGACTGCACTTGAAGAAACTTTCAAAGTACTTGACATTTTCAGGATTGACTGACCTTAATGCCTTAAAGTAATACTGGACTTTCATTTCTCTTTGCTTATTTGAGCTGTTCTTGACATAATATGGACTTGGTCTTTTACCAAATAGGGTTATCTTCTGTAAACCACCCCTACCTTGTCACAACTGATTGGCTCAAATGCATTAAAATGGAAAGAAATTCCACAAATTAACTTTAAACAAGACACACCTGTTAATTGAAATGCATTCCAGGTGACTACCTCATGAAGCTGGTTGAGAGAATGCCAAGAGTGTGCAAAGCTGTCATCAAGGCAAAGGGTGGCTAAGAATCTAAAATCTAAAATATATTTTGATTAGTTTAACACTTCTTTGGTTACTACATGATTCCATGTGTTATTTCATAGTTTTGATGTCTTCAATATTATTCTACAATGTAGAAAATAGTAAAAAATAAAGAAAAACCCTTGAATGAGTGGGTGTGTCCAAACCTTTGACTGGTACTATATGTGATAGACAGTCAATGAAAATGTAATAGTGTGGACTTAATTTTTCTCTTTCAGATTCAGTGCATTCGGAAAGTATTCAGTCCCCTTGACTTTTTCCACATTTTGTGACGTTACAGCCTTATTCTAAAACCAATTAAATTACATAAATCTCCACACAATGACAAAGCAAAAACTGGTTTTTAGAAATCTTTACAAATGTATTAAAAATAAACAACATAAATACCTTATTTACATAAGTATTCAGACCCTTTGCTATGAGACTCGAAATTGATCATCCTTGAGATGTTTCTACAACTTGATTGGAGTCCACCTGTGGTAAATTAAATTGATTGGACATGATTTGGAAAGGCTGCATGATAGTGCATGTCAGAGCAAAGACCAAGCCATGAGGTCGACGGAATTGTCCATAGAGCTCAGAGAGGATTGTGTCGAGGCACAGATCTGGGGAAGGGTAACAAAACATTTCTGCAGCATTGAAGGTCCCCAAGAACACAGTGGCCTCCATCATTCTTAAAGACGCTACCTAGAGCTGGCCGCCCGGCCAAACTGAGCAATCGAGGGAGAAGGGCCTTGGTCAGTGAGGTGACCAAGAACCTAATGGTCACTCTGACAGAGCTTCAGAGTTCCTCTGTGGAGATGGGATAACCTTCCAGAAGAACAACCATCTCTGCAACACTCCACCAATCAGGCCTTTATGGTAGAGTGGCCAGACAGAAGCCACTCCTCAGTAAAAGGCACATGACCGCCCGCTTGGAGTTTGCCAAAAGGCCCCTAAAAAGGACTCAGAACATGAGAAACAAGATTCTCTGGTCTGATGAAACCAAGATTGAACTCTTTGGCCTGAATGCCAAGCGTCACGTCTGGAGGAAACCTGGCACCATCCCTACGGTGAAGAATGGTGGTGGCAGCATCATGCTGTGGGGATGTTTTTCAGTAAGTGTCAATGGACTTCACTGCACATGTGTTCTTAATACATTGGGAATTCCGATATACTTAATACAACATCTTATTCTCCCCCCAGTTGCATACACTGGCACGATAAAAATAAATACAAATAATACACAGAGAGTACATTAAATTGTATCAGATAGCAGGAGACATTGCTCAGCCTGTGCCACTCTGTCCTTTCCGACGTCAGAGGCCTAGGCCTTTTGTCTGTGCTGCAGTATAATTGCTTTTTCTTCAGTGAGGTTATTCATATCTTGCGATTGGATCGTCTGACCTAGGGACAGGAAAGCCACATTTGCAGCCTAGTCGGTTGGTTTAATGCTTTGCCTCTGAGCTGATTGTTTCACTAGGATTTGGTGCCTACAAGGGGAACGATGTCGGCCGCATATTCCGTTTGAATGTTTAGACAACTGTCAAATAAGAAAGCGGTCAGCTTCTTTTTTTTATTAAAACTAATTTCCCTTCTGAGACACCTTTCCCCAGTCTATTTATTTCTGCCCATGAAACCTATTAATTCTTCTCTTTGACCCTTTAAGATGGAAACACACAATTGGGTCTTCTTTGTCTGTTCTAATGGGATTTTTAAATGATTTATTTTTCTCAGATTTTCATCTTTTCTGGGTCTTTAATTGCTTCCGTTAAAAGGTGTAATGAAGACTCCCAGTATGGGACGTTATCATCACACCCTGGATGTTTTAAGTTTTATACAACACTCAGTATTATTTTGCTGCATTTGAACTTGTAGTTTGCTCATATTTTTTGGGGGGTGGATTTTTAATTGGATGTGAGGTGTCCTGACAAGGAAGAGTATTGGCATTCACCTTAATATTATGTTACATATCAAGGTTGTTCTTGTTTTGCCTTCTTGAATATGCCTGGACACTGGCTTTAATTAAATGGGGTCCATAGTTTTACAACTGAGCAATAATACCAATATAAACTAAGAACATTAGACCTTCCTAATATACACTGTGTGCACAATTATTAGGCAAGTCAGTATTTCGACCATATCATCATTATTATGCATATTTCCCAACTCCACACTGTATAAACTGGAATGCTTATTGGATTTAAGCATATCATGTGATGTGTATTTGTGTAATGAGGGAGGGTGTGGCCTAAGGGGATCAACACCCTATTTCAAGGTGTGTATAATTATTAGACAGCTTCTTTTCCTCAGGTAAAATTGGCCAAAAAATAGATTTAACTGACTCTGAAAAGTCAAAAATTGTAAAAGGTATTTCAGAGGGATGCAGCACTCTTGAAATTGCTAAGATATTGGGGCATAATCACAGGCCATCAAACGTTTTGTTGCAAATAGTCAACAGGGTCGCAAGAACCGTGTTGAGAAAAAAAGACGCAAATTAACTGCCAAAGATTTGAGAAGAATCAATCGTGAAGCTACCAGGAACCCATTATCCTCCAGTGCTGTCATGTTCCAGAACTGCAACCTACCTGGAGTGCCCAGAAGTACAAGGTGTTCAGTGCTCAGAGACATGGCCAAGGTAAGGAAGGCTGAAACCCAACCACCACTGAACAAGACACATAAATTGAATCGTCAAGACTGGGCCAAGAAATAGCTGAAGACAGATTTTTCAAAGGTTTTATGGACTGATGAGACGAGAGTGACTCTTGACGGACCAGATCGATGGGCCCGTGGCTGGATCAGTAACGGGCACGGAGCTCCACTTCGACTCAGACGCCAGCAAGGTGGAGGTGGGGTACTGGTATGGGCTGGTATTATTAAAGATGAGCTAGTTGGACCTTTTCGGGTTGAAGATGGACTCAAACTCAACTCCCAAACCTACTGCCAGTTTTTAGAAGACACTTTCTTCAAGCAGTGGTACAGGAAAAAGTCTGCATCTTTCAAGAAGACCATGATTTTTATGCAGGACAATGCTCCATCGCATGCATCGAAGTACTCCACTGCGTGGCTAGCCAGTAAAGGCCTTAAAGATGAAAGAATAATGACATGGCCCCCTTCCTCACCTGACCTAAACCCTATTGAGAACTTGTGGTCCCTTCTTAAACAGTCGATTTACGGTGAAGGAAAACAGTACACCTCTCTGACCAGTGTCTGGGAGGCTGTGGTTGCTGCTGCACAAAAAGTTGATCGTCAACAGATCAAGAAACTGACAGACTCCACGGATGGAAGGCTTATAACTGTTATTGAAAAGAAGGGTGGCTATATTGGACACTGATTTTTTGTTGTTGTTGAATTGTCAGAAATGTTTATTTGTAAATGTTGAGTTGTTTGTTTATTATTCTCACTTTAACAGATGAAACTAAACAAGTGAGATGGGGAACTTTTCGTTTTTCATTTAGTTGCATAATAATTCTGCACACTAATAGTTGTCCAATAATTGTGCACACATAGAAAGCCAAAACCTGACTTTTACTTTCTTAAATATTCAGGTTTGAGGTTTATTAACATTTTGGATTGACCGAGAGCACTGTAGTTGTTCAATAATACAATTAATCCTCAAACATACAACTTGCCTAATAATTGTGCACACAGTGTAATATTGAGTTGCACAACCTTTTGCCTTCAGAACAGCCTCATTTCATCGGGGCCATGGACTCTACAAGGTCGAGAAAGCGTTGCACAGAGATGCTGGCCCATGTTGACTCCAATGCTTCCCACTGTTGTGTCAAGTTGGCTGGATGTCCTTTGGATGGTGGACCATTCTTGACTGTTGAGCGTGAAAAATCCAGCAGTGTTTCAGTTCTTGAGACACTCAAACAGGTGCACCTGGCACCTGGCACCCGTTCAAAGGCATTTACATTTTTTGTCTTTCCCATTCACTCTCTGAATGGCACATATACACGATCCATGTCTCAATAGTCTCAAGGCTTAAAAATCCTTCTTTAACCTGTTTTCTCCCCTTAGTCTACAATGATTGAAGTGGATTTAAGTGGTGACTTCAATAAGGGATCATAGCTTTCACCTGGATTCACCTGATCAGTCAGTTTATCATGGAAAGAGCAGTTGTTCCTAATGTTTAGAAAGTATTCACACCCCTTGACTTTTTCCACATTTTGTTGTTACAGCTTTAATTTAAGATTGATTAAATTGAGAGCTTTTGTCACTGGTCTACACACAATACCCATAATGTCAAAGTAGAATTATGTTTTTAGAATTTTTTACAAATGAATTAAAAACAAAATGCCCAATAAGTAGTCAACCCCTTTGTTATGGCAAGCCTAAATAAGTTCAGGAGTAAAAATGTGCTTACCAAGTCACATAATAAGTTGCATGGACTCACTCTGTGTGCAATAATAGTTTATAACATGATTTTTTTATGAAAAAAGCAGACATTGAAAATTCATCCCTTTGAGCATGGTGAAGTTATTAATTACACTTTGGATGGCGCATCAATACACCCAGTCACTACAAAGATACAGTCGTCCTGCCTAACTCAGTTGCCGGAGAGGAAGGAAACCACTGAGGGATTTCAACATGAGGCCAATGGTGACTTTAAAACAGAGTTTAACGGCTGTGATAGGAGAAAACTGAGGATGGATCAACAACATTGTAGTTACTCCACAATACTAACCTAATTGACAGAGTGAAAAGAAGGAAGCTTGTACAGAATACAAATATTCCAAAACATGCATCCTGTTTGCAACAAGGCACTAAAGTAATACTTCAAAGAATGTGGCAAAGCAATTCACTTTTTGTCCTAAATACAAAGTGTTATGTTTGGGGCAATTCCAATACAACACATTACTGAATACTACTCGCCATATTTTCTAGCATAGTGGTGGCTGCATCATGTTATGGGTATGATTGTAATCATTAAGGACTGGGGAGTTCTTCAGGATAAGAAAGAACAAAATTGAGCTAAGCACAGGCAAAATCCAAGAGGAAATCCTGGTTCATTCTGCTTTCCACCAAACACTGGGAGATTAATTCAACTTTCAGCAGGACAATAACTTAAAACACAAGGCCAAATCTACACTGGAGTTGCTTATCAAGAAGACAGTGAATGTTCCTGAGTAGCCGAGTTACAGTTTTGAATTAAATCTGCTTGAAAATACACTACCGTTCAAAAGTTTGTGGTCACTTAGAAATGTCCTTGTTTTCAAAAGAAAAGCAATTTTTTTGTCCATTAAAATAACATCAAATTGATCAGAAATACATTGTAGACATTGTTAATGTTGTAAATGGCCATTGTAGCTGGAAACAGATTTTTAATGGAATATCTACATAGGCGTACAGGGGCCCATTATCAAATTGTGGGTTCGATTACAGGCTCAAAATGGCCAGAAACAAATAACTTTCTTCTGAAACTCGTCAGTCTATTCTTGTTCTGAGAAATGAAGGCTATTCCATGCGAGAAATTGCCAAGAAACTGAAGATCTTGTACAACGCTGTGTACTACTCCCTTCACAGAACAGCGCAAACTGGCTCTAACCAGAATAGAAAGAGGAGTGGGAGGCCCCGGTGCACAACTGAGCAAGAGGACAAATACATTAGAGTGTCTAGTTTGGGAAACAGATGCCTCACAGGTCCTCAACTGGCAGCTTCATTAAATAGTACCCACAAAACACCAGACTGGGAAATAAAAAGAAAAGATTAAGATGGGCAGTCTGAAATATGGCTTTTTCTTTGCAACTCTGCCTAGAAGGTCAGCATCCCAGAGTCGCCTCTTCACTGTTGACGTTGAGACTGGTGTTTTGCGGACTGTAGGTGACCGGTTTTAACAGAGACACTTGGTACTTTTGGACGGTGGTCGGGAGAGGTTGTGTTTTCTCTAGCAGGAGGTAAGCTTGGCTTCTTATATGGTGTTGAGTAAAGCTTAAACCGTGTATTTAGATTGTAGGTAGGTATTGTAGTTAGGTAATATAGGTAGTTTACTCAGGTAGTTATTGTAGGTTATTGTAGGTAATTATTGTAGGTAAGGACTGTATTCGGCGGACCCCGGCGAAGCACGAGGCTAGTTTACCCACTACTTGGACCAACAAAGCTAGCTAGCTAGCTAGCGGGTAGCTACTGGTAACTTTTAGCAACAGTGGTTAATTGTTTCCAATGTTATTTCACGCTTAAGAGTACCTGTGATTGAGCCAGCTAGCCGTCACCATTCAGCTGTTTTTCTAACCTCATTATCATTAACGTTAGGTGGTTGGTAGCTGCTGTACTTAATTACGGCTACTGATTGCAGTCTGCCAGTTTGGCTTTATACATAGCTTGGGCTTCGTCGAGTAAGGCTTAAACTATGTATTTAGATTGTAGTTAGGTATTATAGGTAGGCATCGTGGGCTGTATATTATTAAGTAGTATAGGTAGGCATCGTGGGCTGTTGTGGGTAGCTGTTGTGTAGTTATTGTAGGTTACTTTTGTATTCGGCGGTGCCGGGTGTAGCACGAAGCTAGCTAGCTAACTCACCTCCTGGATTAGCTGGCGAGTAGCTATTAGCAACGGTAGCAACTAAAAACAATATCCTTTTAGCCAGCTACATTCGTTCGCAGCGACGCCGTTTTTCAAACAAAGTCAACACAGCAGCCATTGCTAGCCAGCCAACACTACCAGCTGGCTGTACTGTAGTAGCTAAATACAATATCTTTGTGCTAGCTACCCAACGTTTAATCATTGCTGCGTTATGAAAGGTAAGCTTGGCTTCTTATATGGTGTTGAGTTAAGCTTAAACCATGTATTTATATTGTAGGTAGGTATTGTAGTTTGGTATTATAGGTAGCTTACTCAGGTAGTTATTGAAGGTTATTGTAGGTAATTATTGTAGGTAAGTCTTGTATTCGGCAGACCCCGACGAGGCTAGCTTACCCACTACTTGGACCAACAAAGCTAGCTAGCTAGCTAGCGGGTAGCTACTGGTAACTTTTTGCAACTGTGGTTAATTGTTTCCAATGTTATTTCATGCTTAAGAGTACCTGTGATTGAGCCAGCTAGCTGCTACCATTCAGCTGTTTTTCTAACCTCATCCGAGGCATTAACGTTAGGTGGTTGGTAGCTGCTGTACTTAATTACAGCTACTGATAACAGTCTGCTGTAGTTTACAACAATTCTAATTTCTAAAGTGGAAGTTGGGAGAGTTTTACTCGGGTGGTTCAGTGAAACAATTATAGTTTCTGAGGTGGAAGTTGGGAGAGTTATATATATATATATATTTTTTTTTTGGTGAGGGAGGCCTGCTCTCTCCTTTCCCAGATGTTTAGTTCATTTCATTCCGATCTCCTCTGCATTATTGTAGCCATCTGCTGCAGCCTGTCAACTATGCCTCTGCCTATCCCTGTTCTCTCCTCTCCGCACAGGCTACACAAACGCCTCACACCGCGTGGCTGCTGCCTCTCTAACCTGGTGGTCCCTGCACGCACCACACACCTGGAGTTCCAGGTCTCAGGCAGCCTCTGGAACTGCCGTTCTGCCGCCAACAAGGCTGACTTCATCTCAGCCTATGCTACCCTCCAGTCCCTCGACTTCCTGGCGCTGACGGAAACATGGATTACCACTGAAAACACTGCTACTCCTACTGCTCTCTCCTCGTCTGACCATGTGTTCTCGCATACCCCGAGAGCATCTGGTCAGAGGGGTGGTGGCACAGGAATCCTCATCTCTCCCAAGTGGTCATTCTCAATTTTTCCCCTAACCCATCTGTCTATCTCCTCATTTGAATTCCACGCTGTCACAGTCACTAGCCCATTTAAGCTTAATATCCTTGTCATCTATCGCCCTCCAGGTTCCCTTGGAGAGTTCATCAATGAGCTTGACGCCTTGATAAGTTCCTTTCCTGAGGATGGCTCACCCTTCACAGTTTTGGGGGATTTCAACCTCCCTACGTCTACATTTGACTAATTTCTCTCTGCCTCCTTCTTTCCACTCCTCTTTTGACCTCACCCTCTCACCACCCCCCCCCCCCACTCACAAGGCAGGCAATACGCTTGACTTCATCTTTACTAGATGTTGCTCTTCTACTAATCTCACTGCAACTCCCCTCCATGTCTCCGACCACTACTTTGTATCCTTTTCTCTCTCGCTCTCCTCCAACACTACTCACTCTGCCCCTACACAGATGGTAACGCGCCGCCGCAACCTTCGCTCTCTCTCTCCCACTACTCTCTCCTCTTCCATCCTATCATCTCTTCCCTCTGCTCAATCCTTCTCCCTCCAATCTCCTGATTCTGCCTCCTCAACCCTCCTCTCCTCCCTTTCTGCATCCTTTGACTCCCTGTGTCCCCTATCCTCCCGGCCGGCTCGGTCCTCCCCTCCAGCTCCGTGGCTTGATGACTCATTGCGAGCTCACAGAACAGAGCTCCGGGCAGCTGAGCGGAAATGGAAGAAAACTAAACTCCCTGCCGACCTGGCATCTTTTCACTCCCTCCTCTCTACATTTTCTTCATCTGTTTCTGCTGCTAAGGCCACTTTCTACCACTCTAAATTCCAAGCATCTGCCTCTAACCCTAGGAAGCTCTTTGCCACATTCTCCTCACTGCTGAATCCCCCCCCCCCTCCTCCCTCTCTGTGGATGACTTTGTCAACCACTTTGAAAAGAAGGTTGACGACATCCGATCCTCGTTTGTTAAGTCTAATGACACTGCTGGTCCTGCTCACACTGCCCTACCCTATGCTTTGACTTCTTTCTCCCCTCTCTCTCCAGATAAAATCTTGCGACTAGTGACTTCAGGCCGCCCAACAACCTGCCCGCTTGACCCCATCCCCTCCTCTCTTCTCCAGACCATCTCCGGTGACCTTCTCCCCTACCTCACCTCGCTGATCAACTCATCCTTGACCGCTGGCCATGTCCCTTCCGTCTTCAAGACAGCGAGAGTTGCACCCCTTCTCAAAAAACCAACACTCGATCCCACTGATGTCAACAACTACAGACCAGTATCCCTTCTTTCTTTTCTTTCCAAAACTATTGAGCGTGCCGTCTTTAGCCAACTCTCTTGCTATCTCTCTCAGAATGACCTTCTTGATCCAAACCAGTCAGGTTTCAGGACTGGTCATTCAACTGAGACTGCTCTTCTCTGTGTCACGGAGGCTCTCCGCACTGCTAAAGCTAACTCTCTCTCCTCTGCTCTTGTCCTTCTAGACCTGTCTGCTGCCTTTGATACAGTGAACCATCAGATCCTCCTCTCCACCCTCTCCGAGCTGGGCATCTCCGGCGCGGCTCACTCCTGGATTGCGTCCTACCTGACCGGTCGCTCCTACCAAGTGGCGTGGCGAGAAGCTGTCTCCGCACCACGTGCTCTCACCACTGGTGTCCCCCAGGGCTCAGTTCTAGGCCCTCTCCTTTTCTCCCTATACACCAAGTCACTTGGCTCTGTCATATCCTCACATGGCCTCTCCTATCATTGCTACGCTGACGATACACAACTAATCTTCTCCTTTCCCCCTTCTGATAACCAGGTGGCGAATCGCATCTCTGCATGTCTGGCCGACATATCAGTATGGATGACGGATCACCACCTCAAGCTGAACCCTGGCAAGACGGAGCTGCTCTTCCTCCCGGGGAAGGACTGCCCGTTCCATGATCTCGCCATCACGGTTGACAACTCCGTTGTGTCCTCCTCCCAGAGTGTGAAGAGCCTTGGCGTGACCCTGTCGTTCTCCGCTAACATCAAGGCGGTGACCCGATCCTGCAGGTTCATGCTCTACAACATTCAGAGAGTACGACCCTGCCTTACACAGGAAGCGGCACAGGTCCTAATCCAGGCACTTGTCATCTCCCGTCTGGATTACTGCAACTCGCTGTTGGCTGGGCTCCCTGCCTGTGCCATTAAACCCCTACAACTCATCCAGAATGCCGCAGCCCGTCTGGTGTTCAACCTTCCCAAGTTCTCTCACGTCACCCCCCTCCTCCGCACACTCCACTGGCTTCCAGTTGAAGCTCGCATCCGTTACAAGACCATGGTGCTTGCCTATGGAGCAGTGAGGGGAACGGCACCTCCGTACCTTCAGGCTCTGATCAGTCCCTACACCCAAACGAGGGCATTGCGTTCATCCACCTCTGGCCTGCTGGCTCCCCTTCCTCTGCGGAAGCATAGTTCCCGCTCAGCCCAGTCAAAACTGTTCGCTGCTCTGGCACCCCAATGGTGGAACAAGCTCCCTCACGACGCCAGGACAGCGGAGTCACTCACCACCTTCCGGAGACATTTGAAACCCCACCTCTTTAAGGAACACCTGGGATAGGATAAAGTAATCCCCCCCCCCCCCAAAAAAAAAAGAAAAAAAAAAAGTATAATTGTAAAGTGGTTATCCCACTGGCTATAGGGTGAATGCACCAATTTGTAGTCGCTCTGGATAAGAGCGTCTGCTAAATGACGTAAATGTGCCCTTGAGCAAGGCACTTAACCCTAATTGCTCCTGTAAGTCGCTCTGGATAAGAGCGTCTGCTAAATGACTAAAATGTAAAATGTAAACATGGAAGGACGAGCAGATTTTATACTGACGGGGTAACTGGTGGCGGTACATGATAGGGTTGATGTGATGGGTTATCTTGAAGGGACCAATGAAGTGAGGACAGAACTTTTTGCAGGGGAGGCGGAGCCGGATGTCTCTGGTAGAGAGCTTCACACGCTGTCCGGGTCAAAGAGTGGCGTAGGTCGGCGGCGTCTGTCGGCAAAGCGTTTCTGGGTATTAGATGCTTCCTGCAGATGCCGTTGAGCGGTCTCCCATACTCGCTCACTATGCCGAAACCAGTCGTCGAAAGCTGGGACAGTACCAGGCTCCGCCTCCCAGGGAAACATTGGGGGTTGGTAACCAAGGACACACTGAAACGGAGTAAGGCGGAGGGATGAATGCATGAGTGAGTTCTGAGCGTATTCGGCCCAGGCCATATACCGACTCCAGTCGTGTGGAGAGGTACTTCCCTATTTCTTGGTTCAGGCGTTCCGTCTGCCCGTTGGTCTGGGGATGGTACCCGGAGGAGAGGCTGAAGGCGACCCCCAGTCGGTCACAGAATGCTCGCCACACCCGGGAGACAAACGGGGGTCAGAGAAGATGTCCTCCGGAATCCCATACAGACAGAACACCTGCTGGAACATACACTCAGCCAATTCCATGGCGTTAGGTAAATGAGGAAGAGGAACCAGACAACACATTTTTGAAAACCGGTCTCCTATGACAAGGATGGTGGTATTACCAAAGGATTCAGGAAAGTCTGTGATGAAGTCAACAGCTATGTGGGACCAGGATCTGTGAGGGATTGGCAAAGGTTGAAGCTTACCGGAAGGGAGATGACGAAGGCTTTTGGTACGGGCGCAGACTGGACAGGAGAATACGTAATCCCTTACGTCAGATGCCAGTGAGGACCACCAGAATTTACGGGCTAGAAGTTCGGTGGTTTGTGTAATGCCCGGATGTCCTGACCCCAAGGACGTGTGACACCATTGCTTCAGTTGGGGTCTAACTGCTGCTGGTATGTAACTCTTCCCAGCTAGTGTCTCAGGATGTGTACTGTATTGCCTCATGTTGTTTCTCCATTGCAGAGTTCCATCAATGTGCCAGAGAGCTTTTACATTCCTGGTGTGATGTGTTGTTAACGCACAATAAGAACATTAAACATTCAGAACACAGTTGAAGTATTAGATTGGTACACATTTACATAATTACCCTCAATGAGACTACTGAAAGGTACAAAGGTTTCTCTTTGCTAATACAATACAGTGAAAATAATCACCATTCATCAACAACGTTTCACTCCCTTTGAATGGATGCTATCAGTGAATAAAAGGCTCATTAACATTTGATTATATTACCATGGAGAGTTGATAAGGCAAAATATTTGGATCCCTCTATTCATTTGATGTAATTCAACAGACATTAAATGGTTAATCAAAATCCCTAGCTCAGAGAATGAAAGGTCTGGGATTTTAGCTCCCCTTGGACTAACCCCCAGATACACAAACAATAATTTAGAACATATGCCCATACCCCATTGGCCGTAGCCTACATTTCATGGAATTGATTCATACATCACACCTTATGTATGAATTTGGAAAAATAATAGTCTTCTTACACTGAATGCAGGCTAGACTGTGAAGTTTTTCGGGGTGAAACTAGGCCTTCCAAAAATGACTTGGAGTACCTAAGACTACTAAAAAGATGATAAGATACACACTGATCAACTGGCTTTCTGCTGTTTCCATGGAAACGTGATAAACCCAAATCCAGGCAAGAAGTGATGAAAGCCTTTTAGAATAGAACAACAATCCTTATAGCTACAATACTTCAATACAGTACATCAAGAGAATGCAATGGGGGAAAGGGACCAGATAAACGTAAACTTATAAATATAACAAACAAACACAACATTTCGTCATGAGATACATGTATAACTTAGTAAGGGGCTTCATATGTGTATATTATTGTTTTGATAAACCTTAACATCAACAAAAATGTGCAGTGAAGAGGCTATGGCCCATGTCTGAGTGGGAATACTGACTGAAGACACACTAGTGGGAGAGTACACTGACTACATTCCTTACCTTTTCACCCTTATTTTCCTTTAAGTCATGGCCACAGAACTTCCTATGTTTGCTCTGTGAACACTGTCATCATCCCTGACAGACAGATCCCATCCTCCCAGACCATATTTGTCTGACATCTGCACCAGGTGTCTTACCGATCATACATGGCCTCTTTTGATTTTTCCCTCCACCCCTGGGTTGCAAATTATCAGATTGCCTTGCTGACATTTCACGTGGTCAACCTAGCTGCTACACCTGACCTTTCTAGCTTCCTTGCCTTCAGCCTCCTGGGTTTCCACACATACAGCTTTCAATATATTTACTGAACCAGCCATATATAAATGAAAGGCTTAGATATTTCACATCTTGTTGACATGGCAGGACCCACCTTTGTGCATGAGCGCCTCTTATGCATTTGTTAGGGGGCGATCCCCAGAGTGCTCTTCAAAAACAGACAGATTCTGTCATGACCAGGCAGGCCCAATACCACCATGCAGGCCCATCATGGCTGCATCCTAAATAGCACCCTATTCCCTATATAGTGCACTACTTTTGACCATGACCTGTAGGGTTCTGGTCAAAAGTAGTGAACTATATAGGGAACAGGGGGGTGTCATTTGAGACATGGCTGCCCTCCCCATACACCACCTCACAGGCCAGTCTCTGCGGCAGCAAGAGGACTAAGGATGACAAACTGGCCGAGGGTGATTACTCACCTTCTTGGCCTTCCCCCACTGTGACCTTGGCCAAAGATTTTGTAAATCGGGCAGCATTCACTTCCTCCACTTGGGTGAGCATTGACTTTCAGCTAACAGGGCACCTCTACATAGCAGAGCAGCTGCCTCTGTCTACAGCCGTTTTGTAGGCTCACGGATCAATTTCCAATATATATATTTTTTAACTAAGTCGGGGTCTCAATTTACTGTTAGAATAATAGAATAAAGAAGGTGCAATTTCGAAATTGGTTGTGCATCAGCAGTTTTTCTCTTATTCAGTTAGCCCTGTTTTTTTGGATTGGTAAATTAGTCTAATGGCCAGCTATGTAAACTTGTAGTAATCATGGTCGATTATCAAACGGTGGCCCCCATTGATCATCAGATATCATATTAAAAACTGCAAACATTTGTCTCCACCTTATGGCAAGAATTGCAGACAATTTTTTGTGGGCCCACCCCCATCAAAGTTGCCCATCCCTGGTCTACAGCCTAGACTCGATCCGCTGTTCCTTCAGGAATTGGAATTATTGTCTATATTAGGGGTATTGGATTCATTCAACAGACCATCTCTAAATATTTAGCTTTTACTATTCATCAGGGCTGATCGGTTTTATAGTATTTATCATATGCCATCCATGGTTGGCCCATGGAGATGTAAAGAGATCAACTTTGTATCTGTGCCATTATTATCTGTGACAGCATGGGCAGTGCCCTTAAGGTAATCTCCATGTTAAAGTAGTGAATCATATTTTAATTTTGTGTTTGAAAAAAATGTAAAGCTAATATTGGTGATTCACTGCCACCTGCATTGCTGGAGTCCTGAACCAACTCTTGTCTATCATTCATTTATTGTGGACACTAGATGGCTGTAAAATATCTTAAAGCCATTTACAAACCATACAACCCAATTTGAAGATGAAGACAATGCTCTGATCATTGGCTGATCGCTACCAACCTATAGGAATCCTCACCCAGTTGACTACTTTAAAATGGTGGAAGCCCATTAATGCCAATGTCCATGCTAAGACAGGTTATTTCCAAGCAGAGATCTCTATACATCTCTATGGGTTGGCCTTGAAATTGTAGGGGACTCCTATGGTGCCTTTGAGTCAATATCCCAATGGAAATTCTTGACACAAGTCAGCCCGCAGTAAACAAGCAGGGGTAGTTGCTTGGGACCCACTTATCAACCTCCCAAAGTTTTTTTTATGCTGAAATTATGGAGCAGGAATCTAATTTGGAGGGACCAAAACGTATTTTCTTGCTAAATAAAGCACACTAAGAATCACATTAACAGAAAACATCAATATATCTATAAAACATATATAGTATATATTTTATTGTGGCCATGTGCGGAAATTCATGTCTGAATTCCCCTGGTCATAAAGTGTTTAAGGCTAAGTCCATGCAACACAATTGGCCTAGTGATTAGATTTGATCTTGAACAGCAATAGTATGTACATGAATACAATAAAGATTCTTACAAATATCTCAGGGTAGTGAAACACAACCACTTAACTTAAAACTACAGAATGTTTAAATGCTACACTAATGAACCAAGAAGAAGAGTGCAAAGAAGGAGGAAGAGGAGCACTGCACCCTCTCCAGTAGCTAAGGCTAACCCATATGAAAAAATTGTGTTTCTGCATGAAGGATTGTTAGATAAAATGAAGGAGGAAGGCACTGTTTATGTAATCCACCAAGATTTATGGCCAAGGCACAATATAAAGTAAAATAGTTTATCTCAGGCCTAACACCATGAAACTTGGAAATGTGACTGCCATTATTCTGTCCGGAAGTTTCCAAGCATCGTCATTTTGCATTCATTCAGCTCAGGCATTACGGATTCTGTAACTTCAAGAAAATATTCTCCCTTCGGTCTGTGCAGTGGCTGTTTGTCCATTGAATAGGTGACTTGGGTGTTGCTCGTGTTTGGTTGTTATTCTGAAGACCTGGCAGATTTACAATGAGAACAAGAGCACTGTACAGATGTAGGATCTTAATTTGATCACCCTGTTGCAGGAGAACTTTCCTGCAATGCAGGACATTTTAATCTTGTAGTGTATTTGAGGTTTAAAAAGGCTTCTGAAGTTTGTAATTTCCACTTTGACATTTTAGACTTGATTTTCCCTTACGAAAATGTATCAACCCTTACAAAAATATCCATTAATTATAATTCACATAATAATTCCCATTTCCTGTTGCTGAAGGATTATTTTCCTGCTGTAGCAAACTGGCTCAAATTAAGATCCTACATCTGTATTTGATCTGCCAATCTTTCAAGGCTATTTTGCTCCAGCCTGAAAGGACTGGCTAAAGTCGATTTCACTTAATTTACCCAGTAAGCTATAGCAATAGGCAATACGTTTTTCGTCTATTCTCTCTCACACACTGGTATATTTATTTTAGGACATGTCTAAAATAAAGTATCCATCTCTCTTCTTGTTCGTTCCTTTCCTCAGGATAGCCTTACTTTTCTTACAAATCCAAACAAACCAATTAGCTATTCAAACTGATTTTGTATAAGTATATTTGTAGATTTTATTGTAAATGTTGTTGTATAGTTTCATTAGTTGTTGCCTTAGATAACCTTTGAAACCATGCTATTTCTGTATATGCTTGACCAATTACGAGGCCCTACCTTTGGGCACATTGAAAGTCTATGAACTGCTGTGCTATGAGAGAGATGCCTTTGATAGAAAATGTCTTGCTGAAGTGTGTGTGTGGTGGTATGTGTGTCTCTCTCTGTGTGTGTGTGTGGGTGGGTATGCATATGTGTATGTGTGTGTGTGCAGGCGTGCGTGTGTGGGTGTGTGAACGATTACATCAAAAGAGGTCATCCACAGTAGTAGATAGATCCTTCTCACTGGTAGAGGGCAGAGAATTAGCACATAGCCAGTGGCTATCAATTTGGTATTTTTAATCAGTCCCATTGTGTCAATGGAAAGAATGAAAAGGGACCACCCAGACCAGCCTGCATCCAGAGATGATTCACGGCATAGATGAAGGAGCCGGAAGGCCTATGGTTGAGTCTCAAATGGCATCCTATTACCTATATAGCACACTACTTTTGACCAGAGTGCCATTTGGGTTCAGCCCTGTCTTTGGCTGGTTCCCTGTCACTGTCTTATCAGAGGGACATTTTATTTAGGATCTGCATGTAACATGGCAATGATCTCAAGCCACCAGCTAGCCACTTGCTATCAGTAATAACTGGAAGAAGGAATGGACTTCCCACATCAGAAGTTATAAGCTACTAAAATGACAAAGTGGCATCTTCCAATAACCAAATCTGAGAGATACACTATGCAGCATGTGTCCACCCATGCCGTATCTGCTGGAGCAATGTTGACGTTAACGTCATCTCTCTTCTCACCCCCACACCTTCACTCTTCCTACCTCATTTTCAGGCTCACAAATGTCAAGACTGTCTCTGTACAGTAGTTCTCTCCATGTCTCTCTCTCATCTTGACTCTCACCACAAACCAAATGTATGATATGTCCACTCTTCTATTAATGTGCCAACCAGTGTGACCTTGAGGAAATATGGGAAATGGGAAGTGGTATCAATCATTGGATGTTTCCTGGGCACTAGCTAGGCTCTGGCTGCGTCTCAAAGGGCACCCTATACCCTATATGGTGCATTACTTTTGCTGTGGCCCTGGTCAAAAGTAGTGCACTATATAGGGAATAGGGTGCCATTTGGGGCACACATTCTCTGTCATGGAGTTGATCCTGGACAATGGATGTCCTACTGGGTGCCAGTTAGGTCACAGCAGGTGGAGTAGGAGAAATACATGGTGGACGGCCACCTGCTTGCCATCTACCCACCTGCCATAAAAAGCTGATTCATCACGCTGCTACAGTACCCAATGGCTCAACAAGAGCCCTTGAATTAAATGCCCTGCATTTGACTTTCTATGTAACTAAACTGGAATGTCTGTCAACAAAATTAAGTTCACAAATTGAACGGCTCAACAAGGAGCTTGAATTAAATGCCCTGCCCGAGCAAGGAGGAGGAGCAGCCTCGGCTGAATCCGTGACAGTACCCCCCCCTTGACGTGCGGCTCCAGCCGTGCGCCGACCCCGGCCTCGGGGACGGCCAGGAGGACGCGGAGCAGGGCGAGTCGGATGACTCTGGTGGAAATCCCTCAACATGGAGGGATCTAGGATGTCCCTCCTAGGGACCCAGCACCGTTCCTCCGGACCGTACCCCTCCCACTCCACGAGATACTGCAGGCTCCCCATCTGATGCCTCGAATCCAAGATGGAACAGACTGAGTACTCCGGAGCCCCCTCGATGTCCAGCGGGGGCGGAGGAGCCTCTCATACCTCACTCTCCTGGAGTGGACCAGCTACTACCGGCCTGAGGAGAGACACATGGAACGAGGGCTTAATGCGGTAATTAATGGGCAGTTGTAACCTATAACATACCTCGTTCAATCTCCTCAGGACTTTAAATGGCCCCACAAACCGCCGACCCAGCTTCCGGCAGGGCAGGCGAAGGGGCAGGTTTCAGGTCGAGAGCCAGACCCGATCTCCCGGTGCATACACCGGAGACTCACTGGGGTGGCGCTCGCATTTTGCCGCCTGATCGCTCGCTGTAGATGGATACGCGCAGCGTTCCAGGTTTCCTCCGAGTGCCGAAACCACTCGTCCACCGCAGGGGCTTCGATCTGGCTCTGATGCCAAGGTGCCAGGACCGGCTGATAACCTAGCACACACTGAAAAGGCGTAAGGTTAGTTGAGGAGTGTCGAAGTGAGTTCTGGGCTATTTCTGCCCAGGGGATATATTCCGACCACTCCCCCTGTAGGTCCTGGCAATAGGACCTCAGAAACCTACCCACATCCTGGTTCACTCTCTCCACCTGCCCATTACGGCTAATCGAGACCCCCAGACGTTCCATAAACGCCCTCCAGACTCTAGAGGTGAACTGAGGACCCCGATCAGACACTATATCCTCAGGTAGCCCGTAGTGCCAGAAGACGTGTGTAAACAGGGCGTCAGCAGTTTGTAGGGCTGTAGGGAGACCTGGCATAGGAATGAGACGGCAGGCCTTTGAAAACCGATCCACAACGACCAAGATCGTCATATTCCCCTGGGAGGGGGGAAGGTCTGTGACGAAATCCACCGAGAGGTGAGACCACGGTCGTTGTGGAACGGGTAGGTGTTGTAATTTCCCTCTGGGTAGGTGTCTAGGCGCCTTACACTGAGCGCACACCGAGCAGGAGGAAAAATAAACCCTCACGTCCTTAGCCAAAGTGGGCCACCAGTACTTTCCACTAAGGCAGTGCACTGTCCGTCCAATACCAGGATGGCCAGAGGAAGGTGACATGTGAGCCCAATATATTAATCGATCACGAACCTCAAGCGGCACGTACTTCCGACCCTCTGGACACTGTGGGGGAGTAGGATCGGTACGTAACGCCCGCTCGATGTCCGCATCAACCTCCCATACCACCGGTGCCACCAGACAAGACTCCGGAAGTATGGGAGTAGGCTCAATGGACCTCTCCTTTGTGTCATATAGTCGGGGCAGGGCGTCTGCCTTAGCGTTCTGTGACCCTGTTCTATAGGTGAGCGTAAATATAAATCGGGTGAAAAACATAGCCCACCTAGCCTGGCGAGGGTTCAGCCTCCTCGCCGCCCGGATGTACTCCAGGTTACGATGGTCAGTCAAAATAAGAAAAGGGTGTTTAGCCCCCTCAGCCAATGCCTCCACACCTTCAGGGCTTGCACCACAGCTAACAGCTCCCTGTCCCCCACATCATAATTGCACTCCGCCGGACTGAACTTCTTAGAAAAGAAAGCACAGGGGCGGAGTTTAGGTGGCGTACCCGAGCGCTGAGACAGTACAGCACCGATCCCAGCCTCGGACGCATCCACCTCAACTTGGAACGCCAAAGAGGGATCCAGATGTGCCAGCACCGGAGCCGAGGTAAACAGGTCCTTCAGATGCCTAAAAGCCCTGTCCGCCTCAGCCGACCACTGTAGACGCACCGGACCCCCCTTTAGCAGGGAGATGATGGGAGCTGCTACCTACCCAAAGCCCCGGATAAACCTCCGGTAGTAATTGGCAAAACCCAAGAACCGCTGCACCTCCTTCACCGTGGAGGGAGTCGGCCAATTGCGCACGGCTGAAACACGGTCAATCTCCATCTCCACCCCTGACGCGGACAACTGGTGTCCCAGGAAGGAGATGGACTCCTGGAAGACATTTCTCCGCCTTTGCATACAGGTCATGCTCCAACAGTCTACCAAGCACCCGACGAACCAGGGACACATGCTCTGCGCGGGTAGCGGAGTATATTAGAATGTCATCAATATACACCACTACACCCTGTCCATGTAAGTCCCGGAAAATCTCATCCACAAACAATTGGAAGACTGAAGGAGCATTCATTAACCCGTATGGCATGACGAGGTACTCATAGTGACCCGAGGTGGTACAGAATGCTGTCTTCCACTCATCACCCTCCCTAATGCGCACCAGGTTGTACGCGCTCCTGAGAACCAATTTTGTGAAGAATCGCGCCCTGTGTAATGACTCCGTCATACTAGCAATCAGAGGGAGAGGATAGCTGTATTTGATGGTGATCTGACTGAGACCACGGTAGTCAATACACGGGCGTAAACCCCCATCTTTCTTCTTCACAGAAAAGAAACTCGAGGACGCAGGGGAAGTGGACGGCCATATGTATCACTGTCTCAGCGATTCGGCGACATATGTTTCCATAGCCGCCGTCTCCGCCTGAGACAGAGGATACACATGGCTACGGGGAAGCGCAGCGCCTACTTGGAGGTTTATCGCACAATCCCCCTGTCGATGGGGTGGTAATTGAGTCGCCTTCTTTTTACAGAAGGCGAGAGCCAAATCGGCATATTCAGGTGGAATGTGCATGGTGGGAACTTGGTTCGGACTTTCCACCGTCGTGGCCCCTACGGAAACACCCACACACCTCCCGACACACTGATCAGACCATCCCTTGAGAGCCCTCTGTTGCCATGAAATGTTGGGGTCATGAGACGTCAACCAGGGAAGCCCCAACACCACTGGAAATGCAGGAGAGTCAATCAAATACAACCAAATTATCTCCTCATGGCCCTCCTGCGTTTTCATCCTGAGCGGGGCCGTGACCTCCCTGATCAACCCAGACCCCAAAGGGCGACTATCTAGGGCATGGATAGGGAAGGGCACATCCACTGGAACTATAGGAATCCCTAACTTATGGGTGAAATGGCGATCGATAAAATTCCCAGCTGCGCCTGAATCGACTAGCGCCTTATGCTGGGAATGAGGAGAAACCTCGGGAAACACAACTTTAATACACATATGCGCAACAGGGAGCTCTGGGTGAGTTGGGCGCCTACTCACCTGGAATGACTCATCAGTGCGCGGCCTACTGCCTCGATTCCGAGGAGACCCTCCCCAGCACCGACCAGCAGTGTGTCCTCTGCGGCCACAGTTGGTGCAGGGGACGGCCTCTCTCCTGGTCTCTCTCCTAGTACCAGCACCTCCGAGCTCCATAGGGGTCAGCTCGGAAGTGCTGCGGGATGGAATGGACGGCCCCGAGTCCGGACGTCCGTGGGTAGCCAACAGGGTGTCCAGGCGAATCGACATGTCCACCAGTTGATCGAAGTTTAGGTTGGTGTCCCTGCAGGCCAATTCCCGATGCACGTCCTCCCTCAGGCTACATCTGTAGTGGTCGATGAGGGCCCTCTCATTCCATCCAGTGTTGGCAGCCAGTGTCCGGAAGTCCAGTGCGAATTCCTGCGCGCTCCTCCTCCCCTGTCGAAGGTGGAATAGACGTTCACCCGCCGCCTTACCCTCTGGTGGATGATCGAATACTGCCCTGAAGCGGTGGGTGAACTCCGCATAGTTGACTGTAGCGGTGTCTATTCCCCCCCACTCGGCATTGGCCCACTCCAGCGCCTTGCCGGACAGACAGGAGATGAGGGCGGACACGCTCTCGTATCCCGAGGGCGCCGGGTGGATGGTTGCCAGGTAGAGTTCCACCTGGAGCAGGAAACCCTGACACCCGGCAGCTGTGCCATCATAAGCCCTCGGGAGCGAGAGCCGAATCCCACTGGACCCCGGAGATGAAGCGATGGGCATAGCTGATGGTGGTGGTATCGTCGGAGGAGGTGTAGACCAACTTCTTCTTTCCCATCGCTCCACGGTTTTCACCACCTGTTCCATGGCGGTGCCGAGAGCCTGCATCATAGCCGCTTGTTGTTCTACGCGCTCTTCTATTGATCCAGCTGGCACCGCCGCTCCTGCTGACTCCATGTCTAAAGGTGCGTAATTCTGTCACAGCGACGTGTATGCGGTAGGCGAAGTCAAGAGCAGGACACCGAGCTACTGGCAGAAACTTTACTGGATGCAGTGCAAATACAAAATACAAAGGCAACCTCAAACAGCGAGGAAATAATAAGACCCGCACACATGGGCGACTGCCGCAAAGACCAAAACAATTACGCACAATACACAACGAGAAACAGAGGGTTATAAAGGGAACACAATAAAACATAATGGGAAACATGTGTAAACAATAAATACCAAACAAGACAAACACCGAAACATCGATCGGCAGCAGCTAGTACTCCGGGGACGATGAACGCCGAAGCCTGCCCGAGCAAGGAGGAGGAGCAGCCTCGGCTGAATCCGTGACAAGAGGAGACAGGTTAAAGAAGGATTTTAAATTCTTGAGACATGGATTGTGTATGTGTGCCACTCAGAGGGTGAATAAGCAAGACAAAACATGTAAGTGCCTTTGAACAGGGTATGGTAGTAGGTGCCAGGCGCGTTCAACAGTTTCCCGTGTGTATCAAGAACGCTCCACCACCCAAAAGACATCCAGCCAACTTGACACAACTGTGGGAAGCATTGGAGTCAACATGAAACAGCATTCTTGTGGAACGCTTTCGCCACCTTGTAGAGTCCATACCCCGATGAATTTAGGCTGTTCTGAGGGCAAAAGGGGCTGCAAATCAATATTAGGAAGGTGTTCTTAATGTTTCTACACTCTGTGCACAACAAAACCATGGTAACAAGCATTTGCCAGTAATTTGACCTTGATGGGTGTCTTAGAATGGCGCCGGAGGGAAGGGCTCCTGACCAATTGTGCTATTTTGTGTATATTTATGCGATGACCTTAACTTTTGTTGTACATAACGTTTCCGCCATCGTTACCTATAACCGAAATAGCTTCTGGACATCAGAACAGCTACAGTATCACTAACCTTGATTTGGACGAGGATTTCTACTTCAATGAGTCGGAGGCGAAAGACTATCACGGACCAGGCCCAAATCACCGACACTCGAAGGAGGAAACGACGCTGTAGAGGCCATTAAATCTGATCGCTTATATCCTCCATTCCATCACTGGATGAGCTCCATTTGAGACTATCCTATCAATGTGATCTGAAGAACTGTAATGTCCTATGTTTCTCCGAGTCGTGGCTGAACAAGGACATGGTAAATATAAATCTAGCTGCTAAAACGATGCATGGCCATAATATTTATAATTTTAAGCCTATCATAGGAAGAATGTAGCCAGCTACATTTCCTAATGTTTTGCTTAAAGTTAATATTCCATTTTAACTGAGAAAAATAGGCTGGCTACACCGAGAAAAGTACCGGAGAAAGTAGCTACACATCAGTCAGAGTGCTGTCTGCTGATAGAATGCCCTTTCGTGAATTCTCATCTGAGTTTAGAACTGCAACTGAAGCACAAAATGTGTCTAATGCTGAGCAGAAATTACAATAAGAAGCATTTTAGATCAAAGTTTACAAAACGCAGCAAGATATTTTTTTCCACGCATGAAAACCCAGAATTCTTTGTTAACACGACCCCTGAGTTTAATTTGCTATCTAAGTAAGTGGCTGAATTAATAAGGTGACGGGGCATCATATTGTGTTAGCTTTCTGCCGTGTTGGAGAAGTCAAAGCCCTTTGGATGAGTTATTTGTACAGCTGCCATCTTGTTATCTTGTTTCCTTTTGTTTTTTCTCCTCTCCGTTCTCCTCCCTTCTCTTCTCTGAGCAGAGCAGGCAGGCCCTTTGCCCTAGCGACTCCAGACTCCACAAAGACACAGCGTGTACACATGCTGCTGCAGATCCAGTACTGAATGCGTGAAAACTTGGTTCATTTTGTCACGATCGTCGTATACAGAGGAGGACCAAGGCGCAGCGTGTTGAGCGAACATACTTTAATTAGTTAAAGTGCACACACGATACAAAACAACAGAACGACTCGTAACGTCCTAGGTAACAATGACCAACTGGAACAAAAACCCACAAACACCAAGGGAAAACAGACAGTTTAAATATGGCTCCCAATCAGAGACAACCAGCCACAGCTGACACTCGTTGCCTCTGATTGGGAGTCACTCAGGCCAACAAAGAAACAGAAGAACTAGAACCCCCAACATAGAAATATAACACATAGAATGAACACACCCTGGCTCAACATATAGAGTCCCAGAGCCAGGGTGTGAGACATTTGCACAATGTCTCTCGTTCACATTCGCTTCTAAATGTCCAAACTCACCAAAAATGAAATTCGGTAGCTCCTACCTATATATGTATAACTTTATGAGCTGGATTACCTGTTTTTGCAATTCATTTATTTTCGTTTACGCTCGTTAGCATATTTAGCTAGCAGCCTCCAATGGCCGTTTTAGCTGGGGTTTTTGGCGCCCCCTTGTGTACTAAGCCGGTAATTCCGCAAATCCCGGGTTGAGAGAAGGACGGTATGATGATATGAAAAGGACCAAGATGGAATCCCACTACACCCGCTCTGACACTCGTCGGATGTGACAGGGCATGCAAACTATCACGGATTACAAAGGGAAACCCTGCCGCGAGCTGTTCAATGAAGCGAGCCTACCAGACAAGCTAAATACTGTGCCCTTCAAGCTCATCACTAAACTAAGGACCCTGGAATTAAACACATCCCTCTGCAAGCGGATCCTGGATTCCTGACGGGACGCCCCAGGTGGTGAGGTTAGGCAACAACAAATCCGCCACGCTGACCCTCAACACAGGGGCCCCTCAGGGATGTATGCTTAGTCCCCTCCTGTACTCGCTGTTCACCTACGACTGCGTGGCCACACACGACTCCAACACCATAATTAAGTTAGCAGATGACACGACAATAGTAGGCCTGATCACCAATAATGATAAGAATGCCTTCCGTCGAGGAGGTCAGAAACCTCTCTTTCAAGGTCAGCAAGACAAAGGAACTGATCGTGGACTACAGGAAACGGAGGGCCGAGCATGCCCCCATCCACATCGACAGGGCTGTTGTAGAGCAGGTCGAGAGCTTGAAGTTCCTCTGTGTCCATATCACTAAGGAATTATCATGGTCCACACACATTAACACAGTCGTGAAGAGGACACGACAATGCTTCTTCCCGCTCAAGAGGCTGAAAAGATTTGGCATGGGCCCTCAGATTCTCAAAAAGTTCTACAGCTGCACCATTGAGAAAACTTTGACTGGCTGTACCACCGCCTGGTATGGCAACTGCTTGGCATCCGACGTAAGAAATTACAGAGAGTAGTGCGTTTGGCCCAGTACATCACTGGGGCCGAGCTCCCTGCCATCCAGGACCTCTATACCAGGCGGTGTCCGAGGAAGGCCCTAAAAATTGTCAAAGACTCCAGCCACCCAAGTCATAGACTGTTCTCTCTGCTACTGCATGGCAAGCGGTACCGATGCACCAAGTCTGGAACCAACAGGACCCTGAACAGCTTCTACCCCCAAGCTAGTTAAATAGTTAACCAGTAGCTACCCGGACTATCTGCATTGACCCTTTTTGCAACTCTTTTGACTCATCACATACACTGCTGTTACTTTTTATTAACTATCCTGTTGCCTAGTCACTTTAGCCCTACCTACAGTATATGTACATATCTACCTCAATTACCTTGTACCCCTGCACATCGAGTAGGTACTGGTACCCCGTGTATATAGCCAAGTTATCGTACTCCTTGTGTACAGTGAGGGAAAAAAGTATTTGATCCACTGCTGATTTTGTACGTTTGCCCACTGACAAAGACATGATCAGTCTATAATTTTAATGGTAGGTTATTTGAACAGTGAGAGACAGAATAACAACAAAAAAATCCAGAAAATGTTCAATGTTATAAATTGATTTGCATTTTAATGAGGGAAATAAGTATTTGACCCCTCTGCAAAACATGACTTAGTATTTGGTGGCAAAACCCTTGTTGGCAATCACAGAGGTCAGACATTTCTTGTAGTTGGCCACCAGGTTTGCACACATCTCAGGAGGGATTTTGTCCCACTCCTCTTTGCAGATCTTCTCCAAATCATTAAGGTTTCGAGGCTGACGTCTGGCAACTCGAACCTTCAGCTCCCTCCACAGATTTTCTATGGGATTAAGGTCTGGAGACTGGCTAGGCCACTCCAGGAAATTAATGTGCTTCTTCTTGAGCCACTCCTTTGTTGCCTTGGCCGTGTGTTTTGGGTCATTGTCATGCTGGAATACCCATCCACGACCCATTTTCAATGCCCTGGCTGAGGGAAGGAGGTTCTCACCCAAGATTTGATGGTGCATGGCCCCGTCCATCGTCCCTTTGATGCGGTGAAGCATAATGTTTCCACCTCCATGTTTAACGGTGGGGATGGTGTTCTTGGGGTCATAGGCAGCATTCCTCCTCCTCCAAACACGGCGAGTTGAGTTGATGCCAAAGAGCTCGATTTTGGTCTCATCTGACCACAACACTTTCACCCAGTTCTCCTCTGAATCATTCAGATGTTCATTGGCAAACTTCAGACGGGCCTGTATATGTGCTTTCTTGAGCAGGGGGACCTTGCGGGAGCTGCAGGATTTCAGTCCTTCACGGCGTAGTGTGTTACCAATAGTTTTCTTGGTGACTATGGTTCCCAGCTGCCTTGAGATCATTGACAAGATCCTCCCGTGTAGTTCTGGGCTGATTCCTCACCGTTCTCATGATCATTGCAACTCCACGAGGTGAGATCTTGCATGGAGCCCCAGGCCGAGGGAGATTGACAGTTATTTTGTGTTTCTTCCATTTGCGAATAATCGCACCAACTGTTGTCACCTTCTCACCAAGCTGCTTGGCGATGGTCTTGTAGCCCATTCCAGCCTTGTGTATGTCTACAATCTTGTCCCTGACATCCTTGGAGAGCTCTTTGGTCTTGGCCATGGTGGAGAGTTTGGAATCTGATTGATTGATTGCTTCTGTGGACAGGTGTCTTTTATACAGGTAACAAACTGAGATTAGGAGCACTCCCTTTAAGAGTGTGCTCCTAATCTCAGCTCGTTACCTGTATAAAAGACACCTGGGAGCCAGAAATCTTTCTGATTGAGAAGGTGTCAAATACTTATTTCCCTCATTAAAATGCAAATCAATTTATAACATTTTTGACATGCGTTTTTCTGGATTTTGTTGTTGTTATTCTGTCTCTCACTGTTCAAATATACCTACCATAAACATTATAGACTGATCATGTCTTTGTCAGTGGGCAAACGTACAAAATCAGCAGGGGATCAAATACTTTTTTCCCTCACTGTACCACACCCCTTCGGACCTTTTTTATTGCTTAATTATTCCTCATGTTATTATTTGTCTATTTTTCAAGTTTTCTACAATTTCTCTTTTTTTTCTCAATGGATTGTTGGGAAGGGCCCGTAAGTAAGCATTTCATTGTTAGTCTCCATCTGTTGTTTACGAAGCATGTGACAAATACAATTTGATTTGATTTGTAGTAGATGTTTGAAAACAATGCTGGTTTGATAATTGTGTTCCTTTGATATTTTCGGATGTTATTCGGATGTACAGTATACTGAAATGGCACTTGGATGTAAGGTTATGTAGACAACTGGTGGAGTTCAACTTCTCATGTGGACTAATTCCCTTGCTAATGGGTGAAATTCTAAACCTGCAACAGATTACACAGTTAATGAGATGTAATGGCCTTATCCTGCAACGTGAGGAAGGGTATGAACATATGAAACTTAAGGTTAATTAACACAGAATGCACTTTGATAATTATAGAAGTTGTGAAGGCTTCTTTCATTAACTTCTCTTATCATTCCTGAACCTATGGGCCCTGGTTGAAAGTAGTGCACTATATAGGGAATAAGATGCCATCTGAGACGCATCCCAAATCTGTCCCCTTGCAGGCTCCATCTGCATCGGGGTAGATTGAATGAGAAAATCAGTCTGTTTGCCTCACCGATGACAGCAACATCAACATATATTCATTTCAGTCCTCCCTCCGTGGCCTTTCCTTCTAATAGAATCTGTGTGAATGACAATGTGTCTTGATGTTCCTCTATTCATATCCCATTCACACTGCTGCAGAAAGCCTCTCACTATGTGCATAATTTCCCTACACCCACAGATGATGTATTGCTAAAAAATAATCTGGAAATGATCGACACTTACATCCAGCGGATCACTTGATATATGCAAAGGAATTACTCATCTGACATTATGAGAAAGGTAAGGGCGAAAGATTTTCACCTGCTTCGATCTTTTCTTGATTGTTCATTTCACGTTAGTTAATAAACCACCTCCACACATAGCGGAAGCTGGTGGTTGATGACAGGCAGGCAGAGGGGCTAAATCAGAATATATCCCAAATGGCACCCTATTCCTTATGTAGTATTCTTTGTTTGACCAGAGCCCATAGAGCATAGTACACTATGTAAGGAATAGGTTGCCATTTGGGACTCCATATCCCTCTGTCTTCTTAATCAGAACAGAGGCATCAGGGATGACAGTCAAGCGCAGGGTTCAAGAACTGGCGGCCCGCGGGTGATTTTATTTGGCCCCCCAAGATTCCTGAGCAAAAAAAGTTTTATTTTATTTTTTATTGTTGGACATAAGACTGTAAAATCAACAGCATATCAGCTCCAATTGATTTTAATTTGGAAATCAATTCCAAAGTATTCCCATGCATAAGAGATATACACTGAGTGTACAAAACATTAGTAACACCTTCCTAATATTGAGTTGCACCCCCTTTTGCCCTCAGAACAGTCTCAATTCGTTGGGCATGGACTTTACAAGGTGTTGAAAGCGTTCCACAGGGATGCTAGCCCAGGTTGACTCCAATGCTTCCCGCAGATGTGTCAAGTTGGCTGGATGTCCTTTGGGTGGTGGATCACTATTGATACACACGAGAAACTGTTGAGCATGAAAAACCCAGCAGCGTTGCAGTTCTTGACACACTCAAACCAGTGCTCCTGTCACCTACTACCATACCCCGTTCAAAGGCACGTCAATCTTCTATCTTGCCCATTCACCCTCTGAATGGCACACAATCCATGTCTCAATTGTCAATCCATTTCTCAAGGATCCATGTCTCAATTCTGCTTTAACCCGTCTCCTCCCCTTCAATAAGGGATCATAGCTTTCACCTGGATTGACCTGGTCATATGATGACATACACTCAGTGCAGTGGCGGCTCCTGAAAAAATTCTCAGGAGGGGCAATTTTTCTGATGATTTAGGTGACCTACACACATTTTAAAAAAGATATGTCCAGCAACAACATGAAGACAGGGGCAGCATATAAGTCAATACCAGAAGCATTTATTGACTGATCTGGGGAGATGGATTCCAGTTTCTGTGACAGATTATAAATAATCTCTGATGCCTTTGTTATATTAGCTTTTGGTTGAATGTACTGTCGTAGTAAATATATAATGTTATAGCTTGGTCTGACTAAAATCTTGTGCATGACCCATTTTGTGTTGGGCCTTTGTATTCAATACAATGAACAAGAGTCCTATCTTGTCAGCCTTGTCAGCAGGTGGCTAAGGATAACACCCACGCCATAGGTCTCTCAGTTCTTCCAACTCACGAGTTCTTGCCCTGAGGACACACACACACACACACACACACACACACACACACACACACACACACACACACACACACACACACACATCATCACTGATAAACACACACACACACACACACACACACACACACACACATCATCACTGATAACAAACACACACACACACACACACACTGATAACAAACACACACACACACACACAAATCCTCTTCTCTTAGGCTGAACATCTGAAGACAGAGAACCCGACTCAGAGCCAATGCAACAGTGACACTAGCCTGGAGGTGACATCGCCCAACTCATCAGGACCAATCAGAAGATCAGAACTACTAGATTCAACCTACTTCATTTTATTGTATAAAATGTCAGCACACAATGTTTAGGGGCTCTTCTGATAAACTCCCTACGAGTTTGACGAACGGGTCCGTGCACGCGATTCCAGATATCTTTACCTCTGAATAAACTGCCTTATATTATACAATTATCCACCTTGTCCAAAAGTCTCTACTTTTTCTCCATTCTCCAGTAAACTTGTTTTATCAACAATAGTAAGGTTCAATGACACAGAAAGCAGTTCAATGTCGGGGTACAGAGTCGCTCTCTTACCAGGATCGCGGTCCGCTCTGACCAGGGTGAAGGTGGCCGGCTCCACCTCTCTGTCCGGGACTCTGTCATCCAGTCAAGTCTCCCAGCTGTATTGGGATTCGCTGCCAGCAGCGTTTTCATTATTTAGTCCGTTCGTAGCGGGTATGTACACGATCAACAAGATCAGTCCAAAACCGAAGATCAGTCCAAAGCAGAATGTTTGCAGAATGTTTGTAAACTAAGTCTACAAATTAAAAACATAAAATAACGCCACACTGCAGGTCGCAACATAGACGCTGGTAGCCGCCATTGTCTTAGTTACGTTCAACGTTACGTCACGTATGACGAAAGCGCGTAAGTGCATGCACACAGACACCCATAGAGAATGTATTGAAAGCTTTGAAATGTGAAAAAAATTGATTTTACATGACAGGCTATGAGAGACTTCTGGGCGATTTTCAACCTGACTGAAATCGCCCAAAAAACGGGCGGGGCCATTTGAAGCACGACTTTAGCCTGATTTGACATTTAGTGGCTGGCAGATCAGACGTGAACACTGATAACTGCTGTTGCCGTGATATAATTGATTAGAAAAAAAATCCCTTCCTTTTCCCGTTTGGCAGTGCGTCGCCCATATCGCCCTATTGAACAAGCCGTCCATGACTCAGTGTATGTCATCATATACAACTGTAAGCAAAGTTTGAAATTATTATTTTAGTCAAATATTATATCTGTTTGTGCTTCTTGTGATCAATTTGCAGTCTACTAATTATTTGTAATGATGTCCCCTGCCCATCCACTCAAGAAGGTTATGAGTTGGTGATGAATTATAAAATATGTGATTGCCTCATTTTCTAACATAGTTTTCACAAATATTACAGACAGAAAATCAAGTCAGCTCATTGTGTGACCCCCGATCGCCAGTTGCCCAGGCCCAATAACAAAGATATACAGTGCCTTGCAAAAGTATTCATCCCCTTTGGCATTTTTCCTATTTTGTTGCATTACAAGCTGTAATTTAAATGGATTTTTCTCTGGATTTCATGTAATGGACAGACACAAAATAGCCCAAATTGGTGAAGTGAAATGAAAAAAATTACTTGTTTCAACAAATTATAAAAAATTAATAACGGAAAAGTGGTGCGTGCATATGTATTATCCCCCTTTGCTATGAAGCCCCTAAATAAGATTGGGTGCAACCAATTACCTTCAGAAGTCACATAATTAGTTAAATAAAGTCCACCTGTGTGCAATCTAAGTGTCACATGATCTCAGTATATATACACCTGTTCTGAAAGGCCCCAGAGTCTGCAACACCACTAAGCAAGGGGCACCACGAAGCAAGCGGCTGTCACGGTTTCGGCCGAGGCTGCTCCTCCTCCTGGTTCGGGCAGGCTTCGGCGGTCGTCGTCCCCGGAGTACTAGCTGCCACCGATCTATGTTTCATGTTCGTTTGGTTTGGTCTTAATGTTGTACACCTGTGTCTAGTTAGTCCTCGTTAGTGTTCTATTTAGTTCTCATTGTGTGTGTCTGTGTTTGTGTGTGATTGCGCTTCTGTTACGTGTTGGAGCTACATTTTCCCTCCAGTGTTTTGGAGTGGTTACTTTGCACATGTTTTGTGCGCCGTTTTATTTTGTCGCCTGTGTGCGCCTTGTATTCGCCTTCAGGCTTATTGTGCTTTTGTTTTGTGTGAATTTTGCACTAAAGCCTTTGGACTGAGCCTCTGCGTCTGATTCATACACCACACCCACCTTCAGCACCCTATGACAGCGGCACCATGAAGACCAAGGAGCTCTCCAAATAGGACAGGGACGAAGTTGTGGAGAAGTACAGATCAGCATTGGGTTATAAAATAATATCAGAATCTTTGAACATCCCACGGAGCACCATTAAATCCATTATTAAAAAATTGAAAGAATATGGCACCACAACAAACCTGCCAAGAGAGGGCCGCCCACCAAAACTCACTGACCAGGCAACGAGGGCATTAATCAGAGAGGCAACAAAGAGACCAAAGATAACCCTGAAGGAGCTGCAAAGCTCCACAGCGGAGATTGGAGTATCTGTCCATAGGACCACTTTAAGCTGTACACTCCACAGAGCTGGGCTTTACGGAAGAGTGGACAGAAAAAAGCCATTGCTTCACGATAAAAATAAGCAAACACTTTTGGTGTTCGCCAAAAGCCATGTGGGAGACTCCCCAAACATATGGAAGAAGGTACTCTGGTCAGATGAGACTAAAATTGAGCTTTTTGGGCATCAAGGAAAATGCTATGTCTGGCGCAAACCCAACACCTCTCATCACCCCGAGAACACCACCCCCTCAGTGAAGCATGGTGGTGGCAGCATCATGCTGTGGGGATGTTTTTCAATTCTTGAGGGAAACCTGTTTCAGTCTTCCAGAGATTTGAGACTGGGACGGAGGTTCACCTTCCAGCAGGACAATGACCCTAAGCATACTGCTAAAGCAACACTCGAGTGGTTGAAGGGGAAACATTGAAATGTCTTGGAATGGCCTATTCAAAGCCCAGACCTCAATCCAATTGAGAATCTGTGGTATGACTTAAAGATTGCTGTACACCAGCGGAACCCATCCAACTTGAAGGTGCTGGAGCAGTTTTGCCTTGAAGAATGGGAAAAAATCCCAGTGGCTAGATGTGCCAAGCTTATAGAGACATACCCCAAGAGACTTGCAGCTGTAATTGCTGCAAAAGGTGGCTCTACAAAGTATTGACTTTGGGGGATGAATAGTTATGCACGCTCAACTTTTCAGTTTTTATGTCTTATTTCTTGTTTGTTTCACACAAAAAATATTTTACATCTTCAAAGTGGTGGCATGTTGTGTAAATCAAATGATACAAACCGCCAAAATATCCATTTTAATTCCAGGTTGTAAGGCAACAAAATAGGAAAAATGCAAGTGGGGGTGAATACCTTCGCAAGCCACTGTACAAGCAGCAATCAAGACATCAGCCGCTAACTAATTGTGATATTGTCCCTGGGACAAAATAATATCTCCTCCACCCAAATCACCAAACATAGGCAGTACTGCTTATTATTTATTGAATTATAGGGGACAGTCCACTTTCCTTCTCAATTAGTTGACTATCACATCAAAAGCTAACAGACACAATCATGAAATCGCTGAGGCCCACGTATTTACACAGCATCAATGTATTTATAATCTATTATTTATTGTTTACATGTATTTTTACAGTAACTTATATTTGATTATCTGAGGCATTAACATTCTCTTATTAGTCAAATCTAATAACATTGTGTAAATAATTGACATGTATTTCATTATCTCAATAGAAAATGTCTGAAGCAACAGGATCTTTTGATATATGAAGATGAGGGATTTGGCAGGTGTCACGGATCCCCCCGGTACTGCTGCTCATTCTGTTCACCAGTTCCAGAGGTCTACGTCACCGGCCTTCTAGGCGTCACTGACCTGGATCATTACCACCAACCCCGGACTGTCTTGTCTCATTACACACACCTGGTTCCCATTCACCCTGATTAGTATGTGTATATATGTGCCCTCTGTTCCCCATTGTCCTTGTCGATTATTGTCCCATGTCCGTTGGTCTCGTGAGTACATTGTATTACAGTTTACGTTCTGAGTATTGTGCACTTGTTATTACGGTATTATTTAGAGGTTTACACCTCGCTCTTTTGTTTGTGTTACATCCCTGTGTTATATACACTGCTCAAAAAAATTAAGGGAACACTTAAACAACACATCCTAGATCTGAATGAATGAAATAATCTTATTAAATACTTTTTTCTTTACATAGTTGAATGTGCTGACAACAAAATCACACAAAAATGATCAATGGAAATCAAATGTATCAACCCCTGGAGGTCTGGAGTTGGAGTCACCCTCAAAATTAAAGTGGAAAACCACACTACAGGCTGATCCAACTTTGATGTAATGTCCTCAAAACAAGTCAAAATGAGGCTCAGTAGTGTGTGTGGCCTCCACGTGCCTGTATGACCTCCCTACAATGCTTGGGCATGCTCCTGATGAGGTGGCGGATGGTCTCCTGAGGGATCTCCTCCCAGACCTGGACTAAAGCATCCGCCAACTCCTGGACAGTCTGTGGTGCAATGTGGCATTGGTGGATGGAGCGAGACATGATGTCCCAGATGTGCTCAATTGGATTCAGGTCTGGGGAACGGGCGGGCCAGTCCATAATATCAATGCCTTCCTCTTGCAGGAACTGCTGACACACTCCAGCCACATGAGGTCTAGCATTGTCTTGCATTAGGAGGAACCCAGGGCCAACCGCACCAGCATATGGTCTCACAAGAGGTCTGAGGATCTCATCTCGGTACCTAATGGCAGTCAGGCTAACTCTGGCGAGCACATGGAGGGCTGTGCGGCGCCCCAAAGAAATGCCACCCCACACCATGACTGACCCACCGCCAAACCGGTCATGCTGGAGGATGTTGCAGGCAGCAGAACATTCTCCACGGCGTCTCCAGACTATGTCACGTCTGTCACATGTGCTCAGTGTGAACCTGCTTTCATCTGTGAAGAGCACAGGGCGCCAGTGGCGAATTTGCCAATCTTGGTGTTCTCTGGCAAACGCCAAACGTCTTGCACGGTGTTGGGCTGTAAGCACAACCCCCACCTGTGGACGTCGGGCCCTCATACTACCCTCATGGAGTCTGTTTCTGACCGTTTGAGCAGACACATGCACATTTGTGGCCTGCTGGAGGTCATTTTGCAGGGCTCTGGCAGTGCTCCTCCTGCTCCTCCTTGCACAAAGGCGGAGGTAGCGGTCCTGCTGCTGGGTTGTTGCCCTCCTACGGCCTCCTCCACATCTCCTGATGTACTGGCCTGTCTCCTGGTAGCGCCTCCATGCTCTTGACACTACGCTGACAGACACAGCAAACCTTTTTGCCACAGCTCGCATTGATGTGCCATCCTGGATGAGCTGCACTACCTGAGCCACTTGTGTAGGTTGTAGACTCCGTCTCATGCTACCACTAGAGTGAAAGCACCTCCAGCATTCAAAATTGACCAAAACATCAGCCAGGAAGCATAGGAACTGAGAAGTGGTCTGTGGTCACCACCAGCAGAACCACTTCTTTATTGGGGGTGTCTTGTTAATTGCCTATAATTTCCACCTGTTGTCTATTCCATTTGCACAACAGCATGTGACATTTATTGTCAATCAGTGTTGCTTCCTAAGTGGACAGTTTGATTTCACAGAAGTGTGATTGACTTGGAGTTACATTGTGTTGTTTGAGTGTTCCCTTTATTTTTTTGAGCAGTGTATATATATACATGTGTTTGTTTTGGGCTTCGTCCCCATCGTTTTCCATGACTTACCTTAAGTTGGGTAGAGAAATTTAAAACCCTATTACGTATTCCTGTGCCTGTGTTCTATCAGTATAAAACGTGACAGCAGGCTTGTTTGTCATAGAGTATTTTGATGTGCATGCAACAGGCTCTGATTGTGCTATTCTTTTGTTTCATCGTGTTTGCCTCCGGGCAGGGTTGTAAATCCGTCCAATAAATGCTTACTGAATGTTCAACGCTGCACATACAGTAATCCACAAAGAGCAAACCACAAAAATGAGACAAAATGCCAATGATCTTTAGCCTACATCCACAATATGGTGGCCATGTGTAAGAGCAAATGTTATAATCTCTAAAGTTTCAAGGGGTGAGAATAGTCAACTCTGCTGGAATGATCAGAGAATACTGTTTATCAAACTCAAATCACATTATCATGACATGCTTCGTAAACAACAGGTGTAGACTAACAGTGAAGTGCTTATTTACGGGCCCTTCCCAACAATGCAGAGAGAAAGAATATAGAGAAATAATAGAAAAGTAATAACATGTAATAATAAAATATAAAATATAAAATAAATACACAATGAATAATGATAACTTGGCTATATACACGGAGTACCAGTGTCAGTAGCTGAGTGTAGATGCGGTGAGGAAATCAAGCGCAGGAAACACGGGCTTTCGTCAACAGACTTTAGTTAACAAAATGCAGCACCAAACAGGCGAACAGCCAACCCAACCGGGAGGCAAAATACAAATTACGCACAACACACACAGTGCGTGAAATGAAGATAGCGCACACAGTGCGGACTCTCGGAAAACAACAAACACGAGAGTAATACAAAAAGAGCAACAGCTTGACAATAAACAATACCACATAACACCTGCCCCCACACACGAAAACTAAATAGGCAACCAAATCAAACACTAACAAGGGACAGGTGTACAAACAGACAAAACCAAACAAACATGAAACATCGAACGGTGGCAGCTAGTACTCCGGGGACGACGACCGCCGAAGCCTGCCCGAACAAGGAGGAGGAGCAGCCTCGGCCGAAACCGTGACAACCAGTACCGAGTCGATGTGCAGGGGTATGAGGTAATTGAAGTAGATATGTACACTACCGTTCAAAAGTTTGGGGTCACTTAGAAATGTCCTTGTTTTCCATGAAAACATACATGAAATGAGTTTGAATAGGAAATATAGTCATTGACCAGGTTAGAAATAATGATTTTTAATTGAAATAATAATTGTGTCCTTCAAACTTTGCTTTCGTCAAAGTATCCTCCATTTGCAGCAATTACAGCCTTGCATACCTTTGGCATTCTAGTTAGTAATCTGAACAGATTTCACCCCATGCTTCCTGAAGCACCTCCCACAAGTTGGATTGGCTTGATGGGCACGTCTTACGGTCAAGCTGCTCCCACAACAGCTCAATAGGGTTGAGATCCGGTGACTGTGCTGGCCACTCCATTATAGACAGAATACCAGCTGACTGCTTCTTCCCTAAATAGTTATTGCATAGTTTGGAGCTGTGTTTTGGGTCATTGTCCTGTTGTAGGAGGAAATTGGCTCCAATAAAGCGCCATCCACAGGGTATGGCATGGCGTTGCAAAATGGAGTGATAGCCTTCCTTCTTAAATATCCCTTTTACCCTGTACAAATCTCCCACTTTACCACCACCAAAGCACACCCAGATCATCACATTGCCTCCACCATGCTTGACAGATGGCATCAAGCACTCCTCCAGCATCTTTTCATTTGGTCTGCGTCTCACAAATGTTCTTCTTTGTGATCCAAACACCTCAAACTTCGATTAGTCTGTCCATAACACTTTTTTCCAATCTTCCTCTGTCCAGTGTCTGTTCTTTTGCCCATCTTAATCTTTTATTTTTATTGGCCAGTCTGAGATATGGCTTTTTCTTTGCAACTCTGCCTAGAATTTCAGCATCCCGGAGTCTCCTCTTCACTGTTGACGTTGAGACTGGTGTTTTGCGGGTACTATTTAATGAAGCTGCCAGTTGAGGACCTAGAGGCGTCTGTTTCTCAAACTAGACACTAATGTATTTGTCCTCTTGCTCAGTTGTGCACCGGGGCCTCCCACTCCTCTTTCTATTCTGGTTAGAGCCAGTTTGCGCTGTTCTGTGAAGGGAGTAGTACACAGCGTTGTACGAGATCTTCAGTTTCTTGGCAATTTCTCGCATGGAATTGCCTACATTTCTCAAAACAAGAATAGACTGACGAGTTTCAGAAGAAAGTTATTAGTTTCTGGCCATTTTGAGCCTGTAATCGAACCCACATTTTCTGATGCTCCAGATACTCAACTAGTCTCAAGAAGGCCAGTTTTATTGCTTCTTTAATCAGCACATCAGTTTTCAGCTGTGCTAACATAATTGCAAATGGTTTTCTAATGATCAATTAGCCTTTTAAAATGATAAACTTGGATTAGCAAACACAACGTGCCATTGGAACACAGGACTGATGGTTGTTGATAATGGGCCTCTGTACGCCTATGTAGATATTCCATTAAAAATCAGCTGTTTCCAGCTAAAATAGCCATTTATAACATTAACAAGGTCTACACTGTATTTCTTATCAATTTGATGTTATTTTAATGGACAAAAAAACTGCTTTTCTTTTGAAAACAAGGACATTTCTAAGTGACCACAAACTTTGGACCGGTAGGGTACATATAACTAGGAATAAAGTGACTAGGCAACAGTAGTGCCTTGTGGTCGAATGCCAAGCAGTTTCCATACCAAGTGATGATGCAGCCAGTCAAGATGCTCTCAATGGTGCAGCTGTAGAACTTTGAGGATCTGAGGGCCCATGCCAAATCTTTTCAGCTTCCTGAGGGGGAAGAGGCGTTTACATGCCCTCTTCACAAATCTGTTGGTGTGTGTGGACCATGATAGATCCTTAGTGATGTGGACACCGACGAACTTGAAGCTCTCGACACGCTCCACTAGAACCCCGTCAATGTGAATGGGTTGTGCTCTGCCCTCTGTTTCCTGTAGTCCACGATCAGCTCTTTTATCTTGCTGACGTAGAGGTTGTTGTCCTTGGCACCACACTACCAAGTCATTGACCTTCTCCCTATAGGCTGTCTCATCATCGTCGGTGATCAGGCCTACCACCGTCGTGTCGTCAAACGCTGAGCTGTAGTCAATGAACAGCATTCTCTCATAGGTGTTCCTCTTGTCCAGGTGGGAGAGGGCAGTGTGGAGTGCAATAGAGATTGCGTCATGTGTGGATCTTTTGGGACGGTATGCGAATTAGAGTGGGTCTAGGGTGTCTTGGATAATGGTGTTGATGTGAGCCATGAACAGGCTTTCAAAGCATTTCATGGCTACATATGTGAGTGCTACGGGGCTATAGCCATTTGGGCTAGTTACCATGGCGTTCTTGGGCACAGGGAGAATGATGGTCTGCTTGAAACATGTAGGTATTACAGACTGGGTCAGGGAGAGATTTAAAATGTCAGTGAAGAGACTTGCCAGTTCGTCAGCGCATGCTCTGAGTACACGTCCTGGTAATCCGTCTGGCCCTGCTGCCTTGTGAATGTTAACCTGTTTAAAAGGTGTTACTCACATCGGTTAAAGAGAGCATAAGCACACATCGTTCGGAACAGCTGGTGCTCTCATGCTTGGTTCAGTGTTGCTTGCCTTGAAGCGAACATAGAAGGTATTTAGCTAGTCTGGTAGGCTCACATCACTGGGCAGCTAGCTGCTGGGTTTCCCTTTGTGATCTGTGATAGTTTGCAAGCCCTGCCACAGCTGCCAAGCATCAGAGCCGGCATAGTAGCATTCGATCTTAGTCCTGTATTGACACTTTGCCAATTTGATGGGTCGTCGGAGGTTGTAGCGGGATTTCTTATAAGCGTCTTTGAAAGGGGCAGCTCTAGCCTTTAGCCCAGTGCGGATGTTGCCTGTAATCCATGGCTTTTGGTTGGGATATGTACATACGGTCACCGTGGGGAGGACGTCCTCGATGCCCTTATTAATGAAGCCGATGTGCTAAACTCCTCAGAGATTCTAGAAAACCTTGATGTCTTTTTGGCATACTTGTGACATTGTTGCACTGGTGACATTGTTGCACTGCTTTTAGAATACCAGGGTTTATTCTCAGATGTGTCAACTCAAAGAAATGTACTAGAGCATGACATTGACATTGGGGACTCTGCCCCAATCAAACAACATGCCTATCGAGTGAATCATGAAAAGAGAGAGAAGCTCCACAGTGGGGTGGAGTTCATGCTTGAGCACGGCATTGCACAACATGGCAACAGTTTGTGGTGTTCGACCTGTATATTAGCCCCTAAGGCGGATGGGCATCTGCGGTTTTGTTCAGATTTTTGGAAACTCAATGCCGTTACTAAGTTGGACTCGTACCCTTTGCCCAGGGTTGACGATTGTGTGGGAAGTGTTGGCGCTGCTAAGTACGTTAGCAAGTTCGGTCTGCTGAAGGAATATTGGCAGGCCCCTATAACTGAGTGCGCAAAAGAGTTGTCTACTTTTGTCACTCCTGATGGTTTGTTTTCCTACCTTTGTCTACCGTACGAGTTACAAAATGCCAGCGCCACACTTCAAAGGCTCATGCATATCATGCTACGGGGCCTGGAAAATGCTGAATCATATTTAGACAACGTGGTCATATTTAGCACCAACACCTTCAGGATATTAGGAGCCTGTTCAATCGTTTCACAGCTATCAACCTGACAGTTAACCTGTCAAAGAGCGAAATTGCCAGAGCAACAATTAAATATCTCGGGAAGGTGGTGGGGCAGGGGAAAGTCCGACTGGTCCTGGCAAAAATGGAGGCCATCAATAACCTTCCAGTGCCAGCTTCTCGCCAGGACTCTGCGTCGATTCTTGGGAATGGCTGGCTACTACTGGGCTTTTTGCCAGAACTTTTCCTAGGTTGTTGCGCCACTTACAGATTTGACCAGTCTGAAAGTCTTTTTCCGTTGGAGCCCTGACTGTCAGGAGGCTTTTGAGAAGACAAATACCCTTTTGGTCTCTGCACCGGTGCTAGCTGCTCTGGATTTCCGTCATCCATTTGCTTTGTACACCGATGCCAGTGACGTAGGAGCAGGGGCTGTGCTCCTACAGAAAGACGCTAACAATGTTGAGCACCCTGTGGGGTACATTTAAAAGAAATTGGCCTCATATCAAAAACACTACTCGACTATCGAGAAGGAGATGCTCGGTTTGGTATTGGCTCTTCAGCACTTAGAGGTTTATGTATCGGTCTCTACCCCTATTGTGGTCTATACCAATCATAACCGTCCTGTTTTCCTGCAAGAGACAAGTTCCACGAACCGCTGACTCTTTTGCTGGAGTCTTATATTGCAGGAGTTTCACCTTGAAATCAGACATGTCCGTCTCCTGGCTCACAATTTATTATTATAGTTTTGCTGTTTTGGAGATTAGTTTTGTTTTGGTTGGGCTCGTTCCAAGGGGATGAGAGTTATAGAAACGTACATGATTTTACCCGTTTCTCAAAACTTCAGAGTTTTAGGCAGCTAAAAATAATAATAAAAAAACTAGAGAAATATTTATTTTCTTTACGAAGAGTATATATATATTTACAAAAAAATTGTGGCTATTCTGTCTTGTATTTAAGTGTTCATAGCCAGCAGATGTTTGTATTGGAGGAGGCGACACATTTAAGTAGCGACGCATTTAAGTTGATAATGTTGTGAGAAGTTATTTTCTGTTGGTTGTGAGCAAACTTGTCCAACAAAAATATAGCATATACTGTATTTGTTGTCTTAAGGGGGAGATGTTACATGCTTTGGTTTTTCCATTTATATTTCAAGGTTGGATGTTAGCACGTTGGGCACACCGATTGGTGTCACCTCATTAGTCAGTATGTGTTACACCTGTGCTGGATTGTTAAATCAAATCAAATGTATTGGTCACATACACATGGTTAGCAGATGTTATTGTGATTGCATCGGAATGCTTGTCCTTCTAGTTCTGACAGTGCGGCAATATCTAGCAAGTAATATCTAACAGTTTTACAACAAAAACGTAATACACACAAATCTAAGTAAAGGAATGGAATAAGAATATATACATATATGGATGAGCAATGTCATCATTATCAGAGTGGCAATAGATAGTATAGAATACAGTATATACATATGAGATGGGTAATGCAAGATATGTAAACATTAGAGTGGCATTATTAAAGTGACTAGTGTTCCATTTATTAAAGTGGCCAGTGATTTTCAAGTCTGTATGTAGGCAGCAGCCTCTCTGTGCTAGTGATGGCTGTTTAACAGTCTGATGGCCTTGCGATAGAAGCTGTTTTTCAGTCTCTCAGTCCCAGCTTTGATGCACTAGTACTGTCCTCGCCTTCTGGATGATAGCGGGGTGAACAGGCAGTGGCTCGGGTGGTAGTTGTCCTTGATTATCTTTTTGGCCTTCCTGTGACATCGGGTGCTATAGGTGACCTGGAGGGCAGGTAGTTTGCCCCCGGTGATGCGTTGTGCAAACCGCACCACCCTATGGAGAGCCCTGCAGTTGTGGGCTGTGCAGTTGCCGTACCAGGCGGTGATACAGCCCTACAGGATGCTCACAATTGTGCATCTGTAAAAGTTTGAGTGTTTTAGGTGACAGGCCAAATTTATTCAGCCTCCTGAGGTTGAAGAGACGCTGTTGCGCCTTCTTCACCACACTGTCTGTGTGGGTGGACCATTTCAGTTTGTCAGTGATATATACGCAGAGGAACTTAAAACTTTCCACCTTCTCCACTGCTGTCCCGTCGATGTGGATATGAGGGTACTCCCTCTGCTGTTTCCTGAAGTCCACGATCATCTCCTTTGTTTTTTTGACGTTGAGTGAGGTTATTTTCCTGACACCACACACCGAGAGCCCTCACCTCCTCCCTGTAGGCTGTCTCATCGTTGTTGGTCATCAAGCCTACTACTGTTGTGTCGTATGCAAACTTGATGATTGAGTTGGAGGCGTGCATGGCTACGCAGTTATGGGTGAACAGGGAGTACAGGAGGGGGCTGAGCACACACCCTTGTGGGGCCACAGTGTTGAGGATCGGTGAAGTGGAGATGTTGTTTCCTACCTTCACCACCTGGGGTCGGGTCATCAGGAAGTCCAGGACCCAATTGCACAGGGCGTGGTTGAGACCCAGGGCCTCAAGCTTGATGGTGTATAATACTGAGCTATAGTCAATGAACAGCATTCTTACATAGGTATTCCTCTTGTCCAGATGGGATAGGGCAGTGTGCAGTGTGATGGCAATTGCATCGTCTGTGGACCTATTGGGGCCGGCAGCCTTGCGAGGGTTAACACATTTAAACGTCTTACTCACGACGGCCACGGAGAAGGAGAGCGTACAGTCCTTGGTAGCTGGCCGCGTTTGTGGCACTGTATTATCCTCAAAGCGGGCAAAGAACTTGTTTAGCTTGTCTGGCAGCAAGACTTTCTCGAAAGTACGTAATGTCACGATTCCAAAGCTATGCGATACTACAGATGGCAAGTTAATTATCTCACATCTCAGAAAAGATTTGTAATGTTGTACTTCTTTTTGACGAAATTCATGCTAATGTTGGGTTTTTGAGCTATCGCCCAATTGACTCCCATTCACTCCTTGAAGGAGAGCGCTCCTTTTCCCAGAATCACCCAGAATGCACCGCGCAGCACATTGACGTAGCATGGGCAACGTTTCCCATCTCAAAAGTATATATGCCGTTGTGAATGTCGAACTCCACTCTGTGAGGCACATAGATCTGTAGGTTGAACATGGTGAGATTGTAGACTCCTAAATTGATAGTGCAGTTTGTTTAGGCGATTTTACAGCTAACCAGCTACTTTACATGCTGATATTATCAAATCAAATCAAATGTTATTTGTCACATGCGCTGAATACAACAGGTGTAGACCTCACCGTGAAATGCTTACTTACAAGCCCTTAACCAACAATGCAGTTCAATAAATAGTTATGAAAATATTTAATAAACTAAAGTATACAATTTTAAGTAACACATTAAAATAACACTAACGAGTCTATATACAGGGGGTACCGGTACCGAGTCAATGTGTGGGGGTACAGGTTAGTCGAAGTAATTTGTACATGTAGGTAGGGGAATAAACCGTGAGTAGCAGCAGTGTAAAAACAAAGGGGCGGGGGGTGTCAATGTAAATAGTCTGGGTGGCCATTTGATTAATTGTTCAGCAGTCTTACGGCTTGGGGGTAGAAGCTGTTAAAGAGCCTTTTGGACCTAGACTTGGCGCTCCAGTACCACTTGCCGTGCGGTAGCAGACTGTCTCATCGTTGTCGGTGATCAGGCCTACCACTGTTGTGTCGTCAGAAAACGTAATGATGGTGTTGGAGTCGTGCTTGGCCACACAGTCGTGGGTGAACAGGGAGTACAGGAGGGGACTAAGCATGCGCCCCTGAGGGGCCGCAGTGTTGAGGATCAGCGTGGCAGATGTGTTGTTTCCTACCCTTACCACCAGGGGGCGGCCCGTCAGGAAGTCCAGGATCCAGTTGCAGAGGGAGGTGTTTAGTCCCAGGGTCCTTAGCTTAGTGATGAGCTTTGTGGGCACTATGGTATTGGTATTATTGTGTGTAGCTCCGTTTGCTTACTAGCTAGCCAGCCAGCCCATAGAGAGAGCATTGCATTGTGGATTTTGTAGTCGCTATTATACGCCAAAATGAAACATTTGTTCACAAAATATATTGTTCTTACAAATTAGTGTTATTTAACACTAAATTAAAGGAGTGAGTGGTTTTGGGTGGATTTTTCCTTTAAGAGTGGCTGGCCCAGTGCTCCAGTTGTCTTGAGAGATGTGGAGGGTTAAAACCTTTAGTTGGAGCTCTCTATTTGATTTCAACAACAAAAAATTCCTTTATCTGATATTGGCTGTTTTCGTTTTGCTCCACTTTTTGGTTTGCTTCCTGTCTGTAAGTTTGGCGTGGGTTTTTTATTTTGTTTGCCTCTTGTTGGGCAAATTTTGTGGGCGCTCATGGTGGGTGTCTTTTAGGTCCCAGTTGTTGTTGCTAATCAACTTTCAGTGGACACTCCCATGAGTGTCTTTCAGAACCCCTCCTAGAACCCCACTTGTTTCGTTTTGGTTGTTGTCAGTGACTCTGTTAGTTCCCCCATCTGTTTAAGCGACAATTTTTGGTTTTCTTGCTAGGGAATGTAACAATACCAACGGATGAATCCCGGAACATATTCCAGTCTGTGCTAGCGAAACAATCCTGTACCTTAGCATCCACTTCATCGGACCACTTCTGTATTGGGCGTATTACTTGTACTTCCTGTTTGAGTTTTTGCTTGTAAGCAGGAATCAGGAGGATAGAGTTATTGTCAGATTTGCCAAATGGAGGGCGAGGGAAAGCTTTGTATGCGTTTCTATGTGTAGAGTAAAGGTGATCTAGAGTTTTTTCGCCTGTAGTTGCACAGGTGACATGCTTATCATGAGGTATTCTAACTCAGGCGAGCAGAACCCCGAGACTTGATTAGAGTTTGCGCACCAGCTGTTGTTAACAAAGAGACACACACCTCCCCCTTGAGCTTCCCCGAAGATGCCATTCTGTCCTAGATGTATATTATCAATGTCCTTGTTCAGCCACGACGCCGAGAAACAGTCTCAAACAGAACTCGTCCAGTTTGATCGCCAGCGATTGTACTTTCGCCAATAGAACAGAGGGTAGAGGCAGTTTATTTACTCGCCAACGTAGTTTTGTCAGGGTACCCGCACGTCGGCCTCTCTTGCGCCGTCTCTTTCTCTTCAGAGTCTCAGGGGTTTAGGTCCTGGTCCGGGGTGAGCAGTATGTCCTGTGCTGCCGACTCATTGAAGTAGGAATCTTCATCCAAATCGAGGTTAGAGATCACTGTTCTGATGTCCAGAAGCTCTTTTCGGTCATGGGAAACGATGGCGGAAACATTATGTACAAAAAAGTTCAGATCAGGGCAAAATAAATAACAAAAATAGCAGAATTGGTCAGGAGCCTGTAGAACAGCAGCTATTCATTCTTTAACCTACTGCCTGTGTCTAGTTCTACTGTCATAGATACCACTGAGAAAATAGACAACCAAAACAATACCACTTGAATTGTTACAAGAGTAGTTAATTTATTTCATTTTAAGAGCATTGATGTTTGTAGCCTCCAGGCAAACTTTACTTTAATGAAGAAGAGGCTTGAGTCTGGCTCAACAAATACACCTGTGGGTATCTATCTGTGTTTACACATAGTTATTGGCTGAACAACAACTGTGTGAGTCAACTCTGCTGTCATGTTATATGTTTCAAGCTTGGCAACAGTTTTATTTTACAGTTTCATATTTATGCTCACAGTTCTGCAGGGTTCAAAAGTTTAAGTTTATCTATTTATGATACAAAAACCAGTGCAGCTGGTCCACAGTGCTCATTTTTGTATTTGCCATAGATGGCCTTGGCTTGAAAGCATAAACTGAGTGTCCACATACATACATCTAGCGCTTTATAAATGTGTGTGAACTTTGTGACAAGGACAACCTAAATGCTTGTCTTGTCTCAGTTTGGTGCCAGTTGACACAAGAGCTCTCTCTCTTTGTACAAGACTGCCAATATTTGATCTGTGGAGAAGAAGCAGACAGAGAGGTTGGGGAGGTTGAGTTTCATCAACAGGATATCAGACCAGAGCAGGAAGTCAGATAGAGAGAGGGAGGTAGCGAGCGCTAGCGAGAGAGACAGAGAGAGGGAGAGACAGACAGAGGGAGGGGGAGAGAGAGAGCGAGAAAGAGAGACCAAGAGAGGGAGAGACAGACAGAGGGAAGGAGAGAGGAAGCGAGGGTGTAAGAGAGAGGGAGAGATAGAGAACTGGCACAAGATAACATGTCAATGATAAACACTTCAAGTCACTATTTTAACAACCAGTAGAAGTGTATTCTTTTTTAGCGCCTTTATGGTCAACAACCCTACACCCAAGTTCATGCTGTCTCCAATGCAACACTCCACACAAAGGCACCACCATAGGAAGTAAATCAGTGCATCAGGGCCTTTGCACTTTTTCCATTGAGGTCACTTTCGTGAGTAAAACCTTGTGTCCTGACCCAGCTCAGCTTCCTCGGCAGCTGAAATTACCTAGGTGAGGGAGTGACTCCGGGCCAGATCTCAGGTGATTGATTCTCCCATGAAAAAATGGGGGCCAGATTGTGATAGATGGGCAGGTCCCAAAGCCATTTCTAAGCTGCCTCCACCAGCTGTGCTACGTATGGTAATAATGGCCTCCATAGGACACCGGATGCAGCGCTGCAATCTTTCTTTTAAATACACAAAAAGTCTTCATGTTTTTTGCCAAAGTCAACATTTGAAATCCTGCCTTTGGGTAGACGGTAATTAAAATAATTAATCATAATTGTTTTTTTGGGGCAGTAGAAAGGTACTTTTCTCTTACATACGTTAACTGCTGAATTTTTGGAGAGTAAGGTGTAATACATGGCCACAAATAAAATACATAGGCCTATTCCAAGGTCACAGGATTATTAGTAGTTCAATGAGTCCGTGGACAACTTCATTAATATATAGGCATACAATCACAATTTAATAATTAAGAATGTTCCCTCAGCATGACCTTTAGGAAGATTTTTATTTTACAAAATACATTACTTCAAAATGAAAAAACATTATCTTATTGCGACAACCAAAAAAAGATACAAATAAATAATTGAAACTAGTCTGAGTATACAGTAGGCTGTGGTGCCATTGTTAAATTGAGATTACTCTATTTTCATTTCTCCGATTTGTTTGTTCTACTGTACTCATTCCAAGCAGAGCATAGTGTAGCCTACCACATATGAAAAATAAGCAGTCAGTTGTTGTTGTTTTTTGTTTTTAACTGCTGAGTGCATTGAGATATTGCAGTTATTTATTTTATTTAATATTTTTAACTGCTTGAGAGGTAGAAAAATAGGCCTGTCTTCTAAACATCTTATCTCCCACAGCATACGAGGAGAGAGAGAAGTCTTGTGAAGCTCCAGGAGGATGTCTTGTTTTAATTGCTTCTTTAAAGCCTGAGCAGTTACACAGAGGGAGACCGTGCATCTGTGAAAGACCATGGAAGCCTCAATGGGGGCCCTCTCAAAACACTCATCAGGAACTTGTTCATATGTGCAGAGTTACTTCACAACACAGCAGGACTCCAGGGTGCTGTCTTTCACAAACACTGTGTTGAGACGCTGCTTAAATGATTTAACAAGTTTGTAGCTAGAGACATCCTGATGAGTATTACTGTGTACTTATAGCATTTTGTACATGATGTTGCTTAGGCTGGCTGAAATGTAACTGAGGAATTTGGCCAGCAGCATACCACCCTGCATCCCACTGTTGGCTTGCCTCTGAAGCTAAGCAGGGTCAGTCCTGCTGCTGGAAGTGGTGTTAGAGGGCCAGTAGGAGGCACTCTTTCCTCTGGTCTAAAAAATATATGCCAATACCCCTGGGTAGTGATTGGGGACATTGCCCTGTGTAGGGTGCTGTCTTTCAGATGGGACATTAAACGGGTTTCCTGACTCTCTGTGGTCACTAAAGATCCAATGGCACTTATTGTAAGAGTAGTGGTGTTGACCCTGGTGTCCTGGCTAAATTCCCAATCAGACCATCATGGCCACCTAATCATCCACAGCTTCCAATTGGCTCATTCTCCCCTGTAACTATTCCCCAGGTCGTTGCTGTAAATGAGAATATGCTCTCAGTAAACTAAGGGTTAATAATTCCTGAAATGGCATATACCAGGGGTACTCAACTCTTACCCTACGAGGTCCGGAGCCTGCTGGTTTTCTGTTCTACCTGATAATTAATTGCACAAACCTAGAGGGAAAATATGCAGTGGACCTGAGTTTGAGGGGCATATACTGTCCAAATGGTAAATATCACCAGCTGCCTACACTCTTAGAAAAAAGGGTTCTACGGCTTTCCCCATAGGAAAAGCCTTTTTGGTTCCAGTTAAAACCCTTTTTGGTTCCAGGTAGAACCTTCTGATAAAGTCACCACCCGACAGGAAGCGCTAGGGATACCACCACACCAGCATTAACAGTTTAAAAGCGTACCAGGCAATATCATAGAGAGGAACACTTTATCTGGGCAAAACTTGTCATTTCACCTGTGTGGGAGTTGACACCCTATCCTGCATTGTATTTCTACTGGTGGTGGCGGGCGGTGCTGGTGCTGTGGGGGCTTGTGAAGTGATTAGCTGCCACCAGATGGCTGAGAGGGATGGTAATTGGACAAGGAGCAAGGACCTTTCCCAAACCGCTCCACTGGTTTTCCTACTGCTTCTAGTGAGGAAGAGACAAGAACTCGGCCTCACAGTTCTACCTGAGGCTGTGTCCCAAATGGCATTCTATTTTCTATGTAGTGCACTACTTTTGACCAGAGCCCTATATAGGGAATATGGTGCCATTTGGGACACATCCTGAATTTCAAGTGTTTCAAGCTGATTGGAAATAGAAAAACACTATTTTGTTTTCATGTTATAATTGTGTATATACTTTTGTTTTCATGTACTGTATTTACAAGAGGACCACAATGGAAATAAATTTGAAAATGTAATGATTTTAAATGCATTGTGTCCACGTGTGGTTGTATAGTTTTTTTTTAATGGTTAAATAAATCAAATCAAAAATCTATTTCACCCTGGTGATTCATGAGTAACCGAATTTACTAGCACAGATACACTTGATAATACAACAAAAAAATACCAGTCCTCTGACATTACATTACAATCCACATGAGCTCCGTTCTGCGACCCACCTTTATTCTACTTCCGGGTAAATTATACCCTTTATACCCTCCACTTTCAACATTATGTCTGGACCAAAGATTGTGGAGAAATATTACCCTGCACTGCCCTATTCATCATCGAACCTGCCCAGCCTATGAAATACAGGCCAGGTCTTACCAACAATGAGTCCCATCTTGTATGTTAGACCTCACGCTTGTGTATTTATCACCTAAGTGACTGCCCAATGTGTGATTCATTGCACAGTCCTGCTGATACAACACGCTGACTGCATTGCTGGGCAGTTTGCCCACCCTCTCCTACCCTCTGTCTATGATAATGCTCCCCGCCCTCCACCCTTTCCCCAATTCCCCCACACAAAGAAAGAAAGAATGGCGCCGGAGGAGATGGCTGCCGTTTTACGGGCTCCTAACCAATTGTGCTATTGTGTGTGTTTTTTCTCGTTATTTGTAACTTATTTTGTACATAATGTTTCTGCCACCGTCTCTTATGACCGAAAAGAGCTTCTGGATATCAGGACAGCGATTACTCACCTCGTACTGGACAAATATGTTTTCTTTAACGAGTCGGACGCAAAGGATTTTCTTCAGACACCCGACAAGGGGACGTAGGTCGGGGTGCCTTGTAAGGATCCGACGGCGAGTGGGTAATCTGCCTCTACCATCAGTCCTATTAGTCATTGGATAACAAAATAGACAAACTACGATCACGGATATCCTACCAAAGGGACAGTAAAAACTGTAATATCTTATGTTTCACGAGTCGTGGCTGAAGGACGACATGGATAACATACAGATGGCGGGATATACGCTGCATCGGCAAGATAGAACAGCTTCCTCCTGTCAGTGTTTGCTGTAGGTGGGTGTGGTGTTGGAATCAGGCGCAGGACGCAGGAAATAAGTCCAAAAGACTTTAGTAAATGCACAAACTGAAACACAAGGAAAAGCCCTGAGGCGAGAACTCCGCACGCAGGCGTAAAACAAACGGGCGCACTAAACATGTGCGAATAAACTCTCCTAAACAGTGGAGAACAGCTCTACCGAGCAAACAGTATAATACAGCGCAAAAGCACGACAGTGAAGACAACACTAAACGACAACAGGTGTACAATACCAGACCAGACCAAATGAACATAGAAACATACAACGGTGGCAGCTAGTATTCCGGAGACGACGAACGCCGAAGCTTGCCCGAGCAAGGAAGAGAGGCAGCCTCGGCCGAAACCGTGACACCTCCAGTAAGACAAGGAGTGGCGGTCTGTGTATATTTGTAAATAACAGCTGGTGCACGAAATCTAATATTAAGGAAGTCTCAAGGTTTTGCTCGGCTGAGGTCGAATATCTCACGATAAGCTGTAGACCACACTATTTACCAAGAGAGTTTTCATCTTTATTTTTCGTAGCTGCCTATTTACCACCACAAACCGATGCTGGCACTAAAACCGCACTCAATGAGCTGTATAAGGCCATAACCAAACAGGAAAACGCTCATCCAGAGGCAGCGCTCCTAGTGGCCTGCGTCTTTAATGCAGGGAAACTAAAATCTGTTTTACCTAATTTCTCCCAGCATGTTAAATGTACAAACAGAGGACAAAAAACTCTAGACCACCTTTACTCCACACACAGAGACGCGTACAAAGCTCTCCCCCACCCTCCATTTGGCAAATCTGACCATAACTCTATCCTCCTAATTCCTGCTTACAAGCAAAAACTAAAGCAGGAAGCACCAGTGACTCGGTCAATAAAGAAGTGGTCAGATGACGCAGATGCTAAGCTACAGGACTGTTTTGCTAGCACAGACTGGAATATGTTCCGGGATTCTTCCGATGGTATTGAGGAGTACACCACATCAGTCACTGGCTTCATCAATAAGTGCATCGATAACATCGTCCCCACAGTGACCGTACATACCCCAACCAGAAGCAATGGATTACAGGCAACATCTGCCCTGAGCTAAAGGGTAGAGCTGCCGCTTTCAAGAAGAGGGACTCTAACCCGGACGCTTATAAGAAATCCCGCTATGCCCTCTGACGAACCATCAAACAGGCAAAGCGTCTATACAGGACTAAGATTGAATCGTACTACACCGGCTCTGACGCTCGTCGGATGTGGCAGGGCTTGCAAAGGGAAGCACAGCCGCGAGCTGCCCAGTGACACGAGCCTACCAGATGAGCTAAATTACTTCTGGACGACTGTGTGATCACGCTCTCTGTAGCCGATGTGAGTAAGACCTTTAAACAGGTCAACATTCACACGGCCGCAGGGCCAGACGGATTACCAGGACGTGTTCTCCTAGCATGTGCTGACCAACTGGCAAGTGTTTTCACTGACATGTTCAACCAGTCCCTGACTGAGTCTGTAATACCACCATGTTTCAAGCAGACCACCATAGCCCCTGTGCCCAAGAACACTAAGGCAACCTGCCTAAATGACTACTAACCCGTAGCACTCATTTCTGTAGCCATGAAGTGCTTTGAAAGGCTGGTCATGGCTCACAACAACACCATTATCCCAGAAACCCTAGACCCACTCCAATTTGCATACCACCCCAACAGATCCACAGATGATGCAATCTCTATTGCACTCCACACTGCCCTTTCCCACCTGGACAAAAGGAACACCTACGTGAGAATGCTATTCATTGACTACAGCTTGGCGTTCAACACCATAGTGCCCTCAAAGCTCATCACTAAGCTAAGGACCCTGGGACTAAACACCTCCCTCTGCAACTGGATGCTGGACTTCCTGATGGGTGGTAAGGGTAGGTAACAACACATTTGCCATGCTGATCCTCAACACGGGGGCCCCTCAAGGGCTGGATGGCAAGGCACGACTCCAACACCATCATTAAGTTTGCCGACGACACAACAATGAGACAGATTATAGGGAGGAGGTCAGAGACCTGGCCGTGTGGTGCCAGGATAACAACCTCTCCCTCAACGTGATCAAGACAAAGGAGATGATTGTGGACTACAGGAAAAAGAGAACCGTGCACACACCCATTCTTCGACGGAAGAGTCGACGGTGCTGTAGTGGAGCAGGTTGAGAGTTTCAAGTTCCTTGGCGTCCACATCACCAAGAAACTATCATGTTCCAAACAAACCAAGACAGTCGTGAAGAGGGCACAACAAAGCCTATTCCCCCTCAGGAGACTGAAAATATTTGGCATGGGTCCTCAGATCCTCAAAAGGTTATACAGCTGCACCATCGAGAGCATCCTGACTGGTTGCATCACTGCCTGGTATGACAACTGCTCGGCATCCGACCGCAAGGCACTACAGAGGGTAGTGCGTATGGCCCAGTACATCACTGGGGCCAAACTTCCTGCCATCCAGGACCTCTATACCAGGAGGTGTCAGAGGAAGGCCCTAAAAATAGTCAAAGACTCCAGCCACCCTAGTCATACACGGCAAGCGGTACTGGAGCGTCACCCCTCCCCCACCCACCCATTATTTCACGCTACCGCTACTCTCTGTTTATTATCTATGCATAGTCACTTTAACTCTACCTACATGTACATATTACCTCAATTACCTCAACTAACCTGTGTCCCCGCACATCGACTCTGTACCGGTACCCCCTGTACAGTGCCTTGCAAAAGTATTCATCCCCCCTTGGCGTTTTTCCTATTTTGTTGCATTACAACTTGTAATTTTAATAGGATTTTTATTTGGATTTCATGTAATGTAAAATAGTCCAAATTGGTGAAGTGAAATGAAAAAAATACATTGTTTCAAGAAATTCTATAAAATAAATTACGGAAAAGTGGTGCGTGCATATGTATTCACCCCCTTTGGTATGAAGCCCCTAAATAAGATCTGGTCCAACCAATTACCTTCAGAAGTCACATAATTGGTTAAATAAAGTCCACCTGTGTGCAATCTAAGAGTCACATGATCTGTCACCTGATCTCAGTATACATACACCTATTCTGAAAGGCCCCAGAGTCTGCAACACCACTAAGCAAGGGGCACCACCAAGCAAGTGGCACCATGAAGACCAAGGAACTCTCCAAATAGGTCAGGGACAAAGTTGTGGAGAAGTACAGATCAGCGTTGGGTTATGAAATAATATCAGAAATGTTGAACATCCCACGGAGCACCATTAAATCCATTATTAAAAAATGGAAAGAATATGGCACCACAACAAACCTGCCAAGAGAGGGCCGCCTACCAAAACTCACGGACCAGGCAAGGAGGGCATTAATCAGAGGCAACAAAGAGACCAAAGATAACCCTGAAGGAGCTGAAAAGCTCCACAGCGAAGATTGGAGTATCTGTCCATAGGACCACTTTAAGCTGTACACTCCACAGAGCTGGGCTTTACAGAAGAGTAGACAATAAAAAGCCATTGCTTAAAGAAAAAATAAGAAAACACGTTTGGTGTTCGCCAAAAGCATTGTGGGAGACTCCCCAAACATATGGAAGAAGGTACTCTGCTCAGATGAGACTAAAATTGAGCTTTTTGGGCATCAAGGAAAACTCTATGTCTGGCGCAAACCCAACACCTCTCATCACCCCGAGAACACCACCCCCACTGTGAAGCATGGTGGTGGCAGCATCATGCTGTGGGGATGTTTTTCATCGGCAGGGACTGGGAAACTGGTCAGAATTGAAGGAATGATGGATGGTGCTAAATACAGGCAAATTCTTGAGGGAAACCTGTTTCAGTCTTCAAGAGTTTTGAGACTGGGACGGAGGTTCACCTTCCAGCAGGACAATGACCCTAAGCATACTGCTAAAGCAACACTCGAGTGGTTGAAGGGGAAACATTTAAATGTCTTGGAATGGCCGAGTCAAAGCCCAGACCTCAATCCAATTGAGAATCTGTGGTATGACTTAAAGATTGCTGTACACCAGCGGAACCCACCCAACTTGAAGGAGCTGGAGCAGTTTTGCCTTGAAGAATGAGCAAAAATCCCAGTGGCTAGATGTGCCAAGCTTATAGAGACATACCCCAAGAGACTTGCAGCTGTAATTGCTGCAAAAGGTGGCTCTACAAAGTATTGACTTTTGGGGGGGGTGAATAGTTATGCACGCTCAAGTTTTCTGTTTTTCTGTCTTATTTCTTGTTTGTTTCACACAAAAAAATATTTTGCATCTTCAAAGTTGTAGGCATGTTGTGTAAATCAAATGATACAAACCCCCAAAATATAAATTTCAATTCCAGGTTGTAAGGCAACAAAATAGGAACAATGCCAAGGGGGTGAATACTTTCGCAAGCTACTGTATATAGCCTCGCTACTGTTATTTTACTGCTGCTCTTTAATTATTTGTTATTCTTATTTTTTAGTTATATATTTTTTACTGAACAATTATTTTTGGTTGGTTATGGGCTTGTAAGTAAGCATTTCACTGTAAGGTCTACACCTGTTGTATTCGTTGCATGTGACGAATAAAATCTGATTAGAAAATTTGATTTGACATTCTTTATGTGTTTTTATTTCATTGCTGTCCACAAGGTAGGTTTCTGCCACATAACAAGTAACACTCTCAGAGAAAGTGAGTGTGTTGAGGCTGTGTTTAATGAGGTGGGGAGAGAGATTCTTTGAGATTTTAGGTTTATATTTGACCAACATAAACCAATGTGCATTTCTATTCAGATGGATGGCTTGTGCCGTCAAACCTCTGCATCTCATCCAGAACGCCGTAGCCCGCCTGGTGTTCAACCTTCCCAAGTTCACCCTCATCACCACGCTCCTCCGAACTCTCCACTGGCTCCCAGTTGAACCGCGCATCCAGTTCAAGACCCTGGTGGTTGCCTACAGTGCAGCAAAGGGAACGGCCCCTCCCTAACTTCAGTCTATGCTGAAACCCTACACCCCAACCTGAGCACTCCGTTCTGCCACCTCTCACCCCTACAAGGGGCCGGCTCCCGTTCATCTCAGTCAAAGCTCTTCTCTGTCCTGGCACCCAAGTTGTGGAACAAGCTTCCCCCCTAATGGCAGGACAGCTGAGTCCCTGCCCTTCTTCCAACTATGCCTGAAAACCTACCTCTTCAAGTATCTTGATTAAATGACTAAAATGTAAATGTATTATTGAACATCTCATAAGGGATAAAGCTAAGGTTTGCGTCTACAATTAGTGGATCAAATGGGTTCAATAGATGGCAATGGCAAAGTAATATAATTATCATTATGCAAGAGTAACTAGTGTATAGATTCAATTTCTAAAGAGGTTGTATCTTTTTCCACACAGCAATTAAAGCCAGACGCTATTTCTACGGTTTGTTCCCTGGAACCTGTTCACGCCTGGGCCCATATCCACAAAGCATATCAGAGTAGGAGTGCTGATCTAGGATCAGTTTTTAATTTTAAATCATAATGAATAAGATTATATGGACAGATCCTAGATCAGCACACCTACTCTGAGATGCTTTGTGCATACAGGCCTCTAATTGTATTATTATAACACCATGTTTTTTTAAAATGAGTTGCTTTGGCTACTTTTCCCCCAGGTTCATTATACAGACAATCTGTGGTAGACTACATTAGTTCTATGCACTGTACAGCTGCCAGCTTCTAATCTACAACTAATGTATAGATTCCTTGTGGCAGGCCAATAAAAGCCAGATTAGTTTCTCAGTGAAGGTACACTCATGCAGTTTGTGATGGACGTGTGAGGAGAACATTAGCATATAAGTTGTATGGGCTCTGGAGAGAGGGCGACAGTACAGATCTATTCCACTGCTCTGACTGCATGCATTTGTCCCCAGTGCACAAGGAATACACAACACTGAATTGATTTTGTTTAGTGCCTTTCACAACCACTTGATATAATCTATGCTCAATGATTAACACTTGGATAGTGGTGGGTTTGTCTGCATTTGAGCAGAAGTATCATGAAGTATGACTGGAGCAGGTTTAACTTCTTGACAGTCTCAACTCTATTTCAACCCTTCCTTTCTGTCTTAGAATGACAAAACTTTTTAAATCTTGGTAAACATTTTAGTATATTACAGAATGTTATTATTATTATTATTTTTTAGAAAGGACCAGTTTGCTCCCCTAGTGTATTTCAATAGTTTGTAGTTGTGCTAAGCAATCCTTTAACTCTCTGACATATCCTGTACCAATAGCTGCTGCAGGGTATGTACTATACAGTAGCAGTGCAAAAAGTAACTCACACCATACAAACATTATCTAAAAACAGAATTTGGGAGTTACTTTTCCCTGAAAACAATAAAACTATATTACTGCTGTTAGAGACTGTGATACAGGAAAACATGAATAATAAGTTAGTTGAACCTGTCAACACAGAAAGAAAGAAGTGTACTTTTGTTGTTCCATTATTCATGAGAGAAAAAGCTACATTTATTACTTTTTTGTTCAGAAATGAATTTACATTGTTCTGAGGCCTGGCAGCTGCCTACAAATTGTGTTAGAGGACCTGAGGTTATTTCCCTCTGTTGGAAGTCATTCATTTCAATGCAAACATAATGTTTTCATTTGTTTGTTTTTAATGGATGGCATTTAGGATCTTCTCAGATAAATCTGCCTTTGCCAGTCAAATGAAGTCTTCATCCAATAGTTAGATGTAACCATTTTAATGTCAATAATCTCCTCTAGTGAAATGGTAATCTGCATGCAGTTGCTGCTATATCTCTTCCCAAATGTCACCCTATTCGCTATATAGTGCACTACTTTTGACCAGGGCCTATAGGGAATAGGGTATCATTTGGGATGCACTCCTAAATCTCCACAATCTTAATTGCTGTTTATTGGAGGGTCACCTTCTGAAGTAAGGTGGAGGCACAAGGTTCTGCTTTTCTGTGCCACCTCTAAACAGTTTTCTGAAGGTCTCCCATTCCTGCTTCCCTCCCTTTATTAAATGCCAGGCCTCAAGGCCTGCTCTTTATTCATGACACAAATGCTGCTCATACCTAATATTTGTGAATAGTTCCCATTTTGTTCTAGTAAACAGTGCCTCCCTGCCCTCACGCCAGTGGAGCTGCACTGGCACCTTTATTGATCTCCTCACAATAAAGGAGTGCAGAACTACCTCCTGAAATTACATTTTTATACTGCGGGAATATGCTGGGTGAAATTGCATTACCTTGGCGCATTCATAAAAAATAAAAATAATCATACACAAAGTTAGAAATTAAATCCGTCCTGAGGGTGTTGATGTTTTACCAGTTACTGTCACCCGCTGTTGCTATCAACAACATAATCTTTGGTAACTAAAAAGCAATTATGGCCTTAGGCAAAATGTTGCATTTATGTACATGAACTCCCTTGCTTGTAGCCTACCGTCTGTCTTGATGCATTGTAAAGGCAACCATTAGGGATGGAAATGTAAACATGACAAGGGTAATCCACTATATTATTTTTGATATGAAGTGCAGGTGCTTCTTGTAATAGTGTTTACATTGACTGTAGCCTGTATGGACATGAATATTACAATAGATTTGCATCAGAAGAGCACTGAACATCAGCGGTCTTTTGAGAAGCCCATCCATCTCATCTGTAGTGATTTGGAGCAGGCCTTCCATCAACCATCCTTTGTATTTGCTCAATCATGCTGAGAGCATGCATTTATAATGTATACATATAAAAATGTAAAAGCCAGCTTAGAGGTAGGAAGGCATTGTGTCCATGTTAAGTAATGTGTTTCTGTGTGAATCTCACTTGTGGGAAGAGACAAATCAAGCTTGGGATTACTTTGGCCCCTTGAGATGACTGGTTTTAGAGATGCAGGGAGAAAGCTATCGCAACATGTTTCACTAGTTTTATTTATTGTATTCCTTTGTCTGACTGAATATATCCAGCCGTTGTTATCCAACACCTGTGTGGTTGCTTGATCAGATCAATACTACAGTACTTACATAACGTAAAAATAAATAAAAATAACATAGGTTCAAATGCCCTGTAAGTTGGCATGTTGAATCTTGTTGTCATTCAAGGGCCTTTAAATGAACACTTTCTGTTCTGTGGATATGAATTTTGTCATGGTGAGCAGCTTAGCTTCTCATGCAGCCATCTAATGTGTAATGGCACTTGTCATAGAATGGGGGAAATGAACTCTCCTCCTGGGGGAACATCACTGTTGATAACCATGTTCTAAATCATTTAATACAATTAGATTTCCCTTTACTGCTTCATGTGGGTTGCTCCTAAATGGCATCCTATTCCCTACATAGTGCACTATTAGGGCTCTGGTCAAATGTAGTGCACTATGCAGAGAATAGGGTGGAAGTATCCTTCCATCCCAGCTTTCTTTCCTTACAGTGAGAGATTATCAGAGGTGATCATGCGGTGGAAAGGTGGAAGGTTTTTTCCAGTTAATAAAAGGAGTTCTGAAACATTTTATTCCAGGCAGCATTGGAGTGCATTTAAATAAGTGTGAGTCAATGGTGGGAATAGTCAAGGGAGTCAGTAGGAAAATATGTGCAGGTGTGGTATATCAAATGCTCCCATCCTTTTATGCTGACTGATATTGCGGGGGTAACTCTAGCAACTGTCATTTTGTATCACACATGCATAGGCCTACAACTGAACTACACTATACTTACAAAAGTATGTGGACACCCCTTCAAATTAGTGGATTCGGCTATTTCAGCCACACCTGTTACTGACAGGTGCATAAAATCGAGTACGCAGCCATGCAATCTCCATAGACAAACATTGGCAGTAGAATGGCCTTATTGAAGAGCTTAATGACTTTCAACGTGACACCGTCATAGGATGCCACATTTCCAACAAGTCAGTTCGTCAAATCTCTGCCCTGCTAGAGTTGCCCCGGTCAACTGTACAGTAAGTGCTGTTATTGTGAAGTGGAAACAATAGAAGCAACAATAGCTCAGCCACGAAGTGGTAGGCCACACAAGCTCACAGAACAGGACCGCCGAGTGCTGAAGTGCGTAGCGCGTAAAAATCGTCTGTCCTCGGTAGCAACGCTCACTACCGAGTTCCAAACTGCATCTGGAAGCAACTTCAGCACAATAACTGTTTGTTGGGAGCTTCATGAAATGGGTTTCCATGGCCGAGCAGACGCACACAAGCCTAAGATCACCATGCGCAATGCCAAGCGTCGGCTGGAGTGGTGTAAAGCTTGCTGCCATTGGACTGTAGTAGTGGAAATACATTCTCTGGAGTAATGAATCACGCTTCACCATCTGGCAGTCCGACGGACTAATCTGGGTTTGGCGGATGCCACGAGAAAGCTACCTGCCCCAATGCAAATTTGGTGGAGGAGGAATAATGGTCTGGGGCTGTTTTTCATGGTTCGGGCTAGGCCTTTTAGTTCCAGTGAAGGGAAATCTTAATGCTACAGCATACAGTGACATTCTAGACTATTCTGTGCTTCCAACTTTGTGGCAACAGTTTGGGGAAGGCCCTTTCCTGTTTCAGCATGACAATACCCTGTGCACAATGCGAGGTCCATAAAGAAATGGTTTGTCAAGATCGGTGTGGAAGAACTTGACTGGTCTGCACAGAGCTCTGACCTCAACCCCATCGAACACCTTTGGGATGAATTGGAACGCCAACTGCGAGCCAGGCCTAATCGCCCAACATCAGTGCCCGGCCTCACTATTGTTCTTGTGGCTGAATGGAAGCAAGTCCCCGCAGCAATGTTCCAACATTTAGTGGAAAGCCTTCCCAGAAGAGTGGAGGCTGTTATAGCAGTAAAGGGGGGACCAACTCCATATTAATGCCCATGATTTTGGAATGAAATGTTCGACGAGCAGGTGTCCACGTACTTTTGGTCATGTAGTGTATGTGATTATGATCTTTATAGCAGCACTCCTCTGAATCTCTGTTCCTGCCCCTCATCTTTTGTTTAAGGGTTGGTTACCCCAGAATTCCAGTAACTCAGTAGCAGTGATGTACATTGAGTCAATAGTCAGTTGAGCTTATTTTGTGTTCACTTGAGTTGACGTGTACAGTATGAAAATGTATGCACTCACTAACTGTAAGTCGCTCTGGATAAGAGCGTCTGCTAAATAACTAAAATGTAAAAGTAGCTTCTTAACCTCTTATGTTTAAGGGAAATATTGGGGAAAGTATCCTGACTCATGCAGTGTCTGATACTGTGCTGTACATCTTTGGTGGCCCTTTGTTGCATGGTTGCTGTCCATGGTGCTGAATATCCTGGTGCTGTTGTATGTCGGTGGTGACCAGTGTTTTTTTTTTCTTATTTTTTTTTTAAAGTGGTAGATCAGCTTAATATTGCAGATAGATTGTAACTGCCATCAATGTAATTGTCTGCATCACTTCCAATCCCCCATGTTTATATATATATATATATATATATATATATATATATATACTGCTCAAAAAAATAAAGGGAACACTTAAACAACACAATGTAACTCCAAGTCAATCACACTTCTGTGAAATCAAACTGTCCACTTAGGAAGCAACACTGATTGACAATACATTTCACATGCTGTTGTGCAAATGGAATAGACAACAGGTGGAACTGGTACCTCCGCCTTTGTGCAAGGAGGAGCAGGAGGAGCACTGCCAGAGCCCTGCAAAATGACCTCCAGCAGGCCACAAATGTGCATGTGTCTGCTCAAACGGTCAGAAACAGACTCCATGAGGGTGGTATGAGGGCCCGACGTCCACAGGTGGGGGTTGTGCTTACAGCCCAACACCGTGCAAGACGTTTGGCATTTGCCAGAGAACACCAAGATTGGCAAATTCGCCACTGGTGCCCTGTGCTCTTCACCGATGAAAGCAGGTTCACACTGAGCACGTGACAGACGTGACAGAGTCTGGAGACGCCGTGGAGAACGTTCTGCTGCCTGCAACATCCTCCAGCATGACCTGTTTGGCGGTGGGTCAGTCATGGTGTGGGGTGGCATTTCTTTGGGGGGCCGCACAGCCCTCCATGTGCTCGCCAGAGGTAGCCTGACTGCCATTAGACCTCCATGGGTTGATACATTTGATTTCCATTGATAATTGTTGTGTGATTTTGTTGTCAGCACATTCAACTATGTAAAGAAAAAAGTATTTAATAAGATTATTTCATTCATTCAGATCTAGGATGTGTTATTTTAGTGTTCCCTTTATTTTTTTGAGCAGTGTATATGCATATCTTTCTAACTGTGCTCTTTGACAAAAGCTCCCAACCTACAACCTATATACTTATTATTTATTATGGACCAGTGTTTGGGGTTTCCACTAGTTACCACAGCCACAAAGTGATAATTTGCTATATCGTAAAAATTCATGAAAACTAAAAATTGCTTTTTGGTCTTAATTTAAGGTTAGGCATAAGGTTAGCAGTGTGGTTCAGTTTAGGGCTGTGGAAGTCAGTATGAGCAGGTTAAATAGTGACTACACTGACGGTGGGCTTGTTCCACAAGACTGTGGAAAGAGAGGATAGAGAACCACAGCACTAAAGTATTGTATCACAGCTGATCAAGCATTAATGAACTGCACCAGACACTGAATGATAATGCAAAGCTCCAGTTGAATAAAGCATGGGACCCAGGGACAGGCTATCTAGGCCCACATCTCTATTCATTGAGCTGTGAGGCGTTTGGCAAAGAAAATGCAACTGTTTCCTGGCGCTAATGGAACCTGGCACTTGCCTGAGACACCAGTTGTTGCTCTCTCTCCATCTGGAGATGAAGGCAGCAGAATCCCCCCTACACCTCCTCCATGGGTGGGCTGGAGATAATAACCCAGAGTTGATTTGATGAACCCCTCCACACAAGCGGCCAGCTGCACAGAACCACAGGACTACTATCATGATGAGGTTGGTTGCATCATGCTCTCAACAGCTGGTCATCTGACAGCACAGCACAACTACCCAGACCTGGTACGTTACTGTACCATGTTGTGCTCAATCAAATGATCACCGGCAGCATCTCCTCTGACTGCAAGGCTGTGTGCAGTACATACCGGGGAGAATGGTTGAATGGTTTGAATTGGAAAAAGTGGAGGGGAAATGTAATGTGAATGGACAAATCGTAATCTTTTTTTATCCCCAACAGATAATGATAACAGTTCTACCGAATACTAAAACTACTGTGTGCTTTGCCAACAAACATAAGGATTCCAAGAGGTCCCATTCCCTCCAAACGTAAGGATTCCAAGAGGTCCCATTCCCTCCAAACCTAAGGATTCCAGGAGGTCCTACTCCCTCCAAACCTAAGGATTCCAGGAGGTCCTATTCCCTACACATCCAGCCTATTGGCCAACTTAGCATGTGTCTCTATAACGTAACATGAGGTCTCTGGTCAAAAGAAGTGCACTATGTAGGGAATAGGGTGCCATTTGAGACACAGACAATGGTTTGGCACTGGTAGCAGTCAGCTAATTAAAGTAGTCATGTGCTATGTTTAATGCATTACCTTTCTGTTGGCATTATAAGACAAAGGTGATGGACTAATGCAGTAACTCTGTGCTGAACAAGGTCAATCTTCGCAACATAATCTCTCTTCATTCCTGCTGGACGGTGGGGGGGGGGGGGGGGTGTAATGTAATGCATCTTTAATCGTGTTGTTATTATGCTCACACAGAGGAAAGGGATTGGTTGTAGTACATTGCGAGGCAGGGTCGGTCCAAGGAGCGAAGAAAATATACACTAAAAGGAGTACATTTGGAGGAATCGGGTCAAGGAAAAGCAAATACCTACATTTGGTTTTCACTCTAATAACAACCTATTCAATGATTCAAGGACTTGTTATTGACAATGTTTGCTTTCATAATGCAGCACAGTGCAGCTTTTTATCACCGTCCCTTGAATTCTCATAGCAGTGTGCAGTGTCATTAAAACGCAACAAAAAACAACCAACAACAACATTTTACTTGGCCCACCACAATTAGCTGTTCAGCATAAACAGAGCGATTTCACAGCAATCTACAGGCTTGTAGACCCACTCTCAGATCTCTGAACAATATTGACCATTGGTAACCTCTGAACATAATCAAAATAGTTGTTCATTAATTCAGAGTGCAATAATTACTCTCCACCCTCAACATTTCCAGTTACGCTCCCCATGAAGTAGCTGCTAAAGCAAAGACAATTATGCCATCCACATAATTAGCATGCAAACAAATTACGAAAAGCCATTTCATCCTGCACCTTCACTTTAACTGATTAGGTTGTTTCAAGATTTCAAGCACACATTGTATCTAATGACTTAAGACGATTCTCTAATTAGGACACAGAAATTCAAAAATTGACGTAGAGCAGCACTCCTCAATCTGTTTGCGCCCACGTGTAACCATAAGATTTGTGTCTGAAAACTGTGGGGTGGGTCGTACTGTAAACATAGAAGATAAAAAGCTAAATGTTGTGTAGATCAAGTGAACACACAATAGGCACTACTGACTGTTGTCTTGATCTTATAATTCTACACCTTAGCTAAAATGGCTCAGTGCAACACACAACTAATTTTGATATTTCCAAGGGGTGATATGCACAAAGGGATCTGTGAGCCCTCTGGAGGCCTAACAGCCTTGATAACTACACTCCATTGGTCACTACAGCTGGGGGCCTCAGATAAACCATGAGCAACAGCTTGGGGCCAGGGCTGGGGAGGCTGGAATCCCAACACAGCATGCACTCCTCCCCACCACTACCACCACTGCTGCCTCAGTCCCTTTTAAGTGGCTGTTTGTGGATTAAAAGGACGGACAAGCTGACAGAGGGGCTGTGCATCCCAAACAGCACCCTATTCATTTACATTTAAGTCATTTAGCAGACGCTCTTATCCAGAGCAACTTACAGGAGCAATTAGGGTTAAGTGCCTTGCTCAAGGGCACATCAACAGATTTTTCACCTAGTCGGCTCGGGGATTAGAATCAGCGACCTTTCGGTTACTGGCACTACGCTCTTAACCACTAAGCTACCTGCCGCCCACTCATTGCGCCTAAATAGGGAATAGGCTGTCATTTGGGACACACTCAGGGAGAGACAAAACTGATGAGTGAACTCAAAATGAAAGCCTGTGCCAGCATGGTTTGGCACCTTGTCTCATGGCTGAGTATTTCTTTTATCCTGCTTTTCTCTCATCATAAAAATCAATATTATGTACTCTCCAATATAATATCTTAATTTCACTGGATTAGGGTAAATAAACTCTGAATATACTCAGAGTAGAATCCCCTCAAGAGTTCTTAAGCTAACAGAGACAGGAGGCAGTATGTGAGTCTGCAGTGAGTGAATTTGCAATTAAAAGATAATTAGCTTCCAAATATGCATTTTTCCCCCTGTCAACAAATTAACATAAAGAAGTACTTGAACAAACACTAGCAGTGGAGAAGATGAAGCCTCTGCATTTTTCTTCCTGTGTTTTAGTCTCTCTCTAATCCCATTAAATTGTCCTGTGCTTTTTTATTTGGAATGAGATTTGCCTGCATCTTGCCTGCAGGATGGGCATCTGAGAATGTATACATTTTACATTACATTTTAGTCATTTAGCAGACGCTCTTATCCAGAGCGACTTACAGTTAGTGAATACACATTTTTTTTAAACTGGCCCCCCGTGGGAATCGAACCCACAACCCTGGCGTTGCAAACGCCATGCTCTATCAACTGAGCTACATCCCTGCCGGCCATTCCCTCCCCTAATTGGTAACCTCTGAACCTCTGACATACATGGTTGGTGATTACATGGTTGGTGATTACATGGTTGGTGATTACTTACATGCACACACAAGCACATGCAAACACACATTCAAACACATATGCAAACACACAAACACACACACTACTATCCAGAGCTGACAAACATCTTGGAGCGTAAATTCCCATAATCCCTCCATAGCCACCCCAGTCTCGTACTACAGTCGTGGTCAAACGTTTTGAGAATGACACAAGTATTGGTCTTCACAAAGTTCGCTGCTTCAGTGTTATGAGATATTTTTGTCAGATGTTACTATGGTATACTGAAGTACAATTACAAGCATTCCCGTGTAGCTCAGTTGGTAGAGCATGGTGTTTGAAATGCCAGGGTTGTGGGTTCGATTCCCACGGGGGGCCAGTATGAAAAAATAAAATGTATGCACTAACTGTAAGTCACTCTGGATAAGAGCATCTGCTAAATGACTAAAATTTAAAAAAATTAAATTCCATAAGTATAAAAGGCTTTTATTGACAATTACATGGAGTTTATGCAAAGAGTCAATATTTGCAGTGTTGACCCTTCTTTTTCAAGACCTCTGCAATACGCCCTGGCATGCTGTCAATTAACTTCTGGGCCACATCCTGACTGATGGCAGCCCATTCTTGCATAATCAATGTTTGGAATTTGTGGGTTTTTGTTTGTCCACCCGCCTCTTGAGGATTGACCACAAGTTCTCAATGGGATTAAGGTCTGGGGAGTTTCCTGGCCATGGACCCAAAATGTTGATGTTTTGTTCCCCGAGCCACTTAGTTATCACTTTTGCCTTATGACAAGGTGTTCCATCATGCTGGAAAAGGCATTGTTCGTCACCAAACTGTTCTTGGATGGTTGGGAGAAGTTGCTCTCAGAGGATGTGTTGGTACCATTCTTTATTCATGGCTGTCTTCTTAGGCAAAATTGTGAGTGAGCCCACTCCCTTGGCTGAGAAGCAACCCCACACATGAATGGTCTCAGGATGCTTTACTGTTGGCATGACACAGGACTGATGGTAGCGCTCACCTTGTCTTCTCCGGACAAGGTGTTTTCCGGATGCCCCAAACAATCGGAAAGGGGATTCATCAGAGAAAATTACTTTACCCCAGTCCTCAGCAGTCCAATCCCTGTACCTTTTGCAGAATATCAGTCTGTCCCTGATGTTTTTCCTGGAGAGAAGTGGCTTCTTTGCTGCCCTTCTTGACACCAGGCCATACTCCAAAAGTCTTCGCCTCACTGTGCTTGCAGATGCACTCATACCTGCCTGCTGCCATTCCTGAGCAAGCTCTGCACTGGTGGTGCCCCGATCCCGCAGCTGAATCAACTTTAGAAGACGGTCCTGGCGCTTGCTGGACTTTCTTGGGCGCCCTGACGCCTTCTTCACAACAATTGAACCTCTCTCCTTGAAGTTCTTGATGATCCGATAAATGGTTGATTTAGGTGCAATCTTACTAGCAGCAATATCCTTGCCTGTGAAGCCCTTTTTGTGCAAAGCAATGATGACGGCACGTGTTTCCTTGCAGGTAAGCATGGTTAACAGAGGAAGAACAATGATTTCAAGCACCACCGTCCTTTTAAAGCTTCCAGTCTGTTATTCTAACTCAATCAGCATGACAAAGTGATCTCCAGCCTTGTCCTCGTCAACACTCTCACCTGTGTTAACGAGAGAATCACTGACAGCTGGTCCTTTTGTGGCAGGGCTGAAATGTAGTGGAAATGTTTTTTGGGGATTAAGTTCATTTTCATGGCAAAGAGGGAATTTGCAATTAATTGCAATTCATCTGATCACTCTTCATGGCATTCTGGAGTATATACAAATTGCCATCATCAAAACTGAGGCAGCAGACTTTGTGAAAATTATTACTTGTGTCATTCTCAAAACTTTTGACCACGACTGTACACTACACTGCAGTATGCCTCTTTCAATAAATACATAACAAAACAAGAAAGAGGACCTATAACAGGATAACATTGGCCCGACAGAGCACATACAGTGCCTTCAGAAAGTATTCACACCCCTTGACTTTTTCCACATTTTGTTATGTTACAAAGTCGGATTAAAATGGATTTAATAGTTTAAAAAAAAATGATTTACACAAAATATTTTAATGTCAAATTGAAATATATCTTTTGACATTTGTAAAAATAAAAATATGAACAAAAAAATACTAATATCTTGATTAGATAAGTATTCAATCCCCTGAGTCAATACATGTTATAATCACCTTTGGCAGCGATTACAGCTGTGAGTCTTTCTGGGTAAATCTCTAAGAGCTTTCCACACCTGGATTAAGCAACATTTGCCCACTATTCTTTTCAAAACTCTTCAAGCTCTTTTAAATTGGTTGTTATCTTGCCATAGATTCAAGCAGATTTAAGTCAAAACTGTAACTCTGCCACTCAGGAACATTCACTGTGTTCTTGGTAAGCAACTCCAGTGTAGATTTGGCATTGTGTTTTAGGTTATTGTCCTGCTGAAAAGGGAATTCATCTCCCAGTGTCTGGTGGAAAGCAGACTGAATCAGGTTTTCCTCTACGATTTTGCCTGTGCTTAGCTCCATTCTGTTTCTTTTTTATCCTCTAAAACTCCCCAGTCCTTAACAATTACAAGAATATCCATAACATGGTGCAGCCACCACTATGCTTGAAAATATGGAGAGTGATACTCAGTAATGTGTTGTATTGGCGTTGTCCCAAACGTAACACTTTGTATTCAGGACAAAATGTGAATTGCTTTGCCAAATTTGTTCCATTATTACTTTAGTGCCTTGTTGCAAACAGGATGCATGTTGTGGAATATTTTTATTCTGTACAGGCTTCCTTCTTTTCACTCTGTCAATTAGGTTAGTAGAGTAACTACTATACAATGTTGTTGATCCATCCTCAGTTGTCTCCTGTCACAGCCATTAAACTCTGTAACTGTTTCAAAGTCACCCTTGGCCTCATGATGAAATCCCTGAGTGGTTTCCTTCGTCTATGGCAACAGAGTTAGGAACTACGCCTGTATCTTTGTAGTGGCTGGGTGTATCGATACACCATCCATAGTCTAATTATTAACTTCACCATGCTCAAAGGGATATTCAATATTTATTTATTATATCTACCAATAAAATAAAATAAAGTAAAATTGTATTTCTCACATGCGCCGAATACAACAGGTGTAGACCTTACAGTGAAATGCTTACTTACAAGCCCTTAACCAACAATGCAGTTTTAAGAAAAATCAGTGTTAAGTAAAAAATTGATAAGTAAAAAATAAAATGCAAATAGTCCAGGTAGCCATTTGATTAGCTGTTAAGAAGCATTTTGGACCTAGACTTGGCGCTCCGGTACCGCTTACCATGCGGTAGCAGAGTGAATAAGTTACAAATAACTGCCCTTCCAATGCCTTCATTTCGAGGCACTGGAAAACCTCCCTGGTCTTTGTGGTTGAATCTGTGTTTATAATGTACTACTCGACTGAGGGACCTTACAGATAATTGTATGTGTGGGGTACAGAGATGAGGTAGTCATTCAAGAATCTTGTTAAACTCTATTATTGCACACAGAGTGAGTCCATGCAACTTATTATGTGACTTGTTAAGCAAATATTTACTCCTGAACTTATTTAGGCTTGCCATAACAAAGGGGTTGAATACTTTCAGCTCAAGACATGTCAGCTTTTCATTTTTAATTAGTAAACATTTCCAAAAACCTAATTCCACTTTGACATTATGGGGTATCGTGTGTAGGCCAGTAACAAAAACATTTTAAATTCAGGATGTAACACATTGAAATTTGGAAAAGGGGAGTGAATACTTTCTGAAGGCATTTTACAGTGTTATACACAAAATACAATTAAATATCACATTACAGTAAGTTGATACAGTACATTTACGGGTCCCTGTTGGAAAGAGGCTTGGTATCGCAGACTCAGGCATTGACATGGTCAGAAATTCATATTATTCTTTATTTCCAGAAAGGTCAACCAAACTTTAGATGGAGGTTGCTTCAGTATGTTGACAGATGAGTTTGACCTTGGAAGATGAGGTGATGTTTCATTTAGCCCCAATATAAATGCCTCATAATGACACAGTGCTGTCATTTTTGCCAGTGGCATCGCCTTGGTACCAGAATAAGATGCTTCTGAAATGACCTACGCCACCAAAATAACCTACATGGTAGTATTTCGTAAATTATTAGAAATCTGAAATTGAGATAGGCCATAAGGCTTTTCAACTATCTGCAAAGAATGTTATTTTCTATATGTTCTACTGCCTGTTACAATACTTTACTACTGTAACATTTCATTCCTTTTCATATAATATTTACTCCTTCACACTATTCAAATACCCAATAAACAACATATCTTACAAGATATGACAACTTTTGTGTCATTGACGGATGCCACATTTTTCCCTCCACATACGTAGCTTTAAGTTTGAACACCTCCCCACCTCACTTAAGCTTCCAGAAAGCAGAATTTCAAGTGCCATAGCGTTGTACAGTATTATCCAGAATACACAGCACCAGAGACAACAGATGGCCAATGAATATCCATGTATTACACAGTTTTTCTCAGTCGCGTACAAGCATTTTTTGGAACAACGTTGCCGATTTCCAAAAAAGACAGAACTCTGTGTCCTTTTGCAAAATAGTAAATGTATTTTTTAAATGTAGTTGTCTTCTCAAAACATTAATACATTCATCAAAACTATATGGTACCGTCAAAATTGCAAATACATTCATCAAAAGAACACGACTGCCTGCAAAAATATGAATGTGACTATACTTATCTCTTGAGTCCAAGCAGACAAAAGTTAGTCTGTCTTTTAAAAATCCCAGTACACAAATACATCTTCTTTGCAGTCACTAAATCAAGATGATCAACATTCGAAGTTACTATCCAACGGTGCAGAATTATGGGCAATTACTCTCCTTTTATGAATATTTCACCAAACATTTTCCTACACATCAAATCAAATATTTTTCCTGTTTTGTGCAGAATTCATTCATCGGTATCATCACAATCCAATTCCATGTATTCAATATTAAGGTTGGTTTGCTCATAGTTTTGTAGACGTTTCATCTTCGCACAGAAACACAATCCACAATAGAATTAAGGAAAGGTGAATACAATGGAGGAACACAACTGAAATGAATGTATAGGCCTCACGAAAGCAAAGCTCTATAATGGAAGGTCACTATGTTGGATATGATGACATCGGAGTAACCCAAAGTTACTTAGAAGTAAACAACTTCCTTCTCTGCAATATTGTAAAAAACCATAACAGTTAGACAGTCCCCATTTCCTAGATCATTTTAGTCATTTAGCAGACGCTCTTATCCAGAGCGACTTACATGAGCAATTAGGGTTAAGTGCCTTGCTTAAGGGCACATCGACAGATTTTTCACCTAGTCGGCTCAGGGATTAGAACCAGCGACCTTTCGGTTACTGGCACAACCCTCTTACCCACTAAGCTACCTGCCGCCCCATATAGATCTTTCCATATAAACTACATGGCCATGCTCGTCGAACATCTCATTCCAAAATCATGAGCATTAATATGGAGTTGGTCCCCCCTTTGCTGCTATAACAGCCTCCAATCTTCTGGGAAGGCTTTCCACTAGATGTTGGAACATTGCTGTGGGGACTTGCTTCCACTCAGCCACAAGAGCATTAGTGAGGTCGGGCACTGATGTTGGGTGATTAGGCCTGGCTCACTGTCAGCGTTCCAATTCATCCCAAAGGTGTTCGATGGGGTTGAGGTCAGGGCTCTGTGCAGGCCAGTCACACCGATCTCGACAAACCATTTCTGTATGGACCTCGTTTTGTGCCTGGGGGCATTGTCATGCTGAAACAAGAAAGGGTCTTCCCCAAACTCTTGCCACAAAGTTGGAAGCACAGAATCATCTAGAATGTCATTGTATACTTTAGCATTAAGATTTCGCTTCAGTAGAACTAAGGGGCCTAGCCCGAACCATGAAAAACAGTCCCAGACCATTATTCCTCCTCCACCAAACTTTACAGTTGGCACTATGCATTCGGGCAGGTAGCGTTCCACTGGCATCCGTCAACCCAGATTAATATTTTGGACTGCCAGATGGTGAAGCATGATTCAGCGTTTACGCTTCTCCAGAGTCCAATGGCGGCGAGCTTTACACCAATCCAACCAACACTAAGCTTGCGCATGGTAATCTTAGGCTTTTGTTCGGCTGCTCGGCCATGGAAACCCATTTTATGAAGCTCCAGACTGACATTTTTTTGTGCTGATGTTGCTTCCAGAGGCAGTTTGAAACTTGGTAGTGAGTGTTGCAACCGAGGACAGACGATTTTTACGCACTACGCGCTTCAGCACTCGGCTGTCCCGTTCTGTGAGCTTGTGTGGCATACCATTTGGCGGCTGATCCGTTGTTGCTTCTAGCCATTTCCACTTCATCATTACAGTTGACCAGGGCAGCTCTAGCAGGGCAGACATTTTGACGAACTGGAAAGGTGGCATCCTATGACGGTGCCGTTGAAAGTCACTGAGCTCTTCAGTAAGGCCATTCTACTGCCAATGTTTGTCTATGGAGATGACATGGCTGTGTGCTCGATTTTATACACCTGTCAGCAACAGATGTGGTGAAATAGCTGAATCCACTAATTTGAAGGGGTGTCTACATACTTTTGGCCATGTAGTGTACTGTACATGTTATGACACTGATGGGGTGATTTAGAATTTAGTAGTATTTAGTGATTGCAGGAAACAGTGAACACAATTGCACACATTTATCTTATGATGAAAACAATGTGTTAATATTCTGTCGACAAAACATTTAACAGAGAATTTTGTATTCACTGTTGATATTTGAATTTAATGTTTTGCAAAAGGTGGTCTAAGATATGCAAGTCAGGTACAAAGGCGAGAAAATGATCAGAAGTTCTGTAAATGTATTCGAGCATTTGATCATTGCTGTTCTGCTATAGATACCTTTCCACACAGATAAAAAAATTGCTTGTACACTATTGAGAAAAACTGTAATTTATCTAAATCAAGAACAAGGCTATGAAAGGTGTTGACACTTACCACAACAACCCATCATCAATCTACCTTTTACCCAGCAGCACTGCAGAGCAGAGGAGCACAACACCTTTTTGCTAGCAGAGGTATTCTCACAAAACAATATTTTTACTTTGAGGATTAGGAATAAATTATTGTACATTAAAAACGTATTGAAAACATGCTGACTTTCTGCTATACACTGTTGTTGTAGAGAACAAATCCAGTTCATAATTGTTTGATTAGATGCTTTTTTCATTCATTAGGCTATTCACTCTTGAACCATATGGTCTATCAACTATAAACTCATGGACAATATGGACACAGATAAAATAAATGAATACTATATATGAATAAACATTTTACAGTTATTCAAGTATAAATTAAAAGTTACGATAGATTGCCATTGATTTTCTGTTAATTACCCAAATTACAGGTAGCTTTGCAACCCTACTTAAAAACTGTTGTTCCTTCCTATTAGCAACTCCTGTCCAAGACTGTTCAACAAACACACTGTTCTTCACCCTCCTAATGTTCCTAATCCGCCCTCCTTCACTAAAAGTCAGTTCCAAATTTTAATGGAATAATGTCCCTACTTACATAATCAAATACTTCCCAGACCATGTGGCAGCCAGACTGGCAAGCGTCATGTCAAATCCATATTACATGTGTGTTCAGTCCCATTATTGAAACCCCTCAATGGTCATCATTTGGCAATTGTCATGAATTGTGACAGAAAGCGTTATTGGTTGCAACTTACAGTGCATTCGGAAAGTATTCAGACCCCTTGACTTTTTCCACACTTTGTTACATTACAGCCTTATTCTAAAATTGATTTAAATAGTTTTTTCCCTCATCAATCTACACACAATACCCCATACTGACAAAGCAAAAACAAGTTTTTAGAAATGTTTGCACATGTATTAAAAACAAAAAACGGTAAGTATTCAGACCGTTTACTCAGTACCAGGGGCGGTGTGTTCATTAGGGCGATATGGGCGACGCACTGCCAAACGGGAAAAGGAAGGGATTTTTTTTCTAATCAATTATATCACGGCAACAGTAGTTATCAGTGTTCTAATCTAGACGTCTGATCTGCCACTAAATGTCCAATCAGGCTAAAGTCGTGCTTCAAATGGCCCCGCCCCTTTTGGGGCGATTTCAGTCAGGTTGAAAATCGCCCCAGAAGTCTCTCATAGACTCTCATGTAAAATATTTTTTTTTCAAATATCAGAGCTTTCAATACAATCTCTATGGGTTCCGGGAGGGCTTGCACTTACGCGCTTTCGTCATACGTAACATAACCATGAACGTAACTAAGAAAAGAGCGGGTAGCAGCGTCAATCAATTCACGTACTACTGTCAAGATGGCTAGCGTTCAGTGCAACTCGATTGTCTCTTTGAAAGAAGTTCCTTTTTGTCGGCGAACAAATCAAGATAAATTGGCAACGAAACAATTAGGACCTCCCAGACCAAATTTAATAATTCAACAGGTTTCTACTAAAGGGGGAAAGTCCTACACCCGAGGATTTTCCAAAAATTGGTACGAACGAAAAACCTGGCTAGCAGGCTGCGATGTAGCTAATGCAGTCTTCTGCTACCCCTGCTTACTCTTTCACCCTGAAGGCGGCACGGCAGACAGCACCGCTTGGACAGCGACTGGTGTAACGGACATGCACCATCTTTCAGAAAAGATTAAGAAACATGAGCTGTCAAAGACCCACATGGATAGCTGTTTGAGATTGTCTGCTTTGGAGAGAGTGAACATTGCCACTCAACTGGATGAGGGATACAGGCTAGCTGTCCGCCGCCACAACGATGATGTTAGCAAGAACCGCCACATCCTCAGCCGGCTAATCCAGTGTGTGAAGTTTTGCGGAGTGTTTGAGTTAGCTTTGCGAGGCAAAGATGAAACTGAGGGCTCCACCAACCCTGGTATTTTTCTTGGACTTGTCAACTTTGTGGCACAATTAGATGAGGTGTTTTATGGAAATGCATATTGTTTATGCAGTGTTGAGGAATGTGAAAGAACACCCTTGATTATTTTTACTGTGATAATTTATTTTGCTTTTGTAAGCCAACACTTTTGAGATCAGTCAATAAATGCTTCTGGTATTGACTTATATGCTGCCCCTGTCTTCATGTTGTTGCTGGACATATCTTTTTTTAAATGTGTGTAGGTCACCTAAATCATCAGAAAAATTGCCCCCCCTGAGAATTTTTTCAGGAGCCGCCACTGCTCAGTACTTTGTTGAAGCGCCTTTGGCGCTTGGGTATGACGCTACAAGCTTGGCACACCTGTATTTGGGGAGTTTCTCCTATTCTTCTCTGCAGATCCTCTCAAGCTCTGTCAGGTTGGATGGGGAGCATCGCTGCACAGCTATTTTCAGGTCTCTCCAGAGATGTTCGATCGGGTTCAAGTCCGGGCTCTAGCTGGACCACTCAAGGACATTCAGAGACATTTTATTTATTTATTTATTTTTATTTATTTTTAGGGGGTAGATCAGCTTTAATATTGTAGATAGATTGTAACTTCCATCAATGTAATTGTCTGCATCACTTCCAATCCCCCATATGTTTTTTTTTCTTTCTCGCATATATATATATATATATATATATATATGTATATACACACATACATATATATATATATATATACACATATCCTTTAAAAATATATATATATTTCCCTTTATTACTTTCCAACCCCACCACCCCCTCCCTAATTGGAGTAAACTAGTGAACAACAATGCTTAGGCCTCTACTTCATGATTATACATACTATATACATTTTATGGACACAGTCAATAGTTATATTTTGTTTGTTTTTACTCCTGAACTTCCTCCAATCATTTTCATGATGTCCATCTCGAATGCTTCTATATGCCATATCTTTCTAACTGTGCTCTTTCACAAAAGCTCACAATATATAACCCATATACTTATTATGGACACAGCATGTCTTACAGTAGTTATCTTGTTGTTATTAGTTGTTCTTATTAGTCCCATCCTTCAGCTCCATTCAACACCTCCCATCTATCTCTTAAAACCATCCATATTGGATTTCTATTTGCCATAGATTTTTCAACTGTACTGTGATGTTTTACAAAAGTTTTACATTAAGAGACTTGTCCCGAAGACAGTCCTGCATTGTCTTGGCTGTGTGCTTAGGGTCGTTGTCCTGTTGGAAGGTGAACTTTCGCCCCAGTCTGAGATCCTGAGCATTCTGGAGCAGGTATTCATCAAGGATCTCTTTGTACTTTGCTCCGTTCATCTTTCTCTCAATCCTGACTAGTCTACCAGTCCCTGCCGCTGAAAAACATCTCCACAGCATGATGCTGCCACCACCATGCTTCACCGTAGGGATGGTGCCAGGTTTCCTCCAGACGTGAGGCTTGGTATTCAGGCCAAAGAGTACAATCTTGGTTTCATCAGACCATAGAATCTTGTTTCTCATGGTCTGAGAGTCCTTTAGGTGCCTTTTGGCAAACTCCAAGCAGGCTTTCAGGTGCCTTTTACTGAGGAGTGGCTTCCGTCTGGCCGCTCTACCATAAAGGCCTGATTGGTGGAGTGCTGCAGAGATGGTTGTCCTTCTGGAAGGTTTTCCCATCTCCACAGAGGAACTCTGGAGCTCTGTCAGAGTGACCATCGAGTTCTTGGTCACCTCCCTGACCAAGGCCTTTCTCCCCCGATTGCTCAGTTTGGCCGGGCGGCCAGCTCTAGGAAGAGTCTTGGTGGTTCCAAACTTCTTCCATTTAAGAATGATAGAGGCCACTGTGTTCTTGGGGACCTTCAATGCTTCAGAAATGTTTTGGTACCTTTCCCCTGTGCCTCGACAAAATCCTGTCTCAGAGCTCTACGGACAATTCCTTGGACCTCATGGCTTGGTTTTTGCTCTGGCATGCACTGTCAACTGTGGGACCTTATATAGACAGGTGTTTGCCTTTCCAAATCATATCCAATCAATTGAATTTACCACAGGTGGACACCAATCAAGTTGTAGAAACATCTCAAGGATGATCAATTGAAACAGGAGGCACCTGAACTCAATTTCGAGTCTCATAGCAAAGATTCTGAATACTAATGTAAATAATACATTTGCAAACATTTCTAAAAACGTGTTTTTGCTTTGTCATTGTGGGGTATTGTGTGTAGATTGATGAGGGAAATGTTTTATTTAATCAATTTTAGAATAAGGCTGTAACTTAACAAAATGTGGAGAAAGTCAAGGGGTCTGAATACCTTCTGAATGCACTGTATAACATATCAGTTCACAACAGCATTAAGTTATTTATTTTACCGTTTCTATCTGTAGTACCATTTTTCACTCTTTTCATTACATCTTGGCCACATGCAATGACTGCAGTTCACAATCTGTGCTTTGGCATCTCCACAGAGTATCTCTTTGAACAAATTAATTGCTAGTCCTGGCTAGACTCACTAAAGTATTTTTTATTGGCAGTCTTGATCATCAACATTACAAAGAAACGAAGACAAACAAACTTAAAACAGAGTCAGACCATGACATCGGTCCTTTGACAATGAGAGCTGCAAGGGAAGATTTCAAGATCAAGCACAAGATAATCACCAACAAGGACAGCGGCAGACTTTGAACATCAATGTGGAAATCAGCCAGTGTGTGAAACTAGAATAGAAGTTGAGGACAATTTGTCGCCCTTTCAGATGCTGAAAAGCACTTTGTAAAATCATCCAATCATCAAGGCTTAGCCTAATAACAGCGGACACCTGATGGATACAAAGAAACCTTCACTTTGAACTAGTGTTCCTACAGTGTTTGTTTCCCTACAGGCACATACAGTACAGAGTGTTGTCCAGGGAAGAAGTTAGAGTATATTTCTTAGTGTTGACAACCAACAGTACATCAATACTGTACTCTATATAGTAGAGTTTCCACAACAGTGTCAGTACCTGCACGGGACGGTATGCCAGAAAACGTCAGATGTTTTCTGTCCCCCCCGACAAAAGTGTGGCTAAGCTAGCCTAGCTATGCCAGCAGAGCCTGGATTGACTATGACGTTCACTGACAGCTATGAATACAATTACAATCCCCCTACTGAAAGGGTTTCTCTCTCTCAACCGTTGTACATTTATACATTTTCCATTTTGGTCCTAAATGAGGAAGATCTCTATCGAGACCTTTCTAATAAGTGATTACAGCTCTAAGGGAAAGTATGGAGCAAATAATTAAACTAAATAGATTCTCAATGTATTCAGGGAGGGAAAATGTTTTATCAAGCGATTATATGATAGCTTGCAATGTACCAGTTACCACAGATTTACTGCTAGATTTTCAAAGATAGGACAAGGTTGCCAAAGCTGAGGAGAGGACCTTTAATTGACACCAAATAGGAGTTAGTGATAAATGGAAGTGAAAATCGCTAATCCTTTTGAGAAATTCAACACAAAACAAATTGTAAGGACAAACACAACATAAATAAATCAGTTAGATTGTGGGCACATCCACTTGTGACTGTATAGAGGAAGAGAACAACATAAACATGTTTTAGATCAACACACAGTTAACTCATGTTTGTTGCAGTGATGCTGTAACTGAGGTCAGTCCTTGGGAATCCATTAGAATTTCAAGATGAGATTATCAAAGCCAATACCTTTGCAATTAGGTCTTAGTATCAAATAACTTGTCTGCCCTTCCTCTGGAAAGGAATAGAAACTAAGAAAAAAAGATGTCACTCACGTTAATCCTTCCTGAATATTGATTGGATATGGTATTATCTCTTGGCAGTGAATGAAGGTCAACTCCATTGTTTCAAATAATGGCGTTACAATACTTATGTTGTGACAAGACTTAATTGTTGTCTTTTCTATCAGCAGGAGCAAGACACTGAGGGTTTGACAAACTGAAAGTCAGACTTTGTATTGATTAGTCAGACTAATGTTTTATGAAGTGCATTCCAATTTTATTCATGATCCTTTTTTTATGAAGATGTTTAAAAAATATAAGGATAACAGCTATATTGTAAACAATGCTAACTGGAAATAAGTAATGTGATGTGCGGATTAAGAATACCTCAAGTTAGCATGTGACAGGTTAATGAAACCTTAAATGAAATATTTGTCTCAAATGGCAGCCTATTCCCTACTTAGGGCAATACTTTTGACCAGGGCCCATAGGGAAGGGTGCCATTTGGGATGCCACCATGTGGTTCACACCTCAGCCTCTAAACCTGCTAATCTCACTTTATAATACAACAGAATATGTCAAAAATGAACATTCACTACGCTTGCCACTTGCCATCTTGCCACATAATTATGTCACATGTCAATCTGACAATCTGATCATCATCCACAGGTTATGCTGGAGAGAGGCTCTCCCTTACTCTCTGCTGCATGCTGCTTTGCTGTAGTAGGAAAACTTTTATATGACTGTACAGCAGGATTATAAATAAATCCAATGACTCTAAGAAGTAAAACATAATGCAGATGACATGTAAAACTAAATGGATTCGGATTTTCTTCACCCCGCAAAAACGTTGTTTATTGTGGAGTTTTGTTGAAGAGGGTTTAGACAAAAACATAACAGATAGCCAACTATCTCATCATATAGACTCTGAGGATATTAAACGATTTGGAGCTCTTAAAGCAGATGAATAACTGTCATTACTAATCCTGTTCAAGCCTGTCAGCTCAGTCCATTTCAGCCCTCAAAAGCAGACGCAGGAATAAAAACTAGTGTCATGTCTTTGATATTCATGTAAGGAACTGATAGCAAAGTGCTTGAGATGGTTGTATCTAACACCAAAACGCATGACAGATTTATGCTTTCAACTGATATCTATCTTGTTATCAAGTGAACTATCAAAGAGCCTGCTATTCATATTGAGTAAGATTTTCTTTGATGTATACATGCCAATGAGGGACTCCATGTCAAAATCTCCTCTGTATAATGGCCGCCAAGATTTCCTCACTAAAAATATGACAAGCTCGTTGGAATACATTTCCCAATTAAATGAAAGTTGCATTTAAATGGACTATGTAGTGTATTATTTCGACCTGGAGAGGACTTTGATATAGAAAGCTGTAAGACAGTAGTGTTGTCTAGAGAGGATGAGCTTTCTACCTCTTCTGTGCAGAGTTGTAAAATCTCTTACTACACAGAGTATTACTGTATTTTTATGCTTTTGTCCCAGGGGCAAGATAAGTTAGCAGCCATGGATGAGAGAAAACATAAATGTGAAATACAGCACCAGTCAAAAGTTTGGACACACCTACTCATTCAAGGGTGTTTCTTTCAACCAGCTTCACCTGGAATGCTTTTCCAACAGTCTTGAAGGAGTTCCCACATATGATGAGCATTTGTTGGCTGCTTTTCCTTCACTCTGCTGTCCGACTCATCCCAAACCATCTCTATGCACACATCACTTCCGCATTGGCGTAAGGATGCTTGGGCATTTCCGGTTACCGGAAAAAAACATTAGACAGTGACAGTAGACCGTTATGATGGCAGAGATATAGTTTACAAGGTGTTTGCTGGAGTTGCCTAAAGTATCTGTTATTGATATACGGAGGGTCGTCCGGACATCCAGTACGACACCACGTAGCAAACTGGATAAAGGCTTCAAATGTTACGTTTCTTCTTTTCTTTGCAACTTTTAAGGTAATATGCTAACGCTAGCTAGCCTGAGCTAGAAGCCTTGCTTTGGTGTTTTAAGTCATGACTCCGTCCTGCTTCAGGTTAATCATGCTTTAAATAAAGTTTAATCATGTGTATATACCTCTCACTTCATGTGTTTGTACTTTTATGACAGTATCAGGTAAAAACAGGGCTACAAATGAGATCTCTGTGAGAGCCCACTGCTACCGCTCAATGAAGAAACTAAAGCCACCACACCAGCTGAGAGTAGGACTAGATTAAGTGACACGTTCAAAGTTCTGTTGAACTTGTTCAAGGTTCCATTCAACACATGTTTTACTCGTTTAATGTTACCACAGTTTTGATTGCCATTGCTAAGAGAACACTTTAGAACTGTTTTCACGATAGTTGAATAGTGGTAGCCTAATACAGACCAGGGTAACTGAGTGGGAATTGCCATGCTTTGTTGTTGGGTCTGTTGTAAACAAATTGGAGTTTGGTTTGAAATGTAAACAATAATTAGATTACTACTTTTTCCTGACTTGATGACTGCAATGACAGTAACATATTCCACTCAGCTATTCTTCAAACTGCTGATGTTCTACTCAAAACTGTCCTGTCATCTTTACTTCTTTCTTTATAAACATATGGCCCAACTTCCTTGCTTTTGTACTTGATGTTTCTACTTTTCAAGAGGAATTAGGAGCAAAACCTTCACTCTACTGTTGTTATTGGTACTAGGCTACAATGTTGCACCACTCACCTACTGCTCTGCCAATACTGTTTGAAGGTAGGTAAATGGCACAAGACAATAGGTAAGTGGTGGGAGACAGCATAGCCAAGTGGTGCAAGACAGTAGGAAAGTGATGCAGAAAGCACAAAAGTGACACGAGACAGTAGATAAGTTGCTTACACCAGTAAAAAGTAGAAAGAACAAGTTTTGCTCCTACTCCTGCTGCTGTAGACCCTCGTCTTTCAAAACCCATTAAATTATGCTTCTGTGTATTTCAGATGACATTGCGTGATTCACAGCCAGTTGTGCTTGTTAAAAGCTACTGTTCCTGTGTGGCTGGGTGTGGGATATGCAATCATTTGGTTGCATTACTATATCAGACTGCCCATTACTCTGAATGTGGCATGTCTGTCGTCCCTCCTGTACTTTCGTGCACTGAAACAGAGCAGAAGTGGCATAAACCACGAACAATGGTTTGTATCATTTCAATACCAGACAGTTGTGTCACATGCATACTAGCATCTCTCCTAATACCATCTCATAAATAAATAGGGAGTGAAGCCATGACCTTTGGATGCCATGGTTGTAGTGAAGCCCAATCCAGATGCTACTTCGGCAAGCGGAATTAGGTATGCAGAGTCCAATTAAATAGGCAGACTACAATGTGTTGCGAAATAAATGTTATTAATCACTGTTAGATTCTGGTGTATTTCCTAGTGAACCCTTTACTTTTACTGATATTGTTATTACAGATCTACACTTTACAAGGGCTACAGCGGTGAGCTACCAGACCCATCAACCCTCAACCCACTACCTGCCTATGCTAACATGGAACCAGACTCTCTTCCCCTTATCTGCAGAATGGCATTTTTGGCAAGGTACAAACTGGCAGTATCCTGTCATATCAACACCCACCACCTCCACCTGACAGTGTTGTCATCCATGAGGATGCACCAAAGTTCCCAAAAGTGCCACTGGACGGTTACCATTTACAACCAACAGACTGTTCATACGAGATCATGACGGATCAAGAATAGCTTCACCTCAGTTCTCTGTCTGTGACTTTGTCACAGTCACACCTGATTGAGGAAGCAACCAGATGCCAAAGTGAAACACCCGAGTGGCATTCACTGAGGAAGGAGAGAGTGACTGCTTCACATTTCCGGGAGGTAAGCCATGTTAGAGGTACAAGCACAGCAGAAAAACTGGCAGAAAGAATTATCAGAGGGACAAGACAAACACCACTAACGAAAAGGTGGCTGGAAATGGAAGCAGGTGCATTGAAGGACTATGCAGTTCTAAAAAATCTTAATCTGACAAAGTGTGGGCTAGTCGTGCATCCGGACGCACCTTGGCTGGGTGCATCGCCTGATGGGCTGGTATATGACCCACTTGAGCGACCATCATTTGGTCTAGTTGAAATGAAATGCCCAAATGCAGCCAGCTACATAGACTGCATGTTCCTGAGATTTGACCATGGCCTACACAAATTGAAGGAAAGGCATTGTTATTATTGGCAAGTCCAGAGACAGTTACTCATCACAGGCATGGAATGGTGTGATTTTGTTGTCTGTGCCCACGATGACATTTTCGTGCAGCGCATTTGCTGAGACAGCACTGTATTAAGCTCCCTGAAAGAGAGATGTGATTTTTTTTCTTTAACACATACATGTCAAAATACCTCTCTATGAAAAGTAACTGAACAAACACATGAATTATTGTACAATCATTTTAAAATTTATTTTGTCAACTGTCTTATTTACAACATTGTAATATTAAAGGGCCGCTATGCAGTTTTGGTCATTTCTTCGCTTTTTTCTCTATAGAGCTGTCACACTCTGGCTCTGGGACTTTTTATGTTTAGTCAGGGTGTGTAGATTTCCGTGTGTTTTGTACTGTGGGTAGTGTCTAGGTGTTCGCGTTCTATGTTTGGTCAGTGACTCCCAATCGGAGGTAACGAGTGTCAGCTGTCGGCTCGTTATCTCTGATTGGGAGCCATATTTAAATGTCTGTGTTCACCTTGTGGTTGTGGGTTTTTGTTCTATGTTCAGTCGGTGTAATTGAGGACGTCACGGATCGTGTTTTGTCGTGTGTTTCAACATTAAAATCATCATGTTCACTCCCAACGCTGCGCTTTGGTCGTACTTCATTGGCGCTCGTGACAGAAAAACCCACCACAACGAGACCAAGCAGCAGTTGGATGACGAGTGGTGGAGCCAGAAGAGCGAAGGTTGGGAGAGGACATTAGAGGCCTGGTCCACGGGGAGGAGAGACCCCCAGAACATTTTTAGGGGGGGGCTCACGACGTCGGGGCAGCAGGAGTACGGGATTGAGGAGTGCAGAAGGTTGGCAGAGGAGGCCGCCAGGTTAAGGGGGCCACTGGTCACGAAGGGGAAGGAAGGTGTGGAGGCAGGGCGAAAGGTACTGGGGTGTGTTACCAGTCTGGTCCGGCCCGTTCCTGATCCCCGTGGAGGGCCAGGGGTGTGTGTCCCCAGTGCGGTCCTGTCTGTTCCTGCTCCCCGCACCAAGTCTGTGGTGCGTTTCGTCAGCCCTGTCCGGCCCGTGCCTGCTCCCCGCTCCAAGCCAATGATGCGCGTCGCCAGCCCGGCCCGGCCTGTTCCTGCTCCCCGCACCAAGTCTGTGGTGCGTTTCGTCAGCCCTGTCCGGCCCGTGCCTGCTCTCCGCACCAAGGCTGTGGTACGTGTCGCCAGCCCGGTTCGGCCTGTTCCTGCTCCCCGGCTCAAGTCTGTGGTGCGTCTTGTCAGCCCTGTCCGGCCTGGTCCTGCTCCACGCCCCAAGCCAAGGGTGCGTTTCGTCAGCCCTGTCCGGCTCGTCCCTACTCTCCGCACCAAGTCTGTGGTGCGCGTTGCCAGCCCATTCCGGTCCGGTCCTGCTCCACGCACCAAGCCAGGGGTGTGTATCGTCAGCCCGGTCCGGTCCGTTCCTGTTCCACGCGCCAAGCCAGGGGCGCGTGTCGTCAGTCCGGTTCCGGCCAGCGGGGCTAGACAGGACCAGGGGTACTTTGGGGGGTTGGAGAGGAAGTGGGGAGGAGGCCCGGAGCCGGAGCCGCCGCCGAGGAGGAATGCCCACCCAGCCCTCCCCTGGTTGCTTGTATTTAGGCGCGGTCGCAGTCCGCGCCTTTAGGGGGGGGTACTGTCACACTCTGGCTCTGGGACTTTTTATGTTTAGTCAGGGTGTGTAGATTTCCGTGTGTTTTGTACTGTGGGTAGTGTCTAGGTGTTCGCGTTCTATGTTTGGTCAGTGACTCCCAATCGGAGGTAACGAGTGTCAGCTGTCGGCTCGTTATCTCTGATTGGGAGCCATATTTAAATGTCTGTGTTCACCTTGTGGTTGTGGGTTTTTGTTCTATGTTCAGTCGGTGTAACTGAGGACGTCACGGATCGTGTTTTGTCGTGTGTTTCAACATTAAAATCATCATGTTCACTCCCAACGCTGCGCTTTGGTCGTACTTCATTGGCGCTCGTGACAAGAGCTCCCCCTCAATATAGATATTTGGCAGCTCCTATGTTTACTTGTGTCTGACTCTTCACTCGGTCAGCCTGCCATTTCCTCTTTCTCTGTTCCTCCGACAATGCTTTCCTAGCTTTCTGCTTCTTTTTGGCCGGCTCAGCCATGACGATAGTGTGAAAAACTCCATCGCTACTTTGTTAGCCGGTTCCTGAATGGGCGTATGTGTGCAGTGCTGTGAAGCAATTCGTTACATCGCGAGACCTGATATCACGCAATACTTCCTGACGCTGTGGACGGTGGCTCGCCGGCCGAAAGTTGCAAGGGTGGTTTTTACGCTCACAGACGCTAGGGGGAAGGGACACAACCACCATTCAACTCGAAAAAAGTAATATAACCATTCCAATGACTCCGAATGTCACGGTTTCGGCCGAGGCTGCCTCGCTTCCTTGCTCGGGCAGGCTTCGGCGTTCGTCGTCTCCGGAATACTAGCTGCCACCGTTGCATGTTTCTATGTTCGTTTGCTTTTGTCTGATTGTTGTTACACCTGTTATCGTTTAGTGTAATTAGTGTCCTATAAGTTCTCGTTGTGTTTGTCTAGTGTTGTGTGTGATTGTTTTCACTGTCGTGCGTATTGCTTGTGTCTATACAGTTTGCACGGTAGAGCCGCTCTCCATTTGTGTTTGGAGTAGTTTGTTGCACGTGTTTAGTGCGCCCGTTTTATTTCACCTGCGTGCGGAGTTTCTCGCCTCAGGGCATTTATTTTCGTGCTGTGTTTATTGCTAACCACTAAAGTCTTTTGGACTTACTTTGTGCGTCCTGCGCCTGATTCCACCACCACACCCACCTACAGCATACTGACAGAATCACACACCTGCTCAAATGGAATCAGCAGGAGCCGCAGCAGCACAGGCGACGTTGGAGGACAGGGTCCGCGAGCAGAATGACCAGATCTTGCGGATGGGGTCCGCACTGCAGGAGGTGATCACCACCATCCGAGGCTGGGAGACCCGAGGGACACCTCCACCGCCATCTTCCCTGCCCGCACCATCGGCAAGTCAGCCCATTCCCGCTCCGGAACCCAGAGGAGTTCGACTCTCGCTCCCGAGGGCCTACGATGGGACCGCTGCCGGGTGTCAGGGATTCCTTCTCCAGGTGGAGCTTTACCTGGCCACCGTGCACCCGGCGCCCTCGGGACACGAGAGCGTGTCCGCCCTGATCTCCTGCCTTTCCGGTAAGGCGTTGGAATGGGCCAACGCAGAGTGGAGGAGAATCGACGCTACCACCATCGCCTACGACGAGTTCTCCCGCCGCTTCAGGGCGGTGTTTGACCATCCCCCGGAGGGGAAAGCGGCGGGGGAGCGTCTGGTCTGCCTCCGGCAGGGGAAGAGGAGTGCCCAGGAGTTCGCCTTGGAATTCCGTACTCTAGCGGCGGATGCAGGGTGGAATGAGCGGGCTCTCATCGATCACTACCGATGTAGTCTACGTGAGGACGTCCGTAGGGAGCTGGCCTGTAGGGACACCAGCCTCTCGTTCGACCAGTTGGTCGACATGTCCATCAGGCTGGATACCCTGCTAGCTACTCGCGGACGTCCCGAGGGGGGTCCGTCCATTTCACCCTCCAGCTCCTCCGAGCCGTGCCCCATGGAGCTCGGGGGCGCTGGCGCTAGAGAGAGGAGGGGTCGGCTTACGAGGGGGTCCATCTCCTGCACCAACTGTGGTCGGGGAGGACACACCGCGGCTAGGTGCTGGGGATGGCCTCCTAGGGGAGAAGACGACAGGTCCCGCACTGGGGAGTCCTTCCAGGTGAGTAGGCGCCCCACTCACCCAGAGCTCTCTGTTGCACACTTCTGTATACCTGTGCGTTTTCCACAGGTAGCACCTCATTCCCAGCATAAGGCGCTGGTAGATTCAGGCGCGGCTGGGAATTTTGTTGATAGGAAATTTTGTTTAGCCTTAGGGATTCCCCTTCTCCCTGTTGACGTCTCCTTCCCCGTTCATGCCCTAGATAGCCGTCCGTTGGGTGCGGGCTTGATCAGGGAAGTCACGGCGCCACTTAGAATGTGTGCGCAGGGGGGTCATCAGGAGATGATCCAGCTATTTCTGATCGACTCGCCTGCGTATCCGGTGGTGCTGGGCATGCCCTGGTTGAGTACCCATAACCCAGCTATTTCGTGGCAGGAGAGGGCTCTGATGGAGTGGTCTGCCCAGTGTGTGGGTCGATGTTTAGGCGTTTCCGTAGGGGCTACCTCGGTGGAGAGTCCAAACCAGGTGCCCGCATTGCACGTTCCCCCTGAGTATGGGGATTTGGCTATTGTGTTCAGTAAGTCGAGGGCGACGCAGTTGCCTCCCCATAGGCAGGGAGATTGTGCGATAGACCTCCAGGCAGGAGCTGCGCTCCCACGGAGCCATGTGTATCCTCTGTCTCAGGAGGAGAAGAGAGCTATGGAGACTTACATAGACGAATCTCTGAGACAAGGATACATACGGCCCTCCACTTCCCCTGCGTCCTCGAGTTTCTTTTTTGTGAAGAAAAAGTATGGTGGGTTACGCCCGTGCATTGATTACCGTGGTCTCAATCAGATCACGGTGAAGTACAGTTATCCACTCCCGCTGATTGCGACCATGACGGAGTCATTGCACGGGGCGCGTTTCTTCACTAAATTAGATCTCAGGAGCGCGTACAACTTGGTGCGCATTAGGGGGGGCGATGAATGGAAGACAGCCTTTAGTACCACCTCAGGCCATTACGAGTATCTTGTCATGCCATACGGGTTGATGAACGCTCCTTCAGTTTTCCAATCATTCGTGGATGAGATCTTCAGGGACATGCAGGGGCAGGGGGTGGTCGTGTACATAGATGACATTCTCGTGTACTCGCCTACCCGAGTCGAGCATGTGGCTCTGGTGCGCCGAGTGTTGCGGAGGCTGTTGGAGCACGACCTGTATGTCAAGGCAGAGAAGTGTCTGTTCTTCCAGGAGTCGGTCTCCTTTTTGGGTTATCAGTTGTCTGCGTCAGGGGTGAAGATGTAGGTAGACCGGGTGTCAGCCGTGCGTAGTTGGCAAACGCCAACCACTGTGAAGGAGGTGCAGCAGTTTTTGGGGTTTGCGAATTACTACCGGAGGTTTATCCAGGGTTTTGGACAGGTGGCAGCTCCCATAACGTCTCTTTTGAAGGGGGGTCCGGTGCGTCTGCAGTGGTCAGCCGAGGCGGACAGGGCGTTTGGGAGGCTGAAGGACCTGTTTACCTCGGCCCCGGTGCTGGCGCATCCGGATCCCTCTTTGCCATTTCAGGTAGAGGTGGACGCGTCAGAGGCCGGTATAGGAGCCGTGCTTTCGCAACGGTCCGGCGCGCCACCTAAACTCCGCCCCTGTGCTTTTTATTCCAAGAAGCTCAGTCCGGCGGAGCGAAACTATGACGTAGGGGACAGGGAGCTGTTAGCCGTGGTACAGGCCCTAAAGGTGTGGAGGCACTGGCTTGAGGGGGCTCAACACCCTTTCCTCATTTTGACGGACCACCGTAACTTGGAGTACATCCGGGCAGCGAGGAGGCTGAACCCTCGCCAGGCGAGGTGGAATATGTTTTTGACCCGGTTCACATTTAAGATCACGTACATCCCTGGGTCACAGAACGGTAAGGCAGACGCACTGTCTCGGCGGTATGACACGGAGGAGAGGTCCGTGGAGCCCACTCCCATACTGCCGGAGTCTTGTCTGGTGGCACCGGTAGTGTGGGAGGTCGATGCTGAACTCGAGCGGGCGTTACGCACCGACCCTAGTCCACCTCAATGCCCGGAGGGTCGGAAGTACGTTCCGCTCGAGGTTCGGGATCGATTGATCTATTGGGCTCACATGTCACCCTCCTCTGGACACCCTGGTATCGGCCGGACAGTGCACTTTCTTAGTGCCAAGTACTGGTGGCCCACGTTGGCGAGGGATGTGAGGGTTTATGTTTCCTCCTGCTCGGTGTGCGCCCAGTGTAAGGCGCCTAGACATCTGCCTAGGGGTAAGTTACTACCCCTGCCCGTGCCACAACGACCATGGTCTCACCTCTCGGTGGATTTCCTCACTGACCTTCCTCCTTCACAGGGGAATACCACTATACTGGTCGTTGTGGACCGGTTTTCTAAGGCCTTTCGTTTGCTCCCTATGCCGGGCCTTCCTACTGCCCTGCAAACCGCCGAAGCACTATTCACCCATGTGTTCCGGCACTACGGGGTACCCGAGGATATTGTGTCTGATCGAGGTCCCCAATTTACCTCCAGAGTCTGGAGAGCTTTTATGGAGCGGTTGGGGGTCTCGGTGAGCCTCACCTCGGGTTACCACCCGGAGAGTAATGGGCAGGTGGAACGTGTGAACCAGGATGTGGGTAGGTTTCTTAGAACATACTGCCAGGACCGGCCGGAGGAGTGGGCAAGGTACGTTCCCTGGGCCGAAATGGCCCAGAATTCCCTACGCCATTCCTCCACTAACCTAACCCCTTTCCAATGTGTGTTAGGTTACCAGCCGGTTCTGGCACCTTGGCAGCAGAGCCAGATCGAGGCTCCTGCGGTGGATGAGTGGGTGCGGCGCTCGGAGGAGACATGGAACGCTGCACACGTCCACCTGCAGCGGGCCCTCCGTCGTCATAAGGCGAGCGCCGATCTCCACCGCAGTAAGGGACCGGTGTACGCACCTGGTGATCGAGTCTGGCTCTCTACCAGAAACCTGCCCCTCCGCCTGCCCTGTCGGAAACTGGGTCGGCGGTTTGTAGGGCCATTTAAAGTCCTGAGAAGGTTGAACGAGGTGTGTTACAAATTACAACTACCTGTTGAGTATAAAAGTATTAACCCCTCGTTCCATGTGTCTCTTCTCAGGCCAGTGGTAGCTGGCCCACTCCAAGAAAGTGAGATCAGGGAGACTCCTCCGCCCTAATTGGACATCGAGGGGGCACCGGCGTACTCCGTGCGGTCCATCTTGGATTCGAGACGTCGGATGGGGGGTCTCCAATATCTAGTGGATTGGGAGGGGTACGGCCCGGAGGAACGGTGCTGGGTGCCGAGGAGAGACATTTTGGACCCGTCTCTCCTGACGGAATTCCATCGTGGGCACCCGACGCACCCTGCTCCGCGTCCTCCTGGTCGTCCCCGAGGCCGGAGTCGGCGCACGTCTGGAGCCGCGCGTCAAGGGGGGTGTACTGTCACGGTTTCGGCCGAGGCTGCCTCGCTTCCTTGCTCGGGCAGGCTTCGGCGTTCGTCGTCTCCGGAATACTAGCTGCCACCGTTGCGTGTTTCTATGTTCGTTTGCTTTTGTCTGATTGTTGTTACACCTGTTATCGTTTAGTGTAATTAGTGTCCTATAAGTTCTCGTTGTGTTTGTCTAGTGTTGTGTGTGATTGTTTTCACTGTCGTGCGTATTGCTTGTGTCTATACAGTTTGCTCGGTAGAGCCGCTCTCCATTTGTGTTTGGAGTAGTTTGTTGCACGTGTTTAGTGCGCCCGTTTTATTTCGCCTGCGTGCGGAGTTTCTCGCCTCAGGGCATTTATTTTCATGCTGTGTTCATTGCTAACCACTAAAGTCTTTTGGACTTACTTTGTGCGTCCTGCGCCTGATTCCACCACCACACCCACCTACAGCATACTGACACCGAAGCTGTTCAGTTAAGGTAAATTAAGCTAAAAAAGCTGCATAGTTCCCCTTTAATTGTCACATATACAAATTGTAACATATCAAATTATAACATACAAATACTGAGACTTTCTTGCATGCACTCTTACCTTTTTTTCTCTATCCTCATTTCTTTATTATTTCTGCTTTGGTTTCGCACTGTGTGCTTTAATTCTGTTTTTCTGTACCGAATATTGTATGTATACAGATTAATAGTTGTAACTTTACTGTTACCGTTCTAAAAAAGTGAGCGCTGACTTGACTAATTTACTGTCTGTACGATAATCTGTGGCTCAATAAAAACATTTTTGAAAAAAAAAGACATGAATTTCATAACATATTTCATCACAGCCTATTTGTTCAATAGCCATCCATGAGTGTTCAATTTAGGATTGTGCTGCCAACATTAGCCATTGGTTGCCCAGGCTTTAACCAAGGGCCCATTTTGATAATTGACCAAAAGACAGGCAACTGTGTAAAGTTGATTGATGCTGCCCGTCAATGAAAGAGGGATTACTGTACTGAATAATTTATGTTCCTTAACCCTGCGAATGAGCCGCTCAACGTGGACTCTCAGTCTGGCAATAGATTGTGTCTTCCTGACCTCTGGCTCAGACAGTTGTGCTCTTTTACACAGAAAGGTAGGTATGTGGACCTTGCAGGGCACACAGTCTTCTACAAGGAAACCATTGTCAACCATTATGACCATTGTGGGTTTAAGATAGCCACAATGCCAGACTGCTTCAGAATCTCTTTATCGCTGATGGCACCTTCATAGAGAGACGACACAAAGGTTACTGCACCGTGAGGGGCCATTCCAATGAATCCTTTAAATGTACAGTGTGATTTATAGTTCAAGAACACCTCACTCTGGAGGAGAAGAGAACTAGGTGTTTGGCAGCGTATTTCGGTAGAGTCCAAAATAATTTGTGTGTCAGAGTAACCCTGAAAAACCTCTGGCATGTGAGATTTGACAGTCTCCTCATCCAGCCAAATACCCACAGCCCCTAGTACAGTATACAGGAAGTTAGCCCATGTATTTATGATGCGGCTTACAGTTGACTGGTGGATTTTGAATCTGTGGGCCAGATCCTTCTGCATCAGACCCAATGACAAGTAATTCATGAAGAGAAAAAATGTGTCAATGGGTTGAAGAACCTGAAAAGAGTAAGAATGCCATTATTACCTCATTACACAAATAGATTGTTACTGGCTTAACTTTCAAGATGATAAGATGATGCAATATATCTTGCTTTGTAAGAACAACTGTACAATATATTCAACATTGCATTGCCAGTGTGAGGGACCTCATCAGTCTTTGCTACACTTTGTGCTCTTGTCACCCGCATGATCTTGCAGGTGGCTGGCTCTATCTGCTTCCAAAAGGCCATCAGGTGGGCATGACATGCAAACCTGTGGGACATATGTGTTACATTTCTATATGTTAAGTGTCCATACACAACATTAAATTGCAAGCATGTTAGCATCCTTATTGACAGTTATACAACATTTTAGAACATTAGGCACTAAGGTCAGAAACTGGACCACGCACACGTAAGTCCTTTTGCTTACTGCTCTTCTCAGTATTTTTAAATACAATTAATGCGCTAGTAGATAGCCTAGATCTAGATAGTTTTAGATAGATACTTTACTCATCCCGAGGGAAATTCAAGGTTTCCAGTAGCTTACAACAACACACATCACACATGCAACATTTAAACAGATAATAATACTAGTCATTGTTGACAGCTCAAATACATAGGCCTATATATTAAACACATTGAACATTTTAATTTACCTTGTGAAAAACCTTATGTCATCATCAGATCCAGCAAACCGCTCCAAGCAGAACTTGCTGCTGATAGTTATCTCCTCAATTTGATTTCGGAGCCATGCTATCTCTACACTAAGTTCTTCATTGTGGTCAAGGGACATATCCAGCGCAGCAGGTTCAGTACTGTTGCAGTAGTCATGGTCAGGAGGACAGTCCAATTCCACAGACGGATCATTCAAGGTTTCTGTGTTGGGACGCTAGGTCCTTTCCCAAACTCCGGGCCGTGGGGCTGGAAGACTGAAATTGTTCCATTGAAACAGCACTGGAACAGCTCCCTTCTTCAGACGTCTGCGCCAAGCTGGAGTCGGAGGCTCTATCACATCTTTACTTAGAAAGTGTCGGCTGCAGACTCGTGTGTTTGTTGTAAGAAAGTTGACTCGTCGAATGTTAATCACCCACTGTTTATGTAATTCACTGTCTTTGGGAAAAGTAAAAGAAGAAGAATTGCATCTGGCAGACACTGTAAATTGCGGCACACAGCAGTGATGGCTGGAAGAGCTGTCATCCCGTTTTTGAAAGGACACTTTCGTACGTTTACACGTCATCGTGTTATAAGTCAAGACAAGTATTACAAGTAAAAACATTAACATAAACATTAAGATGAACAACAACAACAACGAAAATTAACAGTTTCGGATGTTTTTGACGACAAACATTCAATGATAGCATACGGTAGCACAGCATTCTACGATAACCGGAAGTTTACATCCATCCTGAGATTTAACCGGAAATACATCATGCTCGCCTGTGCATATCGCCTATTGGTTTGAGGTCGGGGGATTGTGGAGGCCAGGTCATCTGATGCAGCACTCCATCACTCTCATTCTTTGTAAAATAGCCCTTACACAGCCTGGAGGTGTGTTTGGTCATTGTCCTGTTGAAAAACAAATGATAGTCCCACTAAGCCCAAACCAGATGTGATGGCGTATCGCTGCAGAATGTGATTGTAGCCATGCTGGTTAAGTGTGCCTTGAATTCTAAATAAATCACAGACCGTGTCACCAGAAAAGCACCCCCACACCATCACACCAGTCTAACGTCATTGCTAGTGTTTCTTGGCCCAAGCAGGTCTATTCTTCTTATTGGTGTCCTTTAGTAGGGGTTTCTTTGCAGCAATTCGACCATGAAGGCCTGATTCACACAGTCCCCTCTGAACAGTTGATGTTGAGATGTGTCTGTTACTTGAACTCTGTGAAGCATTTATTTGGGCTGCAATTTCTGAGGCTGGTAACTCTAATGAAGTTATCCTCTGCAGCAGAGGTAACTCTGGGTCTTCCATTCATGTGGTGGTCCTCATGAGAGCCAGTTTCATCATAGCGCTTGATGGTTTTTGCGACTGCACTTGAAGAAACTTTCAAAGTTCTTGAAATGTTCCGTATTGACTGACCTTCATATCTTGAAGTAATGATGTACTGTCATTTCGCTTTGCTTATTTGAGCTGTTCTTGCCATAATATGGACTTAGTCTTTTACCAAATAGGGCTGTCTTCTGTATACACCCCTACCTTGTCACAACACAACTGATTGGCTCAAACGCATTAAGAAGGAAATCAATTCCAAAAATTACCTTTTAAGAAGGCACACCTGTTAATTGAAATGCATTCCAGGTGACTACCTCATGAAGCTGGTTGAGAGAATGCCAAGAGTGTGCAAAGCTGTCATCAAGGCAAAGGGTGGCTATTTGAAGAATCTCAAAAAAAAAAAAAAATTACATTTGTTTAACACTTTTTTGGTTACTACATGATTCCATATGTGTTATTTCATAGTTTTGATGACTTCAGTATTATTCTACAATGTAAAAAATTGTAAGGATAATGAAAAACCCTTGAATGAGTAGGTGTTTCCAAACTTTTGACTGGTAGTGTATTTTCCCATTATAAAATTGTAATAATATGTTGTACTGTATGCCTAATCCTGGCTTGTTGCGTCCACCAGCATCTGTGTTCGTTCCTCCCTATTTTCTGTCTTTCATTGGTGCAGTTTTAAAGTATGATTATAACTTTTCTCCTTGCACAGTAATTATTATTACTAATTTAAAACGTTTAAGTATTAAGGTGACAGAAAGCCATAGTCCACAAGTGATAAACTTTTCCCTTTTTTTATTCCATGACAGTATAGGACTGTGAACAGATCCTTTCAGCACCACTAGCCGGTAACCCTAGGCCTATCAGGGCTTGGACAGCTCCTCTAAAAGCCTTTGGTTTGAGCCTGCCTGGACCTGAGAGTCAGTGCTACCCGGAATTCTTGGAAATTCCCTACCTTAAGCCCTAACCCTAACCTTAACCCTACCCTTACCCTAACCCGAATCTTAACCATAACACTTACCTAACCCTTGCCTTAACCATTTTAAATTTCAACTTCAATGGGGTAGGGATGTCCCAAGGATCCCGGATAGCACGGACCGGACCTGAGTACCCAGCAAGCTACACAGCCTTTTAACCTTCTCATAGCAGCCACTTCCACATGTTTTAAAGGCCTACGTTGTTCAAACTGGTTTAGACCTATTTCAAAGAATAAATGCTCAACTGGCATCGGTAATTGTTTTGTCCTGGCTGTTATTATTTTTCTCCCATCAACAGTGTGTTACCAACCCACACAGAGCCACAACAATATATTCACTTCTGTTGACATGTTGATGTTTGAAATCATATTCAATATATTCACAGGCACTTCTGTTGACATGTTGATGTTTGAAATCATATTCAGTATATTCACAGGCATTTCTGTTGACATGTTGATGTTTGAAATCATGGTGGATTAATGTTGTGTTCTTTGTGACCTCATAATCTTGGATTGATTGCTTGAGGGCCGGAAGACATCTGTATGATCTTGTTATGAATGATGCCAAATACATGAACTTGTAATCTTAAGTGGATGAGGTAGCTCTTAGGAAGCCAGTTCTATCTTCTGTCTAGTATAGAGGCAGTATAGAACCTTTATATTGTTTATTTTCTGTTCATGGCTTTGTGTCACCTTTTTTTACATTTGGACATTTTAGTCATTTAGCAGACGCTCTTATCCTGAGCGACTTACAGTAGTGAGTGCATACATTTTCATACTTCTTTTTCATATTCATAATGTATCTTGGGTTGATTGGTGGAGGGCCTAAACACACCTTTTTATTATCCTGTTGTGAATTATCAAATAACCTGCCAAATACACACATTTGAGTGGACGAGGTATCTCTCCAAGCAAGGCTGTTTCTAGCTACTGGATGCCATGATTTAAACCTACTTCTTGATTGTAGTCAAAGCTCATGTCAGAGTCATGATAAGTGTCATTCTCTGGTTTGCTCACTTTTTCTTCTACCAGTAGGGTGTCATTTTTGTAAAGAAGACTAATGTGTTGATCCATAAACCAGACCTTGAGGATAAGCACCTGTAGTTCAAAGGCCACAGAGAGTACATGACAAGGCCGAACTAGTGTTTTGGAAAATTAATCCGACTTAACGTTAGGTGACAAGAATCAAGGACTCTTCACCTCTCTTAGACATGTTACACAACACTCACTAGTGCTGAACATTACTTAGCTCAGTGCCTTTTGGGAGGAGGCTACAGCTTATATATTTATATCTTCCATGCCTTATGATGTGAAAACATTGTCTGCATCCCAAATGGCACCCTATTCCCTATATAGTGCAAACAATCTACAGTCTCCATTGTCTGGGAAAGTTGAATGCATTTAACACCTTACCTTATGATGACCACACTTCAAAGGGAATAAGGTGCCATTCGGGACGCATCCATTGTTGTGAAATGTTGACAAATGAATGTGACATTTCAAAGGTGACAATGCTTTGTTTAGAACTTTCCAGCAGTTGGAAAGACCAATCATGGAGCACGTGAAGAGACGTGGAATATAGAAGGATGTGCTGCTATTCAGTGGCTCTAATATGGTCTGTTTATATCCTTGAGTCTCATCTGAAGTATTCCGTTTACACGCCTCACCTTTGTATCACCCTCGCCGCTAAAGTCACGTGAGCTGCCTCCCAAATGCCACCCTATTCCTGATATAGTGCACTACTCAGGTCAACATTTGTAATATAAAGGTCTTCATGAGGTCAGGAAGGTGTTGAATTCATTCAGTGCTCATGGCAACTTCACATACAATGTATGCTGAAGATTGTAGGTGGATGTACAGTAGCAAAAATGATTGCTTCATAGAAAACCTGTTATTGCTTGAGTTTAGATGATGCCTTGTAAAAGATAAAGCAACCTAACAAAACAAACGTTCTCTTTTTTTATATGGCCTTTTTTTTGTTTTACATAGTTGAAGTCATAATGCAACGTCTTTCTGAAACCTACCTAAGAAGATAAGTTAATTGAATATTGACCCCTTGGTAAAGCACTACGTACTAGTTTTTTGTGTGAAATACACGTCACTTTCAGCAGTACAGGGAGAAAACCACAACCACCTGATGACCAGCGTCTATCAGTGTCTCTTTAGCATGGCGGCCATTTACATGCAAAGCACAGCATTTACATGATGTATTGTGGCTGGCGCTCATTGAGAATCAATGCACATACAGCAGTGTCACGTCTGTATGCATGTGAGGGCCACCTCATCTGTTACTGCCTCCCCTGTGGGTACCTACAGTAATCTTCCAATAGACAAAGCCTTCAGGCATCCCAGCTATCACATACTCACTGTTGGTTTGTTTATGGATTTCTGGCATGTTCCCTTGAAGAAATGAATGTTGATCCCCGCAGGATGCTACACATTACGAACCACTCAATAGTTTTGACATAAAAGTGACAGTGCTGTGACCTAAATGGCACCCTATTCCCAATATAGTGCACTACATTTGACCAGAGCCCTATGGAAGCACTATATAAGGAACTGGGTGCCATTTGGGACACAGAAGTGACAGTGACCTTTCTGCTAGAGTTTTCAGGCCTCCTCGACTTGCACTCAGGCCGTAGCGTGCAGAAAATAAATAAATATAAAGATGTTCAATCAATTCATAACAGCATCAAAGATGTGCACATGAATACCCTCCAGGGGGAAAAAAAAGGTTGATAAGAAACCAGACCTCATGTCTGGCCCAATAAATGATGTCATACTGCACCTCTCTTACCAAAGAAGCATCAAGTGGCAATAATATGTTTGAGTTCACTCAGTGTTGGAAAGGCACAGCCATATTGTACAAGCGTTTACTGCACCCCGGTAACTTCCAATATATACTGAACAAAAATATAAACACAACATATAAGGTGTTGGTCCCATGTTTCATGAGCTGAAATAAAAGATCCCAGAATTTCCCATAGACACAAAAAGCTTACTTCTCTCAAATTTGTTTTCATCCCTGTTAGTGAGCATTTGTCCTTGGCCAAGATAATCCATCCACCTGACAGGTGTGGTATATCAAGAAGCTGATTAAAAAGCATAATAATTACACAGGTGCACCTTGTGCGGGGGACAATAAAAGACCACTCTAAAATGTGCAGTTTTGTCACACAACACAATGCCACAGATGTCTCAAGATTTGAGGGAGAGTGCAATTGGCATGCTGACTACACGGATGTCCACCAGAGCTGTTGCCAGAGAATTGCATTTTAATTTCTCTACCATTTCTCCAATGTCGTTTTAGAGAATTTTGCAGTACGTCTAACTGGCCTCACAACAGCAGACCATGTGTAAACACGCCAGCCCAGGACCTCCATATCCGGCTTCTTCACCTGCGGGATTGGCTGAGACCAGCCACCCGGACAGCTGATGAAACTGTGGGTTTGCACAACCGAAGAAGTTCTGCACAAACTGTCAGAAACTATCACAGGGAAGCTCATCTGTGTGCTCGTCGTCCTCACCAGGGACTTGACCTGACTGCAGTTCGGTGTCGTAACCAACTTCAGTGGGCAAATGCTCACCTTCGATGACCACTGGCACGCTGGAGAAGTGTGCTCTTCACGGATGAATCCTTGTTTCAACTGTACCGTCAGATGGCAGATGGTGTCGTGTGGGCGAGCAGTTTGCTGATGACAACGTTGTGAACAGAGTGCCCCATTGTGGTGGTGGGGTTATGGTATGGGCAGGCATAAGCTACGGACAATGAACACAATTGCATTTTATCGGTGGCAATTTGAATGCACAGAGATACCGTGACAAGATCCTGAGGCCCATTGTCGTACCATTCATCCGCTGCCATCACCTCATGTTTCAGCATGATAATGCAAGGCCCCATGTCACAAGGATCTGTACACAATTCCTGGAAGTTGAAAATGTCCAGTTCTTCCATGGCCTGCATACTCACCAGACAGGTCACACATTGAGCATGTTTGGGTTGCTCTTGATCGATGTGTACGACAATATCCAGCAACCTCACACAACGATTGAAGAGGAGTGGGACAACATTCCACCGGCCACAATCAACAGCCTGATCAACTCTGTGAGAAGGAGATGTGTCGTGCTGCATGAGGAAAATGGTGGTCACACCAGATACAGACTGGCTTTCTAACCCACAGCCCTACCTTTTTTTTAAGGTACATTATCTGTGACCAACAGATGCATATCTGTATTCCCAGTCATGTGAAATCCATAGATTACGGCCTAATATATTTATTTCAATTGACTGATTTCCTTATATGAACTGTATGTAACTCAGTAGAATCTTTGAAATTGTTGCATGTTGCCTTTATATTTTTGTTCAGTGTACATGTCTTTCACAACTAATGGGTGGGTGACATGCAGTATAATGTACATTTTGAAATGGAAGCATGTGAAGAACTATACTTGTACAACAGCCTGTTGCTGCAATTCAAATACATGGCATAGAAATAAACCAGAAAATCACTTTGCGGATTTGTCCTTGTCAATTTTCTCTGCCATTGTATTGTTCTGTGATGCAATAATCATTTTCTTGTTATTATACAGTAATCACAGTATTTTTGTGTGTCTTGTTATACATAAGGATAAAATAAAATATGTTATGATCTCACACAGAGGAAGTGTTCTAGTGAAAATGATTCCTTATCCTCTTCAGACAGCATGACCTGCAAAAAAGCGTATTTTTTTTTCTGTGATGCCCTCTGATGATGCTTCTCTCTGTGAGTCACTTTCACCAGACATGCAGAGGTGAGAGTGTGATGGAGTAGAGTCTGTCATGCTTGATATGGCAACACAGAGGACATCTTAAATTAGTATTGGAGTAATTCCTGGGTTATTCTTTGCTGTCCTTGAAGAGTAATTTGGGCTATCCAATATGAAGCTAGAAAACTGGAGTGTGATTAAGAAGGCAGGCCAATGCGTTTAGAGGTACTGGTATGTACACCGTAATGTAATAGGCAAGGTGACGCATACACTTCAAAGGGAATTGCCCCTGTCAAAGTTAATGGGATGCTGTGGTAAAACGGATGTAAATCAAGGATAAGGTATTGTCGGATATTATTCATTCTAATCAGACAGGTTTTTTACATGGAAGATACATTGAAGATAATATAAGGCAAGTATTGGAAACAATAGAACACTATGGAAAATATGGGAAACCAGGCCTGCTATTCATAGCAGACTTCGAAAAGGCATTTGATAAAGTTCGACTGGGGTTTATATATAAATGCCTGCAGCATTTCAATTTTGGAGAATCTCTTATAAAATGGGTCAAAATCATGTATAGTAACCCTAGGTGTAAAATAGTAAATAATGGCTATTTCTCAGAAAGTTTTAAACTGTCAAGAGGAGTGAAACAAGGTTGTCCACTATAGGCATATCTATTTATTGTGGCCATCGAGATGTTAGCTATTAAAATCAGATCCAATAATAATATCAGAGGATTAGAAATACAGGGCTTAAAAACAAAGGTGTCATTGTACGCAGATGATTCATGTTTTCTTTTAGATCCACAACTAGAATCCCTCCACAGCCTCATAGAGGATCTAGATACATTTTCTAACCTCTCTGGATTACAACCAAATTATGACAAATGTACTATATTACGTATTGGATCACTAAAAAATAAAATTTTTACATTACCATGTAGTTTACCAATAAAATGGTCTGATGGTGATGTGGATATACTCGGAATACATATCCCAAAGGAAATAAATGATCTCACTTCAATAAATTTTTATAGAAAGTTAGCAAAAATAGATAAGATCTTACTACCATGGAAAGGAAAATACCTGTCAATTTGTGGAAAAATCACCCTGATTAACTCTTTAGTATTATCCCAGTTTACCTATTTGCTTATGGTCTTGCCTACGCCTAGCAAACAGTTTTTTAAATTATATGAGAAAAAAATATTAAAATTTATTTGGAACGGCAAGCCAGACAAAATTAAAAGAGCATATTTATATAATGAATATGAATTCGGAGGACAGAAATTATTAAATATTAAAGCATTAGACCTATCACTAAAATCTTCAGTCATACAAAAGTTATACTTAAATCCGAACTGGTTCTCAAGCAAATTAGTAAAATTGTCTCACCCAATGTTCAAGAAAGGCCTTTTTCCCTTTATTCAGATTACAACCTCTCACTTTCAGTTATTTCAAAAGGAAATAATCTCCCAAATGTCACTATTTCTAAAACAAGCCATAGAAAGTTGGTTGCAATTTCAATTTAATCCTCCAGAAACGAAATAACAAATAATGCAACAAATATTGTGGTTAAATTCAAATATACTAATTGACAAAAAACCTTTATTTTTTGACAGAATGTTTAAAAAAGGTATAATCTTCGTAAATGATATCATCGGTAGGACTGGTGGAGTTATGTCGCACATGCAGCTAACAAAAACATATGGAAATGTCTGCTCTACCCAAAATTACAACCAAATAATTGCAGCCTTACCGCAAAAGTGGAAGAGGAAAGTGGAAGGGGGAGAAAGTAAGGAACTTGTCTGTCGGCCTTGCATTAAAGAACATAATTGGTTAAGGAAAACTGTGATAAATAAAAAAGTATATCAGTTTCACTTAAGGACCAAAGGATTGACAGCCGTCCCATATAGATTGCAAAAAAGTTGGGAAGAGATCTTTGACGTACCGATCCCATGGCATAGTGTTTATGAACTGACACGCAAAACGACACCGGATTCAAAAATTAGAATATTTTAATTTAAATTATTATATAAAATTCTTGCTACCAATAGAATGTTATTTATATGGGGGATACAATCTTCCCAGCTCTGCAGATTTTGCTGTGAAGAGACAGAATCATTAGATCATTTGTTTTGGTTCTGTCCATTTGTAGCTTGTTTTTGGACACAGGTCCAGGAATGGCTAAAGGATTGCAATATTTACCTGGAACTAACCTTGCAGATAGCATTACTGGGTGATCTGAAAAGTCATAGTCAATCAATCAATAATATAATAATACTTTTAGCAAAAATGTTTATTTTTAATTCACAATCTGTAGAAGCAATGAGAATAGAAAGGTTCAGAACTTTTGTAAAACATCACAGTACGGTTGAAATATATATGGCAAATAGAAATCCTATATGGATGGTGTTAAGAGATAGATGGGAGGTATTGAATAGAGTTGAAGGATGGGACTAATAACAAATAACAACAAATAATAACAAAGATAGCTAATAATGTAAGCATACTGTGTCCATAATAAGTATATAGGTTGTATTTTGGGAGCTTTTGGGAAAGAGCACAGTTAGAAAGATATGGCATATAGAAGCAAACCGGATGGACATCATGAAAATGATCGGAGAGGTTGAGAGTAGAATAAGTTCACGAGCAAAAAATAAATAAAATATAAATAAATATATATATATATATTATATATATATATATATATATATATATATAATAGAATTATTGTAAAATTAACTCTGTCCATAAGGTGTAGATAGTAAGTATAGACCGGAAGTAGAGGCCTGGGCATTGTTGTTCACTAATTTACTCCAAGTAGGGAAATGATGGTGGGGTTGAAAAGTAATAAAGGGGAGTATATATGTAAAAAAACAAAAAATAAAAAAAATAAAAAACATGGGGGATTGGAAGTGATGCAGACAATTACATTGATAGAAGATACAATCTATCTGCAATATTAAGCTGATCCATTCCCAAAAATAAAATAAAAAATAAAAAAAAGAAGGCAGGCCAATGCGTTTAGAGGTACTGGTATGTACACCGTAATGTAATAGGCAAGGTGACGCATACACTTCAAAGGGAATTGCCCCTGTCAAAGTTAATGGGATGCTGTGGTAAAATGGATGAAAATCCAAGGTTTTGGAAAAATACTCATTCCTCACTGAAAATAATACAATCTTTAAAAAAATGTATTGGCCTTCAGGTAATGTGCATAATATTGAGGTCGATCCCTTAAGAAAAAATATTGCAGTCAGAGTGCAGTACAACTGCAGCATAACTGCAGTTAGAGTGCAGTATAAATGTAGTTATTCTGCAATTACTGCAATTACTGCGTCCAAAATACCACAGTCGACTGCATTTACCGCACTTTCAAAACTGGAACCTGTTTTTGTAAGGGATGCTAAATTCAAGAGTCCAACCTTGAGTGTAATTTGAATCTTCATCTTTTGTTCATTTGATAGTGGAGAAAGACTACAGTGATGTCGTGGGAAGACAAATATACTCGACCCTGATTTTAACAGAACACCAGCCACTGTGTGTCCAACTGCGTAACTCTCAGCTTTCCCTGGGCGTTGCCGCCGGTCTCCTCTCCTCCACGCCCACCGCGAAGCGCGATTGGTTTACGGGTCTGTCATATACAGCTTGGCATGCGAGGTGTTAGAAAAGTCGGAGCAGTACCCCGCCACGACGTTTGTATGTTACATTGTACTCCAAGTGAAGTAAAGATGCGGTTGTCCGGTGTGTCAGCGCAATGTTCTTTCCAGCCGGTTAGAGTGACTGTCCCATGGTCCATGATAATTACCTAGGAACCTGTTACTGGCAGCACCATGTCAAGGCTTGCAAGAAGAGGGTGAAAACGGGGGAATTTCTCCCGGTTCAGCGCATCCACTGGAAAGTGAAGCTGAGGCTACAGGATGGGTGGGATGACGAAGGGACGCTACCACTCCTTGGGCTTCGTGTTCCTTGTTTATTGCACAACATGCACGACATCTAAAGGTAAGGTTCCACATCAGACCTCTAATGTATCCAAATCATTTGGGTATCATTTGTGTGGTTTTTACTTGTCTCCAACATTGAGTCCAGTAACTTGACAGGTGCGGTTTCTTATTTGCGCACTTACACATCAGTTTCACGTTGCTTGTGTTTTGCCTCGTTTCTCTAAATGAAGTTAATGACAGCTTGAGTTGGACACTTTTTTTTGCTAAAAATATTAGTACCATTTGATCAGTAACACGAGTTATTTTCTGTCATTCCTTCGCTAGAAGGACATACGGTTATGTCCTTGTGACACTGCGCGGTTTCGGAATGTGCCATGCATCAGGATATTTTTTTATCCACTTTCATTATCTTTTCTTCAACGAGCCGGAAACTGTCTTCTCCACGACTCCTCAAACTGCTTCTCAATACAGTAATTAGTTTTACCCGTACTATCTGTGTCTTGTATTGAACTGGTTGAATAGCCTTTGCTTTACAGCAATATCATGTGTGGTGTGAGACGCAACAGGCGCAATAATGAACATAATCATCGTCCGCTATCCATTTAGTGAGCAGTTAATGCTAAAATAATTTACACACATGGTAAGTATGAATGCAAAGATGGAAAGTTAGAGCAAATTATTCGATTTTCATATAAGAAGGGAAAGGGTTACAACATCATCAAGTAATCAATCAGTACCAAGGACCTAGGATATGTCCCAAATGGCTCCCTATGCAGTGCACAACTTTTGACCAGAGCCCCAAGGGAATAGGGTGCCATTTTGGACTGAGCCATACTGTATCAATACTAGTCCTTCAAGTGTATGAGAGATAATGCTTCCCCACAGTGGGGTGCAATAGGCCAGGGTTTGCCAAACTTGGTTCTGCCCCCCTCGGGTGCACTATTTTGTGTTTTGCCCTAGCACTACACAGCTGATTCAAATAACCAACTCATCAAGCTTTGATTATTTGAGTCAGCTATGTAGTGCTAGGAGGAGGGGTGTTAGGGAAACCCAGGACTGTGTTTGGGAAACCCTGCGGTAGGCTACTGGGGATCTGTTAAGATGTGCTTCAGGTGTTGTGCACCGACTCCAGTTCTGCATTGGCTTGTCAGCTATCGCTTATTGAAAATATGAAATGTCTTTATTCCTAGTGTAATGTTGTGCTTTTATTCGCATTCCTGGTGGGGATAACCAATTAAGTTGATATGAGACCATTTGGCTCAATGGCACAAAACCATAGACCATGCAGGGCTACAGTGGTTGTGCTTGAGTTATTGTGCAGCTTGGTCTGGAAAGCTAGTGGATGACTGGCTTAGTCTCAAATGGCAATCTATATATTTCTTTATAGTGCACTAAAATGGTACCCTAATCCCTTTTATAGTGCACTACATTTGACAAGGGCCCATAAAGGGAATAGGGTGCTATTTGTGACTAAGTTAATGTATTTTCTTGGTTGAGGCCTACTTCAGTACACTAATATGAAGAGACCTCCCTTCTTGCCTCTTCCAAACGTGTGACACAATACTTTGATGGAGGTCAAAACAGGTGTTGCACGCACATGTCTTCACGAGGTTGATTCTATTAACCAAACGGCACCATCACGGTAGCCTTTGAAGCTCTGGGACCTTTGAAGCTCTGGGACCTTTGAAGCACTGTTGCCCGTCACCACTCAACAGATTTAAGCTCTTAAGGATCAATGGAGTTGTGGAACAGCGCTATTCACCACAAACGAAAATCACGTGAGGGGGTCATGAACGGAGGTTTCGCCTGTGCAACACTACTCTAAGCAAGCCCAGCGCACACGGCCCTGGGGAAACTTTTTTAAAATGATTTTTCAATTGTATCCACCCAGTTTGTGATTCACAGTTCCAATCTTGCCTCATCACACGCAAATATAGGATAGTGTTCTGATCTCCCTCTATCAGGGCTGAAGTAGGCTACAGGCAATATTATTTCATATGTGAATCCGATAATATGAAATCAGCACGCTATATAGGATAATGAAGCTGCAGTATAATATATATTATTAATATATATAATGCTGATTTCATGTGGACTACAGCACGTTTATGATTAAATGTTTTATCTCTCCTTTGAAAATGAGTTTTATTTGTTATTCTATGTTTGCAACTCCATTAGCATGGGATTGATCAAGGTTCATGCCTGATCAGTATGGAGAATGGTGTGTTTTGGTGAAGATTGTGAAAACGATGTGTTCAATAGATAATCATGGTCATATATGAATGATCAATTTCTGGATACATTATATACTGTAGATATCGATGATGCCACTTGCCATAATGAGGATCGATTTGTAACTGTCAGAGAATGATGCAGAGATCAGCAGAATTGAAATTCTAACGAGTTGATGATGGCTGGAGACCATGTTGACCATAAATCACATTTGCGTCATTATCAAAGTGAGATTTAATCTCAGAGGTGTAGTATTAGGTTACGTCCCAAATCACACCCTTTTTCCTCTACCCATGGATGAATGACGCGTCCTTCATTCATCCATGGGCAAATTACCTAACCAAAAAGTCCTGCATTAATTTTCATTGAATTAGTGTGCAACAAAGAACAGTATTGTGTTTCCAGTGAATTTATGGAATATACAGTCAGGTCCAAATGTATTGGCACCCTTGATTTAAAGATGATAAATTATTTTTGGAAGAAAAAAATATTACTTGTTAAACAATCTCTTTCTCTGAGCAATTGTATTAGTATAAAATTATCTATCTATCTCAGTATTTATTTTCTAGTCTTTTTTTTGCTCATCTTTAATTAAGGGTGCTAATAATTTTGGACCTGACTGTACATACCCTTTTTTATAAATTCTTAATCTACCTCATGCATTTATAATTGATTATTGAATGTCAGCTGAAACATGATTTATGTGTATCCTTTTGGTTAGAAGTGAGTACTATTTAGCTGTTATTATTAAGCTAGCCTAGTTATTGCAATGAAGACTGGATAAGAAGCTTCATCACAATTTTTGCATTATTCTGTGCAGCCTTATCGTCCCTTGGCTCTGAGTCAATAGTCAGTGCAGAACTAACCGGCCATGCGGCGACATGAATGCATTTATTTTATCTGAGTCCAAATCCTGAGGTGTGTTTTAAAACACAGTGCCTTTAGGAAAGTATTCACATCCCTTGGCTTTTTCCACATTTTGTTGTGTTATAGCCTGAATTTAAAATTGATGAAATCTTGGTTTTGTGTCACTGATCTAGACAGAATACAATAGTGGAATGATATTTGTTCAAAATGTAATATAATGAAAAGCTGAAATGTCTTGAGTCAAGTATTCAACTCCTTTGCTTTGGCAAGCCTGAAATGAGTTCAGGAGTAAACATGTACAGTGAGGGAAAAAAGTATTTGATGCCCTGCTGATTTTGTACGTTTGCCCACTGACAAAGACATGATCAGTTTATAATTGTAATGGTAGGTTTATTTGAACAGTGAGAGACAGAATAACAACAAAATAATCCAGAAAACGCATGTCAAAAATGTTATAAATTGATTTGCATTTTAATGAGGGAAATAAGTATTTGACCCCTCTGCAAAACATGACTTAGTATTTGGTGGCAAAAGCCTTGAGGTCAGACATTTCTTGTAGTTGGTCACCAGGTTTGCACACATCTCAGGAGGGATTTTGTCCCCCTCCTCTTTGCAGATCTTCTCCAAGTTATTAAGGTTTCGAGCCTGACGTTTGGCAACTCGAACCTTCAGCTCACTCCACAGATTTTCTATGGGATTAAGGTCTGGAGACTGGCTAGGCCACTCCAGGACCTTAATGTGCTTCTTCTTAAGCCACTTCTTTGTTGCCTTGGCCGTGTGTTTTGGGTCATTGTCATGCTGGAATACCCATCCACGACCCATTTTCAATGCCCTGGCTGAGAGAAGGAGGTTCTCATCCAAGATTTGACGGTACATGGCGCCGTCCATCGTCCCTTTGATGCGGTGAAGTTGTCCTGTCCCCTTAGCAGAAAGACACCCCCAAAGCATAATGTTTCCACCTCCATGTTTAACGGTGGGGATGGTGTTCTTGGGGTCATAGGCAGCATTCCTCCTCCTCCAAACACGGCGAGTTGAGTTGATGCCGAAGAGCTCGATTTTGGTCTCATCTGACCACAACACTTTCACCCAGTTCTCCTCTGAATCATTCAGATGTTCATTGGCAAACTTCAGACGGCCCTGTATATGTGCTTTCTTGAGCAGGGGGACCTTGCGGGCGCTGCAGGATTTCAGTCCTTTACGGCGTAGTGTGTTACCAATTGTTTTCTTGGTGACTATGGTCCCAGCTGCCTTGAGATCATTGACAAGATCCTCCTGTGTAGTTCTGGGCTGATTCCTCACCGCTCTCATGATCATTGCAACTCCACGATGTGAGATCTTGCATGGAGCCCCAGGCCGAGGGAGATTGACAGTTCTTTTGTGTTTCTTCCATTTGCGAATAATCGCACCAACTGTTGTCACCTTCTCACCAAGCTGCTTGGCGATGGTCTTATAGCCCATTCCAGCCTTGTGTAGGTCTACAATCTTGTCCCTGACATCCTTGGAGAGCTCTTTGGTCTTGGCCATGTTGGAGAGTTTGGAATCTGATTGATTGATTGCTTCTGTGGACAGGTGTCTTTTATACAGGTAACAAGCTGAGATTAGGAGCACTCCCTTTAAGAGTGTGCTCCTAATCTCAGCTCGTTACCTATATAAAAGACACCTGGGAGCCAGAAATCTTTCTGATTGAGAGGGGGTCAAATACTTATTTCCCTCATTTAAATGCAAATCAATTCATAACATTTCTGACATGCGTTCTTCTGGATTTTGTTGTTGTTATTCTAACTCTCACTGTTCAAATAAACCTACCATTAAAATTAAAGACTGATCATTTCTTTGTCAGTGGGCAAACGTACAAAATCAGCAGGGGATCAAATACTTTTTTCCTTCACTGTATATAACAAACCCCTTCTCTGTACCCCACACATACAATCATCTGTAAGGTCCCTCAATCGAGTAGTGAATTTCAAGCACAGATTCAACTACAAAGACCAAGGAGGTATTTCAATGCCTCGCAAAAAAGTTTACCGATTTGGTAGATGTGTTTAATAAAAATAAATATATACTGAATATTCCTTTTGAGTTATTAATTAGGCTTTGGATGGTGTATCAATACACCCAGTCACTACAAAGATACAGGCATCCTTCTTAACTCTGTTGCCGAAGAGGAAGGAAACTGCTCTGGGATTTCACCATGAGGCCAATGGTGACTTTAAAACAGTTGGAGTTTAATGGCTGTGATAGGACATTGTAGTTACTCCACAATACTAACTTAATTGACAGTGAATACAGAATACAAATATTCCAAAACATGGAACACGGCGCATAAGTAATATTGCAAAAAATGTCGTTAAGTAATTCACTTTTTGTTCAGAATAAACAGCATTATGTTTTGGGCAAATCCAACATCACTGAGTACCACTCTTCATATTTTCAAGCATGGTGGTGGCTGCATCATGTTCTGGGTGTTCTTGTCATCGGCAAGGACTAGGGAGTTTTTTTTAGGTTAAAAAGAAACAGAATACAGCTAAGCACAGGCAAAATCCTAGAGGAAAACCTGGATGTCTTCATTCCAACAGACAATGGGTGTCACGCCTTGGCCTATAGAACTCTAGCTAGTTTGGTCAGGGTGTGAATATTCTAGGTTTGTATTTCTATGTTTGGCCGGGTGTGGTTCCCAATCAGAGGCAGCTGTCGCTCGTTGTCTCTGATTGGGGATCATACTTAGGCAGCCAGTTTTCCTGCCTGTGTTGTGGGATTTTGTTGTGTTCTGTGTAAGGTTTGTTGTGTTGTACCTTTGGACTTCACATTTCATTTCCTTTGTTGTTTTGTCGTGTGTTTATCGTTAATAAACATGTACGCATATCACGCTGCGCCTTGGTCTGACCCTTCTTTAAACGAACGTGACACTGGGAGACAAATTCATTTTCAGCAGGACAATAACCTAAAACACAAGGCCAAATCTACACTGGAGTTGCTTACCAAGATGATATTAAATGTTCCTGAGTGGCCTAGTTACAGTTTTGACTTAAACTGGCTTGAAAATCTGCGGCAAGACTTGAAAATGGCTTTCTAGCTATGATCAACAACCAACTTGACAGAGCTTTAAAAATAATAATGGGCAAATATTGTACAGTACAAGTGTGCAAAGCTCTTAGACTTACCCAAAAAGACTCACAGCTGTAATTGCTGCCAAAAGTGTTACTAACTTGTATTGTCTTAGGGGGGTGAATACTTATTTAATCAATGTATGTATATACGTGTGTGTGTGTGTGTGTTTTTTTTTTTTTTAATGTTAGTATATTTTGTGTAGATCATTGACCAAAAATGACAATTAAATCCATTTTAATTCCACTTTGGAACACAACAATGTGGAAAAGGTCAAGGGGTGTGAATACTTTCTGAAGGCACTGTTCATTGTGCTGTTCTCTTGAACACACCGATTGCTGTCAGCTCTACAGCCCTGCTGGATGCTCAGGCAGCTAGACTACAGGTCATGCATGACCCAACCTTGGGTGTGTCCCAAATGGCACCCTATTCCCTTTATAGTGCTCTACTTTTGACTAGAGCCCTATTGGCTCTATTTAAAAGTAGTGCACTATAAAGGGATAGGGTGCCATTTGGGATGCTCACCCTTAAGACAATCACCCTCTCTCCCTCCTGAAACATTTGACATGGAGACTCATCAAATTGCTTTATAGACCAGTTCACCCGTGAACCAGGGTGCTGATTGTGCCTCGCTCTCTGTTAGCTGCCCTGAATATGATTGACACTGTTGGACCAACATCTGACACACACAAAAAAAGAAGAAATAAAGACCTTGGTCTGAAATTGCCTCTACTTTTTATTTTTTTGTATAATATTTACGTTTTTATTCTGCAGTGTAGCCGGGCATTGATGAAATGAGACGAAGGTCAAATCTGTTGTTTTCACTCCGAGATAGTAGGGGGCTGTGATATTTCCAACTGCCATTCTGTTCTAGAATGAATCATCAGAATATGGCTGTCAACATGCACAGTTCAGTGCACAGATTTACATTTAAATGAAACCAAATAGCTGTACATTCAGAAGTGATACAGTAATGATGGTGGTAATAAACACACAGCCCCCTTTCTCTGTTAGACCAGCTAGCAGCTACTGCCTGGGGTTGCTGTTAAGGCACTTATTTTATGACTCATGTCTTTCTGTGCATAAGCATGATTAAATACAAGAATACATGCATCCACTTCAATTGATGAATTCTTTTCTTTGTATGAGCGTACAGTACAGCCGTATAAGTGCGTCAACTACTCTCGCCCCTGTGCTTTTCTCTTTATTAAATAAAGGTGAAATAAAAAAATAATAAAAAAATGTGACTGTGCATGATTATCCTGCTCTAATATCTCTGTTTGGCTTGACGAGGAAGTGTTTTCGGTGGACAACTAGCTTAAATTACACCCCAGATGGTGTGACTGAGTGATGAGCTCTTTCTCTCTCACTGACAACTTGGGTAATTCCGGAGAAAAATCGATGTAGGCATTGCCAAAAACAAATAAACATTGTTTTGAATTCCATTCTCCAATTCTAGTGTCGTGATGGGCTCATCTATAGTAAAGGATGCTGAGGTTTTTTCATTCTTTATCGGAGGGAAGGGAGAACCGTCAGGACAGGGTGAGGTGGCCCACGGTCGCAGTGCTAAATCATGTACAATCCACAGAGCATACATTCATCCATCTCAGTCAACACATTCAATCGGTGCCTTCCGCGGTGGTCTTGACCAGCAGCATGTCTTCATTCTAGGCCAAGGCTGCATCCCAAATGGCACCCGATTTCCTTTTATAGTGCACTACTTTTGACCAGGGCCCATTGGGCTATGGTCAAAAGTACTGCACTATGGAATAGGGTACCATTTTGGACGTGCCCTTAAGCTTTGCTCACAGTAGATCTCACACATGTTAATATGACACTGGGGCTCACAGCCTGAACCAACCGTGTTTCAGTGAGATTATTTTTCACACTCGTTGCCTACTGTGCCTACTCTGGATTGGAGAGCAGCTTTTATAAGTGTGTATATCTACAAAACCTTTCCTGGATGCTGTTGCAGTAGAACAGAACGAAGTTCTTGAATTCACGAGCAATGTGAGGCCGGTTGGATGTACTGCCAAATTCTCTAAAATGACATTGGTGGCATTCAATTCTCTGGCAACAGCTATGGTGGACATTCCTGCAGTCAGCATGCCACTCGCACGCTCCCTCAATTTGAGACATCTGTGGCATTGTGTTGTGACAAAACTGCACATTTTAGTGGCCTTTTATTGTCCCCAGCACAAGGTGTACCTGTGTAATGATCGTGCTGTTTAATCAGCTTCTTGAAATGCCACACCTGTCCAATAGATGGATTATCTTGGCAAAGTAGAAATGCTCACTAGCAGTGATGTAAACAAATGTGTGCACAAAATTATAGAGAAATATGCTTTTTGTGCATATGGAAAATGTTGGCAACATGGGAGCAACACTTTCCATGTTGCGTTTTATAATTTTGTTCAGTGTATTTAGAAAATTACATTCAATACAAGCTATAAGTGTGGGTATAGCCTACTACAGGGTTCTTCAATTCCGGTCCTGGAGGGCCGAAACACCTCTGTTTTTCATCCTCTCCTTCTAATCAGGGGCTAATTCAGACCTGGGACACCAGGTGAGTACAATTAACAACCAGGTAGAAATAAAAAACTGAAGTGTTTCGGCCCTCCAGGACCGGAATTGAAGAACCCTGGCCTACTAGTTTATCCATGGCCTTTATATAAAATACATTTAGAAAAACATGTTTGTGAATTTAACTGCCTTCACAGAATCACAAAGTTGCTTACATGTGTTAAATTTATCACAAGTGTGAAATAATCCTAGTTTGTACTAAAGTCATTTGTTCAAAGCAGCCATGCTTAACACAGGGTGCCCTAGTACCCATTTGCCAATCTTCCTTGGTCAACGCACAAGTTAATACCATTGCCTAATTTGTCAAAGTTTGAGGCTGCGTTTGCACAGGCAGCACAATTCTGATATTATTTTCTCTAATTGGTCTTTTGGCCAATCAGATTTGATTTAAAAAGCTCTGATGTGATTGGTTAAAAGACCAATTAGTGGAAAAAATACCAGAATTGGGCTGCCTGTGTAAATGCAGCCTAAGGGTGAAATTATTGTAATTCAAAATGAGGCATATAATTAGAATTATAACCCCACAGGTAAATTATTAGATATAGATAGTGGTTTCATCTTCAAGATTCTGATTTTTTTTAAATGTTGAGTCTTGATTATTTATGCCAACCTCGTCTGCAAAAATAAACAGAACTGGTCAGTTTTAAACAAATCTTAAATGTTCTGTTCACTTTTATGACCTTTTGTCACCAACTGCGTTGCGATCTTTTCGTCCAAATATTAATACAGATTTTGATTTCGACTCCCTAAACCCTAGGTCTATTTTAGGAAACTTTGTGAATGGACATAGAGAATAGGGGAACTCATACACGCACATCCTGACACCTAAAAAGGAACCATCAATCAAAGCCACCTGCAGTGCATCTCACTCAATCACATAAGCAAATCCCATTTCTCGTTTCCCAAAAAGGTATTAAAAACCTTGCCTTAGCTTCAAATCCTTACTGTAGGATATCAAAAAACGAGTCTACACTATAGGCTACATTGACTTAGCATTATCCTATCATATAAATTGACAAGGAAAGTTTTAAAGGGGAGATATACACTGAGTATACAAAACATTTTTTAAAGCCTTGAGACATTCCGAGAGCGAATGGGCAAGACCACAGATTTAAGTGCCTTTGAACGGGGTATGGTAGTAGGTGCCAGGTGCACCGGTTTAAGTGTGTCACGAACTGCAACAGCCAGGCTACAGTTAGTCAACTGACAGTCCAGTACAACATTGGTGCCCAAAGACCCATAAAATAATGCACAACTCTTCGTACCTTGACACGAATGGGGTATGGCAGCCGACGAACTTAGCGTTCCACTTCTTTCAGCAACAAACAAACTGTGGTTGCAGTGGGCTAAGGAGCGAAAACACTGGACACTGGAGAATTGGAAAAACATTGCCTGGTCTGATAAATCCCAGTTCCTGCTGTTTCACGCTGATGGGAGGACTAGGGTATGGAGAAAATGGTATGTTTTCATGGCACACATTGGGCCCCTTGATAACAGTGGAGTAACGGTTGAATACCACAGGATATCTGAAAATCAATCCCTTCATGGCAGCAGTGTATCCATCTGCAAATATATTTTTTTGAGCAGGATAATGCCCCATGCCACAAGACTAAGATTGTCCAGGAATGGTTCCACGAACATCACAGTGAATTCAGCTTACTGCAATGGCCTGCCCAGTCATCAGATCTGTATCGAATTGAGCATATGTGGGATTTAGAACAGAGATCCACTACCAGTCAACTTGACACAACTGTGGGAAGCATTGGAGTCAACATGGGCCAGCATCCCTGTCGAAGGCTTTTGACACCTTGTAGAGTCCATGCCCCGACGAATTGAGGTTGTTCTGAGGGCAAAAGGAGGCGCAACTCAACATTGAGAACACCTTCCTAATATTGAGTTGCACCCACCCTTCTGCCCTCAGAACAGCCTCAATTCGTCAGGCCATGGACTCTACAAGGTGTCGAAAGCATTCCACAGAGATGCTGGCCCATGTTGACTCCAATGTTTCCCACAGTTGTGTCAAGTTGGCTGGATGTCCTTTTGGGTGGTGGACCATTCTTGATACACACAGCAAACTGTTGCGTGTGAAAAACCCAGCAGCATTGCAGCTCTATTTTATTTTTTTCGGGGGGAATGGATCAGCTTAATATTGCAGATAGATTGTATCTTCTATCAATGTAATTGTCTGCATCACTTCCAATCCCCCATGTGTTTATTTTTTATTTTATATATATATATATATATATATATATATATATATACTCCCCTTTATTACTTTTCAACCCCACCATCCTGTCCCTACTTGGAGTAAATTAGTGAACAACAATGCCCAGGCCTCTACTTCCGGTCTATTCTTACTATCTACACTTTATGGACAGAGTTAATTTTACAATAATTCTATTATTTATATATATATATATATTTATTTTTTATTTATTTTTTGCTCGTGAACTTCTTCTACTCTCAACCTCTCCGATCATTTTCATGATGTCCATCCGGTTTGCTTCTATATGCCATATCTTTCTAACTGTGCTCTTTCCCAAAAGCTCCCAACATACAACCTATATACTTATTATGGACACAGTATGCTTACATTATTAGCTATCTTTGTTATTATTTGTTGTTATTTGTTATTAGTCCCATCCTTCAACTCTATTCAATACCTCCCATCTATCTCTTAACACCATCCATATAGGATTTCTATTTGCCATATATATTTCAACCGTACTGTGATGTTTTACAAAAGTTCTGAACCTTTCTATTCTCATTGCTTCTACAGATTGTGAATTAAAAATAAACATTTTTGCTAAAAGTATTATTATATTATTGATTGATTGACTATGACTTTTCAGATCACCCAGTAATGCTATCTGCAAGGTTAGTTCCAGGTAAATATTGCAATCCTTTAGCCATTCCTGGACCTGTGTCCAAAAACAAGCTACAAATGGACAGAACCAAAACAAATGATCTAATGATTCTGTCTCTTCACAGCAAAATCTGCAGAGCTGGGAAGATTGTATCCCCCATATAAATAACATTCTATTGGTAGCAAGAATTTTATATAATAATTTAAATTGAAAGATTCTAATTTTTGAATCCGGTGTCGTTTTGCGTGTCAGTTCATAAACACTATGCCATGGGATCGGTACGTCAAAGATCTCTTCCCAACTATTTTGCAATCTATATGGGACGGCTGTCAATCCTTTGGTCCTTAAGTGAAACTGATATACTTTTTTATTTATCACAGTTTTCCTTAACCAATTATGTTCTTTAATGCAGCTCTTGACAGAAGTCGGTGCGCCTGGCACCTACTACCGTACCCCGTTCAAAGGCACTTAAATATGTTGTCTTGCCCATTCACCCTCTGAATGGCACACATACACAATCAATCCATGTCTAAATTGTCTCAAGGCTTAAACATCCTTCTTTAACCTGTCCCCTCCCCTTCATCTACACTGATTTGAAGTGGATTTCATAAGTGACATCAATAAGGGATCATAGCTTTCACCTGGTCAGTCTGTCATGGAAAGAGCAGGTGTTCACAAAGTTTTATAAACTCAGTTTGTGTATATATAGGCTATACGAATTATGTATTTCATATATTAATTAACTTCTAACTTACATATCTGTCTGCACTGTTCCCTTGCACAATTCACACCTCTCCACTGACCTCGCTCTTTCCGCTCTCTCTACCTCTTGAACGAGTAGCCGATAGATAGATCGATATCTATCTCAACAATATAGTTTGAAACTTATTTTGAGCTATATTTTAAAACTAATAGGCCAAGGCCTATTCAAGGAGAGAAGCGTCGATCCTCTTGCTTGCTGAGTGGCTATAAAATAAGCTACAGCGTTGGCAATGAACTGGTGGGGAAGTTTGAATGGCGAGAGTGACAAGTAGCTCTGGTGTGATGTAATCACATTGACTAAATTGATACATTGGCTAAATTTAATAAATTGCTACACTGATACAATGCAAACATAAACAGGCAGATAAATGTAACTAATTCGCATAACGACCCACAGACCTGTCAGTGGCAGTGTCCTAGATAACAATTTATATTGGTCAACAGATTATTTTCGCATGCGAAAAGGCGCAAAAATCTAACCTTTTCTGAATAAAAAATTGACAGATTGCGACAGGACAATTTTTTGCAAATGGTGCGAACTGCGTCATAAACAAGACGCGCTCGTATTTTATTTTTAGTGTCCGAATAAATAACAGACTTGTTGAGAAAGGGCCTTTTAGCTACATATTATTTTCGAATAGTTTGCTAATATGAATCTTTTGGGTGGTTTATGGTTTACCTATTATGATTTTATCAGAATTGGTACAGCTATGTTTTCCTTCTACATTATGTGGGGGGAAATCATTTTGTTTGACTCATTTGCCATTGCGTTAGTTTCGTGATAGCACAAGTGTCTACCACGTTGATTTGACCATGTCGTCTAAATACGGAGACACACACTTACTGTAACAATGTTTACAGCTTCATGAAAAACCTTTCTTAGCAACAGCTATGTTTAATTGGCATGAAATAATGTTTATTTGTCCCTAAGAACAAAAGACTGCTGATTGGAGAGGTTGAAAGTGGTCCATTTATCAGAAATTCTCAGAAATAGAAAATTAACCAGGTCCAAAGGTCCTCTCAAGGGGGCTCACTTCAGTCCACCATGCAGTATTTACACTGTAGCATTTACCCCATGTGTTTTCGGAACAAGCCATGGGTGGGGGGCAGTATCAAATTAGGCTATTGCACAAACACTGCGAAGGCAGGTCTCTGATTTTGAATCCGGCCATAAGCCTCCATGTAGTTACAGGTGTGTCAGTTAAAAAGAAAGCCCACCTTTCATTCAGTCGAAGAGAGTTCAATATTATTTTTGAAAAACATGTCATGTTGATGTATGGGTGCATTGCTGAAATCTATATTTGACTATCTCAAACAAATGGTGTTTTGATAGAGTGGGGTTCCTCAGTAAATCTCTGTGGTAGGCAGTCCTATGATTTTGTACAGTGTTATTTCTGTTATATTGAGTTGGATGACCTAAAAAGCTATTTTAGTTGTTTTGGCATTAATACAACCGCTCAGTAGGGAGTAACATACTGTCACGATCGTCATAATGAGCGGACCAAGGCGCAGCGTGATATGAGTACATACTTTAATAGGTACTTTTAATTACAACACAAAACAACAAAACGATACGTGAAGTCCTCGGTCAATAACACAAACCTACACGGAACAGGATCCCACAAAACACAAGTGCACAACAGGCTGCCTAAGTATGGTTCCCAATCAGAGACAACAAGCAACAGCTGATTCTCGTTGCCTCTGATTGAGAACCACCCCGGCCAACATAGAAACACAACCTAGAACAGAACATAGAAAACGAAACATAGACACTACACAAAGAAACTAACACCCTGGCTCAACATACAAGAGCCAGGGCGTGACAGTACCCCCCCTCAAAGGCGTGGACTGCGACCGCGCCAACATAAACCCAACAGGGGAGGGGCCGGGTGGGCATTCCTCCTCGGAGGCGGATCCGGCTCCGGGCGTGACCACCACCCTCTAACAACCCCCCTGTAGCGCCCCTGGTCTGGTCTGGCCCCGCTGGCTGGAGCTGGACTGGACATCGGTGGAGCGGATTGCTTAGGCTCCGGTGTGGAGCAGCTGACCAGGCACCGGTGAAACAGGCACGGGCTGTGCCGGACTGACGACGCGCACCACAGGCTTGTGCGGAGAGCAGGAACGGGCCGGACCGGGCTGACGACGCGCACTATTGGCTTGGTGCGGGGAGCAGGTATGGGCCGGATCGGGCTGACGAAGCGCACCACTGGCTTGGTCCGGGGAGCAGGAACAGGCCGGACCGGGCTGACGACGCGCACCATTGGCTTGGTGCGAGGGGCAGGAACAGGCCGGGCCGGGCTGGCGACGCGCACCATTGGCTTGGTGCGAGGGGCAGGAACAGGCCGGGACGGGCTGGCGACGCGCACCATTGCCTTGGTACGAGGGGCAGGAACAGGCCGGGCCGGGCTGGCGACGCGCACCACAGGCTTGGTGCGGGGAGCAGGAACAGGCCGGGCCGGGCTGGCGACGCGCACCATTGGCTTGGTGCGAGGGGCAGGAACAGGCCAGGCCGGGCTGGCGACGCGCACCATTAGCTTGGTGCGAGGGGCAGGAACAGGCCGGGGCGGGCTGGCGACGCGCACCATTGCCTTGGTACGAGGGGCAGGAACAGGCCGGGCCGGGCTGGCGACGCGCACCATTGGCTTGGTGCGAGGGGCAGGAACAGGCCGGGCCGGGCTGGCGACGCGCACCATTAGCTTGGTGCGAGGGGCAGGAACAGGCCGGGCCGGGCTGGCGACGCGCACCATTGCCTTGGTACGAGGGGCAGGAACAGGCCGGGCCGGGCTGGCGACGCGCACCACAGGCTTGGTGCGAGGGTCAGGAACAGGCCGGGCCGGGCTAGCGACGCGCACCACAGGCTTGGTGCGAGGGGCAGGAACAGGCCGGGCCGGGCTGGCGACGCGCATAACAGGCTTGGTGCGAGGGACAGGAACAGGCCGGACCGTACTGGGAACACACACCACTGGCCTTGTGTGGGGATCAGGAACGGGCCGGACCGGACTGGTAACACACCTCAGTACCTCTCGCCGTGCCTCTACACTCTCCTTCCCTCTACTGACCAATGGCCCCCGTAACCTGGTGGCCTTCTCTCCTCGTCCACAAATTCGCCCTTTATCTGCCTCCAGCAGCCCCGTCGTCCATGCCGTGTGCCCCCCTCCAAAAATGTCTTGGGGGTGCCTCTCGCCTGTCCGACGACGGCCCGGTTGGCACCGCTTCTCCTCTCCTGCCTGGGTCTCCCCCTTCATCGCCCTCTGGTAACGGACGGCCTCCTCCTCCGTGATCTGCCCCCAACCGAGGAGGACATCCACTAACGTTACCTCCGGCATTTGCTCCTGGACACGCTGCTTGGTCCTGTATTGGTGGGATCTTCTGTCACGATCGTCATAATGAGCGGACCAAGGCGCAGCGTGATATGAGTACATACTTTTAATAGGTACTTTTAATTACAACACAAAACGATACGTGAAGTCCTCGGTCAATAACACAAACGTACACGGAACAGGATCCCACAAAACACAAGTGCACAACAGGCTGCCTAAGTATGGTACCCAATCAGAGACAACAAGCAACAGCTGATTCTCGTTGCCTCTGATTGAGAACCACCCCGGCCAACATAGAAACCTAGAACAGAACATAGTTTCTTTGTGTAGTGTCTAACACCCTGGCTCAACAAACAAGAGTCCCCAGAGCCAGGGCGTGACACATACTGAAAGGTTAAACTATGTTAATTTACCTCTGTTTGCTATTCTGTATTGATTTTAAATGAGCAAGAAACCTAAAGGTTTCACATGGTGTTAATAATTTGACATTTTTATATAGGGGGGCACTGAAATATGTAGTTAAAGTGCAATGAGCAAGCCCTTCAGTGGGGATGGACAGTGTCACTGTAATAATGGAGATTCTGCTGAACGAAGCAGTGAGCTGGCTCCAATGGCAACCTATTATCTACCTATGTAGTTCACAGTCCCCATCCTCAGTCAGACCACCAGTGTCCATCCAAAATGGCACCATATTAACTACATAGTGCACTACTTTTGATCTAAGACCTATGGGCCCAGGTCAAAAATATTGCACTACATAGGGAATAGGATGTCATTACGGACACAGCCAGCATGCTTTTAATCTTGCCCTAGCTGCATGCCCAGACCCAGTGACTACCACAAGTCAGCCTGATGGTCTTTCACTGTTTCTTAAGGCTGTTCAAACATGTGCTATGTTGATCCATAGGGCAAATTCAGTGGGAGAGAACAGAACAGAACAAGTTGTGATATAAATAATTCAGAGACACAGCCATAGCACACTCCATCCTGGTGGACCAAGCAGTTTGTGTGTTAGGTCCATGGTAGCTATTGATCCACCTTATTGGTGCTGCTTAAGTTTTGCTTTCTCCCTCACACGTCTGATACACGTGGTTATTTGATCAATGCAGCTGATATCCATTTTGATAAGTGTTTCTTATTTAAATTATACTTGAAGAGCCTTCCATTATTAGATAGTTCTACAATATCTACCACCAGATTTTGATTGATGTGGAAGTATGAAGATTGATGCATAGCTGAGCACTATGAGCGCCCGTCTGTTAGAATTATTTATATATATATATATTTGGTTATTCATGTAGAACCAAATCCCAGGTAGCCCCTATATCCTTTTGTTTTCCCAGGGATTTTGCCATAGTTTTATGTCAACTGTTGAATTTGTTTTAATATTACTATGTTTTATAGCAGGGTTCCCCAACTGGTGGTTTTATTTGCCCCCCCCCCCCCCCTCCCATTGTTGGACATGAAATACTGTAGAAACACCAGGAAATCAGCTCCAAGTGATTTTAATTTAAGAAATCTGTTCCCAAGTATTCCCACACATAAAAGAGACGTGATCGTATACAAATGTAAGCAAGGTTTGAAATGATTGTGTTTTAGTCAAATTATATCTGTTTGGGCTTATTTGTCATTCTGTTTCAGGCCCCCTGACCATCTGCTCATAAAAAAATCGGCCCGCAGCTGAAATCTAGTTGATGATCCCTGTTTTATAGAGACTGTCTTGATTGTAAACTTTTCCTGACTTGCAATTTCTTGACTGCTTATCTGTTTTATGGTCTATCTCCTTGTAGCAGCCTGTCCCCCCCCCCCCCCCTACTTACCTTATCCTCCCTTTTCATATAAAATCACTCACTGAGTTTTGAACTGAATTGATGAATGATCAGAGTTGGCCTCAAGGGTGCAACGAAGAGTAATACAAAAACATATTTAAAAACTGTCACTGGGTGGAAGCATCAAGCATCACTTTACAAGGAGCTGAGACTGTTTAAGCATATTTTAAGACAGGGTTTTGGACAGGATAATGAGGCAGACAGTACACCTGGTGAAGACTTGAGACAGCTGCTGTTAACTCCTCACCGCTCCTCAGCCATATGTCAACAACATGATGATACAACTCCTGAAGAGATCTCCCACTGATGATGCCATGGTTGTTGGTTAGAGGGATCTCTGTCTCGTTATTGAGAATGTCTAGGAGAGAACTGTTGCGTTTGTCTGTAACGCCAGTACTGTACCTATAAGAGGACCCTTTTCTCTTTCTCGTACTATTTTGTTTGATTTTTGCTGTCGAGTTATCATTCAATGTAGTTCTAGGCTTATTTTTGGTAGGTATTTTAATGAGCATATGTAGGATGTGGATAACAGTAGACTTTGATCTGTGGTGGCGTTCATTGATTTTCCTCCGACTCAGGGGTTCCTGGTAGCATGGCCTATATGACCTGAAACAGCATTTATGAAAACTTCATTGTACTCCAAGCTGAGTAACTGTTGGTTTGTTATTGCCCTGAAGGCATCTTCTTGTTTTCCTTTTTAAAAGCCAGTTTTTGTTCTGAAACATTTCTTGAGGGTCAGCTCCATTGTGGATTCCACAAATCTTACATTTCAGATCATGTTGTATTCATCTCGCCCTTTCAGGTCACAGTGCAGCTTTGTTGGTTTTATTCCGTACCCACGCACCACACGCCAAGATCATATGTTGTTTGAAGCTGTAATGAGAATTGTATGGAAATATTCACATTTCTAAATTGTATATGACTGAGCTATACTTGTCCTTTGCGTGCCCATGAGGTAGCTCCGTGTCCTCTGTCGGCCCGAGGCGGGAAGCATCCAAGCTCACAGTGATTTAATGTCATGTTCTTAATGGAAGGACACACTGAGATAAGAGCTAGCTTCTATTTTATCCTTTCGAATATCCCAGGGCATGTGAAACCCATCCACTTCCTCCCTATCCCTCATGGAGGGGGCGGAAATCACCTCCTAACAGTAAAAAGCTTTTAACGTCACCCCTCTTGCAAAGCCAAGAATACACCCTGCCATGTTCTGATCTGAGGACATAGACCCTGGTGCCGTAGCCTAACTATACTATATGAACTCATCAGTGCTGGGGGCATTTACAGTTGAAGTCGGAAGATTACATACGCCTTAGCCAAATACATTTAAACTCAGTTTTTCACAATTCCTGACATTTAATCCTAGTAAAAATTCAGTTAGGATCACCACTTTATTTTAAGAATGTGAAATGTCCGAATAATATTAGAGAGAATGATTTATTTCAGCTTTTATTTATTTCATCACATTGCCAGTGGGTCAGAAGTTTACATACACTCAATTAGTATTTGGTAGCATTGCCTTTAAATTGTTTAACTTGGGTCAAACGTTTCGGGTAGCCTTCCACAAGCTTCCCACAATAAGTTGGATGGATTTTGGCCTATTCCTCCTGACAGAGCTGGTGTAACTGAGTCAGGTTTGTAGGCCTCCTTGCTCGCACACGCTTTTTCAGTTCTGCCCACAAATGTTTTATAGGATTGAGGTCAGGGCTTTGTGATGGCCACTCCAATACCTTGACTTTGTTGTCCTTAAGCCATTTTGCCACAACTTTGGAAGTAGTCATGGGGTCATTGTCAATTTGGAAGACCCATTTGTGACCAAGCTTTAACTTCCTGACTGATGTCTTGAGATTTTGCTTCAATATATCCACAACATTTTCCTTCCTCATGATGCCATCTATTTTGTGAAGTGCACCAGTCCCTCCTGCACTAAATCACCCCCACAGCATGATGCTGCCACCCCCGTGCTTTCCTCCAAACATAACGATGGTCATTATGGCCAAACAGTTCTATTTTTGTTTCATCAGGCCAGAGGACATTTCTCCAAAAAGTAAAATTTTTGTCCCCATATGCAGTTGCAAACCGTAGTCTGGCTTTTTTATGCCGGTTTTGGAGCAGTGGCTTCTTCCTTGCTGAGCGGCCTTTCAGGTTATGTCGATATAGGACTTGTTTTACTGTGGATATAGATACTTTTGTACCTGTTTCCTCCAGCATCTTCACAAGGTCCTTTGCTTTTGTTCTGGGATTGATTTGCACTTTTCGCACCAAAGTACGTTCATCTCTAGGAGACAGAACGTGTCTCCTTCCTGAGCGGTATGACGGCTGCGTGGTTCCATGGTGTTTATACTTGTGTACTATTGTTTGTACAGATGAACGTGGTACCTTCAGGCGTTTGGAAATTGCTCCCAAGGATGAACCAGACTTGTGGAGGTCTACAATTGTTTTTCTGAGGTCTTGGCTGATTTCTTTTGATTTTCCCATGATATTAAGCAAAGAGGCACTGAGTTTGAAGGTAGGCCTTGAAATACATCCACAGGTACACCTCCAATTGACTCAAATTATGTCAATTAGCCTATCAGAAGCTTCTAAAGCCATGATATCATTTTCTGGAATTTTCCAAGCCGTTTAAAGGCACAGTTAACTTAGTGTATGTAAACTTCTGACCCACTGGAATTGTGATACAGTGAATTATAAGTGAAATAATCTGTCTGTAAACAATTGTTGGAAAAATTGCTTGTGTCATGCACAAAGTAGATGTCCTAACCGACTTAACAAAACTATAGTTTGTTAACAAGAAATTTATGGAGTGGTTGAAAAAATGAGTTTTATTGACTCCAACCTACAGTGGGGGAAAAAAGTATTTAGTCATACACCAATTGTGCATGTTCTCCCACTTAAAAAGATGAGAGAGGCCTGTAATTTTCATCATAGGTACACGTCAACTATGACAGACGAATTGAGAGAAAAAAAATCCAGAAAATCACATTGTAGGATTTTTAATGAATTTATTTGCAAATTATGGTGGAAATTAAGTATTTGGTCACCTACAAACAAACAAGATTTCTGGCTCTCACAGACCTGTAACTTCTTCTTTAAGAGGCTCCTCTGTCCTCCACTCGTTACCTGTATTAATGACACCTGTTTGAACTTGTTATCAGTATAAAAGACACCTGTCCACAACCTCAAACAGTCACACTCCAAACTCCACTATGGCCAAGACCAAAGAGCTGTCAAAGGACACCAGAAACAAAATTGTAGACCTGCACCAGGTTGGGAAGACTGAATCTGCAATAGGTAAGCAGCTTGGTTTGAAGAAATCAACTGTGGGAGCAATTATTAGGAAATGGAAGACATACAAGACCACTGATAATCTCCCTCGATCTGGGGCTCCACGCAAGATCTCACCCCGTGGGGTCAAAATGATCACAAGAACGGTGAGCAAAAATCCCAGAACCACACGGGGGGACCTAGTGAATGACCTGCAGAGAGCTGGGACCAAAGTAACAAAGCGTACCATCAGTAACACACTACGCCGCCAGGGACTCAAATCCTGCAGTGCCAGATGTGTCCCCCTGCTTAAGCCAGTACATGTCCAGGCCCGTCTGAAGTTTGCTAGAGTGCATTTGGATGATCCAGAAGAGGATTGGGAGAATGTCATATGGTCAGATGAAACCAAAATATAACTTTTTGGTAAAAACTCAACTCGTCGTGTTTGGAGGACAAAGAATGCTGAGTTGCATCCAAAGAACACCATACCTACTGTGAAGCATGGGGGTGGAAACATCATGCTTTGGGGCTTTTTTTCTGCAAAGGGACCAGGATGACTGATCTGTGTAAAGGAAAGAATGAATGGGGCCATGTATCGTGAGATTTTGAGTGAAAACCTCCTTCCATCAGCAAGGGCATTGAAGATGAAACGTGGCTGGGTCTTTCAGCATGACAATGATCCCAAACACACCGCCCGGGCAACGAAGGAGTGGCTTCGTAAGAAGCATTTCAAGGTCCTGGAGTGGCCTAGCCAGTCTCCAGATCTCAACCCCATAGAAAATCTTTGGAGGGAGTTGAAAGTCCGTGTTGCCCAGCGACAGCCCCAAAACATCACTGCTCTAGAGGAGATCTGCATTGAGGAATGGGCCAAAATACCAGCAACAATGTGTGAAAACCTTGTGAAGACTTACAGAAAACGTTTAACCTGTGTCATTGCCAACAAAGTGTATATAACAAAGTATTGAGAAACTTTTGTTATTGACCAAATACTTATTTTCCACCATAATTTGCAAATAAATTCATAAAAAATCCTACAATGTGATTTTCTGGATTTTTTTTTCTCATTTTGTCTGTCATAGTTGACGTGTACCTATGATGAAAATTACAGGCCTCTCATCTTTTTAAGTGGGAGAACTTGCACAATTGCTGGCTGACTAAATACTTTTTTCCCCCACTTTAAGTGTAACTTCCGACTTCAACTGTATGTAATGAACACGTCAACATAAATTATGCAGTCGTATGATCAACAGGCTATTATGTTTGTGTAAATATAGCTAGCTATCAATAAGCTCTTATGCAAATATACATTGTTAATAAAGAATAATTAATGCACTATTATTGATTTTGTTTTGCATTCTAAATCCAATTGGTGATGAATAGGCAGTCTGTGATATATTTACACAGCTGCTCTGATTTAGCTAACACGTTATGGGGGAGCGGTGCACTGCTGCACACTTCACTGCATAAATACAAACTGGATCCAGACATTTATTGAATATTACAAAGGAACATTAATATGCGAAGATTGGGAACTGAGGGGGAACAACATCTATTTTCTTAGCTGATTTGCCCTGACAATATAGTATTATTACGGGGAAACAACTTGTATACTGCAGCTGATTATACATTTTCAGACATTTCTGTTGATCCATTGGCAATGAAATATATCATATAGCAGTTGTACAGTAGTTGTAATCATGTGTTGCACAATACAAGTCTACATTTAGGTATAACTACATGAGCATCCATACTGACTGTCAAATAAAAGACCAGTCCATCAGCACCTTGAGGAATAAACAGTCCCCGGGGCTAAATGTGAAACAGAATGGTAATTGCAGACAATGGAGGAAAGCACAGGGACCAGTGTAGAAATGTGCAGTACTTCAATGGTCTTCTAGACTAATCTGCCGCTCTGCTTTGACTGTTAGCCACAGGGGGAAATGAATTCACACTGAAAATGAAATGAAATGGAATAAGACTGGTATTACCTCTCATTTTAATCTTTAGTTTCAAGTCTTTGGTTTTAACTCATATGAATTCATTGCATGAACATTGTAGATAGAAAGTGACTAACATTTGGATACAAACAATCAAAACTGGTGGATCAGGGGTTGTACTGTTGGACCAGTGTACCTACAGTATGTGTTAATGGAAAACCAACACATACCCTTGACAGCAGTCCCAGTGCTCTGTGATTTGTGCATATGAAATGTGTTATTGTTTTCTTGTATGTTGTAGAATCAGAGATTTTATCTCCATCTCTTCATACAACTTCCAACTAAAATAAAATGTAAATCTACATCGTACAATGAAGGTAATATCATAACAATTCCTATCATTCTTATAAGCCCCCCCCCCCCCCATTATTTTAATGGAAGCGAGGTCCTCCAGCACTGCTCTGTAAAGGCTGGGAAGTCCGTAATGATAGTAAAATCTTCACTGTGATTGGTAGGCTGAACGAGAGGTCCTCTGGTCGCTGTTATGATGCTCTGAGTACTACTGCTGAGATATAATGTCTCTCCACCACCCGAACCCCATTTGGTGAGACTTTTGTCTGCTTCTCTCCCTATATAGTGCTCTACTTTTGACCTGGGCACATAGGGTTACCATTTCTATGAAATGGACAGGGGTCAACATTGTCTGTAGTTAAGTGTGGAAATGTGATGTTCTTGATCCAAGCACTAGCTGCAGTATGCTCAACTCATCTTGGTGCCATCCCTTTGGTTATCAAATCTAATTTTATTTGTCACATGCTTTGTAAACAACAGGTGTAGACTAACAGTGAAATAATTACTTACGGGCTCTTCGCAACAAGGTGAGAGAAAATGTTCATAAAGGAATAAATACACAATGAGTAACGATAACTTTGCTATATACACGGGGTACCAGTACCGAGTCGATGTGCATGGTACGTAGATATGTACAAATAGGTAGGGATAAGGTGACTAGGCAACAGGATAGATAATAAGCAGTAGCTAAGAAATTATGACTAAATAAAAGTTAGTGCAAAAAGGGTCAATGCAGATAGTCCGGGTAGCTATTTGCTTAACTATTTAGCAGTCATATGGCTTGGGGGGTAGAAGCTGTTCAAGGTCCTGTTGGTTCCAGACTTGGTGCATCGGTACCGATTTCTGTGCAGTAGCAGAGGGAACAGTCTATGACTTAGGTGGCTGGGGTCTTTGACAATTTCTAGGGGGTTATTTTACACCACCTGGTATAGAGGTCCTGGATATAATATATAATACTGGTTGGCAGGGAGCTCGGCCCCAGGGATGTACAGGGCCATACACACTACCCTCTGTAGCGCCTTGTGGTCGGATGCCAACCAGTTGCCATACGAAGCGGTGATGCAGTCAGTCAAGATACTCTCAATGGTGCAGCTGTAATTTTTTGAGGATCTTTTCAGCCTCCTGAGGGGGAAGAGTCATTGTCGTGCCCTCGATCATGACTGTGTGTTTGGACCATGATAGGTCCTCAGTGATGTCGACATCGAGGAACTTGAAGCTCTCGACCGGCTCCACTACAGCCTCATCCACGATCAGCTCCTTTGTCTTGCTGACGTTGAATGACAGGTTGTTGTCCTTGCTCCACACTGCCAGGTCTCTGACTTCCTTCCTGTAGGCAGTCTCATTGTCGTCGGTGATCAGGCCTACCACTGTCATGTCATCGGCAAACTTAATGACTGTGTTGGCGTACAGCAGGGGACTAAGCACATACCCCTGAGGGGCCCCCATGTTGAGAGTCTGCGTGGCGGATGTGTTGCCTACCCTCGCCACCTGGGGGCGTTGCGTCAGGAAGTCCAGGATCCATTTACAGAGGGAGGTGTTTAATCCCGGGGTCCTTAGTTTAGTGATGAGCTTGGAGGGCACTGTAGTCAATGAACAGCATTCTCCATTTTAATTTGTACTTTTTTTGTACCTTTTACCCCTTTTTTGTGATATCCAATTGGTAGTTAGTCTTGTCCCATCGCTGCAACTCAAGGACAGACTCGGGAGAGGCGAAGGTCGAGAGCCATGCGTCCTCCGAAACACAACCCTGCCAAGTCGCACTTCTTCTTGACACACTGCTTGCTTAACCCGGAAGCCAGCCGCACCAATGTGTCGGAGGAAACCCCATACAAATGGCGACCGAAGTCAGCGTGCATGTGCCCGGCCCGCCACAAGGAGTCGCTAGAGTGCGATGGGACAAGGTCATCCCGGCCGGCCAAACCCTCTCCTAACCCAGATGACGCTGGGCCAATTGTGCGCCGCCCCATGGGTCTCCTGATCACGGCCGTCTGCAACAGAGCCTGGGATCTAACCCGGGTCTGTAGTGACGCCTCGAGCACGGCGATGCAGTGCCTTAGAACAATGCGCCACTCGGGAGGCCCGAACAGCATTCTCACGTACAGTGCATTTGGAAAGTATTCAGACCCATTGACTTTTTCCACATTTTGTTACGTTAAAGCCTTATTCTAAAATTGATTAAATTGTTTTTTTCCCCCCTCATCAATCTACACACAATACCCCATAATGACAAAGCAAAAAACTGGCTTTTAGATTTGTTTGCACATTTATTCAAAATAAAAAACTGAAATTACATTTACTTAAGTATTCAGACCCTTTACTCAGTACTTAGTTGAAGAACCTTTGGCAGCCATTACAGCCTCAAGTCTTCTTGGGTATGACGCTACGAACTTGGCACACCTGTATTTGGGGAGTTTCTACCATTCTTCTCTGCAGATCCTCTCGAGCTCTCAGGTTGGATGGGGAGCGTCGTTGCACAGCTATTTTCAGGTCTCTCCAGAGATGATCAATATGGTTCTAGTCCAGGCTGTGGCTGGGCCACTCAAAGACATTCAGAGACTTGTCCAGAAGCCACTCCTGTGTTGTATTGGCTGTGTGCTTCGGGTCGTTGTCCTGTTGGAAGGTAAACCTTGGCCCCAGTCGGAGGTCCTGAGCGCTCTGGAGCAGGTTTTCATCAAGGATCGCTCTGTACTTTGCTCCATTCATCCATCCCTCGATCCTGACTAGTCTCCCAGTCCCTAAAAAACATCCCCACAGCATGATGCTGCCACCACCATGCTTCACCGTAGGGATGGTGCCAGGTTTCCTCCAGACGTGATGCTTGGTATTCAGGCCAAAGAGTTCAATCTTGATTTCATCAGACCAGAGAATGTTGTTTCTCATGGTCTGAGAGTCCTTTAGGTGCCTTTTGGCAAACTCCACACGGGCTGTCATGTGCCTTTTACTGAGGAGTGGCTTCCGTCTGGCCACTCTACCGTAAAGGCCTGATTGGTGGAGTGCTGCAGAGATGGGTGGCCTTCTGGAAGTTTCTCCCATCTCCACAGAGGAACTCTGGAGCTCTGTCAGAGTGACCATCGGGTTCTTGGTCACCTCCCTGACCAAGGCCCTTCTCCCCCGAATGCTCAGTTTGCCGGGCGGCCAGCTCTAGGAAGAGTCTTGGTGCTTCCAAACTTCTTCTATTTAAGAATGATGGAGGCCACTGTGTTCTTGGGGACCTTCAATGCTACAGAAATGTTTTGGTACGCTTCCCCAGATCTGTGCCTCGACACAATCCTGTCTCGGAGCTCTACGCACAATTCCTTCGACCTAATGGCTTGGTTTTTGCTCTGACATTAACTGTCAACTGTGGGACCTTATATAGACAGGTGTGTGCCTTCCAAATCATGTCCAATCAATTGAATTTACCACAGGTGGACTCCAATCAAGTTGTAGAAACATCTCAAGGATGATCAATGGGAACAGGATGCACCTGAGCTCAATTTTGAGTTTCATAGCAAAGGGTCTGAATAATTATATAAATAAGATAATTTTGTTTTTATTTGTAATACATTTGCAAAAATGTCCACCTGTTTTTGCTTTGTCATTATGGGGTATTGTGTGTAGATTGATGAAAAAATATATATTTAATCAATTTTAGAATAAGGCTGTCACATAACAAAATGTGGAAAAAGTCAAGGGGTCTGAATACTTTCCGAATGCACTGTAGGTGTTCCTTTTGTCCAGGTGGGAAAGGGCAGTGTGGAGTGCAATAGAGATTGCGTCATTTGTGGATCTGTTGGGGCGGTATGTGAATTGGAGTGGTTCCAGGGTGTCTGGGATGATGGTGTTGTCAGCCATGACCAGCCTTTCACATTTTACATGGCGCAGACGAAGATGGCGGCCTCGTGACTAGCTCTTAGGAAACTTTGCAGTATTTCGTTTTTTTATGTATTCTTTTTTACATTATTAGGTCAGAAAGTGTTTTTGTATCATTACATACAGCCGGGGAAAACTATTGGATATCAGAGCGGCGGTAACTCACCAGCATTACGACCAGGAATATGACTTTCCCGAAGCAGATCCTTTGTTTGCTCTCCCCAGGGCAACTGAACTGATTCCAGCGGCTGACCCAAAACATTGCCGGCGGAGGAGAGGCACTCGGAGCGGCCTGCTGGTTCGACTTAGGAGGCGCGCACACCACCCACCGCTTCCAAGTATACTACTTGCTAATGTTCAGTCTTTGGTTAACAAGATCGACGTCTCTCTGGAAAGAAATCCTTGCCCAGAGTTCATCAAGGCCTGTAATATACTTTGTTTCATGGAAACATGGCTCTCTGGGGATATTCTGTCGAAATTGGTCCAGCCAGATGGGTTCTCAGTTCATCGCGCAGACAGGAATAAATATCTCTCCGGGAAGCAGAAGGGCGGAGGGGTGTGTGTTTCATGATTAATGAGTCATGGTGTAATTGTAGTAACATATAGGAACTCAACAAATATTGTGGTTAAACTCAAATATACTAATTGATTTTTAAATGGTTAAAAAAGGTATAATCTTCGTAAATTATATCAGAGGTAAGACTGGTGGAGTTATGTCGCACATGCAGCTAACAAAAACATATGGAAATGTCTGCTCTACCCAAAATTATTACCAAATAATTGCAGCCTTACCGCAAAAATGAAAGAGGAAAGTGGAAGGGGGAGAAAGTAAGGAACTTGTCTGTCGGCCTTGCATTAAAGAACATAATTGGTTAAAGAAAACTGTGATAAATAAAAAAGTATACCAGTTTCATTTAAGGACCAAAGGATTGACAGCTGTCCCATATAGATTGCAAAATAGTTGGGAAGAGATTTTTGACGTACCGATCCCAAGGCATAGTGTTTATGAACTGATACGCAAAACGACACCGGACTCATAACTTAGAATCTTTCAATTTAAATTATTTTATAAAATTATTGCTACCAATAGAATGTTATTTGTATGGGGGATACAATCTTCCCAGCTCTGCAGATTTTGCTGCGAAGAGATAGAATCATTAGATCATTTTGTTTTGGTACTGTCCATTTGTAGCTTGTTTTTGGACACAGGTCCAGGAATGGCTAAAGGATTGCAATATTTACCTGGAGATAACCTTGCAGATAGCATTACTGGGTTATCTGAAAAGTCATAGTCAATCGATCAATAATATAATAATACTTTTAGCAAAAATGTTTATATCCAATTTACAATCTGTAGAAACAATGAGAATAGAAAGGTTCAGAACTTTTGTAAAACATCACAGTACAGTTGAAAAACATATGGCAAATAGAAATCCTATATGGATGGTGTTAAGAGATAGATGGGAGGTGTTGAATGGAGTTGAAGGATGGGACTAATAACTAACAACAACTAATAACAAGATAAATAATGTAAGCATACTGTGTCCATAATAAGTATATAGGTTGTAGGTTGGGAGCTTTTGTGAAAGAGCACAGTTAGAAAGATATGGCATATAGAAGCAAACCGGATGGACATCATGAAAATGATCGGAGAGGTTGTCATAGTGAGTAGGAATATGGCAGAATACAAACAGTGTAGCTACTCACTCCGCAAGGCAATTAAACTGGCAAAACATCAGTATAGAGACAAAGTGGAGTGGCAATTCAACGGCTCAGACACGAGACGTACAGTGGGGGAAAAAAAGTATTTAGTCAGCCACCAATTGTGCAAGTTCTCCCACTTAAAAAGATGAGCGAGGCCTGTAATTTTCATCATAGGTACACGTCAACTATGACAGACAAATTGAGAGAGAAAAAAATCCAGAAAATCACATTGTAGGATTTTTTATGAATTTATTTGCAAATTATGGTGGAAAATAAGTATTTGGTCACCTACAAACAAGCAAGATTTCTGGCTCTCACAGACCTGTAACTTCTTCTTTAAGAGGCTCCTCTGTCCTCCACTCGTTACCTGTATTAATGGCACCTGTTTGAACTTGTTATCAGTATAAAAGACACCTGTCCACAACCTCAAACAGTCACACTCCAAACTCCACTATGGCCAAGACCAAAGAGCTGTCAAAGGACACCAGAAACAAAATTGTAGACCTGCACCAGGCTGGGAAGACTGAATCTGCAATAGGTAAGCAGCTTGGTTTGAAGAAATCAACTATGGGAGCAATTATTAGGAAATGGAAGACATACAAGACCACTGATAATCTCCCTCGATCTGGGGCTCCACGCAAGATCTCACCCCGTGGGGTCAAAATGATCACAAGAACGGTGAGCAAAAATCCCAGATCCACACGGGGGGACCTAGTGAATGACCTGCAGAGAGCTGGGACCAAAGTAACAAAGCCTACCATCAGTAACACACTACGCCGCCAGGGACTCAAATCCTGCAGTGCCAGACGTGTCCCCCTGCTTAAGCCAGTACATGCCCAGGCCCATCTGAAGTTTGCTAGAGTGCATTTGGATGATCCAGAAGAGGATTGGGAGAATGTCATATGGTCAGATGAAACCAAAATAGAACTTTTTGGTAAAAACTCAACTCGTCGTGTTTGGAGGACAAAGAATGCTGAGTTGCATCCAAAGAACACCATACCTACTGTGAAGCATGGGGGTGGAAACATAATGCTTTGGGTCTTTTTTTCTGCAAAGGGACCAGGACGACTGATCTGTGTAAAGGAAAGAATGAATGGGGCCATGTATCGTGAGATTTTGAGTTAAAACCTCCTTCCATCAGCAAGGTCATTGAAGATTAAACGTGGCTGGGTCTTTCAGCATGACAATGATCCCAAACACACCGCCCGGGCAACGAAGGAGTGGCTTCGTAAGAAACATTTCAAGGTCCTGGAGTGGCCTAGCCAGTCTCCAGATCTCAACCCCATAGAAAATCTTTGGAGGGAGTTGAAAGTCCGTGTTGCCCAGCGACAGCCCCAAAACATCACTGCTCTAGAGGAGATCTGCATTGAGGAATGGGCCAAAATACCAGCAACAATGTGTGAAAACCTTGTGAAGACTTACAGAAAACGTTTGACCTGTGTCATTGCCAACAAAGGGTATATAACAAAGTATTGAGAAACTTTTGTTATTGACCAAATACTTAATTTCCACCATAATTTGCAAATAAATTCATTAAAAATCCTACAATGTGATTTTCTGGATTATTTTTCTTATTTTGTCTGTCATAGTTGACGTGTACCTATGATGAAAATTACAGGCCTCTCTCATCTTTTTAAGTGGGAGAACTTGCACAATTGGTGGCTGACTAAATACTTTTTTCCCCCACTGTATGTGGCAGGGTCTACAGACAATCACGGACTACAAAAGGAAAACCAGCCACGTCGCTTCCAGACAAGCTAAACACCTTCTTCGCCCGCTATGAGGATAACACAGTGCCACTGACGAGGCCCACTACCAAGGACTGTGGCCTCTCAATCACGTCAGCCATGGAGAAGAAGACATTTAAGCATGTTAACCTCCGCAAGGCTGCCGGCCCAGACGGCATCCATAGCCACGTCCTCAGAGCATGCACAGACCAGCTGGCTGGTGTTTTTACGGACATATTCAATCTCTCCCTTTCCCAGTCTGCTGTTCCCACATGCTTCAAGATGGCCACCATTGTTCCTGTACCCAAGAAAGCAAAGGTAACTGAACTAAATGACTATCGCCCTGTAGCACTCACCTCTGTCATCATGAAGTGCTTTGAGAGACTAGTCAAGGATCATATCACCTCTACCTTACCTGTCACCCTAGACCAACTTCAATTTGCTTACCGCCTGAATAGATCCACAGACGACGCAATCGCCATCACACTGCACACTGCCCTATCCCATCTGGACAAGAGGAATTCCTATGTAAGAATGCTGTTCATTGACTATAGCTCAGCATTCAACACCATAGTACCCTCCAAGCTCATCATCAAGCTCGAGGCCCTGGGTCTGAACCCCGCCCTGTGCAATTGGGTCCTGGACTTCCTGATGGGCCGACTCCATGGGGTGAAAGTAGGAAACAACATCTCCACTTCGCTGATCCTCAACACTGTGGCCCCACAAGGGTGTGTGCTCAGCCCCCTCCTGTACTCTCTGTTCACCCATGACTGCGTGGTCAAGCACGCCTCCAACTCAATCATCAAGTTTGCAGATGACACAACAGTAGTAGGCTTGATTACCAACAATGACGAGACCGCCTACAAGGAGGAGGTGAGGGCTCGGAGTGTGGTGCCAGGAAAATAACCTCTCACTCAACGGCAACAAAACAAAGGAGATGATCGTGGACTTCAGGAAAAAGCAGAAGGTGCACCCCCCTATCCACATCAACGGGACCGCAGTGGAGAAGGTGGAATGCTTCAAGTTCCTTGGCGCAACAGAGCCTCTTCAACCTTAGGATCTCAAGAAATTTGGCTTGGCACCTAAAACCCTCACAAACTTTTACAGATGCACAATTGAGACCATCCTGTCAGGCTGTATCACCACCTGGTACGGCAACTGCACCGCCCGCAACCGCAGGGCTCTCCAGAAGGTGGTGCGGTCTGCCGAACGCATTACCGGGGGCAAACTACCCGCGCTCCAAGACACATACAGCAGCCAATATCACTGGAAGGCCAAAAAGATCATCAAGGACATCAACCACCCGAGCCACTGCCTGTTCACCCCGCTATCATCCAGAAGGCGAGGTCAGTACAGGTGCATGAAAGCTGGGACCGAGAGAATGAAAAACCGCTTCTATCTCAAGGCCATCAGACTGTTAAATAGCCATCACTAGCACATTAGAGGCTGCTGCTGCCTATTGAAATCACTGGCCACTTTAAGAAATGGAACACTAGTTACTTTAATAATGTTTGCAGTCACTTTAATAATGTTTACATATCTTGCACTACTCATCTCATGTGTATATACTGCATTATATTCTATAATATTCTACTGTATTTTAGTCCATGCCGCTCTGTCATTGCTTGTCCATATATGTACATTTTACATTTAACTGTGAGAGACGGAATCTAAAACAAAAATCCAGAAAATCACGTTGTATGATTTTAAGTAATTCATTTGCATTTTATTGCATGACATAAGTATGTGATACCTCAGAAAAGCAGAACTTAATATTTGGTACAGAAACCTTTGTGTGCAATTACAGAGATCATACGTTTCCTGTAGGTCTTGACCAGGTTTGCACACACTGCAGCAGGGATTTTGGCCCACTCCTCCATACAGACCTTCTCCAGATCCTTCAGGTTTCGGGGCCATCGCTGGGCAATACGGACTTTCAGCTCCCTCCAAAGATGTTCTATTGGGTTCAGGTCTGGAGACTGGCTAGGCCACTCCAGGACCTTGAGATGCTTCTCACGGAGCCACTCCTTAGTTGCCCTGGCTGTGTGTTTCGGGTCGTTGTTATGCTGGAAGACCCAGCCACGACCCATCTTCAATGCTCTTACTGAGGGAAGGAGGTTGTTGGCCAAAATCTCGCGATACATGGCCCCATCCATCCTCCCCTCAATACGGTGCAGTCGTCCTGTCCCCTTTGCAGAAAAGCATCCCCAAAGAATGATGTTTCCACCTCCATGCTTCACGGTTGGGATGGTGTTCTTGGGGTTGTACTCATCCTTCTTCTTCCTCCAAACACGGCGAGTGGAGTTTAGACCAAAAAGCTCTATTTTTGTCTCATCAGACCACATGACCTTCTCCCATTCCTCCTCTGGATCATCCAGATGGTCATTGGCAAACTTCAGACGGGCCTGGACATGCGCTGGCTTGAGCAGGGGGACCTTGCGTGCGCTGCAGGATTTTAATCCATGACGGCGTAGTGTGTTACTAATGGTTTTCTTTGAGACTGTGGTCCCAGCTCTCTTCAGGTCATTAACCAGGTTCTGCTGTGTAGTTCTGGGCTGATCCCTCACCTTCCTCATGATCATTGATGCCCCACGAGGTGAGATCTTGCATGGAGCCCCAGACCGAGGGTGATTGACCGTCATCTTGAACTTCTTCCATTTTCTAATAATTGAGCCAACAGTTGTTGCCTTCTCACCAAGCTGCTTGCCTATTGTCCTGTAGCCCATCCCAGCCTTGTGCAGGTCTACAATTTTATCCCTGATGTCCTTACACAGCTCTCTGGTCTTGGCCATTGTGGAGAGGTTGGAGTCTGTTTGATTGAGTGTGTGGACAGGTGTCTTTTATACAGGTAACGAGTTCAAACAGGTGCAGTTAATACAGGTAATGAGTGGAGAACAGGAGGGATTCTTAAAGAAAAACTAACAGGTCTGTGAGAGCCGGAATTCTTACTGGTTGGTAGGTGATCAAATACTTATGTCATGCACTAAAATGCAAATTAATTACTTAAAAATCATACAATGTGATTTTCTGGATTTTTGTTTTAGATTCCGTCTCTCACAGTTGAAGTGTACCTATGATACCAATTACAGACCTCTACATGCTTTGTAAGTAGGAAAACCTGAAAAATCGGCAGTGTATCAAATACTTGTTCTCCCCACTGTATGTTGTGAAATTGTTAGATATTACTGCACTGTCGGAGCTAGAAGCACAAGCATTTCGCTACACGCTATAACATCTGCTAAACACGTGTATGTGACAAATACAATTTGATTTGAAAGCATTTCATGGCTATAGATGTGAGTGCTACGGGGCAATAGTCCATTTAGACAGATTACCTTGGCGTTCTTGGCTACAGTGACTATGATGGTCTGCTTTAAACATGTACAGTTGAAGTCGGAAGTTTACATACACTTAGGTTGGAGTCATTAAAACTTGTTTATCAAGCACTCCACAAATTTCTTGTTAACAAACTATAGTTTTGGCAGGTCGGTTAGGACATCTACTTTGTGCATGATACAAGTAATTTTTCCAACAATTGTTTACAGACAGATTATTTCACTTATAATTCACTGTATCACAATTCCAGTGGGTCAGAAGTTTACATACACTAAGTTGACTGTGCCTTTAAACAGCTTGGAAAATTCCAGAAAATGATGTCGTGGCTTTAGAAGCTTCTGATAGGCTAATTGACATCATTTGAGTCAATTGGAGGTGTACCTGTGGATGTATTTCAAGGCCTACCTTCAAACTCAGTGCCTCTTTGCTTGACATCATGGGAAAATCAAAAGAAATCAGCCAAGACCCCAGAAAATAGATTGTAGACCTCCACAAGTCTGGTTCATCCTTGGGAGCAATTTCCAAACGACTAAAGGTACCACGTTCATCTGTACAAACAATAGTACGCAAGTATAAACACCATGAGACGCGTTCTGTCTCCTAGAGATGAATGTACTTTGGTGCGAAAAGGGCAAATCAATCCCAGAACAACAGCAAAGGACCTTGTGAAGATGTTGGAGGAAACGGGTACAAAAGTATCTGTATCCACAGTAAAACGAGTCCTATATCGACATAACCTGAAAGGCCGCTCAGCAAGGAAGAAGCCACGGCTCCAAAACCGCCATAAAAAAGCCAGACAATGGTTTGCAACTGCACATGGGGACAAAGATCGTACTTTTTGGAGAAATGTCATCTAATCTGATGAATCAAAATAGTACCGTTTGGCCATAATGACCATCATTATGTTTGGAGGAAAAAGGGGAAGCCTTGCAAGCCGAAGAACACCATCCCAACCGTGAAGCACGGGGGTGGCAGCATCATGCTGTGGGCGTGCTTTGCTGCAGCAGGGACTGGTGCACTTCACAAAATAGATGGCATCATGAGGAAGGGAAATGATGTGGATATATTGAAGCAACATCTCAAGACATCAGTCAGGAAGTTAAAGCTTGGTTGCAAATGGGTCTTCCAAATTGACGATGACCCCATGACTACTTCCAAAGTTGTGGCAAAATGGCTTAAGGACAACAAAGTCAAGGTATTGGAGTGGCCATCACAAAGCCCTGACCACATTCCTATAGAACATTTGTGTGCCGAACTGAAAAAGCGTGTGTGAGCAAGGAGGCCTACAAACCTGACTCAGTTACACCAGCTCTGTCAGGAAGAATGGGCCAAAATTCACCCAACTTATTGTGGGGAGCTTGTGGAAGGCTACCCGAAATGTTTGACCAAAGTTAAACAATTTAAAGGCAATGATACCAAATACTAATTTAGTGTATGTAAACTTCTGACCCACTGGGAATGTGATGAAAGAAATACAAGCTGAAATAAATCATTCTCTACTATTCTTCTGACATTTCACATTCTTAAAATAAAGTGGTGATCCTAACTGACCTAAGACAGGGAATTTGTATTAGGATTAAATGTCAGAAATGGTGAAAAACTTAGTTTAAATGTATTTGGCTAAAGTGTATGGAAACTTCCAACTTCAACTGTGTGTGTGTGTACATCTTCATTGTTTATTGAAGAATATAACTTAGAAATGCCAAATGAGCTTAGTTAAACTGTCGAACCCCATCAGAACCCAAAATATAATAGCTTGTTTTACTCCAATGTTTGTAAACAAACACTGTATAGCCTCAACGGGGTTAAAACTATACTTTTGATTATCATGGATGGTCAGTCCTTGCATCTATAGCTTTGTCTATGAATTTGAGAGTGGTTACATTTCTCCAGCCCCATCCCTCCGCTTTTTACCAAAACAATGGCGGGGTGTCCAAATCAATTTTTATTGGTCGCGTACACATACAGTTGGGAAAAAAAGTATTTAGTCAGCCACCAATTGTGCAAGTTCTCCCACTTAAAAAGATGAGAGAGGGCTGTAATTTTCATCATAGGTACACGTCAACTATGACCGACAAAATTAGAAAAAGAAATCCAGAAAATCACATTGTAGGATTTTTAATGAATTTATTTGCAAATTATGGTGGAAAATAAGTATTTGGTCACCTACAAACAAGCAAGATTTCTGGCTCTCACAGACCTGTAACTTCTTCTTTAAGAGGCTCCTCTGTCCTCCACTCGTTACCTGTATTAATGGCACCTGTTTGAACTTGTTATCAGTATAAAAGACACCTGTCCACAACCTCAAACAGTCACATTCCAAACTCCACTATGGCCAAGACCAAAGAGCTGTCAAAGGACACCAGAAACAAAATTGTAGACCTGCACCAGGCTGGGAAGACTGAATCTGCAATAGGTAAGCAGCTTGGTTTGAAGAAATCAACTGTGGGAGCAATTATTAGGAAATGGAAGACATACAAGACCACTGATAATCTCCCTCGATCTGGGGCTCCACGCAAGATCTCACCCCTTGGGGTCAAAATGATCACAAGAACGGTGAGCAAAAATCCCAGAACCACACGGGGGGACCTAGTGAATGACCTGCAGAGAGCTGGGACCAAAGTAACAAAGCCTACCATCAGTAACACACTACGCCGCCAGGGACTCAAATCCTGCAGTGCCAGACGTGTCCCCCTGCTTAAGCCAGTACATGTCCAGGCCCGTCTGAAGTTTGCTAGAGTGCATTTGGATGATCCAGAAGAGGATTGGGAGAATGTCATATGGTCAGATGAAACCAAAATATAACTTTTTGGTAAAAACTCAACTCGTCGTGTTTGGAGGACAAAGAATGCTGAGTTGCATCCAAAGAACACCATACCTACTGTGAAGCATGAGGGTGGAAACATCATGCTTTGGGGCTATTTTTCTGCAAAGGGACCAGGACGACTGATCCGTGTAAAGGAAAGAATGAATGGGGCCATGTATCGTGAGATTTTGAGTGAAAACCTCCTTCCATCAGCAAGGGCATTGAAGATGAAACGTGGCTGGGTCTTTCAGCATGACAATGATCCCAAACACACCGCCCGGGCAACGAAGGAGTGGCTTCGTAAGAAGCATTTCAAGGTCCTGGAGTGGCCTAGCCAGTCTCCAGATCTCAACCCCATAGAAAGTCTTTGGAGGGAGTTGAAAGTCTGTGTTGCCCAGCGACAGCCCCAAAACATCACTGCTCTAGAGGAGATCTGCATGGAGGAATGGGCCAAAATATGTTTTTATTTTTTATTCATTTAGCAGACGCTCTTATCCAGAGCGACTTACAGGAGCAATTAGGGTTAAGTGCCTTGCTCAAGGGCACATCGACAGATTTTTCACCTAGTCGGCTCGGGGATTAGAACCAGTGACATTTCAGTTAATGGCACAACGCTCTTAACCACTAAGCTACCTGCCAGCAACAGTGTGTGAAAACCTTGTGAAGACTTACAGAAAACGTTTGACCTGTGTCATTGCCAACAAAGGGTATATAACAAAGTATTGAGAAACTTTTGTTATTGACCAAATACTTATTTTCCACCATAATTTGCAAATAAATTCATTAAAAATCCTACAATGTGATTTTCTGGATTTTTTTTTCTCATTTTGTCTGTCATAGTTGACGTGTACCTATAATGAAAATTACAGGCCTCTCTCATCTTTTTAAGTGGGAGAACTTGCACAATTGGTGGCTGACTAAATACTTTTTTCCCCACTGTATTTTGCAGATGTTATCGCAGGTGCAGCGAAATGCTTATGTTTCTAGCTCCAACAGTGCAGTATACCTAACAATACAAAATAAATTAAGAAGTATCAGAACGAGCAATGTCAGAGTCCAGAGCAATGTTTGTGTCTATGGATCGTATATGAATAGGATAGGTGTACAGCAGTAGTTATATAGGATGAGCCTTGACTAGAATACAGTATATACGTACAGTATGAAGTGGGTAAAATGTTAAGTAAACATGATTAAAGTGACCAGTGTTCAATGATTATGTACATAGGGCAGCAGTCACTAAGTTGCAGAGAGCTTGGTTATTGTTTCAACTGTGGATTGCCATTTTTTATTTTTTTCATGTCTGTTTAGGAATCCATGATCAAAGTATTTTGCAAGAAAACATAAAGCTTCCAACCAGTTGTATAGTATTGATGCATGACCTGGCAAAGCCGTTTGCAATGGTTATTCTAAAGATTGACCTAGAAGGTTGAGCAACACTTGTCCAAAACAAATTGCTTTTTTCGGTCTTTAGTATGCTACACTAACTTGGGGTGCACAGCAAAGGAACTCTGGCTATCTGGCCGCTACTGACCGTCCCCAAGCAGGACCTCCATTGATGACTGTACACTGTTAGTTTTGCACTCACCTGAAGAAGAACGTAATTGAATCTCCTTTTGCAACTGGCTAAATCAATTGGTAACTGGGTTGCTTAAGAGTTTGCCTTTAACGATATGGACAAGTTTCTCCAGAGGAGGGTGTAGTGGGAATGAGTTTGGGTTTGATTTGTATTAAAGGAAAAATCCACTCAAACTATCTTTTTGGTATTTTTTTTCATTAGGCCACTGTTGATACAGTCCCAAAATATTTTGCATGTCAGCAATCAAGTTTTGAAGATATAGGACTTTCAAATAGCTAATTGTCACTTACCACATCATCATTTGCTTTTTGAAAGTTCTACATCAAGTGGTAGGCCTGATTACCAACAAAGATGAGGGAGGAGGTGAGGGCCCTGGTGGAGCGGTGCCAGGAAAATGACCTCAACGTCAACAACACAAAGGAGCTGATCGTGGACTTCAGGAGACCGTAGAGAGAGTCAGCCCCCATCCACATCGATCGGGTCACAGTGGAGAGGATGAAAAGCTTCAAGTTCGAAGGCATGCACATCACTGACAACCTTAAATGGTCCATACACACACAGTGTGGTGAAAAAGACACAACAGCACCTCTTCAACCTCATGAGGCTGAATACATTTTGCTTGTCTCCTAAGACCCTCACAAACTTATACAGATGCAGCATTGACAGCATCCTGTCAGGCTGCATCACTGCCTAGTACGGCAATTGCACCGTCCACATCCGAAACAGGATTGTGTCAAAATGACTGCAGCATTGAAAATCCCCAAGAACACAGTGGCCTCCATCATTCTTAAATGGAAGAAGTTTGGAACCACAAAGATTCTTCTTAGAGCTGGCCGCCCGGCCAAGCTGAGCAATCGGGGGAGAAGGACCTTGATCAGGATTGTGACCAAGAACCCTGTGGAGATGGGAGAAACATCCAGAAGGACAACCATCTCTGCAGCACTCCACAAATCAGGGCTTTATGGTAGAGTGGCCAGACGGAAGCCACTCCTCAGTAAAAGGCACATGACAGCCCGCTTTGAGTTTGCCAAAAGGCACCTAAAGGACTCTCGGACCATGAGAAACAAGATTCTCTGATCTAATGAAACCAAGATTGTACTCTTTGTCCTGAATGCCAAGCGGCATGTCTGGAGGAAACCAGGCACCGCTCATCACCTGGCCAACAACATGCATACGGTGAAGCATGCAGCATCATGCTGTGGATATTATTTTCAGAGGCAGGGAGACTTGTCAGGATCGAGGGAAAGATGAACGGAGAGGTCCTTGTTGAAAACCTGCTCCAGAGCACTCAGGACCTCAGACTGGGGCGAAGGTTCACCTTCCAACAGGACAACGACCCGAAGCACACAGCCAAGACAACGCAGGAGTGGCTTCGGGACAAGTCTCTGAATGTCCTTGAGTGGCCCGGACTTGAACCCGATCGAACATGTCTGGAGAGACCTGAAAATAGCTGTGCAGCGACGCTCCCCATCCAACCTGACAGAGCTTGAGAGGATCTGCAGAGACAAATGGGAGAAACTCCCCAAATACAGGTGTGCCAAGCTTGTAGCATCATACCCAAGAAGACTCGAGGCTGTAATCGCTGCCAAAGGTGCTTCAACAAAGTACTGAGTAAAGTGTCTGAATACTTATGTAAATGTGACATTTCAGTATATATAAAATAAAAAAAATACATTTGAAAACTTTTCTAAAAGCCTGTTTGGCTGTGTCATTATGGGTTATTGTGTGTAGATTAATGAGAAAAAAACAACATTGTAATCAATTTTAGAATAAGGCTGTAAAGTAACAAAATGTGGAAAAGGTGAAGGGGTCTGAATACTTTCAGAATGCACTGTATACTGTCCATATATATTCAGGACTCTGATGTTGTTCGTTCTGATATTTGGGGGATTTGTGTGTTTTGTTTTGTTAGGTATACTGCACTGTTGGAGCTAGAAACAACATAAGCATTTCCCTGCAAAATGTCTGCTAAATATGCGTACGCCAGTGACGGTCAGTGGCATTTAAGATGAGGGAGGATGATTATTTAATTTTTTTATGAGCATGGCCTTATTTCTATTACAGCATATTGGATTTCTGTCATTCGTATTCCATTCACCCAGCTCAATGTAACATTGATATGTTTAGACTACTACATGATACTTGAATTTTCCCTGTAACCGTCATGAGATTTCTACAACCTAGCGTATGAATGAAAGTTTACGACGTAGAGAATTTTGAGGAATCAATACCACCTTGCACACTCTTGCTTGCATCTAGCTGATCTAGGGAGTAATCATTAGTCCAACAGTTGCAAATGTGAGTTTCTATTGGACAAATTCAGGTATTTTTATCCCCATTTCGATTGCTTCCATTGAAGATTTTTTTTTTTTACAGAATCGGCGGAATTAATACACCTCTGATCACACGCAAACACAATTCACTTTCATAGCAGCCACATAAAAATAGCGTGATCACTTTGCTCGTTGTATATATAATTACTTCTCGCAAATCTATGTGCTCTCCTCCTCTCACCTTTTCCCTTCGCTTCTGGACTTCAGTGCACAACACATCAGCTGTCTGTGACCAGGCGAAAACTTTCCAAGCCAAACTTTCATATCATGAACGCTAACCGCTACACACAGCCTACATCGTTGTCACGTCATAGTCAACATAGCTACTAGAACCAACGCGTTAGTAAACCCTCTAGCTACAATCATGCAGTACAGTGTACAGTCAGAAAGAAGTTTAGCAGTTACACCGGTGGCAATACATTAATAAAACCTAAAGCTTACCTTTTAAATTGGAAGCTTTCCAGTGTTGGATAGCCATAGCCATCTAGCTTACATAGCAAACCTCTCTGTTTGAGCCAGGTGTTTTGAGTAGGCTGAACTAGCTAGTTGCATTCTCTAGCGAAGGGAAAGTTGTAGAAAAATGTTGAAGAAATTAATTTGTTCAATTATTGTATTTTCTCTCTCCGAGTCAACTACTCACCACATTTTATGCACTGCAGTGTTAGTTAGCTGTAGCTTATGCTTTCAGTACTAGATTCATTCTCTGATCTTTTGATTGGACAACATGTCAGTTCATGCTGCAAGAGCTCTCATAAGTTGAAGGACGTCCTCTGGAATTTGTCATAATTACTGTGTAAGTCTATGGAAGGGGGTGAGAAATATGAGCCTCTTAGGTTTTGTATTGAAGTCAATGTACCCAGAGGGGGACAGAAGCTAGATGTCCTCCGGCTACACCATGGCGCTAACCAACAAAGTGCTACTGTAGAACATAGTGTTTTAATAAATTATTTGGTGACATTAATATATTTAGTATAGTTTAACTTTTTTTAATGTTTCACTATTTTAATGAAATTCACTGAGGAGGATGGTCCTCCTCTGAGGAGCCGCCACTGCTGTACGGGACAACTTGATTCCTGACATGCAAACATTTTTGGGACTGTAAAGTTGTGTCAATGGTATGGCATGTTGAAGTGCATGATGTCATAGTATTTTACTGTCAGCCATTGTTGCTATTAATGCTAGCTTAACCACCAGAGGGCATCTAAGTTATTGAAATGACTTGGAGCTGTAGGCCTAACATGCTGACCACACAGCACGCGTCGCAAAATAAATCTACACCTACATGTTATTCAATCATTGCACCCACACTGCTTGCGCGCGTCTGCATAGCCAGGCGCTAAAGTAGAACTTGGTTCTATATGTGACGCTTGGTGTGCTGCAAGTCCCGCCTCTTCCATCTCCTCATTGGTTTTTAGGAGCATATACCCATGTGGGTGATTGAAAGATTAGTCCAGTGGTAATGCACCTTTAAAGTTGGTTGCCAATCGCCATATAAAGTCCAAAGAAGAAGCCTGAAGGAGGAGAGATTACTAGAAACAAACTATGTTTACCCTTTTATCTGTGGATTAATTGTCGGAATAGAGGTCCTTGTGCATTTTAGGTAAAATAACAAACCAATGTTTATATCCCAGGACAAATTAGCCAGCAACAGCAAGCTACCTAGCTAAATTGCCATAAATGTTTAATTATTTTCGACCTATCCCCAAATTAATATAGTTGGTTCAGAGTTCGTTTAGATATTTCAATCTGTGTGTCCTGATCACGTCTGGTGTGGGTGGACAAAATCAACATCCGGACGCACGCGCGCGCCCGGTCTAGTCAGCATGTCAGAGTCCTGTTTACTGTAGCTGTTTTAGTTTACTTATTGGCATAAAGGCCTACTCCAATAAACAGTATCTATCAATCATTCATTTATTCATTCATTTGTGCATGTCTGCATACAAGTCATCCATATCTTTAAATACAGTCAAGCATTTGAGTTATAAAACGAAATAACAAAGGGAGCCTTGAATAATTAAACAATGAATAAACCGCAACAGGCTAAAGCGATTGAATTCAGGAATGCATTTGACTGTTTTTAATATTGGCTGCACTAGAGATTTAAAACATTTTTTTTTGTTAGAACAGACTACAGTGAGGGAAAAAAGTATTTGATCCCCTGCTGATTTTGTACATTTGCCCACTGACAAAGACATTATCAGTCTATAATTTTTATGGTAGGTATATTTGAACAGTGAGAGACAGAATAACAACAAAAAAATCCAGAAAAACGTATGTCAAAAATGTTATACATTGATTTGCATTTTAATGAGGGAAATAAGTATTTGACCCCTCTGCAAAACATGACTTAGTACTTGGTGGCAAAAACTCCCTTTAAGAGTGTGCTCCTAATCTCAGCTCGTTACCTGTATAAAAGACACCTGGGAGCCAGAAATCTTTCTGATTGAGAGGGGGTCAAATACTTATTTTACCTCATTAAAATGCTAATCAATTTATAACATATAACAAAGGAGTGGCTCAAGAAGAAGCACATTAAGGTCCTGGAGTGGCCTAGCCAGTCTCCAGACCTTAATCCCATAGAAAATCTGTGGAGGGAGCTGAAGGTTCGAATTGCCAAACATCAGCCTCGAAACCTTAATGACTTGGAGAAGATCTGCAAAGAGGAGTGGGACAAAATCCCTCCTGAGATGTGTGCAAACCTGATGGCCAACTACAAGAAACATCTGACCTCTGTGATTGCCAACAAGGGTTTTGCCACCAAATACTAAGTCATGTTTTACAGAGGGGTCAAATACTTATTTCCCTCATTAAAATGCAAATCAATTTATAACATTTTTGACATGCATTTTTCTGGATTTCGTTGTTGTTATTCTGTCTCTCAATGTTCAAATAAACCTACCATTACAATTATAGACTGATCATTTCTTTGTCAGTGGGCAAATGTACAAAATCAGCAGGGGATCAAATACTGTATATGGGATGGATAAAAATTGGTTATAAATTATTATTATATTTGTTGTGTTTATACTGTTAGAAATGTAAGTTGATCAATATTATGGTGTTTCTATGCCAAGAAAAATTAAAATGCATTTTACAGTAGCCTATGTAGGCCTCAGGGTTTCCGTCAGGAACATATGGCGCTGTACAACGTGACCGGTCAGGAGTAGGCCTAGGCTACTATGCGACTGCGAGTGAAGAGCAAAAAGAATCGTAACACTTTAAACACTCAAATAGGCAACAGAAGCAGGAACAGCATAGGGCTGAGTGACTCACTCATTCCTGGCTTTCGTTCAAAATAAGTTATATTATAATGCAGGGTTAAAGACACATTCTTTCTGATTGTCTTTAGCATGCAGTCTCTCCTCTCGCTACAGCTAATTTCGTTGGCATTATAATAAATTCATATATTTGTAGGGGTTGATGAATTTTTTTGTTAGGGTAAATCTGGTCTGTGATATTGAGTTAGAAATGTAAAACTTTAAAGTACTTAAGCATCAAATACATTGCAAGTTTGCCCTTTTTTGGCCATTAGGCTACACTTTACAATAGGACTCAACTCTGACTGACCGCAGTATCTATCGGTAGTCTAAACCGTGGCACAAATTGGGTGATTTTTCACACCTAGCCAAGCTATTAGACTATCCTTTTGTAAATTAATGGAGGTATGAATGTTTCAGTCAGTCTCTCCTATTGCACTAGAGTCCTGTATCAGGCAAAAAAATCAGCTGGCGGGTGGTCCCGGAGTTGAGAGAGAACTTGGGTAAATACAATGGCGCAATTACACTTGACATGTGGACTGATGATTTTCGAAAAATAGGATACTTGTGCCTTACAGCCCATTACATAAACGAAGAGTGGATGTTATCCACCACTGAGTGGGACAGTGCAGCTCAAAACTGCAGATGACATAAGGCCAGCTATTGTGAAAGAATACTTGTGGATCTTGTTGATTTCCTCTCGCTTCAAGAGGCCTACTGTCCACCTGGTAATTGTGTGGTTCCAAAGGATAAAGCATCACCTTCAGATGGATGTGTGGTTTCAGAGAGAAGCCAGCTGCGAGCCTGGGACCAGGCACGGTGGATGACATCCTTTTCCTGCACAGCAATTTGAAGAAATCCAGTGAACTGTTTTTTAAGTTTTAGTATGTTTATTTGTTGTCTAATATTAGAAGGCTCTTTAAAGCGATTTGAGTTGTCAATGTGTCGCATTGCATTGTGAAAGAAAATCTGTTCTTAATTCATGGCATGGTTTCTTTTTAGCCAAATGTTGAATAGACATGCTGACATTAATTAATGCAGTAAAATAGGAATAATAGCCTACTGTCTAGTTTTAAAAACAATTTAGGCTAAATAAATTGATATTATTTGTTGGGTAATGCATCGGCTCTCAGAACTCATTAAGAGGCGGCTTCTATCTTCAATATAATCATTCATTCAGAAGGTTAAACCGATAGGTCTTAGGCCTGCATTAAATTGGATTAGCAGGTTAATTTTTCAGTAGTTTATAATAATCCATGCCTTCTGGGAATGTTATAACAAGCTCCCCCACGACGCCAGGACAGCGGAGTCACTGACCACATTCCGGAGACACTTGAATCCCTACCTCTTTAAAATTTCAAGACATGGCATACAGTGAGGGAAAAAAGTATTTGATCCCCTTCTGATTTTGTATGTTTGCCCACTGACAAAGAAATGATCAGTCTTTAATTTTAATGGTAGGTTTATCTGAAAAGTGAGAGACAGAATAACAACAAAATAATCCAGAAAAACGCATGTCAAAAATGTTATAAATTGATTTGCATTTAAATGAGGGAAATAAGTATTTGACCCCCTCTCAATCAGAAAGATTTCTGGCTCCCAGGTTTCTTTTATACAGGTAACGAGCTGAGATTAGGAGCACACTCTTAAAGGGAGTGCTCCTAATCTCAGCTTGTTACCTGTATAAAAGACACCTGTCCACAGAAGCAATCAATCAATCAGATTCCAAACTCTCTACCATGGCCAAGACCAAAGAGCTCTCCAAGGATGTCAGGGACAAGATTGTAGACCTACACGACCCTGCAATGGGCTACAAGACCATCGCCAAGCAGCTTGGTGAGAAGGTGACAACAGTTGGTGCAATTATTCGCAAATGGAAGAAACACAAAATAACTGTCAATCTCCCTTGGCCTGGGGCTCCATGCAAGATCTCACCTCGTGGAGTTGCAATGATCATGAGAACGGTGAGGAATCAGCCCAGAACTACACGGGAGGATCTTGTCAATGATCTCAAGGCAGCTGGGACCATAGTCACCAAGAAAACAATTGGTAACACACTATGCCGTGAAGGACTGAAATCCTGCAGCGCCCGCAAGGTCCACCTGCTCAAGAAAGCACATATACAGGGCCGTCTGAAGTTTGCCAATGAACATCTGAATGATTCAGAGGAGAACTGGGTGAAAGTGTTGTGGTCAGATGAGACCAAAATCAAGCTCTTTGGCATCAACTCAACTCGCCGTGTTTGGAGGAGGAGGAATGCTGCCTATGACCCCAAGAACACCATCCCCACCGTCAAACATGGAGATGGAAACATTATGCTTTGGGGGTGTTTTTCTGATAAGGGGACAGGACAACTTCACCGCATCAAAGGGACGATGGCCATGTACCATCAAACCTTGGGTGAGAACTTCCTTCCCTCAGCCAGGGCATTGAAAATGGGTCGTGGATGAGTATTCCAGCATGACAATGACCCAAAACACACAGCCAAGGCAACAAAGGAGTGGCTCAAGAAGAAGCACATTAAGGTCCTGGAGTGGCCTGGCCAGTCTCCAGACCTTAATCCCATAGAAAATCTCTGGAGGGAGCTGAAGGTTTGAGTTGCCAAACGTCAGGCTCGAAACCTTAATGACTTGGAGAAGATCTGCAAAGAAGAGTGGGACAAAATCCCTCCTGAGATGTGTGCAAACCTGGTGGCCAATTACAAGAAACGTCTGACCTCTGTGATTACCAACAAGGGTTTTGCCACTAAGTACTAAGTCATGTTTTGCAGAGGGGTCAAATACTTATTTCCCTCATTTAAAATGCAAATCAATTTATAAAATTTTTGACATGCGTTTTTCTGGATTTTTTTGTTGTTATTCTGTCTCACTGTTCAAATAAACCTACCATTAAAATTATAGACTGATCATGTCTTTGTCAGTGGGCAAACGTACAAAATCAGCAGGGGATCAAATACTTTTTTCCCTCACTGTATAAGGGTGCAGTGAGATGGGTTGGACAATACTTTTCTCGTCGATAATCTTGAAAAAACGTATACTTAAAAAATGAAAATCAACCAATGTCAGCCTTTTAAATGCTTTATTATCCAATTGTTGAAAGTTCGTGTAAGCGACAGAGAAAGAAAATGGTGCAGTTTGAGGCCATGTTGCGGAAAGTGATGCTGGCGATGGAAGTGTGAGCAGGTGGGTGTGAGCAGGTGGGACGTAGTTGTCGTTTGTATGTTTTGTATTGTCTAAAAAGATCATATAAAATCTTACAAAAAAATAAAATAAGGAGTAATGATAAGCTTGCAACGCATCTGATTATTCATTGTGAATAGGATTTATTTGATTTATTTTGTTTACATTCATCATTGTAACCACAATGTTACAAATAATTAAACACACACGAGCAGATTAACTTGGTCAAAACATTTATTTATTAAAGACTATCAGAAAGAATGTTGATACTTATTTATTTTGATCCAAAGCCACGAATGAGTTAGTCACTCAGCTTTATGCTGACAAATAGCCTACTAAATATTCCAAGCCTAAACAAATATATTACATTTCCTAAATAAACTAGTACATTTTCATAAATAAATGAAGTTGCTCAGGTCTTGAAAATATGGGCAAGCTTTTTCCCCTCCCTGTCCTCGCTGGACTCTTTCATTCCGTTTCTTCTTCACATCAGCAAAGAAGGACTCTGTTTCAGAAACTCCCTTTATATAGAGGGGCTATCACTCTTTCACACTTATTATGTTATTTAGAAATATTTATGTCTGTTTTTAGAGGGAGAGAAACCAAAAACCCACCGTGCCAATTTTTTGAAAATCGTCAGTACACATGTCAAGTGTAATTGCGCCATTGTATTTACCACAATCTGCCACATTTACCACAAATGGTCGCGGCATAAGCTCAAAACGTTTAATTGAGGAACTGCTGTATCTACAGTGGACTAATGAAAACAATACCAAACATTTTGAGTGGATCTTTCCATTTTAAGGTTTATACTACAGAAAATGATGTGATCTTTGATTATAATCAAATTACATCTTAATTAACAGCAGTTTTATTTGAACATGATTTACTTTTGACTGGCGATGGATACTCTAGTGACATTAAGGCCCCTTCACATTCATGAAGTAATACACTAGTAGTACATCAGAAAGAAGATTAGGAGAACATTTGCAGTTGTTCAATAATTGGAATGCCTAAAAGCTGTCCAAAGTAGGGCTGGGAATTGCCAGGGACGATACGATATTATCAGTATACTTTGGTGACGATACGATTTTATTACGATTCGATGTTCCAAACATAGCTCACATATTTCTGCTGCAGATGGACAAGAGGGAGCCATGAGAAAACAAGTTTTGATCAGTCATGGAAATAACTGCTGAAAACACATTGGCTCCCTTTAAAAAAAAAGAAGATGGAGAAAAAGCTGTGAGGAAAAAATACTGGAGTATTGGTGCAGGTACAGCAGCTAGGGCAAAAATAATATTGCGATATTGTCAAAACAATACGATATCATCAAAAATAATATCCTGATATGTAACTATCGATTTCATTTTCAATCACTAGTCCCAAGTAGCTCTGCGGTTTTAAACTCTAGGACGCTGAAGACATTCAACATTGAAATGCTTGTTTTGTTCTAGGATAGTCATTATTAAATGGTTAAATTAATTCATGCAAAGATGAATACCTTAGTGGATTTTACAGTAGATTGTCAAACAATGATATTGCATTTATTATGCTTTATTCAAAATGTATATTGGCATATGAGCTTATTGATAGCTAGCTATATATTAGTGAGTGCATGTGTATATAGCATAGAATGGAAAGTGCCATATTAAATGTATAGTTTTGAATTGTTGAATTGTGACAATTTGATAAATGACATTTCCCACGGTAGCTGTGAAAACGGGTGGTATTAGACTTTTATGAATGTAGATTCTTCTCAGTCAAAGGCCTCTCTTAAAGGCCATGTTTGTCATAATCAGTTATTTTCTTGCGAATGTACTGAACCATACTTACGGGAAAAGATAGAATCGTAAATGTCAGCGGTAGAACTGTGCGAATCCTATGTTACAAAGAGATCTCATGCTTCTCTCTTTTGGTCGGATTCGACTGTAGTAATTGCTTTTCAGTATCCGCTTGGTTGGGATCCTAAGCAAATGTAAATACAATCAAATGAGATTCTGATCGTGGCCTGATAGACACAGGAGGTGAAAAGTAATAAGAAGAAATGATATCACTGGGGAGAACAAAGTGTGGTGATTAGATTTATTTCCACCGGCCTATTACTAGAGCACTGGGGGGAAACGAGCGAGCGCTGAGCTTTCTGTTTTTGCAGCAGGCCACAGGCCGTTAAGACTCCAGCCGGGCTCCATTTTTATTCATTGTGTGTCAGAAAAATAGCCTGCTTCACCGCTGTCCTAGGAGAATTCTGGGATGATTTGAGCCCAATTCATTTGTGTGCAGGGAGGTCTTTTGTGCGTATGCATTTGAATCCTGTATGCCCTCAAATATCGAAATGCATTGCCTGTAGAAATTGAAAGCTGTTACAAATATCACAATAAATTACCCTATTTTCCCCCTTGTGCAAATCCGCCCTGTTGTGTGCGCTGGTTGGAGGGAATGGAATTGTATACTGACACACGTGTGCCTTCAGCAATTTTTCTACACTTTGTATTCATACCCCACTGAAATAGTTCCTATTGAACATTATTTTGCATGTATTTAGCCTGAATTCTAAGGCTAAATATATGATCTTATTGTTCAGAGAATTGAACAGCTGTCAGTGTCACTGTATTCCCCTGAATGTCTAGACAAACCCCATACCCCAACCATGATTATCTCTATAAAGGGAGGTGAGGTGATTTTGAATTGAACACAATAAACAAGCAACCTCATCTGTTGATATTTCTATGGACCCCACAGAGTTCCCTTAGCCTATACTGCTGTGTGATGCATGATGTGCAAACTATAGCCTATACAGTGGGGGAAAAAAAGTATTTAGTCCGCCACCAATTGTGCAAGTTCTCCCACTTAAAAAGATGAGAGAGACCTGTAATTTTCATCATAGGTACACGTCAACTATGACAGACAAATTGAGAAAAAAATTCCAGAAAATCACATTGTAGGATTTTTTATGAATTTATTTGCAAATTATGGTGGAAAATAAGTGTTTGGTCACCTACAAACAAGCAAGATTTCTGGCTCTCACAGACCTGTAACTTCTTCTTTAAGAGGCTCCTCTGTCCTCCACTCGTTACCTGTATTAATGGCACCTGTTTGAACTTGTTATCAGTATAAAAGACACCTGTCCACAACCTCAAACAGTCACACTCCAAACTCCACTATGGCCAAGACCAAAGAGCTGTCAAAGGACACCAGAAACAAAATTGTAGACCTGCACCAGATGGGAAGACTGAATCTGCAATAGGTAAGCAGCTTGGTTTGAAGAAATCAACTGTGGGAGCAATTATTAGGAAATGGAAGACATACAAGACCACTGATAATCTCCCTCGATCTGGGGCTCCACGCAAGATCTCACCCCGTGGGGTCAAAATGATCACAAGAACGGTGAGCAAAAATCCCAGAACCACACGGGGGGACCTAGTGAATGACCTGCAGAGAGCTGGGACCAAAGTAACAAAGCCTACCATCAGTAACACACTACGCCGCCAGGGACTCAAATCCTGCAGTGCCAGACGTGTCCCCCTGCTTAAGCCAGTACATGTCCAGGCCCGTCTGAAGTTTGCTAGAGTGCATTTGGATGATCCAGAAGAGGATTGGGAGAATGTCATATGGTCAGATGAAACCAAAATAGAACTTTTTGGTAAAAACTCAACTCGTCGTGTTTGAAGGACAAAGAATGCTGAGTTGCATCCACATAACACCATACCTACTGTGAAGCATGGGGGTGGAAACATCATGCTTTGGGGCTATTTTTCTGCAAAGGGACCAGGACGACTGATCCGTGTAAAGGAAAGAATGAATGGGGCCATGTATCGTGAGATTTTGAGTGAAAACCTCCTTCCATCAGCAAGGGCATTGAAGATGAAACGTGGCTGGGTCTTTCAGCATGACAATGATCCCAAACACACCGCCTGGGCAACGAAGGAGTGGCTTCGTAAGAAGCATTTCAAGGTCCTGGAGTGGCCTAGCCAGTATCTTTGGAGGGAGTTGAAAGTCCGTGTTGCCCAGCGACAGCCCCAAAACATCACTGCTCTAGAGGAGATCTGCATGGAGGAATGGGCCAAAATACCAGCAACAGTGTGTGAAAACCTTGTGAAGACTTACAGAAAACGTTTGACCTGTGTCATTGCCAACAAAGGGTATATAACAAAGTATTGAGAAACTTTTGTTATTGACCAAATACTTATTTTCCACCATAATTTGCAAATAAATTCATTAAAAATCCTACAATGTGATTTTCTGGAGAAAAAAAATCTCATTTTGTCTGTCATAGTTGACGTGTACCTATGATGAAAATTACAGGCCTCTCTCATCTTTTTAAGTGGGAGAACTTGCACAATTGGTGGCTGACTAAATACTTTTTTCCCCCACTGTAGATATGACCATTGTATAACAAAGTAATCATAACAGGTCTTGTTCTAACATGGCAACAGCATTGTTTGAGTTTTAGATGCACCAACAAGGTGAAAAGAGACAGTTGAGGTAGATTCAGTCATTAATGTTAACGTGTATCCCATGCAATATACTATATCCCCTCCGACCCTCCTCACCCCCATCCTTCTGGTGTTTTGGTTTTAGCAGGGGGTCTGCAAAGTGCAGTAGTTCAACTAAGAAAATTACCTATGCAAATCAATTTCAATGTATGCATCTTCCTGCGCTCATGTGATATTTTATTCATTTATTTGTCCTTTGTCTGATTTACTCTTGCATTTTGGCAGTTCTTGAAGCTGCACTCGAGTAAGATGTTTCTGTGACATTATCTTTTTGACTGCGGAGAGGTTTGCTGCTTGTTGCCACAGCAACTAGTGTATTTCACTTCATTGTTGTCAAGATGAAGTTGATTAGAAGGAGTAATATGGCTGTTAACTTCCAGCTGTCTAAATTAATCATCCCTCTCACATCTCATCACAAAGTCACTCATTCACTCACAGATTGACATCCAGATCAGAAACAAATTACAAACTTCAGAAGCCTTTTTTAAAACTCTACACTATAAGTTTTTCATTTCCTGCATTGAAGGACAATTCTCCTGCAACAGGGTGATCAAATTAAGATCCTACATCTGTACGGGTAGCTTGACAGGCAGATATGATGGATGCCTCTCCATTATCAGGATCTGCTTCTCTAGCCCCACGTCCTGTGGGACACAGCCAGCACGACATTTATTCATCTGCTGCAGATAATTCCTAATAAAACAGCAGACAGTTCCAGCTAGGCGGCTCTGCGCTGCTGCAGAGCGAGGTCTTCAGAAATGGCACCCTGCGTGTGACATGATGCATTACCATGCCAACCCTCCCTCTATTCCTGACAGGGAACTAGTATTCATGTTAAGAGAGTGGAATATCAAGAAGTTGATTAAACAGCATGATCATTACACAGGTGCACCTTTGTGCTGGGGACAATAAAAGGCCACTCTAAAATGTGCAGTTTTGTCACACAACACAATGCCACAGATGTCTCAAGTTTTGAGGGAGCGTGCAATTGGCATGCTGACTGCAGGAATGTCCACCAGAGCTGTTGCCAGAGAATTGAATGTTAATTTCTCTACCATAAGCCGCCACAACGTCGTTTTAGAGAATTTGTCAGTACATCCAACCGGCCTCACAACTGCAGGGGCATGTGTATGGCGTCGTGTGGGCGAATGGTTTGCTGAGTGCCCCAAGGTGGCGGTGGGGTCATTTTTCAGCATGATAATACATGGCCCATGTCACAAGGATCTGTACACAAATCCTGGAAGGTTCGCTACATTTGTTATTTGTGGTTGTAAACATTATTCAGAGTTAATTAGATGAGTGTGCAATTTATTTACAGTACAAGTCGAGGGTCATGTGAGGCGGGGGGGGGGGGGTAGTTTGGGAGGGAGGTGCATTTTTTAATGACACCTTGAGTTGGACCAACACCCCCCCCCCCCCAGTAAATGTCAAACTGTCCCTTAAACTTAATGATATTTTAGTCTAAATGACTGTCACATAATTATGTAGTGTAGTTGTCAAAATGATAGTCAACTAAATGCCCTTTCATTTTAGTCAACAGATTTGTATTGCTGCATTAACCTATAGTAAACATAAATCACTGACTTCCATGTACACAAACATACATAGCCTTGTTCTACTGTCAGGGGTGCTGAAGGTGGGTGTGGTGCAGGAATCAAGCGCAGGACTCAGAAGCTAAGTCCAAAAGACTTTTAGTGAATATTCACGTAGTAACGAGCACAATAAGCCCGGAGGCGAAATAAAGGCGCACACAGGCGTCAAACAAAAGGCGCACTAACATGTGCGAAAACCTCTCCAAACAACGGAGGGAAGTACGTAGCTCAGAACACCAAACCAGAAGAGCAATCACACACAACACCATACACACACAACGAGAACTAAATAGGACACTAATGAGGACTAACTAGACACAGGTGTACAACAACAAGACAAAACCAAACGAACATGAAACATAGATCGGTGGCAGCTAGTACTCCGGGGACGACAACCGCCGAAACCTGCCCGAACAAGGAGGAGGAGCAGCCTCGGCCGAAACCGTGACAGTACCCCCCCACCTTGACGCGCGGCTCCAGCCGTGCGCCGACCCCGGCCTCGGGGACGACCAGGAGGGCGCGGAGCAGGGCGCGCGGGATGGTCCCGGTGGAACTCCGACAGGAGAGATGGGTCTAGGATGTTCCTCCGCGGCACCCAGCACCGCTCCTCCGGGCCGTACCCCTCCCACTCCACGAGATACTGGAGACCCCCCATCCGGCTTCTTGAATCCAAGATGGACCGAACGGTGTACGCCGGAGCCCCCTCGATGTCCAGTGGGGGCGGAGGAGTCTCTCCTATCTCACCTTCCTGGAGTGGACCAGCTACCACCGGCCTGAGAAAAGACACATGGAACGAGGGGTTAATATTCTTATATTCAACAGGCAGATGTAACCTATAACACACCTCGTTCAATCTTCTCAGGACTTTAAAAGGCCCCACAAACCGCCGACCCAGCTTCCGGCAGGGCAGGCGGAGGGGTAGGTTTCTGGTAGAGCCAGACTCGATCTCCGGGTGCGTACACCGGCCCCTCACTGCGGTGGAGATCGGCGCTCGCCTTGTGACGACGGATGGCCCGCTGCAGGTGGACGTGTGCAGCGTTCCACGTCTCCTCCGAGCGCCTCATTCAATCATCCACCGCAGGGGCCTCGATCTGGCTCTGCTGCTAAGGTGCCAGAACCGGCTGGTAACCTAACACACATTGGAAGGGGGTTAGGTTGGTAGAGGAGTGGCGGAGAGAGTTCTGGGCCATCTCGGCCCAGGGAATGTACCGAGCCCACTCCTCAGGCCGGTCCTGGCAATACGACCTCAGAAACCTACCCACATCCTGGTTGACTCGTTCTACCTGCCCATTACTCTCCGGGTGGTACCCTGAGGTAAGGCTCACTGAGACCCCCAAACGCTCCATGAACGCTCTCCATACTCGGGAGGTAAACTGGGGGCCTCGATCAGACACTATATCCTCGGGTACCCCGTAATGCCGGAAGACGTGGGTAAATAGTGCCTCTGCGTTTTGTAGGGCAGTAGGAAGACCCGACATAGGGAGAAGACGACAGGCCTTAGAGAACCGGTCCACAACGACCAGGATGGTGGTATTCCCCTGAGAGAGGGGAAGGTCTGTCACAAAATCCACCGAGAGGTGGGACCATGGTCGTTGTGGAACGGGCAGGGGTTGTAACTTACCCCTGGGCAGGTGTCTGGGCGCCTTACACTGGGCGCACACCGAGCAGGAGGAGACATAAACCCTCACATCCCTGGCTAACGTGGGCCACCAGTATTTAGTGCTAAGACAATGCACTGTCCGGCCAATACCCTGATGTCCAGAGGAGGGTGACGTGTGAGCCCAGTAAATGAGTCGATCCCGAATCTCGAGCGGAACGTACTTCCGACCCTCAGGACACTGTGGAGGGCTGGGGTCGGTACGCAACGCTCGCTCGATTTCGGCATCGACCTCCCACACCACCGGTGCCACAAGACAAGACTCCGGTAGTATGGGAGTAGGCTCAACGGACCTCTCCTCCGTGTCATACCGCCGGGACAGCGCATCTGCCTTACCATTCTGGGACCCAGGGATGTACGTGATTTTAAATACGAACCTGGCGAGAAACATGCTCCATCGAGCCTGGCGAGGGTTCAGTCTCCTCGCTGCCCGGATGTACTCCAGGTTCCGATGGTCAGCCAAAATGAGGAAAGGGTGTTGAGCCCCCTCAAGCCAATGCCTCCACACCTTAAGGAACTACAGCTAACAGCTCCCTGTCCCCGACGTCATAATTTCGCTCTGCCGGGATGAGCTTTTTAGAGTAAAAAGCACAGGGGCGGAGTTTAGGTGGCGTGCCGGACCGTTGAGAGAGTACGGCCCCTATACCGGCCTCAGACGCGTCCACCTCGACCTGAAAGGGTAATGCGGGATCCGGATGCGCCAGCACCGGAGCCGACGTAAACAGGTCCTTCAGTCTCCTAAAGACCCTGTCCGCATCAGCTGACCACTGCAGGCGCACCGGACCCCCTTTCAGAAGGGACGTGATGGGAGCTGCCACCTGTCCAAAACCCCGGATAAACCTCCGGTAGTAATTCGCAAAGCCCAAGAACTGCTGCACCTCTTTGACAGTGGTTGGGGTTTGCCAATTACGCACAGCTGACACACGATCCACCTCCATTCTCACCCCTGACGCGGACAACCGATAGCCCAAAAAGGAGACCGACTCCTGGAAAAACAGACATTTCTCTGCCTTGACATATAGGTCGTGCTCCAACAGCCTCCTCAATACACGACGCACCAGGGCTATATGCTCGGCTCGGGTAGACGAGTACACTAGAATGTCATCAATGTACACGACCACCCCTTGCCCCTGCATATCCCGGAAAATGTCATCTACGAAGGATTGGAAGACTGATGGAGCATTCATCAACCCATATGGCATGACGAGATACTCGAAATGACCTGACGTGGTACTAAACGCTGTTTTCCATTCGTCGCCCTCCCTAATGCGCACCAAGTTATACGCGCTCCTGAGATCCAGTTTTGTGAAAAACCGCGCTCCATGCAATGACTCCGTCATGGTCGCAATCAGAGGGAGTGGATAACTGTATTTCACAGTAATCTGATTGAGACCACGGTAATCGATGCACGGGCGCAACCCTCCATCTTTTTTCTTCACAAAAAAGAAGCTCGAGGAGGCGGGAGAAGTGGAGGGCCGTATGTATCCCTGTCTCAAAGATTTGGCTATGTAAGTTTCCATAGCTTTTCTCTCCTCTTGAGACAAAGGATACACGTGGCTCCGTGGGAGCGCTGCTCCTGCCTGGAGATCAATCGCACAATCCCCCTGTCTATGAGGAGGCAACTGCGTCGCCCTAGCTTTACTAAACACGAGAGCTAAATCCCCATATTCAGGCGGAATGTGCAGTGCGGGCACTTGGTTTGGACTTTCCACCGAAGTCGCCCCTACGAAAACACCCAGACATCGCCCCTCACACTGAGCAGACCACCCATTGAGAGCCCTCTGTTGCCACGAAATAGCAGGGTTATGGGTGCTTAACCAGGGAATTCCCAGCACCACCGTGTACGCAGGAGAGTCGATCAGATACAACTGTATAGTCTCCTCATGACCCCCCTGCGCACACATCCTAAGTGGCGCTGTGACTTCCCTAATCAACCCCGACCCCAACGGGCGGCTATCTAAAGCATGAACGGGAAAAGGCTTGTCAACAGGTAGGAGAGGGATCCCTAAATCTAAACAAAACTTCCGATCAACAAAATTCCCAGCTGCGCCTGAATCTACTAGCGCCTTATGCTGGGAATGAGGTGCAACCTGTGGAAAACAAACAGGTATACAAAAGTGCGCAACAGAGAGCTCTGGGTAAGTGGGGCGTCTACTCACCTGGGAAGGCTCCCCAGTGCGTGGCCTGTTGTCTCCTCCCTCGGGGAACCCTCCCCAGCACCTGGCCGCAGTGTGCCCTCCACGACCGCACTTGGTGCAGGGGACAGGCCCCCTCGGGCTCCTCCTCCTCCTTTCTCTAGCGCCAGCACCCCCGAGCTCCATAGGGCTCGGCTCGGAGGTGCCGGAGGGTGGAATGGACGGCCCCCACTCGGGACGTCCACGGGTGGCCAGCAGGGTGTCCAGACGGATGGACATATCGACCAACTGGTCGAAGGTGAAATTGGTGTCCCTGCAGGCCAACTCACGTTGAACGTCCTCCCGTAGGCTACATCGAAAATGGTCGATGAGGGCCCGTTCATTCCACCCTGCGTCTGCCGCTAGAGTCCGGAACCCCAGCGCGAACGCCTGTGCGCTCCTCCTCCCCTGTCTCAGGTGGACTAGACGCTCCCCCGCCGCTTTGCCCTCAGGTGGATGGTCGAACACGGCCTTGAAGCGACGGGAGAACTCGGCGTAGGAGATGGTGGTGGCGTCCATCCTCCTCCACTCGGCGTTGGCCCATTCCAACGCCTTGCCCGTGAGAAAGGAGATGAGGGCGGAAACGCTCTCGTGTCCCTAGGGCACCGGGTGTACAGTGGCCAGGTAGAGCTCCACCTGCAGGAGGAACCCCTGACACCCGGCAGCTGTTCCGTCATACGCCCTCGGGAGCGAGAGCCGAATCCCACTGGGTTCCGGACCTGGGACTGGTGGACCGGCCGATGGGGGTGGCAGGGTAGGTGGAGGTGTGGGTACCCCTCTGGACTCCCATCGGTGCAGGGTGTTGATGACGTCCTGTAGAGCGGTCCCCAGTTGTCGTATCTGGTCATCCTGGCCGCGGACATGCTCCTCCAGCGACTCAGGCGTGACTGTTGCTCCTGCTGATTCCATTATAATGGTGTGTGATTCTGTCAGGGGTGCTGAAGGTGGGTGTGGTGCAGGACGCAGAAGCTAAGTCCAAAAGACTTTAGTGAATATTCACGTAGTAACGAGCACAATAAGCCCGGAGGCGAAATAAAGGCGCACACAGGTGTCAAACAAAAGGCGCACTAACATGTGCGAAAACCTCTCCAAACAACGGAGGGAAGTACTTAGCTCAGAACACCAAACCAGAAGAGCAATCACACACAACACCATACACACACAACGAGAACTAAATAGGACACTAATGAGGACTAACTAGACACAGGTGTACAACAACAAGACAAAACCAAACGAACATGAAACATAGATCGGGGGCAGCTAGTACTCCGGGGACGACGACCGCCGAAACCTGCCCGAACAAGGAGGAGGAGCAGCCTCGGCCGAAACCGTGACACCTACCAACATATTTTTCTACATAACATCCTATTCTCTTCCCAAAGCAGAAATATCACAAACATTTATAAGATTTATCTGGCCATGTAATTCATGTTCGAGTCATGAGTATTGCACATTTACATACAAAACAAACACACACAAGCACAGAGAGAGAGAGAGAGAGTAGCACAATCACCAGATGGTGCTGCAAAGTAGTAACGGTTACACTTCCGTCACTCGGTCGCGAGATTGCCATTGTTCTCAAAGTTCCACCGCAGCCACATTGTTTTCCAAAAGTAAAACGGAGGCTAATGACTGTTTCGCCCATTGATGTAGTAGTCACTAAACCTTGGGTCCAAATCGAGTCCCCTGTGCTCGAGTCCAAGTCAGTCACCAATGGTCGAGTCACGAGTCCCTATAGCTGAAGTCCCAGTGCTCGAGTCCAAGTCAGTCACCAATGGTCGAGTCACGAGTCCCTATAGCTGAAGTCCCAGTGCTCGAGTCCTGGTCCAAGTGCTCAAAAGAAAGTTATTCACCCAGTCAGATATAGTGTAGTGGCAAGAGGAATTTAGTCAATAAGTTGTTTTCTTTTCCTTTCTTTCTTTGCTACCAAATGTTTGCATATAGGCTACTGGTAATGTTACCAGAGCCACATTCAGTTGCAAAACCTTCTCAAATTTTGCGGAAAGAAATTCCATGAATCGAGCTGACGTTATTCCTTATTCATCATGTCAGAGAGGCATGTTTGTTCTACATAGCATGTTTCTATCTGAACGTTCCAACATGTTTAGTTCGTTTTTTCAGGGTCTTTTTTGTCAGTTAGTCTCGTCAATTGCCACTGAAAAATAGGTGTTTGAAGAACATTTTAGTCACTATTTTTGTTGATGAAATTAAGACTGCAAGCCTGGTCATTTTATTACTGAAGCTGCAGATCTCAGCCATGATGGAAGATCAGATCATGGTCTAATCTGTGGACATGATGGCATGGCCAACAGTTGACTGCTTTGTCGTTACTACTGCGTACTCAAACCGTCTGAGAAAATAGGTTGTAGTGAACAGTATGCAACAACAAAAGCTACCATAAATCCCTTTACCTTTTGGAAATCATTTAGTTTTCATCAAACTTACAACTTTGCAATACCACTCCCTGATTTGTCAATGTCACTTTCAGATGGTATCCATGGCCACAGAACAGCATCCTGTGGTTCACTTGTGTGATTCGATTGAGTCAGCTTTGGCTAAGCTGGGTCATTTTGGCTCCTCTCTCACTTTCATTATTACCATCCATCCATGTGAGCCTGCCGTCTCGTTCTCCTACTGTCACCCTGTTTGCCAGGATTCCCCAACTGGCTGCCTGCGGGTGGTTTTATTTGCCCCCCCGAAAATGTTCTAAGCAACAAAAAAAATATTTGTTGTTGGACATATTTAATTTAAGTAATCTGTTCCCAAGTATTCCCACGCATAATAGAAATACGTGATCATATACAAATGTAAGCAAGTTTGAAATGATTATGTTTTAGTTAAACATATATGTTTGGGCATCTTGCAGTCAATTTGCTGTCTACAAATTACTTTTAATTATTTTCCGGCCCCCCGACCATCCGCTCAAGAAAAAATCTGCTCACGGCTGAATCTATACTGAACCAAAAATGTAACATGCAACAATTTCAAAGATTTTACTGTCGATCAAGAGCATCCCAAACATGCTCAATGGGTGATATGTCTGGTGAGTATGCAGTTTTCAGCGTCCAGGAATTTAGTACAGATCCTTGAGACATGCTTTGTAATGCTGAAACATGAGGTGATGTTGGGGGATGAATGGCAAGACAATAGGCCTCAGATCTCCTCACGGTATCTCCGTGCATTCAAATTGCCATCGATAAAATGCAATTGTGTTCGTTGTCCGTAGCTTATGCCTGCCCATACCATAACCCCACCACCACGATGGGGCACTCTTGTTCACAACATTGACATCAGCAAACCGCTCGCCCACACGACGCCATACATGTGATCTGCGGTTGTGACGCCGGTTGGACTTACTGCTAAATTCTCTAAAACGACGTTGGAGGTGACTTATTGTAGAGAAATTAACATTAAATTCTCTGGCAACCGCTCTGGTGGACATTCCTGCAGTCAGCAAGCCAATTGCACGCTCCCTCAAAACCATGAAACATCTGTGGCATTTTATTGTCCCCAGCACTAAGTGCACCTGTAATGATAATGCTGTTTAATAAGGATCGGACCCTTTTTTTGTTTTTTGTTTTTGCCTAAAATGACACACCCAAATCTAACTGCCTGTAGCTCAGGACCTGAAGCAAGGATATGCATATTATTGATATCATTTGAAAGGAAACACTTTGAAGTTTGTGGAAATGAGAAACTAATGTAGGAGATTATAACACATTAGATCTGGTAAAAGACAATACAAACTAAAACATGCGTTTTCTATTTTTATTTTTGTTGCATCTTTGAAATGCAAGAGAAAGGATTATAGATGTAATTTAGATGTTGTGCACCAGATGGCAGCAGTGTGTGCAAAGTTTTAGACTGATCCAGTGAAGAATTACATCACTACACAATATTTTGTATCAAGTCTGCCAGGAGTTTTCCCAAATGTGCCGAATTGGTTTTCAAGTACATAACTATAGAGAACATACAAAAATGCTATGGTAATACAAAATTTAAGTTTGCACCCTTCCAGGAGTGTCATGAAAGAAAGACATTAACCTTCACACATCTAGATGGCCGGGCGGGGTGGGTGTGGAGTCAGAGCTCAAACTGTACAACCCAGTTCCTACATTTTAAATATAAAAATTGATTTTTCAAATAAAACCACTACATTTTATATCTGGGACCCCCAGGATGACAAATCAGAGCAAGATTACTGAATGTAAGTAATTATTTATCTTCAGAGGTGAATGTACCAAACCAGTTGTCGTGATAAGTGCATGGTGTTTTTTTAGCTGTAAGAGCTACTGTAAATTGGACACTGCAGTTAGATTAACAAGAATTTAAGCTTTCTGCCCATATAAGGCATGTCTATGTCCTGGAAAGTTGGCTGTTTATAACACCATTCTAGTCACATATCGCATATTGAGCAACAACCGTCTCGTATAAGGGACACCGATCGCGTAGAGGTTAATCAGCTTCTTGATATGCCACACTGAAATGCTCACTAACAGGGATGTAAACAAAATTGTTCACAAAATTTTAGCGATATAAGCTTTTTGTGCATATGGAAAATGTTTGGGTTCTTATTTTCCAGCTCATGAAACATGGGACCAACACGTTTACATGTTGCATTTATATTTTTGTTCAGTGTAGTTAATGATCCCTGCTGTATGCCATCATGTCATTCTCATCAGACCAAGGCTGTGTCCACATAGTGCACTTCTTTTGACTAGAGCCCTCTGCCCTATGGGCCCATGGGCAATAGTAGTACACTATTTAGTGTATAGGGTGCTGTTTCAGATGCAGACGAACACTGCAGCTCTCTTTATGTTCCATTTTATGCCGCAATAAAGAATCAGAGGCCCATAGGTTGGAGCATGGCTTAAATGCTAATGCCAGATTTCTGCATCTTTCTCCCTGTTGTTACTCATGCGAGGATGCATTGATGAATCTGGATGCAAAGAGATGGGCTGAGTTCTATATTGCACTCTATTCCCTATTTAGTGCACTACTTTTGACCAGGGCCCATGCTGGATGCTTGTCTATATTTATTTAGTTATTTATTTGTTTATTTATTTATATTACTACCATTTAAAAGTTTGGGGTCACTTAGAAATGTCCTTGTTTTCGAAAGGAAAGCATTTTTTTTTGTCCATTAAAATAACATCAAATTGATCAGATATACAGTGTAGACATTGTTAATGATGTAAATGGCTATTGTAGCTGGAAACGGCTGATTTAAAAAAAATGGAATATCTACAGAGGCCCATTATCAGTAACCATCAGTCCTGTGTTCCAATGGCACGTTGTGTTTGCTAATCCAAGTTTATCATTTTAAAAGGCTAATTGATCATTAGAAAACCCTTTTGAAATTATGTTAGCACAGCTGAAAACTGTTGTGCTGATTAAAGAAGCAATAAAACCTTCTTGAGACTAGTTAAGTATCTGGAGCATCAGCAATTGTGGGTTCGATTACAGGCTCAAAATGGCCAGAAACAAAGAACTTTCTTCTGAAACGTGTCAGTCTATTATTTTTCGGAGAAATGAAGGCTATTCCACGTGAGAAATTGCCAAGAAACTGAAGATCTCGTACAACGCTGTGTACTACTCCCTTCACAGAACAGCGCAAACTGTCTCTAACCAGAATATAAAGAGGAGAGCGAGGCCCCGGTGCACAACTGAGCAAGAGGACAAATACATTAGTGTCTAGTTTGAGAAACAGACTCCTCACAGGTCCTCAACTGGCAGCTTCATTAAATAGTACCCGCAAAACACCAGTCTCAACGTCAACAGTGAAGAGGCGACTCCGGGATGCTGACCTTCTAGGCAGAGTTGCAAAGAAAAAGCCATATCTCAGACTGGTCAATAAAAATAAAATATTAAGATGGGCAAAAGAACACAGACACTGGACAGAGGAAGATTAGAAAAAAGTGTTATGGAAAGTCAAATCGAAGTTTGAGGTGTTCGGATCACAAAGAAGAACATTTGTGAGACGCAGACCAAATGAAAAGATGCTGGACGAGTGCTTGATGCCATCTGTCAAGCATGGTGGAGTCAATGTGATGGTCTGGGGGTGCTTTGGTGGTGGTGAAGTGGGAGATTTGTACAGGGTAAAAGGGATCTTGAAGAAGGAAGGCTATCACTCCATTTTGCAACGCTATGCCATACCCTGTGGACGGCGCTTGATTGGAGCCAATGTCCTCCTACAACAGGACAACGACCCAAAGCACAGCTCCAAAGTATGCAATAACTATTTAGGAAAGAAGCAGTCAGCTTGTATTCTGTCTATAATGGAGTGGCCAGCACAGTCACTGGATCTCAACCCTATTGAGCTGTTGTGGGAGCAGCTTGACCGTATGGTATGTAAGAAGTGCCCATCAAACCTATCCAACTTGTGGCAGGTATCTCAGGAAGCATGGGGTGACATCTCTTCAGATTACCTCAACAAATTGACAACTAGAATGCCAAAGGTCTGCAAGGCTGTAATTGCTGCAAATGGAGGATTCTTTAACGAAAGCAAAGTTTGAAGGACACAATTATTATTCAAATTAAAAATCATTATTTCTAACCTTGTCAATGACTACATTTCCTATTAATTTTGCTATATTTCCTATTCAAACTCATTTCATTTATGTTTTCATGGAAAACAAGGACATTTCTAAGTGACCCGCACAGTTGAAGTCGGAAGTTTACATACACTTAGGTAGGTGTCATTAAAACTCGTTTTTCAACCACTCCACACATTTCTTGTTAACAAACTATAATTTTGACAAGTCGGTTAGGACATCTACTTTGTGCATGACACAAGTAATTTTTTCCAACAATTGTTTACAGACAGATTATTTCACTTATAATTCACTGTATCACAATTCCAGTGGGTCAGAAGTTTACATACACTAAGTTGACTGTGCCTTTTAAACAGCTTGGAAAATTCCATAAAATGATGTCATGGCTTTAGAAGCTTCTGATAGGCTAATTGACATCATTTGAGTCAATTGGAGGTGTACCTATGGATGTATTTCAAGGCCTACCTTCCAAACTCAGTGCCTCTTTGCTTGACATCATGGGAAAATCAAAAGAAATCAGCCAAGACCTCAGAAAAAAATTGTAGACCTCCACAAGTCTGGTTCATCCTTGGGAGCAATTTCCAAACGCCTGAAGGTACCACGTTCATCTGTACAAACAATAGTACGCAAGTATAAACACCATGGGACCACGCAGCCGTCATACCGCTCAGGAAGGAGACGCGTTCTGTCTCCGAGAGATTAACGTACTTTGGTGCGAAAAGTGCAAATCAATCCCAGAACAACAGCAAAGGACCTTGTGAAGATGCTGGGGGAAACAGGTACAAAAGTATCTATGTCCACAGTAAAACGAGTCCTATATCAACATAACCTGAAAAGCCACTCAGCAAGGAAGAAGCCATTGCTCCAAAACCGCCATAAAAAAGCCAGACTATGGTTTGCAACTGCACATGGGGACAAAGATCTTACTTTTTGGAGAAATGTCCTCTGGTCTGATGAAACAAAAATAGAACTGTTTGGCCATCATGACCATCGTTATGTTTGGAGGAAAAAGTGGGGATTGCAAGCCAAAGAACACCATCCCAACCGTGAAGCACGGGGGTGGCAGCATCATGCTGTGGGGGTTCTTTGCTGCAGGAGGGACTGGTGCACTTCACAAAATAGATGGCATCCTGAGGAAGGAAAATTATGTGGATATATTGAAGCAACATCTCAAGACATCAGTCAGGAAGTTAAAGCTTGGTCGCAAATTGGTCTTCCAAATAGACCATGACCCCAAGCATACTTCCAAAGTTGTGGCAAAATGGCTTAAGGACAACAAAGTCAAGGTATTGGAGTGGCCATCACAAAGCCCTGACCTCAATCCTATAGAACATTTGTGTGCAGAACTGAAAAAGCGTGTGCGAGCAAGGAGGCCTACAAACCTGACTCAGTTACACCAGCTCTGTCAGGAGGAATGGGCCAAAATTCACCCAATTTATTGTGGGAAGCTTGTGGAAGGCTACCCGAAACATTTGACCCAAGTTAAAACAATTTAAAGACAATGCTACCTAATACTAATTGAGTGTATGTAAACATCTGACCCACTGGGAATGTGATGAAAGAAATAAAAGCTGAAATAAATAATTGTCTCTACTATTATTCTGACATTGCACATTCTTAAAATTAAGTGGTGATCTTAACTGACCTAAGACAGGGGATTTTTACTAGGATTAAATGTCAGGAATTGTGAAAAACAGAGTTTAAATGTATTTGGCTAAGGTGTATGTAAACTTCCGACTTCAACTGTATATATATATATATATCTTTTTTATTGAAGCTGACTGGGTGATTCTTTATGCAATATTATGCTTCATGCTAGAATTGTAAAAATTAAATTTGACTAAATTTTTTCCAATGCCTTTTATCACTGAGAGCTAGATACTGCCACCATGGTGGGCTGGCTGCTTTATCGTTTGCCAGTTCAGTTTCATTTCACAGGATCCATGCTGAGCGATGGGAGAGAGCTGTACATAGAATGGGCCAGCAGCCAAGAGAGGGAGAGGGCTTTTCATTAGTTTAATATTACTCTGGAGCCCTGCTTGGTTTATGAGCGAGTGAACAAAACATTAAGAACACCTTCTTAATATTAAGTTGCACCCCCTTTTGCCCTCAGAACAGCCTCAATTCGTCAGGGCATGGACTCTAAAATGTGTCAAGCGTTCCACAGGGATGCTGGTCCATGTTGAATCCAATGATTCACACAGTTGTCAATTTGGCTGGATGTCCTTTGGGTGGTGGACCATTCTTGATACACATGGGAAACTGTTGCGTCTGAAAAACCCAGCAGCATTGCAGTTCTTGACACAAACCGGTGCACCTGACACCTACTACCATAACCCGTTCAAAGGCACTTAAATATTTTCTTGCCCATTCACCCTCTGAATGGCACACATACACAATCCATGTCTCAAGGCTTAAAAATCCTTCTTTAACCTGTCTCCTCCCCTTCATCTACACTGATTGAAGTGGATTTAACAAGTGACATCAATAAGGGATCATAGCTTTTATCTGGATTCACCTGGTCAGTCTCTCATGAAAAGAGCAGGTGTTTCTTCTTTACACTCTGTGTATTTACTCTTTCTCTCTGCCGGTTTGTTGCACAAAGGAGAGAGGACTTCATTAAAACCTTATTGCTGTAGAAGGATGGCGCCATTTCTAGGCTTGTAATCCTCGTTCTTGTAGGAAGACATACATTTAAATAGTTGTGAAAGAGGAGAAAAGCATTGTAGCTGGTGGAGAGATCCACTGATGTAGTGGTAGCTAATTAGGGACCTATCATTCTGGCAGAGAGAATCCCATATCTCATTACTCAGGCTATGTGGTAGGTCCTAACTAGTAACAAGGACAACCATCATTACCAAATGTAAAACCAGCTTTACCAAATTTGGTCTTTTGTAGCTCAGCTGGTAGAGCCTGGCGCTTGTAATGCCGGTGTAGTGGGTTAGGTTCCTGGGACCACCCATATGTAAAATGTATGCACGCGTTACTATGTCGCTTTGGATAAAAGCGTCTGCTAAATGGATTATTATTATTATTATTATTATTATTATTATTATTAGTTGAGATATTAGTAAAATGTGTAGTATATTTGTTTTGGAAGATTTGTGTTCAAGATCCTCGTACTTGGTACTATTTATGATTTTGTTGAAGCTGCTTATTCATATTGGCCTTCAGATAAATATGCCACCACATAGTTCGATTGATTTTGAGTCAAATGCCTTTACATCAATTATAGATATATAATATGCTTATTACGTCCATTTCTTTCCTATGAATTCAGTTTTCTCTTTATCAGACTTTCTCATGGAAATTTACTGACATATGGTAATAGACTGAGAATGATATTGAAGAAAAACTCATGCTGTTATAGTTAACTTAAACTGAACTTTCCAAGGTTTGTCCAGTATTGAAACCAGGGTGGAAAATTGAATTGTGAAGATAAACATGATGGGAGAGCTGCTCTGTGTAGGAATACCTTGTTAATGAGTTGTGTCCTGGCGACAGCATATTTGCTCATTCTTTGGCTTAAATGAGTCCCTAGGTTTTTATCGCTAATCCACCAACAGTTATTTTTCTAATGAAATCTATCAGGAGCAGTCTCTCTATGGCACAGCTTCACTGAGCTTCACTGTCTCTGGCTCAAACATCCAAAGAAGCAAATAAAAAATAAATTAGGGAAAGCTCTGTTCCTTTTAAGCCGAGAAGGTCTGTAGATCAATGGAGATGGCTGTATGTGCAGTACTTCATGTTATTATTAGTCAATATATTTACTGAAGTATTTGTCTTTCCTGTAGTTTCATTTTCTTTCGAGGTATATCTCACAAGGCAGAGCAATGGCTCCCAAATCACCACTGCTTCTTCATGGATTACATTTACATTTACATCATTTAGCAGACGCTCTTATCTTGAGCGACTTACAAATTGGTGCATTCAACTTATTATAGCCAGTGGGACAACCACTTTTCTTTTTTTTTTCTTTTTTTTATGGGGGGGTGGGTAGAAGGATTACTTTATACTATTCCAGGTATTCCTTAAAGAGGTAGGGTTTCAAGTGTCTCCAGAAGGTGGTCAGTGACTCCGCTGTCCTGGCGTCGTGGGGGAGCTTATTCCACCATTGGGGTGCCAGAGCAGCGAAATACTTTGACTGGGCTGAGCGGGAACTGTGCTTCCATAGAGGTAGGGGAGCTAGCAGGCCAGAGGTGGATGAACGTAGTGCCCTCGTTTGGGTGTGGGGTCTGATCAGAGCCTGAAGGTAAGGAGGTGCCGTTCCCCTCACAGCTCCGTAGGCAAGCACCATGGTCTTGTAGTAGATGTGAGCCTCAACTGGAAGCCAGTGGAGTGTGCGGAGGAGTGGGGTGACATGAGAGAACTTGGGAAGGTTGAACACCAGACGGGGCTGCAGCATTCTGGATAAGTTGTAGGGGTTTAATGGCACAGGCAGGGAGCCCAGCCAACCGCGAGTTGCAGTAATCCAGATGGGAGATGACAAGTGCCTGGATTAGGACCTGTGCCGCTTTCTGTGTAAGGTAGGGTCGTACTCTGCGAATGTTGTAGAGCATGAACCTGCAGGATCGGGTCACCGCTTTGATGTTAGCGGAGAATGACAGGGTGTTGTCCAGGGTCATGCCAAGGTTCTTTGCACTCTGGGAGGAGGACACAATGGAGTTGTCAACCATGATGATGAGATCATGGAGCGGGCAGTCCTTCCCCGGGAGGAAGAGCAGCTCCGTCTTGCCGAGGTTCAGCTTGAGGTGGTGATCCGACATCCACACTGATATGTCTGCCAGACATGCAGAGATGCGATTCGCCACCTGGTTATCAGAAGGGGGAAAGGAGAAAATTAATTGTGTGTCGTCTGCGTAGCAATGATAGGAGAGACCATGTGAGGATATGACAGAGCGTGTGACTTGGTGTATAGAGAGAATAGGAGAGGGCCTAGAACTGAGCCCTGGGGGACACCAGTGGTGAGAGCACGTGGTGCGGAGACAGATTCTCACCCCGCCACCTGGTAGGAGAGACCTGTCAGGTAGGATGCAATCCAAGAGTGAGCAGCACCGGAGAAGCCCAACTCGGAGAGGGTGGAGAGGAGGATCTGATGGTTCACAGTTTCAAAGGCAGCGGATAGCTCTAGAAGGATAAGAGCAGATGAGAGAGAGTTAGCTTTAGCAGTGCGTAGAGCCTCCATGACACAGAGAAGAGCAGTCTCAGTTGAATGACCAGTCTTGAAACCTGACTGGTTTGGATCAAGAAGGTAATTCTGAGAGAGATAGCAGGAGAGTTGGCTAGAGACGGCACGCTCAAGAGTTTTTGAGAGAAAAGAAAGAAGGGATACTGGTCTGTAGTTGTTGACATTGGAGGGATCGAGTGTAGGTTTTTTGAGTAGGGGTGCAACTCTTGCTCTCTTGAAGACGGAAGGGACATGGCGAGCGGTCAAGGATGAGTTGATGAGCGGGGTGAGGTAAGGGAGAAGGTCTCCAGAAATGGTCTGGAGAAGAGAGGAGGGGATAGGGTCAAGCGGGCAGGTTGTTAGGCGGCCGGCCGTCACAAGTCGCAAGATTTCATCTGGAGAGAGAGGGAAGAAAGAAGTCAAAGCAGAGGGTAGGGCAGTGTGAGCAGGACCAGCGGTGTCATTTGACTTAATAAATGAGGATCGGATGTCGTCAACCTTCTTTTCAAAATGGTTGACGAAGTCATCCACAGAGAGGGAGGAGGAGGAGGATTCAGCAGGGAGGAGAAGGTGGCAAAGAGCTTCCTAGGGTTAGAGGCATAGGCTTGAAATTCAGAGTGGTAGAAAGTGACTTTGGCAGCGGAAACAGAGGAAGATAATGTAGAGAGGAGGGAGTGAAAACATGACAGGTCCGCAGGGAGTCTAGTTTTCCTCCATTTCCGCTTGGCTGCCCGGAGCCCTCTTCTGTGAGCTCGCAATGAGTTGTCAAGCCACGGAGCAGGAGGGGAGGACCGAGCCGACCGGGAGGATAGGGGACATAGAGAGTCAAAAGATGCAGAAAGGGAGGAGAGGAGGGTTGAGGAGGCAGAATCAGGAGATCGGAGGGAGAAGGATTCAGCAGAGGGAAGAGATGATAGGATGGAAGAGGGGAGAGTAGCGGGAGAGAGAGAGCGAAGGTTGCGACGGCACATTACCATCTGAGTAGGGGCAGAGTGAGTAGTGTTGGAGGAGAGCAAGAGAGAAAAGGATACAAAGTAGTGGTCAGAGATTTGGAGGAGAGTTGCAGTGAGATTAGTAGAAGAACAGCATCTAGTAAAGATGAGGTCAAGCGTAATGCCTGCCTTGTGAGTAGGGGGGGACGGTGAGAGGGTGAGGTCAAAAGAGGAAAGGAGTGGAAAGAAGGAGGCAGGGAGAAATCAGTCAAAGGCAGACGTAGGGAGGTTAAAGTCACCCAGAACTGTGAGGGGTGAGACATCCTCAGGAAAGGAACTTGTCAAGCTCATTGATGAACTCTGCAAGGGAACCTGGAGGGCGATAAATGACAAGGATGTTAAGCTTGAATGGGCTACTGACTGTGACAGCATGGAATTCAAATGAGGAGATGGACAGATGGGTCAGGGGAAAAAGAGAGAATGTCCACTTGGGAGAGATGAGGATTCCTGTGCCACCACCACACTGACCAGATGCTCTCGGGGTATGCGAGAACACATGGTCAGACGAGGAAAGAGCAGTAGGAGTAGCAGTGTTTTCTGTGGTAATCCATGTTTCCGTCAGCGCCAAGAAGTCGAGGGACTGGAGGGTAGCATAGGCTGAGATGAACTCTGCCTTGTTGGCCACAGAACGGCAGTTCCAGAGGCTCCCAGAGACCTGGAACTCCACGTGGGTCGTGCTTGTAGGGACCACCAGATTAGTGGCAACAGCTACGTGGTGTGAAGCGTTTGTATGGCCTGTGCAGAGAGGAGAGAACAGGGATAGACAGACACATAGCTGATAGGCTACATAAAACGGCTACAATAATGCAAAGGAGATCGGAATGAAATTAACTAAACATCTGGGAAAGCGAGAGAGCGGGGCCTCCCTCACTTACGTTTCACTGAAACACTCAAATATAACTCTCGCCAACTTCCACTTTAGAAATTATAATTGTTGTAAACTACAGCGGTTCAATGTTTTCTAGGAATAGACTCTGACTTAGTTTATTCAGCTAGCTAACTTGGTACAGTATTCTTCCGTGAAACCATCCAGGGCACCAAATCCTATGACGCCTTAGCCAACTAGCATGCCAGCCTCCAATAACACGGTTTAGCACCAATACTCAATACCAATACAACAAACCACTAGTGTGTTAACATTTACATTTACATTTACATTTTAGTCATTTAGCAGACGCTCTTATCCAGAGCGACTTACAGGAGCAATTAGGGTTAAGTGCCTTGCTCAAGGGCACATTAACGTCATTTAGCAGACGCTCTTAGCCAGAGCGACTCGCAAATTGGTGCGTTCACCCTATAGCCAGTGGGATAACCACTTTACAATTTGGGGGGGGGGGGGGGGGGGGGGGGGGGGGGGTTAGAAGGAACACTTTATCCAATCCCAGGTATTCCTTAAAGAGGTGGGGTTTCAAATGTCTCCGGAAGGTGGTGAGTGACTCCGCTGTCCTGGCGTCGTGAGGGAGCTTGTTCCACCATTGGGGTGCCAGAGCAGCGAACAGTTTTGACTGGGCTGAGCGGGAGCTATGCTTCCGCAGAGGAAGGGGAGCCAGCAGGCCAGAGGTGGATGAACGCAATGCCCTCGTTTGGGTGTAGGGACTGATCAGAGCCTGAAGGTACAGAGGTGCCGTTCCCCTCACTGCTCCATAGGCAAGCACCATGGTCTTGTAGCGGATGCGAGCTTCAACTGGAAGCCAGTGGAGTGTGCGGAGGAGGGGGGTGACGTGAGAGAACTTGGGAAGGTTGAACACCAGACGGGCTGCGGCATTCTGGATGAGTTGTAGGGGTTTAATGGCACAGGCAGGGAGGCCAGCCAACAGCGAGTTGCAGTAGTCCAGACGGGAGATGACAAGTGCCTGGATTAGGACCTGTGCCGCTTCCTGTGTAAAGCAGGGTCGTACTCTCCGAATGTTGTAGAGCATGAACCTGCAGGAGCGGGTCACCGCCTTGATGTTGGCGGAGAACGACAGGGTGTTGTCCAGGGTCACGCCTAGGCTCTTCGCACTCTGGGAGGAGGACACAGCGGAGTTGTCAACCGTGATGGCGAGATCATGGAACGGGCAGTCCTTCCCCGGGAGGAAGAGCAGCTCCGTCTTGCCAGGGTTCAGCTTGAGGTGGTGATCCGTCATCCATACTGATATGTCTGCCAGACATGCAGAGATGCGATTCGCCACCTGGTTATCAGAAGGGGGAAAGGAGAAGATTAGTTGTGTATCGTCAGCGTAGCAATGATAGGAAAGGCCATGTGAGGATATGACAGAGCCAAGTGACTTGGTGTATAGGGAGAAAAGGAGAGGGCCTAGAACTGAGCCCTGGGGGACACCAGTGGTGAGAGCACGTGGTGCGGAGACAGCTTCTCGCCACGCCACTTGGTAGGAGCGACCGGTCAGGTAGGACGCAATCCAGGAGTGAGCCGCGCCGGAGATGCCCAGCTCGGAGAGGGTGGAGAGGAGGATCTGATGGTTCACAGTATCAAAGGCAGCAGACAGGTCTAGAAGGACAAGAGCAGAGGAGAGAGAGTTAGCTTTAGCAGTGCGGAGAGTCTCCGTGACACAGAGAAGAGCAGTCTCAGTTGAATGACCAGTCCTGAAACCTGATTGGTTTGGATCAAGAAGGTCATTCTGAGAGAGATAGCAAGAGAGTTGGCTAAAGACGGCACGCTCAATAGTTTTGGAAAGAAAAGAAAGAAGGGATACTGGTCTGTAGTTGTTGACATCAGTGGGGTCGAGTGTTGGTTTTTTGAGAAGGGGAGCAACTCTCGCTCTCTTGAAGACGGAAGGGACATGGCCAGCGGTCAAGGATGAGTTGATCAGCGAGGTGAGGTAGGGGAGAAGGTCACCGGAGATGGTCTGGAGAAGGGAGGAGGGGATGGGGTCAAGCGGGCAGGTTGTTGGGCGGCCTGCAGTCACAAGTCGCAGGATTTTATCTGGAGAGAGAGGGGAGAAAGAAGTCAAAGCATAGGGTAGGGCAGTGTGAGCAGGACCAGCAGTGTCATTAGACTTAACAAACGAGGATCGAATGTCGTCAACCTTCTTTTCAAAGTGGTTGACGAAGTCATCTACAGAGAGAGAGGAGGGGGGGGGATTCAGGAGGGAGGAAAATGTGGCAAAGAGCTTCCTAGGGTTAGAGGCAGATGCTTGGAATTTAGAGTGGTAGAAGGTGGCCTTAGCAGCAGAAACAGATGAAGAAAATGTAGAGAGGAGGGAGTGAAAAGATGCCAGGTCGGCAGGGAGTTTAGTTTTCTTCCATTTCCGCTCCGCTGCCCGGAGCTCTGTTCTGTGAGCTCGCAATGAGTCATCAAGCCACGGAGCTGGAGGGGAGGACCGAGCCGGCCGGGAGGATAGGGGACACAGAGAGTCAAAGGATGCAGAAAGGGAGGAGAGGAGGGTTGAGGAGGCAGAATCAGGAGATTGGAGGGAGAAGGATTGAGCAGAGGGAAGAGATGATAGGATGGAAGAGGAGAGAGTAGTGGGAGAGAGAGAGCGAAGGTTGCGGCGGCGCATTACCATCTGTGTAGGGGCAGAGTGAGTAGTGTGGGAGGAGAGCGAGAGAGAAAAGGAAACAAAGTAGTGGTCGGAGACATGGAGGGGAGTTGCAGTGAGATTAGTAGAGGAGCAGCATCTAGTGAAGATGAGGTCAAGCGTATTGCCTGCCTTGTGAGTAGGGGGGGACGGTGAGAGGGTGAGGTCAAAAGAGGAGAGGAGTGGAAAGAAGGAGGCAGAGAGAAATGAGTCAAATGTGGACATTGAAATCCCCCAAAACTGTGAGGGGTGAGCCATCCTCAGGGAAGGAACTTATCAAGGCGTCAAGCTCATTGATGAACTCTCCAAGGGAACCTGGAGGGCGATAGATGACAAGGATATTAAGCTTAAATGGGCTAGTGACTGTGACAGCATGGAATTCAAATGAGGAGATAGACAGATGGGTTAGGGGAAAAATTGAGAATGTCCACTTGGGAGAGATGAGGATTCCTGTACCACCACCCCTCTGACCAGATGCTCTCGGGGTATGCGAGAACACATGGTCAGACGAGGAGAGAGCAGTAGGAGTAGCAGTGTTTTCAGTGGTGATCCATGTTTCCGTCAGCGCCAGGAAGTCGAGGGACTGGAGGTTGGCATAGGCTGGGATGAAGTCAGCTTTGTTGGCAGCAGAACGGCAGTTCCAGAGGCTGCCTGCGACCTGGAACTCCACGTGGGTGGTGCGTGCAGGGACCACCAGGTTAGAGAGGCAGCAGCCACGCGGTGTGGTGCGTTTGTGTAGCCTGTGCAGAGAGGAGAGAACAGGGATAGGCAGAGACATAGTTGATAGGCTGTAGCAAATGGCTACAAAAATGCAGAGGAGATCGGAATGAAATGAGCTAAGCATCTGGGAGCGGAGAGAGCAGGGCCTCCCTCACCAAAAACGTCTACCTCAGAAACTAAAATTGTTTCACTGAACCACCCGAACAAAAACTCTCCCAACTTCCGCCTTTAGAAATCAGAATTGTTGTGAACCACAGCGGTTCAATGTTTAAAGGAATAGACTCAACCCACTTTATTCAGCTAGCCAACTATGACACCATAGCTAACTAGCAAGCTAGCATCCAATAACAATAACACACCGTTTAGCACCAACACTTGGTCACAACAAACCACCAATAGTGTGATAACACACTAAACAGATCATTCGTGTCTGTGTCAAGTTCCTTTCATGACGCAGCAATGATTAGACGTTGGCTAGCTAGGACAAGTATATTGTATTTAGCTACTACCGTACAGTTAGCTGGTCGTGTTGGGTAGCTAGCAATGGCCACTGTGTTGACTTTGTTTGAAGAACGGCTAGCTAGCTAGCTTCGTGCTACACCCGGCACACAATGGCTATTGTGTTGACTCTGACTCTGTTCGAAAAAACGGCTAGGTAGCTCGCTTCGTGCTACAGCCGGCACTGCCAAGACACAGTAACTACACACAACAACCCACGATGCCTAGCTATGACGCCGTAGCTAACTTGCAAGCTAGCATCCATTAACACACAATTTAGCATCAATACTTGGTTACAACAAACTGCCAAGAGTGTGTTAGCACACTAAACAGATAATTCAAGTCCGTGTCTAGTTCCTTTCATAACGCATAACGCAGCAAAAAATTAAACGTTGGCTAGGACTACATTAACATTGGAACCAGCTCTCCAGCGTTGCTAATCGTTACCAGTAGCTACCCGCTAGCTAGCTAGCCTCGTGCTTCGATACTAACCTACAATTACCTACGGAAACCTACAATAACAACAATACTAACCTATAATAAATACAATACCTAACTACGGCTAACTACCTACCTACGATCTAATACATGGTTAAGCAAAAATTAAACGTTGGCTAGCACTACATTAACATTGGGACCAGCTCTCTAGCGTTGCTAATCGTTACCAGTAGCTACCCGTTAGCTAGCTAGCCTCGTGCTTCGATACTAACCTACAATTACCTACGGAAACCTACAATAACAACAATACTAACCTATAATAAATACAATACCTAACTACGGCTAACTACCTACCTACGATCTAATACATGGTTAAGCAAAAAATTAAACGTTGGCTAGCACTACATTAACATTGGAACCAGCTCTCCAGCGTTGCTAATCGTTACCAGTAGCTACCCGCTAGCTAGCTAGCCTCGTGCTTCGATACTAACCTACAATTACCTACGGAAACCTACAATAACAACAATACTAACCTATGATAAATACAATACCTAACTACAGCTAACTACCTACCTACGATCTAATACATGGTTAAGCTTTACTCAACACCATATGAGAAGCTTACCTCCTGCTTACCTCCAGCTAGAGAAAAACACGACCTCTCCCGACAACACTCCACTCAACTCCACTCCTCCTCCACATTCCCTGTTCACCTTTTCTCCTTCTCTGTTTTCCCCTCTCCTTTTCTGCTCCATGTTCACTCTGTTTCTCCCCCTGGTCTCTTCTACTCCTCTAACTTCAGTCTGTTTCTCCCTTCTCTTCTTTCACTCAAACTTCCCTCTCTCACAGACAGCCCAGAAAGAGGAACATCACTTGCTGGACAAACCATACACTTACACTATGCATGTGCACTCACAATATAATAACACGCCAAGCAGATCATTCGTGTCCGTGTCTAACCTTGTGTAAAGTTTTGGGTTCGTTTTGTAATCTGTAGTGATAAAGCCTATCACTACATATTATATAATAAAGGCCATTTAGCAGACACTTTTATCCAACGCGACTTAGTCATGCGTGCATAATTTTTTATGTATGGGTGGACTGGGAATCAAACCCACTATCCTGCCGTTGCAAAATCCATGCTCTACCAGCTGAGCTACAGAGGACCACAGTGGTGTCAAACTCTCTCCATATTATATGCTGACTAGACCGGCTGGGTGCTCGAGCGTTGCAAAATAAATATATGCATGTTATTCAATCATTTCATCCAAACTGCTTTCGAGCGTCATCGAAGGCATCTGTGTAGACAGGTGCTAAAATATAACTTGGTAATATTTTAGGTGCTTGGTGTGCTGCAAGGCCTGCCTCTCCCATCTACTCATTGGTTTTCAAGAGCATACTAACCCATGTGGGTGATTTGAAAATGAACGAGGAGAGATTAAACAAATAAGTAATTAGGTTTCCCATTTTATCTGTGGATTAATTGTCGGAGTAGAGAACACACACGATTCTGTATTGCTCAAAACGGGGAAAATTCCACAAAGAGTCAGCTAAAAAAAGGACCTTGTACATTTCAGGTAAAATAACAACCCAATGTTTATCTCCCAGGACAAATTGGCTAGCAACAGCTAGCTAGCTAAATGTCCATGTGTGTTTTGACCTGTCCCCAAATGTAATATATTTGGTTCACAGTAGGTTTTGGTATTTTTACCTATATGTCATGAACGCGTCTGGTGGAGATAGACAAAATTAACATGTGGAGCCGGTTTGGTCAGCATGTTAGTTAGAAACAATAAGGTTGTTATAATATTGCTGAAAACTTCTCCTTCAGCAAACTCCTTTAGGAGTGAGTGAGGGAGAGGTGCTCAAATTATTAGCTGAGTCAGAAGCATCGACACCACCTACTGGTCTGCTTTGCGATTGCATTTCTCTAACGGATTGAGGGGAAGAGATGAGTGCAAATTATGAGCACTTAACTGTATCACGGTGGTAGGCGGCGGTGGGAAAAATAGTAATCAGTTCCCAGACTCGAGCATGCTTTCTATTTAGAACAGCATTTAGAAGCGTGCTCCACCATGTCCCTATTTAGAAAGGCACATCATGCGTTGCTCTGTCAGCCATACGTTTCCACTGTTCTGTGCGGCTTCCTGATGATTGAGTTTGGCAGGCAGACGAGCTGTGTCGATTTTTCCCCCCCTTCCTCCCTCCCTATACACTGTTAGTTTTAGCACCTGGCAGTCTTCGCTGCATCCCCATTCTAGAAATAGACATCGCTGCAAAACCTACTAGATGCCTTGGAAGCATTGCATTGGCTGTGAGAACACAAACACTCTCACACTCACACTCACACTCACACTCACACTCACACTCACACTCACACTCACACTCACACTCACACACTCTCTCTCTCTCTCTCTCTCTCTCTCTCTCTCTCTCTCTCTCTCTCTCCTCTCTCCTCTCTCCTCTCTCCTCTCTCCTCTCTCTCTCTCTCTCTCTCTCTCTCTCTCTCTCTCTCTCTCTCTCTCTCTCTCTCCTCTCTCCTCTCTCCTCTCTCTCTCTCTCTCTCTCTCTCTCTCTCTCTCTCTCTCTCTCTCTCTCTCTCTCTCTCTCTCTCTCTCTCTCTCTCTCTCTCTCTCTCTCTCTCTCTCTCTCTCTCTCTCTCTCTCTCTCTCAATTCAATTTTCAATTTAAGGGCTTTATTGGCATGGGAAACATATGTTAACATTGCCAAAGCAAGTGAAGTAGATAGTAAACAAAAGTGAAATTAACAGTAAACATTACACTCAGAAGTTCCAAAAGAATAAAGACATTTCAAATGTCATATTATGTATATATACAGTGTTGTAACAATGTGCAAATAGTTAAAGTACAAATGGGAAAATAAATATGGGTTGTATTAACAATGGTGTTTGTTCTTCACTGGTTGCCCTTTTCTTGTGGCAACAGGTCACAAATCTTGCAGCTGTGATGGCACACTGGTTTTTCACCAAGTAGATTAGGGAGTTTATCAAAATTGTGTTTGTTTTCGAATTATTTGTGGATCGCTGTAATCTGAGGGAAATATGTGTCTCTAATATGGTCATACATTTGGCAGGAGGTTAGGAAGTACAGCTCAGTTTCCACCTCATTTTGTGGGCAGTGTGCTCTCTCTCTCTCTGTGTGTCTCTCTCGCTCGCGCTCTCTCTCTGTGTGTGTCTTTGTCTGTCCTTTATGAGCTTGTGTGTAAGCATATTTGTGTGTGTGAATCCTTGTGCAATTTTTTTAATAGGCAAAAATAATTTGAATATAATAGAGCAGTTGACCTTCTCTTTTATTGCAGCACAAAGCTGTCTCTTTGATTCCCTTGTTATTCTTGATTTCACTCACACAGTCCACCAGTAAGTTAGGTGGTTCTGATCATTTGTGCACGTGTGACCTGTCACCAACGACAGGTATGATTTGCACAAACACCACCTCTGTCTATATAACAGCCTTTCACTGTGTAAAGGATTTAACCTTATTTTTACACATGCACACACTCTGCGTGTACCATTCACTCTACAATTCATCACATTTCAATGTGTCAAATACTGGAGGAGGACCCAATACATTGCTGTTATCTGCCACGTCAGAACATTGTTCATCAATCAGTTTCAGCTGCGAGACCCAGGCTAGTCATTCACTCTGTCTGTGCCTCAAATGGCACCCTATTCCCTTTATAGTGCACTACTCTCAGCTAGTCAAAAGTAGTACACTTTATATGGAATAGGGTGCAATTTGGGACACAGCCTCTGCCTGCATTTCACAGACTGTATCTGATTCTGTAGGTTTTTACATCATTCAGGCATGTGAATTAATCCTAATGAAATTACAGGGGCCCATAATTACTCCCATAATTAATGTGGGCCCATGCTGAATGTATAGACATAGGTGCATACAATTTAAGAAAGAGTGACATGACTGAAACGAGAGGACAGAACAAGAGAATGGAACTGTGCCTTGGGTCTAGGCTTGGGCAATATACCATATACCGGCGTATTTCGAAATACCGACGGTATGATTTTCAATACTGTTTTTGGGTTGGGGCACCCCCGCTTCGCGGGGGTTGTGGGGGTTTAGACATGGATTATGATGTGTGCCATTCAGAGGGTGAATGGGCAAGACAAAATATTTAAGTGCCTTTTGAACGGGGTATGGTAGTAGGTGCCAGGCACACCGGTTTGAGTGTCATGAACCGCAACACTGCTGGGTTTTTCACTCAAGTTTCCCGTGTGAATCAAGAATGGTCCACCACCCAAAGGATATCCAGCCAACTTGACACAACTGTGGAAAGCATTGGCGTCAACATGGGCCAACATCCCTGTGGAATGCTTTCGACACCTTGTAGTCCATGCCCCGACGAATTGAGGCTGTTCTGAGGGCAAAAAGGGGTGCAACTCAATATTAGGAAGGTGTTCCTCATATTGAGTTCAGGGCTCCAGATATACATTTGATTTGCTAACTTGTTAGCTAAGTGGCTAGATGTCAAGAGCAAGCTTCTTGGTTACAGCAGAGACATTCCAATTCCCTCTTGGATCAAGATCCCTGTTGACTCAATTGTTTTGCACGTCTCAAAAAACAATAGCACCCATTTTGTGCACTTCTGGAAATACCGTATACCCCGGTATGACTGTGTAACAATCTGGGATACCACCTAACCCTACTTAATCATGAGACATAATTTGTCAGCACTTTTTAAATGGACTTGTTGACAAAGATGAAAATGTATAAAGTTATTGATGGCTTATTTTTTTATTTTGTTTTATTTTATTTCACCTTTATTTAACCAGGTAAACCAGTTGAGAACAAGTTCTCATTTACAACTGCGACCTGGCCAAGATAAAGCAAAGCAGTGCGATAAAAACAACAACACAGAGTTACATATAGGGTAAAACAAAACAAAGTCAAAAAAAAAATGGGAATGTGCTTAGAATGTCCGTCTTCTCTCTCGTAATTTTTTTTTTAAATATTATAATTAGCATTGATTGCTGTTATTAAGTTATGCCTTGCTGACATTTAATAAGCACTGAATATAAATTCTGGTAATACCAGTGTTTTTTTTAATTTATTTTTAAATATTTTTTGTCTCCTTGAAAACATAATGTATGGATTATGCTCTTCTGTTAGTCAACTGACACCAAACTGCATACCAAATTTGGTGCATGTGACTAATTAATTAATGTATTTATTTATTTATTTATTTGACCCTACTCCTTATTTAATGTAGAGCCCTGGGCAAAAGTAGTGCACTGCAGTGAAAAAGCAGTAAATAGGGTGCCATTTGGTCTCGCTCTCTCTCTCGGCACTGTCACCAATTACAGTTCAAAGTGGGAGGATTAATACAACTTTTAATTACAATGAAGGAAAGTAATGTTTCCAAATGCACAACACGACACATTTTAAAGCACTGGCATGGCATGCCGCATATAGGTCCACCATGCACCCACCAGAGACAGATTAAAGCCTTCCAAGACAGAAATTAACCCTTTAGGCTTAATTAACATAGTCCAGATTAGCATAATATCCTCTACTGGAGTGTCAATTCACTTCCTCGTTGGCTCAATTTTAAATGGAACATCAAAGCTGGTGTAGCTGGGACTCATCCCCAGTCTTCTAATGTAGCATGAAGGATGCAGACCCCACGGACCACCACCACAGAAACATGGTGAAGGGGGCCTAATGAGGACGAGGAAGTGGCACCATAGAACACAGAGGATATGCGCCAAATGGCACCCCAATCCCTATATAGTGCACTACGTTTGACCAGGGCCTGTAGAGCTCTGGTCAAAAGTAGTGCATTATATTTGGAATGGGATGCAGCCAGAACACTCCAGAGGTTTGACCAATCATGTGTTCCAATCTGGAAGCAGAAAAACAAGGTCATATTCATTGTGCAATCATAAGAATATTATCACTGATACAGCTACTGCTGTTGGTACCAATAATAACTACTGTAATACTCAGAGGTTTGATCATGTAGTTCTGCCACAGTAGAAGATATGCGAGTCAAATGGCACCCTATTCCCTATATATTGCACTACTTTTGACCATGGCCGATAAGACAGAAGTAGTGCACTTAATTATACACTAGGGCCCTCAAACGCAACTCTGGACCTCAAAGCCAGTTCCACAGCATTTCTTCATTGTTCGCCTCTAATCAGGGACTGATTTAGACCTGGACTCCAGGTGTGTCCAATTAATTATCAGGTAGAACAGAAAACCAGCAGGCTCCGGACCTCGTAGGGTAAGAGTTCAGTACCCCTACACTAGGGAATAGAGTGCCATTTGGTACAGATCCAAGATCCTGTTCATTGTGCAATGATACCAATAGCATCAATGATGGTCCTACTGTATTACTATTGCTACCAATAACAGCTAAATAATCCTCCTTTTAGTTTAATCCCTTTTATTAGTAAGAGCTTTCTAAGCCGATTTGAAAAAAAATGTTATATATAATCAATTAATGGAAATGATCACCTGGAAAAGATTTGTGTATCACCTCCTGCTGCCATGGGGTTCTCCCATTTTAATGTGTGATGATAACCTTGTACAGCCCTCGGGTCCAGCCCCAGCAGATTGTTGACTTAAGCACCTTTTTGAAACTACAGAAGGACATTTTATATAGAAAATGTGTGTGCTTGAGCACTTGTTCAAATAAAGTATTCTTATCTACACATATTGGACATTTTGTTAAATTGCAGAGATGGCAGACAATTACTCTGTTCCAGCTGCAGGTTCCTGTTGGTTTGAGATCTACAGAAATGAGTGTACTGTAGCAGGTGAGAACTTAATGGCAGCACAGTACTGTAGTGCTGTCTGTGTGTCTAAAGCCAGGTAATACCCGACACCCCAGGACATTAGTATCCCACTACCTTTTATTCATTTAGTTTATTCTTTATTATATTCCTCAGGCCAGGACCTTATTGCGTACCTTGGTTGTGTTCCAAATGGCACCCTATTCTTATAGAGTGCACTACTTTTGACCAGGGCCCACACGGTTCTGTAAAAACAAAAAAATGTAGTGCACAAAGTAGTGCATTTGGCTTTCAGCCCTTTTCTCTCCGTCTCTCCCTAACTCCCAGTGGTTTAGAGATGTGGTAGGCTGTGGCAGTTGTCTAACCGTACAGGCTTCCTGGCTGCCACATTGTGGCCTTGACACTTTGACAGTAAGCAGTGCTTGTCTGAGTGCTGAGCAGCACCTCTAGAGTCTAAGGTGTGTGGATGGACACCATTCATCTCAAGGTGAGCGAGGTGTTCTGCTGCTGCCACGTCAAGGTCACACTGAGTGAATGAATGCTGAGTGATGGTGTACATGGACTTGCTATGGCTGCCATAAGTCCTGACCCTTCTGTTTAGCCTGCCACCAATCGATGGAGTCAGACATTATGTCTATGGGCCCTGGTCAAAAGTATTACAGGGGGGCCATTTGCGACTCAGTTTATTTTCAAGCGAGCTTGCAGCGGCAATATGGCTTGGTCTCTCAAGCAAGGATGTGCTACGCTAAGGGGAATCCATTTCCATGTCCTAATTTCTCCCAACCTCCTGATTGACATGGGCCAGTGCAGAACCTAAGTCACCCAAGTCATGGTCTCAACTATGGGGTAATTCTCTTGAAGTAGGCCTGCCTTAATGATGTGGCTGTGACAGTTAAGCAGTTATGCTAATGTTTCTCATTGTGTTAAATGTGTAGTGTTCTATTTCTATACATGTAGGTGTGATCGTATGTGGGTGTTATGAGCAGTTCTGATGAATAACATCTCTGGGGGAAAAATAGAAAATATAGCACTTTTCTAACTTCACATTTCTTTTAGGATCCTCATCATATGACTACATCGCCTTTTGACTTAGATGCCTCCATTGTTGTGCAAATACTGTATGATTATCTCGTTTATCAAATTGCAAAGTTATCTGTTAATTACAATGATGGGTACTTTAGCTGCACTCTAAGCATCTTCAGTGAATCATCAGGTTGAAGTAGATGCAATTATGTTTAACAAATTACCTAATCAATCTTAATTTTGTGGTTGAAAATGGACTTGAATGCTTAATTTGGTTGTTTGAAGTGTATTGATACTTTGGGCGGTATTGGTGGCATCGTACAAAAACATCTAATCTCAACCCTCGCCAAATCTTATCTCTGCTTACAGGTTTATGTTACTCACTCTTGCTAGGGGCTCTTTGTTAGTTTTGATACGTACCAGATCTGTATAGAAAATCTTAATTTGATCACTCTGTTGTCACAGAAATGTTTCCTGTGCTGCAGAAAATGCCAATTGGAGTGTATTCAAGGTTTTATAAAGGGCTGCTAAAGTTTGTAATTTACACTTTAAAATGTCATACTTGATTTGCCGTAACGAAAAATGTATCAACCCCTACAAAAATTTTCATTAATTTAATCCACATAATATTGATTATTTTCCTGCTTTGAGAAGCCGGAAAAAATTAAATTGGCTCATCGGTAGAAAATGTCAGCTCTGTATCTTCACATTAAACTTTATTTCACGGAGCGACCATATACCATGTTTGGCAGGTGTGATGAATAAATTGATTCAAATTGCATATGAATCTGATCTGTAATAATTACAAATTCTAATTTAGAATCAATGTATTACTAGCTCAAGACACGGCACTGAAACAGAGTGTAAAACATCATTTTCTATCTGAATATTTGAGGAGAAGAAAGCCAGACTGCCGGAATCATGGACATTATGGATTTGTCATCTGGCTTATTTGACGAGCTAATTGAAATCTGTGCTCTGTCCTCTGCTAGATTAAGTACTGCAAATGAAAGGCCACTGTCTAGAAACCAAACATATTGACCAGACACTCACTTAACTGGATGAATAGAAAACAAAAAAAATGCATATTCACAATACTGTCATGTGCTCCATTTGGGTTAATTTGATTCCAATGTGGAACCAATATTTTATGACGCACAACCTACAATAATCTTCTGTTAATAAACATGGTGTGAAATCAGAAGTAGAATGATTTAGTGAATATGTATGTGTGTGTGTGTGTGTGTGTGTGTATATGTAAATGTGTGTGTATATGTATATGTGTCTGTATATATATATATATATATATATATATATATATATATACATGCATACATACATACATATATATATACATATATACATATATGTCTATATGTATATATAAATGTGTATGTATATATGTGTGTATACAGTTGGGAAAAAAAGTATTTAGTCAGCCACCAATTGTGCAAGTTCTCCCACTTAAAAAGATGAGAGAGGCCTGTAATTTCCATCATAGGTACACGTCAACTATGACAGACAAAATGAGGAAAAAAAATCCAGAAAACCATATTGTAGGAATTTTTATGAATTTATTTGCAAATTATGGTGGAAAATAAGTATTTGGTCAATAACAAAAGTTTCTCAATACTTTGTTATATACCCTTTGTTGGCAATGACACAGGTCAAACGTTTTCTGTAAGTCTTCACAAGGTTTTCACACACTGTTGCTGGTATTTTGGCCCATTCCTCCATGCAGATCTCCTCTAGAGCAGTGATGTTTTGGGGCTGTCGCTGGGCAACACAGACTTTCAACTCCCTCCAAAGATTTTCTATGGGGTTGAGATCTGGAGACTGGCTAGGCCACTCCAGGACCTTGAAATGCTTATTACGAAGCCACTTCTTCGTTTCCCGGGCGGTGTGTTTGGGATCATTGTCATGCTGAAAGACCCAGCCACGTTTCATCTTCAATGCCCTTGCTGATGGAAGGTTGTTTTCACTCAAAATCTCACGATACATGGCCCCATTCATTCTTTCCTTTACACGGATCAGTTGTCCTGGTCCCTTTGCAGAAAAACAGCCCCAAAGCATGATGTTTCCACCCCCATGCTTCACAGTAGGTATGGTGTTCTTTGGATGCAACTCAACATTCTTTGTCCTCCAAACACGACGAGTTGAGTTTTTTTTTCTATTTTGGTTTCTTCTGACCATATGACATTCTCCCAATCCTCTTCTGGATCATCCAAATGCACTCTAGCAAACTTCAGACGGGCCTGGACATGTACTGGCTTAAGCAGGGGGACACGTCTGGCACTGCAGGATTTGAGTCCCTGGCGGCGTAGTGTGTTACTGATGGTAGGCTTTGTTACTTTGGTCCCAGCTCTCTGCAGGTCATTCACTAGGTCCCCCCGTGTGGTTCTGGGAGTTTTGCTCACCGTTCTTGTGATCATTTTGACCCAACGGGGTGAGATCTTGCGTGGAGCCCCAGATCGAGGGAGATTATCAGTGGTCTTGTATGTCTTCCATTTCCTAATAATTGCTCCCACAGTTGATTTATTCAAACCAAGCTGCTTACCTATTGCAGATTCAGTCTTCCCAGCCTGGTGCAGGTCTACAATTTTGTTTCTGGTGTCCTTTGACAGCTCTTTGGTCTTGGCCATAGTGGAGTTTGGAGTGTGACTGTTTGAGGTTGTGGACAGGTGTCTTTTATACTGATAAAAAGTTCAAACAGGTGCCATTAATACAGGTAACGAGTGGAGGACAGAGGAGCCTCTTAAAGAAGAAGTTACAGGTCTGTGAGAGCCAGAAATCTTGCTTGTTTGTATGTGACCAAATACTTATTTTCCACCATAATTTGCAAATAAATTCATAAAAAATCCTACAATGTGATTTTCTGGATTTCTTTTTCTCCATTTGTCTGTCATAGTTGACGTGTACCTATGATGAAAATTACAGGCCTCTCTCATCTTTTTAAGTGGGAGAACTTGCACAATTGGTGGCTGACTAAATACTTTTTTTCCCCACTGTATATATATATATATATATATATATATATATATATATATATATGTGTGTGTGTGTGTGTGTGTGTGTATATATATATATATATGTGTGTATATACAGTGGGGACAACAAGTATTTGATACACTGCCGATTTTGCAGGTTTTCCAACTTACAAAGCATGTAGAGGTCTGTAATTTCTATCATAGGTACACTTCAAGTGTGAGAGACGGAATCTAAAAAAAATCCAGAAAATCACATTGTATGATTTTTAAGTAATTAGTTTGCATTTTATTGCATGACATAAGTATTTGATACATCAGAAAAGCAGAACTTAATATTTGGTACAGAAACCTTTGTTTGCAATTACAGAGATCATACGTTTCCTGTAGGTCTTGACCAGGTTTGCACACACTGCAGCAGGGATTTTGGCCCACTCCTCCATACAGACCTTCTCCAGATCCTTCAGGTTTCGGGGCTGTCGCTGGGCAATACGGACTTTCAGCTCCCTCCAAAGACTTTCTATTGGGTTCAGGTCTGGAGACTGGCTAGGCCACTCCAGGACCTTGAGATGCTTCTTACGGAGCCACTCCTTCGTTGCCCGGGCGGTGTGTTTGGGATCATTGGCATGCTGAAAGATCCAGTCACGTTTCATCTTCAATGCCCTTGCTGATGGAAGGAGGTTTTCACTCAAAATCTCACGATACATGGCCCCATTCATTCTTTCCTTTACACGGATCAGTCGTCCTGGTCCCTTTGCAGAAAAACAGCTCCAAAGCATGATGTTTCCACCCCATGCTTCACAGTAGGTATGGTGTTCTTTGGATGCAACTCAGCATTCTTTGTCCTCCAAACACGACGAGTTGAGTTTTTACCAAAAAGTTATATTTTGGTTTCATCTGACCATATGACATTCTCCCAATCCTCTTCTGGATCATCAAAATGCACTCTAGCAAACTTCAGACGTGCCTGGACATGTACTTGCTTAAGCAGGGGGACAGGTCTGGCACTGCAGGATTTGAGACCCTGGCGGCGTAGTGTGTTACTGATGGTAGGCTTTGTTACTTTGGTCCCAGCTCTCAGCAGGTCATTCACTAGGTCCCCCCGTGTGGTTCTGGAATTTTTGCTCATTGTTCTTGTGATCATTTTGACCCCACGGGGTGAGATCTTGCATGGAGCCCCAGATCGAGGGAGATTATCAGTGGTCTTGTATGTCTTTAATTTCCTAATAATTGCTCCCACAGTTAATTTCTTAAAACCAAGCTGCTTACCTATTGCAGATTCAGTCTTCCCAGCCTGGTGCAGGTCTACAATTTTGTTTCTGGTGTCCTTTGACAGCTCTTTGGTCTTGGCCATAGTGGAGTTTGGAGTGTGACTGTTTGAGGTTGTGGACATGTCTCTTTTATACTGATAACAAGTTCAAACAGGTGCCATTAATACAGGTGACGAGTGGAGGACAGAGGAGCCTCTTAAAGAAGAAGTTACAGGTCTGTGAGAGCCAGAAATCTTGCTTGTTTGTAGGTGACCGAATACTTATTTTCCACCATAATTTGCAAATACATTTTTTCTTTAAGAAGCCCTCCTGTTCTCCACTCATTACCTGTATTAACTGCATCTGTTTGAACTCGTTACCTGTATAAAAGACACCTGTGCACATACTCAATCAAACAGACTCCAACCTCTCCACAATGGCCAAGACCAGAGAGCTGTGTAAGGACATCAGGGATAAAATTGTAGACCTGCACAAGGCTGGGATGGGCTACAGGACAATAGGCAAGCAACTTGGTGAGAAGGCAACAACTGTTGGCACAATTATTAGAAATAGGAAGAAGTTCAAGATGACGGTCAATCACCCTCAGTCTGGGGCTCCATGCAAGATCTCACCTCGTGGGGCATCAATGATCATGACGAAGGTGAGGGATCAGCCCAGAACTACACGGCAGGACCTGGTCAATGACCTGAAGAGAGCTGGGACCACAGTCTCAAAGAAAACCATTAGTAACACACTACGGCGTCATGGATTAAAATCCTGCAGCGCACGCAAGGTCCCCCTGCTTAAGCCAGCGCATGTCCAGGCCCGTCTGAAGTTTGCCAATGACCATCTGGATGATCCAGAGGAGGAATGGGAGAAGGTCATGTGGTCTGATGAGACAAAAATAGAGCTTTTTGGTCTAAACTCCACTCGCCGTTTTTGGAGGAAGAAGAAGGATGAGTACAACCCCAAAAACACCATCCCAACCGTGAAGCATGGAGGTGGAAACATCATTCTTTGGGGATGCTTTTCTGCAAAGGGGACAGGACGACTGCACCGTATTGAGGGGAGGATGGATGGGGCCATGTATCGCGAGATCTTGGCCAACAACCTCCTTCTCTCAGTAAGAGCATTGAAGATGGGTCGTGGCTGGGTCTTCCAGCATGACAATGACCCGAAACACACAGCCAGGGCAACTAAGGAGTGGCTCCGTAAGAAGCATCTCAAGGTACTGGAGTGGCCTAGCCAGTCTCTAGACCTGAACCCAATAGAAAATCTTTGGAGGGAGCTGAAAGTCCGTATTGTCCAGCGACAGCCCCGAAACCTGAAGGATCTGGAGAAGGTCTGTATGGAGGAGTGGGCCAAAATCCCTGCTGCAGTGTGTGCAAACCTGGTCAAGACCTACAGGAAACATATGATCTCTGTAATTGCAAACAAAGGTTTCTGTACCAAATATTATGTTCTGCTTTTCTGATGTATCAAATACTTATGTCATGCAATAAAATGCAAATGAATTACTTTAAAATCATACAATGTGATTTTCTGGATTTTGTTTAAGATTCCGTCTCTCACAGTTGAAGTGTACCTATGATAAAAATTACAGACCTCTACATGCTTTGTAAGTAGAAAAACCTGCAAAATCGGCAGTGTTTCAAATACTTGTTCTCCCCACTGTGTATATATATATATATGTGGATGTGTATATATAGATATATATGTATATATACATATACACTGCTCAAAAAAATAAAGGGAACACTTAAACAACACAATGCAACTCCAAGTCAATCACACTTTTGTGAAATCAAACTGTCCACTTAGGAAGCAACACTGATTGACAATACATTTCACATGCTGTTGTGCAAATGGAATAGACAACAGGTGGAAATTATAGGCAATTAGCAAGACACCCCCAATAAAGGACTGGTTTTGCAGGTGGTGACCACAGACCACTTCTCAGTTCCTATGCTTCCTTGCTGATGTTTTGGTCACTTTTGAATGCTGGCGGGGCTTTCACTCTAGTGGTATTATGAGACGGAGTCTACAACCCACACAAGTGGCTCAGGTAGTGCAGCTCATCCAGGATGGCACATCAATGCGAGCTGTGGCAAGAAGATTTGCTGTGTCTGTCAGCGTAGGGTCCAGAGCATGGAGGCGCTACCAGGAGACAGGACAGTACATCAGGAGACGTGGAGGAGGCTGTAGGAGGGCAACAACCCAGCAGCAGGACTGCTACCTCCGCCTTTGTGCAAGGAGGAGCAGGAGGAGCACTGCCAGAGCCCTGCAAAATGACCTCCAGCAGGCCACAAATGTGCATGTGTCTGCTCAAACGGTCAGAAACAGACTCCATGAGGGTGGTATGAGGGCCCGACGTCCACAGGTGGGGGTTGTGCTTACAGCCCAACACCGTGCAGGACGTTTGGCATTTGCCAGAGAACACCAAGATTGGCAAATTCGGCACTGGTGCCCTGTGCTCTTCACAGATGAAAGCAGGTTCACACTGAGCACGTGACATACGTGACAGAGTCTGGAGATGCCGTGGAGAACGTTCTGCTGCCTGCAACATCCTCCAGCATGACCGGTTTGGCGGTGGGTCAGTCATGGTGTGGGGTGGCATTTCTTTGGGGGGCCGCACAGCCCTCCATGTGCTCACCAGAGGTAGCCTGACTGCCATTAGGTACTGAGATGAGATCCTCAGACCCCTTGTGAGACCATATGCTGGTGCGGTTGGCCCTGGGTTCCTCCTAATGGAAGACAATGCTAGACCTCATGTGGCTGGAGTGTGTCAGCAGTTCCTGCAAGAGGAAGGCATTGATGCTATGGACTGGCCTTCCCGTTCCCCAGACCTGAATCCAATTGAGCACATCTGGGACATAATGTCTCTCTCCATCCACCAACGCCACGTTGCACCACAGACTGTCCAGGAGTTGGCGGATGCTTTAGTCCAGGTCTGTGAGGAGATCCCTCAGGAGACCATCCGCCACTTCATCAGGAACATGCCCAGGCGTTGTAGGGAGGTCATACAGGCACGTGGAGGCCACACACACTACTGAGCCTCATTTTGACTTGTTTTAAGGACATTACATCAAAGTTGGATCAGCCTGTAGTGTGGTTTTCCACTTTAATTTTGAGGGTAACTCCAAATCCAGACCTCCATGGGTTGATAAATTTGATTTCCATTGATAATTTTTGTGTGATTTTGTTGTCAGCACATTCAACTATGGAAAGAAAAAAAGTATTTAATAAGATTATTTTATTCATTCAGATCTAGGATGTGTTATTTTAGTGTTCCCTTTATTTTTTTGAGCAGTGTATATAGATATATGTGTATATATGTGTATGTATGTGTGTATGTATGTATGTATGTATGTATGTGTATATATATATATATATATATATATATATATATATACAGTGGGGGAAAAAAGTATTTAGTCAGCCACCAATTGTGCAAGTTCTCCCACTTAAAAAGATGAGAGAGGCCTGTAATTTTCATCATAGGTACACGTTAACTATGACAGACAAAATAATAAAAAAAAATCCAGAAAATCACATTGTAGGATTTTTTATGAATTTATTTGCAAATTATGGTGGAAAATAAGTATTTGGTCAATAACAAAAGTTTCTCAATATTTTGTTATATACCCTTTGTTGGCAATGACACAGGTCAAACGTTTTCTGTAAGTCTTCACAAGGTTTTCACACACTGTTGCTGGTATTTTGGCCCATTCCTCCATGCAGATGTCCTCTAGAGCAGTGATGTTTTGGGGCTGTCGCTGGGCAACACGGACTTTCAACTCCCTCCAAAGATTTTCTATGGGGTTGAGATCTGGAGACTGGCTAGGCCACTCCAGGACCTTAAAATGCTTCTTACGAAGCCACTCCTTCGTTGCCCGGGCGGTGTGTTTGGGATCATTGTCATGCTGAAAGACCCAGCCACGTTTCATCTTCAATGTCCTTGCTGATGGAAGGAGGTTTTCACTCAAAATCTCACGATACATGGCCCCATTCATTCTTTCCTTTACACGGATCAGTCGTCCTGGTCCCTTTGCAGAAAAACAGCCCCAAAGCATGATGTTTCCACCCCCATGCTTCACAGTAGGTATGGTGTTCTTTGGATGCAACTCAGCATTCTTTGTCCTCCAAACACGACGAGTTGAGTTTTTACCAAAAAGTTATATTTTGGTTTCATCTGACCATATGACATTCTCCCAATCCTCTTCTGGATCATCCAAATGCACTCTAGCAAACTTCAGACGGGCCTGGACATGTACTGGCTTAAGCAGGGGGACACGTCTGGCACTATAGGATTTGAGTCCCTGGCGGCGTAGTGTGTTACTGATGGTAGGCTTTGTTACTTTGGTCCCAGCTCTCTGCAGGTCATTCACTAGGTCCCCCCGTGTGGTTCTGGGATTTTTGCTCACCGTTCTTGTGATCATTTTGACCCCACGGGGTGAGATCTTGCATGGAGCCCTAGATCGAGGGAGATTATCAGTGGTCTTGTATGTCTTCCATTTCCTAATAATTGCTCCCACAGTTGATTTCTTCAAACCAAGCTGCTTACCTATTGCAGATTCAGTCTTCCCAGCCTGGTGCAGGTCTACAATTTTGTTTCTGGTGTCCTTTGACAGCTCTTTGGTCTTGGCCATAGTGGAGTTTGGAGTGTGACTGTTTGAGGTTGTGGACAGGTGTCTTTTATACTGATAACAAGTTCAAACAGGTGCCATTAATACAGGTAACAGGTGGAGGACAGAGGAGCCTCTTAAAGAAGAAGTTACAGGTCTGTGAGAGCCAGAAATCTTGCTTGTTTGTAGGTGACCAAAAACTTATTTTCCACCATAATTTGCAAATAAATTCATAAAAAATCCTACAATGTGATTTTCTGGAGAATATATATATTTTTTCTCATTTTGTCTGTCATAGTTGACGTGTACCTATGATGAAAATTACAGGCCTCTCTCATCTTTTTAAGTGGGAGAACTTGCACAATTGGTGGCTGACTAAATACATGTTTTTCCCCACTGTAGATATGTGTATATATAGATATATATGTATATATACAGTGAGGGAAAAAGGTATTTGATCCCCTGCTGATTTTGTATGTTTGCCTACTGTCAAAGAAATGATCAGTCTATAATTTTAATGGTAGGTTTATTTGAACAGTGAGAGACAGAATAACAACAACAAAATCCAGAAAAACGCATGTCAAAAATGTTATAAATTGATTTGCATTTTAATGAGGGAAATAAGTATTTGACCCCCTCTCAATCAGAAAGATTTCTGGCTCCCAGGTGTCTTTTATACAGGTAACAAGCTGAGATTAGGAGCACACTCTTAAAGGGAGTGCTCCTAATCTCAGTTTGTTACCTGTATAAAAGACACCTGTCCACAGAAGCAATCAATCACATTCCAAACTCTCCACCATGGCCTTGACCAAAGAGCTCTCCAAGGATGTCAGGGACACGATTGTAGACCTACACAAGGCTGGAATGGGCTACAAGACCATCGCCAAGCAGCTTGGTGAGAAGGTGACAACATTTGGTGCGATTATTCGCAAATGGAAGAAACACAAAATAACTGTCAATCTCCCTCTGCCTGGGGCTCCATGCAAGATCTCACCTCGTGGAGTTGCAATGATCATGAGAACGGTGAGGAATCAGCCCAGAACTACACGGGAGGATCTTGTCAATGATCTCAAGGCAGCTGGGACCATAGTCACCAAGAAAACAATTGGTAACACACTACGCCGTGAAGGACTGAAATCCTGCAGCGCCCGCAAAGGTCCCCCTGCTCAAGAAAGCACATATACAGGCCCGTCTGAAGTTTGCCAATGAACATCTGAATGATTCAGAGGAGAACTGGGTGAAAGTGTTGTGGTCAGAAGAGACCAAAATCGAGCTCTTTGGCATCAACTCAACGTGTTTGGAGGAGGAGGAATGCTGCCTATGACCCCAAGAACACCATCCCCACCGTCAAACATGGAGGTGGAAACATTATGCTTTGGGGGTGTTTTTCTGCTAAGGGGACAGGACAACGTCACCGCATCAAAGGGACGATGGAGAGGGCCATGTACCATCAAATCTTGGGTGAGAACCTCCTTCCCTCAGCCAAGGCATTGAAAATGGGTCGTGGATGGGTATTCCAGCATGACAATGACCCAAAAAACACGGCCAAGGCAACAAAGGAGTGGCTCAAGAAGAAGCACATTAAGGTCCTGGAGTGGCCTAGCCAGTCTCCAGACCTTAATCCCATAGAAAATCTGTGGAGGGAGCTGAAGGTTCGAGTTGCCAAACGTCAGCCTCAAAACCTTAATGACTTGGAGAAGATCTTCAAAGAGGAGTGGGACAAAATCCCTCCTGAGATCTGTGCAAACCTGGTGGCCAGCTACAGGAAACGTCAAGAAACAAGAAATGTGTGTGTATATATATTTGATACACTGCCGATTTTGCAGGTTTTTCTACTTACAAAGCATGTAGAGGTCTGTAATTTTTATCATAGGTACACTTCAACTGTGAGAGACGGAATCTAAAACAAAAATCCAGAAAATCACATTGTATGATTTTTAAGTAATTCATTAGCATTTTATTGCATGACATAAGTATTTGATACATCAGAAAAGCAGAACTTAATATTTGGTACAGAAACCTTTGTTTGCAATTACAGAGATCATACGTTTCCTGTAGGTCTTGACCAGGTTTGCACACAATGCAGCAGGGATTTTGGCCCACTCCTCCATACAGACCTTCTCCAGATCCTTCAGGTTTCGGGGCTGTCGCTGGGCAATACAGACTTTCAGCTCCCTCCAAAGATTTTCTATTGGGTTCAGGTCTGGAGACTGGCTAGGCCACTCCAGGACCTTGAGATGCTTCTTACGGAGCCACTCCTTAGTTGCCCTGGCTGTGTGTTTCGGGTCGTTGTCATGCTGGAAGACCCAGTTACGACCCATCTTCAATGCTCTTACTGAGGGAAGGAGGTTGTTGGCCAAGATCTCGCGATACATGGCCCCATCCATCCTCCCCTCAATATGGTGCAGTCGTCCTGTCCCCTTTGCAGAAAAGCATCCCCAAATAATGATGTTTCCACCTCCATGCTTCACGGTTGGGATGGTGTTCTTGGGGTTGTACTCATCCTTCTTCCTCCTCCAAACACGGCGAGTGTTGTTTAGACCAAAAAGCTCAATTTTTGTCTCATCAGACCACATGACCTTCTCCCATTCCTCCTCTGGATCATCCAGATGGTCATTGGCAAACTTCAGACGGGCCTGGACATGCGCTGGCTTGAACAAGGGGACCTTGTGTGCGCTGCTTCTTAAAGAAAAACTAACAGGTCTGTGAGAGCCGGAATTCTTACTGGTTGGTAGGTGATCAAATACTTAAAATATAATTAATGCTAATGAATTACTTAAAAATCATACAATGTGATTTTCTGGATTTTTGTTTTAGATTCCGTCTCTCACGGTTGAAGTGTACCTATGATAAAAAATTACAGACCTCTACATGCTTTGTAAGTAGGAAAACCTGCAAAATCGGCAGTGTATCAAATACTTGTTCTCCCCACTGTGTATATATATATATATATATATATATATATATATATATATATATATATATATATATGTGTGTCAATATGAATGTGCCCGTTAGCGATGAACTTCAGAGCCCTGAGCAAAATCAATTTCTACATCTTAGCAAGGATGATTGGATAAAACAGCATGACTGAGGAAAGAGATGATATTAATGAGCAATTTTGGATCATTTCAGATATTTTGTATTGAATGTTTTCTTGAGTGAGTCTTTAGCCAGTTTGAGCTCTGAAGTGGCTTCTGAGGACTTGGTTCTAGGAGCCTTGGCAAACGTATAGAACACTCCATCGGGAAGGAAGCCTGAGGGAGTGTATAGTAGAAACCCATTACACACGTCAGTCTCACTGTGCTGAAATCCATTATATGATCACAGAGATCAGTCCAAAAGGTTACTTTTTTGATGTCGGAATTTGAAGCAGACCCAGCCCAGGGTGATTGATGTTTTTAGCCTTCGGTTTCCAGGAACCTGCTTGAAATTCCCTTTTCAGGTTGATCAGTCAATACTGCTCCCAGACACTACCAGCTATGTTCCACATGAGGAAGGTGGTCTGGCTGGGGGTTAAAGGTTGGGGGTTGGCTAAGAGGAATGAGAACTACTCCCTGGATTTGGGCAATGAGAACATTGTTTGATATTTTTTAGGGTTTGAATGGTATTTTGGCAGCATGGTTGATTAATTCTAACAAATAACCGCCAAAGTTACTGAGATTCAGATTTGATTGTCAAACAGTTTTTGCATCTCTATCTCATGTGTAAAGCTTTGATTTACCTGAAGAGACTGCTTGTTGTGCAACAACCATTGTTGGCAGTGCAGATGTAGGATCTTAATTTGAGCCAGTTTGCTACAGCAGGAAAATAATCCTGCAGCAACAGGAAATGTGAATTTATATTACCAGATGGGAAATGGAGGTATCAGGGAATTCCATCTGCATAGTTTCAGTGCATCATCATAAGTACTAAATGTAGAATTTGTCACTTTTATTTATTTATTTATTTGTGATACACAGATGTCACCCAAAGCCCTGCTGAAGGATTTTACATATGCATTGATGGATTTGCAAACAGATACGCGCAGCAGGGTAATCAAATGAAGATCCTTCATCTGTAGCTGCTGTAATTTGCTCTGAGGCAATAAAGTATGTGCTTTCCGCATGAACAGTTAGGTTGTTTCTAATGACGTTTTCTAAAAGGAACCGCTGTGTTTCATGATCATTAACATTGAAGTATCCCCATCCTGAAGTGTGACTGTCAAGTGTAAAGTGCCTATCAGGCTCTAGGACCGTTTTCAGTCCTTGGTTGTGTCCCAAATGGCACCCACTTCCCAATGGGGCCTAGTCAAAAGTAGTGCACTATATAGGGAACAGGGTGCCATTTGGAAAAGGGAGCCATCCCTGTTGTGTGCTACAGTGGCTGACTGTTCCTGACAGCAGTGCAACAAACAGCCATGGCCCCAACCAACTCGCTCCAACTAATGGCCTTACACACTAATGGGATAATAGAGATGCAGCATGATACCTCTGTACTACCTCAGAAGCTGATTGCCCATGGCTAATTGTCACTAGTCTAATGAACATGCTTAATTAGGAAAATAGTATATGGACACTTGTATATGTTCATTTGGAAGGCACTTATGCGGATGGTATGCAATTGGGAGATTGAGGCTTATAAACAACTGAACACACAGCCTAGCCTTGTACCATTGGGAGTTGGGCCATGCCCATTTGGCTGGCCAGGCCAGGCCTGTTAATAGTTCCATGGCACAGATTGAATCCCAATTTGGCACCCTGTTCCCATACACCATTGTAATGACGAGGTCGATCTTGGTGTGCCATTTCCTCACTGGAGTGTAGCCTTGCCACATGCTTTATTTAGCATGGTCATTGTCTATGTATTAACCATTGAACCATACCTTGGCTGTAGCCCTACTTAGTAATGTTGTCACGATACCAGTACCGCGATGCTAGGATGTAAGGAAGCAAAGGAAACAACTTACCACTAGCAGAGTGAGAATCATCTATTGGAATGGTAATTACACACTAAATTGATTGGACTGCGAAGTCTCTGTAGGCAGAGAGGGAGAGAGGCAGAGCCAACAAAGTTGCAGACTTTCAAAATGAGGATCTCAAGGATTTTTTACTTTTCAATATCACACGCTTATTAGGACTGGGAATTGCCAGGGACCTCACAACACGATATTATCACGATAAATCTCACAAATCTATATGTATTGCGATTCGATACTGCGATTTGATGTTCCAAACATATAACACTAAATGTCTCCTGCAGAGAGACGAGAGCATGAGGTAAATGAGCATGCTAGCAGATACCCATAGACTTCCAGTCATTGCGCAAACACTAGTTCGCATTGGCTCACGAAACTACCTTTAACTTCCTTCATACTGGACACAGACATAATGGTATCCAGGAGTTCATCTGACTCTGGGGAAGTAGATAAATGGCCTCATTTCCAAAATGCTGAAGTATCCCTTTAAAGAAACTTTAGATTTGTCATATTTGAGCTCTTACACGAGGAGACTAGGTATAGGCTAATGTATATAATGTATACTGAACAGAAATATAAACGCAACATGCAACAATTTCAGTTACAGTTCATATAAGGAAATCAGTAAATTTAAATAAATAAATTAGGCCCTAATCTATGGATTTCAAATTCCTGGGCAGGGGTGCAGCCATGGGTGGGCCCATGCCCCCCATGGCTGCGGCCCTGCCCATGGGTGGGCCTGGGAGAGCATGGGCCCACCCACTGGGGAGCCAGGCCCACCCACTGGGGAGCCAGGCCCAGCCAAAACTTGAGACATCTATGGCATTGTGTTGTGTGACATAACTGCACATTTTAGAGTGGCCTTTTATTGTCCCCAGCAGAAGGTGCACCTGTGTAATGATCATGTTGTTTAATCAGGTGGATGGATTATCTTGAGAAATGCCTACTAACAGGGATGTAAACAAATTTGTGCACAAACATTTGAGAGAAATAAGCTATGTGTGCGTATAAAAGATTTCTGGGATCTTTTATTTCAGCTCATGAAACATGGGACCAACACTTTACATGTTGCGTTTATATTTTTGTTCAGTATATAAAGAATTCCTTGTTATTAATGAAGGTTCCAGTTGAGCCACATTAAAGATTTACGTAGTATTTTAGCCCTTAATTACTACCATTAATCACTTTTGAAACATTTTGCACACAGACTGAAATAAGAAATGAAAAACCAGAGACCAGTAAGATCAGTCTTCTACTCTCTCCACCACTTTGGTTGATTAGCATATTATAATTAGTTATGGGCAATTGGCCTCCTGGATGGTTTCATTAAAAAGCATTGCACTGGGATCTCATTAACAAGCTAATATAGTGGCCTCTGTTGGACCTGGTTTACCCTTGTGGATTTCATTTAAACTGGAACAGGAGATGGGTCCCAAATGACATCCTACTCCCTTTATAGTTAACTGCTTTTAACCCTGTTCCATTTAAGGTGCAGCAAGGCCTGTCTGCAAACAGCAAGGTGTGTCAAATAGTTTACAATGTTTGTTTATGAATGTGTTGGATGCTCCCTTAAGAGCTGCGATGCAATTTCAATATGACTCAGCTAGGCCTACCATTTTGCTATCAGTCAGACGATACGTGATTTGCATTGTAATGCATTTATCCCGTTCATTTAAGCTGTTCACTTGTCATCAAAAACCACTTAGATATACATTTCTGTTCACTCTGCTACGATAAACGATCCAGACATATTCACATAGAGCACATCTCCTAGCTAGCCAGTTACGAGGGAAAGGTATTATAACAGCACATCAACTCAGTGAGAATTAAATAGTCACACAGCAAACATGATCCTCACAGATGTGGCACCTTAGGAAGACGATGGAGACCATAGGAAGAACGATACTAATTTGAAAGTAGTTGTACGTAATGTCTCCCGAATCCCCTGCTGTTCTGGGATGTCATTGACAGGGAAGGTTACCATCGTCCTCCTCGTTCAACTGAGATGTCTGGAGAGGAGAAGGGAGGTCACCCTGGATCTTATCAGTGGCACATCGAGTAGAGCAGTGTTCCGCTTCCCTGCCTCTCTCGCCTTCTCCATCTCGCTTCTTTTCTCTCTCCTCTCCTTTTCTTTACTGCCCTCTCGCTCTCTCTCTCGCCCTCGCTCGCTCGCTCTCTCGCCTTCGCTCTCTCTCCTTCGCTCGCCCTCGTTCACCCTCGCTCGCTCTCTCTCGCCCTCGCTCGCTCTCTCTCGCTCTCTCTCGCCCTCTCTTTCTCGCTCTCTCTCACCCTCTCTTTCTCGCTCTCTCACCCTCGCTCTCTCGCTCTCTCACCCTCGCTCTCTCGCTCTCTCACCCTCGCTCTCTCGCTCTCTCACCCTCGCTCGCTCTCTCTCGACCCTCGCTCGCTCGTTTTCTCTCGCTCTCTCTCGCCCTCTCTCTCGCTCTCTCTCGCCCTCTCTCTCGCCCTCTCTCGCTCTCGCCCTCTCTCGCTCTCACCCACTCTCGCCCGCTCTCTCTCGCGCTCGCTCTCTCTCGCGCTCTCTCTCGCTCGCTCTCGCTCTGACCCTCGCTCGCTCTCTCGCCCTCGCTCTCGATCTTTCTCACCCTCGCTCTCGCCCTCGTTCGCTCGCTCGCTCTCTCGCCCTCGCTCGCTCGCTCTCTCGCCCTCGCTCGCCCTCGCTCGCTCTCTCGCCCTCGCTCGCCCTCGCTCGCTTTCTCGCGCTCGCCCTCGCTCGCCCTCTCGCCCTCGCTCTCTCGCCCTCGCTCGCTCTCTCTCGCCCTCGTTCGCTCGCTCTCTCTCTCGCCCGCTCTCGCCCTCGCTCGCTCTCTCTCGCCCTCGCTCGCTCGCTCGCTCTCTCTCTCGCCCTCGCTCGCTCGCTCTCTTTCGCCCTCGCTCGCTCTCTCGCCCTCGCTCGCTCTCTCGCCCTCGCTCGCTCTCTCTCGCTCTCTCTCTCTCTCTCGCCCTTGCTCGCTCTCTCTCTTGACCTCACTCGCTCTCTCGCCCTCGCTCGCTCTCTCTCTCGCCCGCTCTCTCTCGCCCTCGCTCGCTCGCTCTCTGTCGCCCTCGTTCGCTCGCTCGCTCTCTCTCTCGCCCTCGCTCGCTCTCTCTCTCGCCCTCGCTCGCTCTCTCTCTCTCCTTCGCTCGCTCTCTCTCACCCTCGCTCGCTCTTTCACCCTCGCCCTCGCTCGCCCTCTCTTTCTCGCTCTCTCACCCTCGCTCTCTCTCGCCCTCGCTCGCTCTCGCCCTCTCTTTCTCCCTCTTTCCCCTCCCTCTCTTTCTCGCTCTCGCTCTCTCTCGCTCTCTTGCCCTCACTGGCTCTCTCGCCCTCGCTCGCTCTCTCTCGCCCTCGCTCGCTCTCTCGCCCTCGCTCGCTCTTTCTCCCTCGCTCGCTCGCTCTTTCGCCCTCGCTCGCTCTCTCTCACCCTCGCTCGCTCTTTCACCCTCGCTCGCCCTCGCTCACTCTCTCTCGCTCTCTCTCACCCTCGCTCGCTCTCTCTCGCACTCGTTTGTTCTCGCCCGCTCTCTCTCGCCCTCGCTCTCTCTCTCTCGCCCTCGTTCGCTCGCTCGCTCGCTCTCTCTCTCGCCCGCTCTCTCTCGCCCTCGCTCGCTCTTTCTCTCTCGCCCTCGCTCGCTCTCTCTCGCCCTCGCTCGCTCTCTCTCTCTCTCGCCCTCTCTCGCCCTCGCTCGCTCGCTCTCGCTCTCTCGCCCTCGCTCACCCTCGCTCGCTCTCTCTCGCCCGCTCTCTCGCCATCGCTCGCGCTCTCTCGCCATCGCTCGTGCTCTCTCTCGCCCTCGCTCGCTCTCTCTCTCGCCCTCGCTCGCTCGCTCTCTCTCCTTCGCTCGCTCTCTCGCTCGCTCCCTCTCCTTCGCTCGCTCTCTCTCCTTCGCTCGCTCTCTCTCCTTCGCTCGCTCTCTCGCCCTCTCTCTCGCTCTCTCTCACCCTCTCTCTCGCTCTCTCTCGCCCTTGTTCGCCCTCGCTCGCTCTCTCGCCCTCGCTCACTCTCTCTCGCCCTCGCTCGCTCTCTCTCACCCTCGCTCGCTCTCTCTCGCCCTCGCTCGTGCTCTCTTGCGCTCGTTCGCTCTCTCTCGCTCTCTCTCGCCCTCGCTCGCTCACTCGCTCTCTCTCGCCCTCGCTCTCTCTCGCTCTCTCTCGCCCTCGCTCGTTCACTCGCTCTCTCTCGCCCTCGCTCGCTCTCTCGCCCTCGCTCGCTCTTTCTCCCTCGCTCGCTCGCTCTTTCGCCCTCGCTCGCTCTCTCTCACCCTCGCTCGCTCTTTCACCCTCGCTCGCCCTCGCTCGCTCGCTCTTTCGCCCTCGCTCACTCTCTCTCGCTCTCTCTCACCCTCGCTCGCTCTCTCTCGCCCTCGTTTGCTCTAGCTCGCTCGCGCTCTCCCTCTCTCGCCCGCTCTCTCTCGCCCTCGCTCTCTCTCTCTCGCCCTCGTTCGCTCGCTCGCTCTCTCTCTCTCGCCCGCTCTCTCTCGCCCTCGCTCGCTCTTTCTCTCTCGCCCTCGCTCGCTCTCTCTCTCTCTCGCTCTCTCTCTCTCTCGCCCTCTCTCGCGCTCGCTCGCTCGCCCTCGCTCGCTCTCTCGCCCTCGCTCACCCTCGCTCGCTCTCTCTCGCCCGCTCTCTCGCCATCGCTCGCGCTCTCTCGCCCTCGCTCGCTCTCTCTCTCGCCCTCGCTCGCTCGCTCTCTCGCCTTCGCTCGCTCCCTCTCCTTCGCTCGCTCTCTCTCCTTCGCTCGCTCTCTCTCCTTCGCTCGCTCTCTCGCCTTCGCTCGCTCCCTCTCCTTCGCTCGCTCTCTCTCCTTCGCTCGCTCTCTCTCCTTCGCTCGCTCTCTCTCCTTCGCTCGCTCTCTCGCCCTCTCTCTCGCTCTCTCTCACCCTCTCTCTCGCTCTCTCTCGCCCTTGTTCGCCCTCGCTCGCTCTCTCGCCCTCGCTCGCTCTCTCTCGCCCTCGCTCGCTCTCTCTCGCCCTCGCTCGTGGTCTCTCGCTCTCTCTCGCCCTCGCTCGCTCTCTCTCGCCCTCGCTCGCTCTCTCTCGCCCTCGCTCGCTCTCTCTCGCCCTCGCTCGCTCTCTCTCGCCCTCGCTCTCTCTCGCCCTCGCTCTCTCTCTCTCGCCCTCGCTCTCTCTCTCTCGCCCTCGCTCGCCCTCGCTCGCTCTCGCCCTCGCTCGCTCTCTCTCGCCCTCTCTTTGTCGCTCTCTCTCACCCTCTCTTTCTCGCTCTCTCACCCTCGCTCGCTCTCTCTCAACCATCGCTCGCTCGTTTTCTCTCGACCCTCGCTCGCTCGTTTTCTCTCGCTCTCTCTCGCCCTCTCTCGCTCTCACCCACTCTCGCTCTCGCCCTCGCTCGCCCGCTCTTGCGCTCGCTCGCTCTCTCTCGCCCTCTCTCGCTCTCTCTCACCCTCACTCGCTCTCGCTCTCTCGCTCTCACCCACTCTCGCTCTCGCCCTCGCTTGCTCGCCCGCTCTCGTGCTCGCTCGCTCTCTCTCGCCCGCTCTCTCTCTCCTTCGCTCGCTCTCTCTCACCCTCGCTCGCTCTTTCACCCTCGCCCTCGCTCGCCTCTCTTTCTCGCTCTCTCGCCCTCGCTCGCTCTCGCCCTCTCTTTCTCCCTCTTTCCCTCCCTCTCTTTCTCGCTCTCACTCTCTCTCGCTCTCTCGCCCTCGCTCGCTCTCTCGCCCTCGCTCGCTCTCTCTCGCCCTCGCTCGCTCTCTCGCCCTCGCTCGCTCTTTCTCCCTCGCTCGCTCGCTCTTTCGCCCTCGCTCGCTCTCTCTCACCCTCGCTCGCTCTTTCACCCTCGCTCGCCCTCGCTCGCTCACCCTCGCTCGCCCTCGCTCGCTCGCTCTTTCGCCCTCGCTCACTCTCTCTCGCTCTCCCTCACCCTCGCTCGCTCTCTCTCGCCCTCGTTTGCTCTCGCTCGCTCGCGCTCTCCCTCTCTCGCTCTCTCTCTCTCAACCCCTCTCTCTCAACCCCCTCTCTCGCTCTCTCTCACCCTCGCTCGCTCTCACTCTCTCTCACTCTCTCTCGCCCTCTCTTGCTCTCACTCGCTCTCTCTCACTCTCTCAACCCCTCTCTCTCAACCCCCTCTCTCGCCGCCTCTCTCCACTGACCGCTCCCGGCAGTTTGGGAATGAGCTGGATACATATAGGGGAAAGGCATGCTAGGACGAACAGAGAGCCTTGGTCTCCGTCTCATCACTTTCCTATAGACCTGTACAGCACAGATTGTGCACCATACTGTATCCATAGTAGGAGCTTTTCTTTAGAAGTTTGAGCTTTTTCAGAAGACCTACAGTAGTGAATAGCTCACTCCTCAGAAGTTAGTCTGTTTTCTATCCACTTCCTATGTCTTTAATTTGCAACTTCCAGGAGATGGCTTTCACATGTATAGTAGATTAACTTTGATAATCTCCAAAGTCCAAGCTGGGAACCCAGAGAGATGCTAATAACATGTAGTAGTAGGGATACCAGAGCGTGTTGGCGGGACTTGTTAACCAGATTTGTTTCATAACAGGGAAGGGTGTTGAGCTGCCAACTGAATTATTGATATGGCTCAGTAGTGACCTGCCACAGACAAGGGCACACATTTCATTTCAACAAATCTCTGACAGCACACATACTTTAATAGGACCAATCCAGCACAGCATCAACAGAAAGTATATTTTTTCAACCTAGGCCCAGCTTGTGTGAGTGTATTTACCTTGGAACACAGCAACACAGCACCTCTGACTGGTAATCACATGATTTCTAATTAAACATCAACAGACTCTTGGAAGGATAGACTAAAGTGTTTCACACAAGTACATAGGCACCCCCGGGCTGGGTAGATCTATTTTGGTGCCTTTGGTACGTTCTAGTGCCTTGATTCCATTTGAAATACACAGTGAAATTATTGAGTACTTTATTGAGTTTACCTCCCAGATTGGATTTTTTTTGGGCATTATGTAGAGACATGACGAGGCAGGTCAAGGACAGGCAGAAGTTCATAAACCAGGTCAGAGTCAGACAGGTACAGGACAGAAGGCAGGCTTGAGGTCAGGGCAGCTAGAATGGTATGGCAGGCAGGGTCGGGGCAGGCAAAAATTGTTGGAACCAGGAGGACTGGAAAACAGGGACTGGAAAACAGGGGCATGGGAAAAACACTGGTAGGCTTGACGAGACAAGACGAACAGAAAACATTGGTATAAATACACAGGGGATAATGGGGACAAATGGGAGACACCTGGTGGGGGGTGGAGACAAGCACAAGACAGGTGAAACAGATCAGGTTGTGACATGCAGATAATCACCAAAAAGCCTACCAGCAGTGACGTGTATTCATTGTTGCCAAGAGAAGCCAGGCTTCCCCCCCAAAAAGTACCAAAGAAAAAAACAAATTATTTTATATATCTTTCGTCTCTGTGTTTCATAATTTTCCTTCAATTTCCAAGATGCTCAATGTATCTCACCAGAGAAAGCATCCGAGTGAGAAAAACAGGGACCCTCTCTCTGTAGGCCATCTATCTGATGCTGTCTGGTCAAAAAGAGTGACATTGTTGCTGCCCGTAGCATTGCATGCAAGGGAAGCCAGCGAGCATTTGGCCTCTCTTGATAAAAAGAGTATAAAATAAAAGCCAATCAGCGCTGAGCTCAACTGTGAAGCCAGTGTGGATTTGGCTTCACTCCTATCACATTGCATCGAGAGTCATTGACAGAAACAACTTGAATTGTTGCATCTTGTTGTGTTGTTGTCCTCCGGTGGCTAGCTAAAATTGTCCCTTTCCTAAATTAGCCATGGATGGAGATAGGGATTTGGACTTTTTTTACGTTATTCTCCGCACTGGCCAATGATTCTAACGGCGATTCTGATCCAACCATATATTCATACTTTGTGCCCCTGGCCTGAGAGGATGGAAGTTCAATATGTAGCTAGATGTAGAAAGCTAATGTTAATTAGCTAACGTTGCCCATGAAAGGAAGTTAGGCTAGCGAGCAAGCATTTTAGCCAGGATCCTAGGACAACAGAAAATAAAAGCGTGTACTGTGTGACAGAGTCAAAGACCGTTTCATCAACATGAAAGAGAGGAGGATGGCATTGGCGTTTCTCTACAAGTCGGGTGAGTCAACATCATATTTAGCTTATGTTGATTGGACTAAATTGTTTTTGGTATCTTTTAGCTGTCAGTGTATTAGACTAAGCATAGGTGATTTGAAGATGTTGAATTTGAAATGGTGCTGGAATAGTGTGTCATCACTATACGTGAGGATCCAATGGCTCAGACTAGGTGCAATGAATAAACTCCAACCAGAGCCCCTTTCCACCCGCAAAGAGGAGGAGGTAACTGGTGTGGGGGTTTTGACCGTTAACACTCGGTTGTAAATTAGGCAGGAGGGGAATCTCTCCCTTGCTCTCCAGTACTGGCTAAAGGAATGTCCTTTGTCTACAGAATACTTTTCCCGCCCAAAACTATAACGTTCAAAAAGTAAACACTGGAACAATATTTCTAAGATAAGAATGTGGGGAATGGTTAGTGGGGGTCTAAAGAATAAGCATGTCATATTGTTTATTATTTTGATGTCATTAAAAATGGTATCAAGAATATACTGTAACTTCAAAAGTATGCACACTTTATCTGTCAAGTTCACATCCAATATGTTGTATATGAAAAATTATGAGTCTTTTTGTTAAGATAGGAATATGATTTTTAGTTTTCTAAAGAGCTCATAGTTTTGATAACACTTTGGACCAGTCAGTAGCCACGCCCCGAGTGATCTCAGAGATCGTGTCAGCATGACGGAATGCCCCTTTTACCAAGAGTGCATAAAGGCTTGAAAGACAAATTCACATCAGACCAGAAAGACGTGAGCGGTGGCTACACGTCTGAAAATGGTTGGAACGTTGAACCTCAACATTGCCAGGCTGCAGCTGTGCGTGTAAAGTGGTTCAAACTCTGACTAACCACACGAGGTTGAAAGAAGAAAGCTCCCCTTTCAGACAATCACTGGTACATCTGAGTATCTGTTCTGAGGAAACATTCCAAAACAAGCCAGGACAACTAAGAAGGACATTGTGACCTCTTGTGGACAATCAGAGCCTTACACCCACAGGACAATCGTAGCCGTACAAGTGAGAAGATCCAGCCAAAACCTCCTTTCCAAGAGGGCTTGGGTCAACAGAGATAGACAACGAACAAAGACATCCATATGTAAATACATTCATGGTTCGTGAGCAAAGTATTATGATTACTTTGAGGGTAGTTTCCAAATGTATCAGCGATAAGTGTTCTCTCTTTCTCTCTCTCGCTCTCTACCCCTCCCTCTTTTGGTAACCAAGCAGTCAGGTTAGTCCGCTAGGGACTTTTTCTCATGTATTAAGTGTGTATGTTATTCTGTATTATTATTTAGTTAGCTAGTAAATCAATAATTAACCTCCTAGGGCTTAGTGGTCACATACGTGGACAGCACTTTTTAGCTCTTATGTCCACAATTGTGTAGAAGTTCTGTCATATTTCATGGCTTATTCTGATTTAGATATTTATAAAAGCCTTGTATATTTGTCATGACATGCAAATTTGAAAAAAAAAGTGTAAAACTAGCAACTTTGTAGGTCGCTAAACATGAAGTACACGTAAGTGTACTTATGGACTGAGGCTCCTCGAAACAGCTAATATGCTTGTAAACATGCACACACGTAAAATGGGAAAAAAGCTAGCTCTGATGCAGCTAAAAAGCTGTACATGGTCCCAATGAAATAAATAACAATTAAATCACTAAATACATACATACATACTTAAATTAGTTGTGTTGAAAATGTTAGCCTAATGCAATTCAGACCATGAATCCACATATGTGGACATCATTTTTCTCTAAAAGTACATCATATCAAAAGATGATACTTAGTTTTTATTCTAATTAGGTTCCAATAAGCCCAAATAGCAAAGAGAAATAAAAAATGCATGTAAAAAAACAGCTTGGGCCTTAAGAGGTTAAGCCAATTTGTGTAGTGCTGAATCATAAGTAAAGCTGGGGTTCGTGCAGATCCAAGAAGTCTACGACTGTTCAGAATGAGACTGATAAGAGGTAATGATTAATATGTTGACTGTTTTATACATATTGATAGGTAAAGACCTTTTTAGAGTTTAATACGGGAGATGGTAACTCCATAAACAACTTATTCCGTTGTGCCCCAAATTCTAATGAGTTAATTGTTACATTATTAATTTAATCGAGTAACAATTAAACATAGTTGATTGGATAAATAAGTCATATTAATGAAAGTCACGACAAGTGGATGCAGCTCCTGTTTTTTTTGCGACATGCGGTTACCCTCCGTGGTTCTAAATCAATAGTTGTTCGAAATTGTCGGAAACATTAACTTGCTGAAGGTCATGTTTGTGGATTTTGACTCAACGTTACCACTTACACTACGTGGTTTGTGCAAATCTCCCTCTGTGTAAAGAAATTTGACTGCAACCAGATATATATCTATATATATATATATATATATATATATATATATATACAGTGGGGAGAACAAATATTTGATACACTGCCGATTTTGCAGGTTTTCCTTCTTACAAAGCATGTAGAGGTCTGTCATTTTTATCATAGATACACTTCAACTGTGAGAGATAGAATCTAAAACAAAAATCCAGAAAATCACATTGTATGATTTTTAAGTAATTAATTTGCATTTTATTGCATGACATAAGTATTTGATCACCTACCAACCAGTAAGAATTCCGTCTCTCACAGACCTGTTAGTTTTTCTTTAAGAAGCCCTCCTGTTCTCCACTCATTACCTGTATTAACTGCACCTGTTTGAACTCGTTACCTGTATAAAAGACACCTGTCCACACACTCAATCAAACAGACTCCAACCTCTCCACAATGGCCAAGACCAGAGAGCTGTGTAAGGACATCAGGGATAAAACTGTAGACCTGCACAAGGCTGGGATGGGCTACAGGACAATAGGCAAGCAGCTTGGTGAGAAGGCAACAACTGTTGGCGCAATTATTAGAAAATGGAAGAAGTTCAAGATGACGGTCAATCACCCTTGGTCTGGGGCTCCATGCAAGATCTCACCTCATGGGGCATCAATGATCATGAGAAAGGTGAGGGATCAGCCCAGAACTACACAGCAGGACCTGATCAATGACCTGAAGAGAGCTGGGACCACAGTCTCAAAGAAAACCATTAGTAACACATTACGCCGTCATGGATTAAAATCCTGCAGTGCACACAAGGTCCCCCTGCTCAAGCCAGCGCATGTCCAGGCCCGTCTGAAGTTTGCCAATGACCATCTGGATGATCCAGAGGAGGAATGGGAGAAGGTCATGTGGTCTGATGAGACAAAAATAGAGCTTTTTGGTCTAAACTCCACTCGCTGTGTTTGGAGGAAGAAGAAGGATGAGTACAACCCCAAGAACACCATCCCAACCGTGAAGCATGGAGGTGGAAACATCATTCTTTGGGGATGCTTTTCTGCAAAGGGGACAGGACGACTCCACAGTATTGAGGGGAGGATGGATGGGGCCATGTATCGTGAGATCTTGGCCAACAACCTCCTTTCCTCAGTAAGAGCATTGAAGATGGGTCGTGGCTGGGTCTTCCAGCATGACAACGACCCGAAACACACAGCCAGGGCAACTAAGGAGTGGCTCCGTAAGAAGCATCTCAAGGTCCTGGAGTGGCCTAGCCAGTCTCCAGACCTGAACCCAATAGATAATCTTTGAAGGGAGCTGAAAGTCCGTATTGCCCAGCGACAGCCCCGAAACCTGAAGGATGTGGAGAAGGTCTGTATGGAGGAGTGGGACAAAATCCCTGCTGCAGTGTGTGCCAACCTGGTCAAGACCTACAGGAAACGTATGATCTCTGTAATTGCAAACAAAGGTTTCTGTACCAAATATTAAGTTCTTCTTTTCTGATGTATCAAATACTTATGTCATGCAATAAAATGCAAATTAATTACTTAAAAATCATACAATGTGATTTTCTGGATTTTTGTTTTAGATTCCGTCTCTTACAGTTGAAGTCTACCTATGATAAAAATTACAGACCTCTACATGCTTTGTAAGTAGGAAAACCTGCAAAATCGGCAGTGTATCAAATACTTGTTCTCCCCATTGTATATATATCCATTCAAATATCTTGCATATCTTATTTCCCATCATTATCGATTAATATGCGTAATAATGTTGGCAGTTCATGCGTAGGATGTTAACCTATAACCCGGATTGCCATTGTATTACATTACATTTTTGACAAGCAATTATTATTTTAGCAAACAATTATTGTGCTTCATCCTATGTTCTCCCTAACATCCTTACCCCCTTGCAACAGATGTGGGATAAACATACACACACATACTCTAACACACTCAACCCCTTTCCTCCACAATCAACCATAAGATCAGATGCTCAACGGTTGTTACATCCCAGAGCCCAACTCAAGAAAGGACCTGATTTACAAATGCATATACAGTTACAGCTGTTTGAGAAAGCATGCAAGATTGAGCAAAAATTGACAACAATATGATATTTGATTAATCTATTTAATCTATGTCAAGTCCTAGGTGATGGAGATCAGATCCACCCTCTTCACCTGAGACACAAACACTCTGGTACCCCGTTGTAACCATTTTCCCCAAGCATCTCCGTGCAGTCAGACCTTTGATTATTTTGTGCCACTTGGGCCACAATAATAAGCCCCCTCTCTGATTGTCCGAGTGTGACCCCCTCCCCATGGGTTACTGCAGCCAGTGATGCCAGCACTGCCACTACCTGGGTGGGGGTACCCCACCGGAATCCCCACCGGCTAGGTACAAGGTCGTCAAGGTTCTCATTAGCAGCTTTGAGAATTTCCTTGTATATTTTGCTCTCCCATCAGGGGGCTCTGGCTTTGTAGGACCAACCCTGCCAGGCAGGCTCAGAATCTTGAGGGGGCAGTGCTGCTCAAGTAGGTCTGTGACCACATTTATTTTTCTGTTTAGGTTGCATATAGGCAACTCACAGCAGGTCCATAAAACAGATGGGGACTTCTCTTTGGTGTATGGGTCACTGTCAGGGGTGCTGAAGGTGGGTGTGGTACAGGAATCAAGCGCAGGATGCAGAAGCTAAGTCCAAAAGACTTTAGTGAATTATTCACGTAGTAAACGAGCACAATAAGCCCGGAGGCGAAATAAAGGCGCACACAGGCGTCAAACAAAAGGTGCACTAACATGTGCGAAAACCTCTCCAAACAACGGAGGGAAGTACGTAGCTCAGAACACCAAAACAGAAGAGCAATCACACACAACACCATACACACACAACGAGAACTAAATAGGACACTAATGAGGACTAACTAGACACAGGTGTACAACATCAAGACAAAACCAAACGAACATGAAAACATAGATCGGTGGCAGCTAGTACTCCGGGGACGACGACCGCCGAAACCTGCCCGAACAAGGAGGAGGAGCAGCCTCGGCCGAAACCGTGACAGTCACTCAGGTGGGTGTCTAGGATATAGGGTTGGGGATCGTTCCATCATGATAGGACAATAAAAAAATAGATTAGATGTATACTATATTTTAAAATGTATATCCCTCATCTGCACAAAATTGAAAGCTCTCTCTCACAACCCCTGCTCACAGACACACGTTGGTTCTGGGATATGCAACCATTTCCTTTCTCACTCACTTAATGCCACACATATTCAAACACAAAAATGCACACCACACCTTCCATCACAATTCATCCACACACATACTGTGCCTTCTATGTCTTCTGTTCACTATGTTTTGATCTCCACTATGTTGATTGAGTACATGTGTTCTAATTAGTTGTATTTGAAAATGTATTATTTTGGTTGTTATCTTTTCTTGTAATACCGTTTTATCCTTTTATAAAATACTTTACATACTATAAATGTTTTTTTTTTTTACAATCCCAACCTTGGCTAATATTGGGTGCTCCGTTATGCGACTCCTTTATTAGAACTTTCAGAATAGCCATGGAGTAGTCTTTGTGTCGCGGTACATTTGGTTGTCAATATACAGTTTATCGACAACGAGAGCAACACACTTCACTTTTAATCTATTTTCCTTGAAGATTGGGTACAGAACTTTGTGCCGTTCTGCAATCTCCCTCGGGAACTGATCATTCATTCCTATTTTGGTGCCAGCAAGTCTTTTACCTAGGCTTTTAACCATTACTTTATCCTTACAAAAAGCAAATTTGGCAACGATTGGACGCTCATATCTCTGTCCTCTTTGTCCAAAACGGTGTACACGTTCGAGTTGGATTTTATCGACAGCCTCGAGTGGGATTTGAAGCGCTGTTAGGAAGAAGTCCTTCACAATAGGCTCGGTTACCTCTCCCTCTTTCTCCTGGATACCCGTAAGTACTAGATTTTCTCTCATCGATCTAGTTTGCATGTCTAGTAAGGCTTCTCTCAGAAAGTTGTTCTCCTTTTAAAGTTCCTTAACGTCCGTTTCTATCTTCTGTCTCTTTTTAAAGTTTTTTTTGTGTCTTTCTCCATTATTGCAACTTTTCCGTCACTCATTTCAAGACTCACCTTCAACTCTTTTACATCATTACTGACCAACTCTAGTATGCCCAGTTTGTCATTTATCAACTTCAACAGGTCGCTTTCCACACTTACCAGTCCCAGTGGTGAAAAGCATAAATCATCTGTATCAGTCGACGAGTCGCGTTTTCTCTTGGAGATTGATTCTCCTCGTTTATCTTCCGTCATGTTTGGGTGTTGCATGTTGTTGTCCATTTCTCTAGCCTTATAATTTGTTTTGTGTTATTATCCAGATTGAATGTTATTACCCTCAAATATATTAAGTGCTAATATTTAGTCTAATTTACTGATATTGAATATTATGTTTTTATCTTGAGGTGATTTTTACCGCTGTGTATTCAATACACCATCTTGTCTACTGGACAAGAGCTCCGTGACTTTCAACGTGGAACCGTCATAGGATGCCACCTTTCCAACAAGTCAGTTCGTCAAATTTCTGCCAGAGCTGCTGCGGTCAACTGTAAGTGCTGTTATTGTGAAGTGAAAACATCTAGGAGCAACAACTGCTCAGCCACGAAGTGGTAGGCCACACAAGCTCACAGAATGGGATCACCAAGTGCTGAAGCGCATAGTACGTAAAAATCATCTGTCCCCGGTTGCAACACTCACTACCGAGTTCCAAACTGCCTCTGGAATCAACGTCAGCATAATAACTGTTCGTCGGGAGCTTCATGAAATGGGTTTCCATGGCTGCACAGAAGCCTAAGAGCAATGCCAAGCATCGACTGGAGTGGTGTAAAGCTCGCCGCCATTGGACTCTGGAGCAGTGGAAACGCATTCTCTGGAGTGATGAATCACGCTTCACCATCTGGCAGTCCGACAGACGAATCTAGGTTTGGCGGATGCCAGGATAACGTTACCTGCCCGAATCCATAGTGACAACTGTGAAGTTTGGTGGAGGAGGAATAATGGTCTGAGGCTGTTTTTCATGGTTCGGGCTAGCCCCCTTAGTTCCAGTGAAGGGAAATCTTAACGCTACAGCATACATTGACATTCTAGATGATTCTGTGCTTCCAACTTTGTGGCAACAGTTTGGGGAAGGCCCTTTCCTGTTTCAGCATGACAATGCCCTTGTGCACAAAGTGAGGTCCATACATAAATGGTTTGTCTCAATCTGTGTGGTAGAACTTGACCGGTCTGCACAGAGCCCTGACCTCAACCCCATCAAACACCTTTAGGATGAATTGGAACGCCAACTGCGATCTAGGCCTAGTTGCCCAACATCAGTGCCCGACCTCAATAATGCTCTTGTGGCTGAATGGAAGGAAGTCCCCGCAGCAATGTTCCAACATCAAGTGCAAAGCCTTCCCAGAAGAGTGGAGGCTGTTATAGCAGCAAAGGGGGGACCAACTCATATTAATGCCCATGATTTTGGAATGACATGTTCGACGAGCAGGTGTCCACATACTTTTGGTCATGTAGTGTATGTGAATATGAAAAAAATCGGAGTTTACACGTTTTTAGATTACTAACATTTATGGTAAAAAAAAATGAAATGTTGACTAACCTGTTTTGTAAGCTTTAAAAGACATCAATCTCAACCGTTTATCTTTTCCAGTAATGAAAACATGGATGTCTCATGGTATGGTGGGCTATGCAATATTTTTCAACTTTGAGCACCTTTTATCTCTTGAAAGTTTTGGCATTCAGGTCTTTCTGAGCACTTCAAATCAAAGTTTCAAAATCACTTCTACAATGGGCAAATATGTATGGAAGGTTTTGTTCAAATCAAAAGCGGTGCTGTCAGAAAGTGATTGAATTCAAATGGATTTACCCGAAATATCATTGTCACAGCCTGTTTTTGTTTACCTTTCAGATCAGTCCGTGCTTTATCAATCAGAGAAAACAGCTTGGTCTTCCTCTGCACTAGGGGATTGATTGAGTTCATTGAGACAATTTGATGAATGCCTTGACACATCTGTGTTCATCATTTTGCAAAAGCTTCACAAAATCAATAGTGATAGCTCCGAAACGCCGGAGGCCACGATACCCATGAATGCTTGATTTACCAGGTTATGCATATTTAATAGGAAAACACCACTGATGTTGACTAATGACCAACCTACCCTGCCCAATCCACTTGACCACTACAGCTACAGCACGTACCATCCCAAATGGAACCCTATTCTCTATATAGTGCACTACTTTTGACCATAGCCCAATGGGCCCTGGTCATATGTAGTGAAATAAAGATTGTGCTATTATTTGTGTTTTTTAGCATAATTTGTTGTTTATTCTGTACATAATGTTTCTGCCACTGTCTCTTACGACCAAAAAGAGCTTCTGGATAACAGGACAACGATTACTCACCTCGTATTGGACATATTTTTTTCTTCAACGAGTCGGACGGGAAGGATATTATACAGACACCCGACAATGACCAAATCCTAGTCATTGCTATGAGGAAGAGACTGAGATATCGTGGACGTAGGTCGGGGTGCCTTGTAAGGATCCGACGGCGAGTGAGTAATTTGCCTCTTCCATCAATCCTATTAGCCAATGTACAATCATTGAAAAACAAAATGGACGACCTAAGACCAAGAATATCCTACCAACGGGACATTAAACTGTAATATCTTATGTTTCACCGATTCGTGGCTGAACAACGACATGGATAACATACAGCTGGCGGGATATACGCTACATCGGCAGGATAGAACGGCTGACTCCGGTAACACAAGGGGTGGCGGTCTGTGTATATTTGTAAACAACAGCTGGTGCACAAAATCTAATACTAAGGAAGTTTTGCTCGCCAGAGGTAGAGTATCTCATGATAAGCTGTAGACCACACTATTTACCAAGAGTTTCCTTCTATATTTTTTGTAGCTGTCTATTTACCACCACAAACTGATGCTGGCACTAAGATTGCACTCAGTGAGCTGTTTAAGGCCATAAGCAAACAGGAAAACACTCATCTAGAGGCAGCGCTCCTAGTGGCCGGGGACTTTAATGCAGGGAAACTTAAATCCATTCTACCTCATTTCTACCAGCATGTTAAATGTGCAACCAGAGGGGAAAAAACTGTAGACCACCTTTACTCCACCAACAGAGACGTGTATAAAGCTTGCCCTCCATTTGGCAAATCTGACCATAATTCTATCCTCCTGAATCCTGCTTTTAAGCAATAACTAAAGCAGGGAGCACAAGTGACTCGGTTAATAAGGAACTGGTCAGATGACGCAGATGCTAAGCTACAGGACTGTTTTGCTATCATAGACTGGAATATGTTCTGGGATTCTTCCAATGGCATTGAGGAGTACACCACATCAGTCACTGGCTTCATCAATAAGTGCATCGATGACGTCGTCCCCACAGTGACCGTACGTACATACCCCAACCAGAAGCCATGGATTACAGGCAACATCCGCAATGAGCTAAAGGGTAGAGCTGACACTTTCAAGCAGCGGGACTCTAACCCGGACACTTATAAGAAATCTCGCTATGCCCTCAGACGAACCATCAAACAGGCAAAGAGTCAAGGACTAAGATTGAATCGTACTACACCGGCTCCGACGCTCGTCGGATGTGGCAGGGCTTGCAAACTATTACAGACTAAAAGGGAAGCACAGCTGCGAGCTTTTAGTGACACGAGCCTACCAGACGAGCTAAATCACTTCTATGCTGGCTTCGAGTCAAGGAACACTGAAGCATGCATGAGAGCATCACCTGTTCCAGATGACTATGTGATCACGCTCTACGTAGCCGACGTGAGTAAGACTTTTAAGCAGGTCAACATTCACAAGGCCACAGGGTCAGACGGATTACCAGGACGTGTACTCCGACCATGCGCTGACCAACTGGCAAGTGTCTTCACTGACATTTTCAACATGTCCCTGACTGCGTCTGTAATACCAACATGTTTCAAGCAGACCACCATAGTCCCTGTGCCCAAGAACACTAAGATAACCTGCCTAAATGACTTCCAACCCGTAGCACTCATTTCTGTAGCAATGAAGTACTTTGAAAGGCTGGTCATGGCTCACATCCACACCATTATCCCAGAAACCCTAGACCCACTCCAATTTGCATACCCCCCCAACAGATCCACAGATGATGCAATCTCTATTGCACTCTACACTGCCCTTTCTCACCTGGACAAGAGGAACACCTACGTGAGAATGCTATTCATTGACTACAGCTCAGCGTTCAACACCATAGTGCCCTCAAAGCTCATCACTAAGATAAGGACCCTGGGACTAAACACCTCCCTCTGCAACTGGATCCTGGACTTCCTGATGGGATGCCCCCAGGTGTTAAGGGTAGGTAACAACACATCTGCCACGCTGATCCTCAACACGGGGGCCCCTCAGGGATGCGTGCTCAGTCCCCTGCTGTACTCACTGTTCACCCATCACTACATGGCCAGGCACGACTCCAACACCATCATTTAAGTTTGCTGACGACACAACAGTGGTAGGCCTGATCACCGACAATGATGAGACAGCCTATAGGGAGGAGGTCAGAGACCTGGTCGTGTGGTGCCAGGATAACAACCTCTTCCTCAACATGATCAAGTCAAAGGAGATGATTGTGGATTACAGGAAAAAGAGGACTGAGCACGCCCCCATTCTCATTGATGGTGCTGTAGTGGAACAGGTTGAGAGCTTCAAGTTCCTTGGTGTCCACATCACCAACAAACTATCATGGTCCAAACACACCAAGACAGTCGTGAAGAGGGCACAACAAAGCTTATTCCCCCTCAGGAGACTGAAAAGACTTGGCATTGGTCCTCAGATCCTCAAAAGGTTCTACAGCTGCACCATCGAGAACATCCTGACTGGTTGCATCACCGCCTGGTATGGCAACTGCTTGGCCTCTGACCGCAAGGCACTACAGAGGGTAGTGCGGACGGCCCAGTACATCACTGGCGCCAAGCTTCCTGCCATCCAGGACCTCTATACCAGGCGGTGTCAGAGGAAGGTCCTAAAAATTGTCAAAGACTCCAGCCACCCTGGTCATAGACTGTTCTCTTTGCTCCCGCACGGCAAGTGGTATCGGAGCGCCAAGTCTAGGTCCAAAAGGCTTCTTAACAGCTTCTACCCCCAAGCCATGAGACTCGTGAACAGCTAATCATGGCTACCCAGACTATTTGCATTGTCCCACCCCATCCCCTCTTTTACTTTGCTGCTACTCTGTTTATTATCTATGCATAGTCACTATAACTTTACCCACATCTACATAATACCTCAATTACCTCGACTAACCGGTGCCCCCGCACATTGACCGTATACCGGTACCCCTTGTACATAGCCTCCCTACTGTTATTTTATTTTACTGCTGCTGTTTAATTATTTTTATTTAATTTTTTACTTATCTATTTTTTACTTAACTGCATTGTTGGTTAAGGGCTTGTAATGAAACATTTCACTGTAAGTTCTACACCTGTTGTATTTGGCGCATGTGGCAAATACAATTTTATTTGATTTGTGGTGAAACGGTATAATTACCTCGAATGTCACTCCACTCCGTCCGTCTGTCTCTTATTCATATTCCACCACATCCTCCATCCATATCATTAATAATAGGTAAGAGAGCTGAGCTTGAGGAAGTGGTTGGTGTCCCTGCACCCCTGTGAAGGCCCAGGTAGGGAGGCCCGGGGCGGGCGTGGAGCCAGACTGCACCTTCTGTCTGTGTTTGTCTGTCCCAGCTAATGAGGCAGATGTCAGGTAGGCCAAAGGAGGCTCTCCTCAGAGTGGATGACTGGGCCTGCCAATATAATTGGCACCTGATGTGTCAGACTACTGGGATGTGCTGGCTGACATTCATTATACTTAATGCACTTCTCTCCCGCTCCTCGCTCGCCCCGTATAACTAACTGCCTGGTGAAACAATGTTTCAAGCCCTCCTTTTGACCGTGTCCTCTGCTCTGTAGTGGAGGGAGGAGTACAGGGAGAGCAGGTCTAGCTGTCTGCCTCCCTGCCTGTCTGTCTGCCTTTCTGTCTGTCACTCCTCACTAGGGAGAGAAAGGGGTCTTTCCCAGGCACATGGCTAACCTGCTGAAGCAGCGGGAATATATTCAGAGGTGTCTTTTGATTCTCAGATCTCGCTGCCGTGGAGGAATCTTTTGATTCTCCCGAGTGGCGCAGTGGTCTAAGGCACTGCATCGCAGTGCTAGCTGTGCCACTAGAGATCCTGGTTCGAAGCCAGGCTCTGTCGTAGCCGGCCGCAACCGGGAGACCAATGGGGCGGCGCACAATTGGCCCAGCGTCGTCTAGGGTAGGGGAGGGAATGGCCGGCAGGGAGGTAGCTCAGTTGTTAGAGCATGGCGTTTGCAACGCCAGGGTTGTGGGTTCGATTCCCACGGGGGGCCAGTATAAAAAAATAATAATAATAATAATTGTGCACTAACTGTAAGTCGCTCTGGATAAGAGGGTCTGCTAAATGACGTAAATGTAAATGTGTTGGCGTCTCAGAACTCGCTGCCGTGTTGGCGTCTCAGAACTCGCTACCGTGTTGGCATCTCAGATCTAGCTGCCGTGTTGGCGTCTCAGAACTCAGGCGTGGTGTCAATGTCTCTGTTGCCAGTCCAGTCCCCAAGTCTTCATGTCCAGATGTAACCTGGGCTGCTGGTTCCAGAGCCCTGCAGACTGGTGTCCCTGATAGGATGTGAGGATGCCAGCCCAGCGTACAACACTGCATTTTGAGCTATTCTCCTTTCCAATCAGGCTTGAGTTTGCTGGTAATGCTGCGTGTGCAGGAAGCGTGTCTGGGGAGAGCAAATCTCCTTCAGCTCAAGGATCAGAGGCCCACTCCTGTGAAAAGAGCACTCCGTCTCCTATTCTGCCTCTGCCAGGTGTTTCTTGGGGTCGGGGTAGACTTGATAGTGCCCTGCCAACAATTTCAGAATTAACTTAACTGTCCTTCAGGTAACATGTATTCCGTTTTTGAAAAAATGTGCACATTGCGTGTGAATTACCTTGTGATCATTGAGATATACAGTACATTTATTTTAGTCTGAACTCAGTACAGTACAAACATTTACATGTATTCATCAGAGGTTTGACACATTCTATAGTCATGGGAGGGAAGTAAGGAGTTTGCTGATCATTTCCCATTAAACATAGCAAAAACAAACGAAGGATGGGTTTAATGTTATTCATGTAACATCAGTGAGATGTGTTATCAAGAATAATGAGGGCTGGCCTTTTTTAATGAATATGAAGAACTCATTTTCTCTGTAGTAAGTCTTTTGGGATCCTTAATGTAAAGAATGTGTAAAAGCTTGAGCCTATTGTTGAAGTCTGTAATTAACTGATTGTTAGTGTTTCTGTAAATATGACTATACTTTTATCTCTGCTGTAAGTGCTATCATGGAGATATATTTGGTTGTAAAGTCAAACCTTTTTGGAATTAATAGAAAGGAAGGGGAGACTGCATTTCTCCATAGATGGTTTTATCCATACAATATTTCATGCTAGTTTATTTCAATCTGTACTATTTAAAAGGCAAATGTTCTGTATTAAAAGTATTTATGTATTCATTAGTGAGTGAGGGAGTAACATTTTATTGTATTTTTCATTTAATGATAGCTGAGTATAGAATTGCAGTTGGAGGTTTCATCACATGCATGGAGAAAAGCAAATGCCTTTTTGCTTCTAATATCGAGCTGCTGCACAACCCAGGCAGTCGGTAGATTCACTCTTCTCTGCAAAGTGGAGCAGCGGAGACAAAGAAGAGAGCAGAGCCAGAGATTATGGTTTGTTTTATTAATCTGACTGTGTGTAGCTAGATGCTGACCAGTGTTAGATTGTGTTTGCAGTGAGAGATGTAAGCCTGTGATTGTGTAATTAATTCCGCTGTTGCCCTGAATGCCGACAGAGACGCTGACAGAAAGGAGAGAGAATAACCGCACCAGTTTGCAAAGTGTGACTCCATAGATGGTGTGAAGTATGTCTCATTCTGTGGGTGCCGGGTTCCCCGAGTAAAAAGTTCTCTAGAAATGAGCAAAGCTCATTATATTGTGCTATTAAAGAGAAGAAGAAAAAAGCAGACTTAAAAATATATATTTTTTGTTTTCTCTAAGTCTTTTTTCCTGTTACATGGTCAAAGATAGGTCAGGAATGTGAGGAAAAATTTAGTCATAGTTAATGGAGGGAGAAAGTCAGACGGTCAGTCCCTCCAACATGGTCTTAGGGCAATTATTATTGTTCTATACAGTGGGGGAAAAAAGTATTTAGTCAGCCACCAATTGTGCAAGTTCTCCCACTTAAAAAGATGAGAGAGGCCTGTAATTTTCATCATAGGTACATGTCAACTATGACAGACAAAATGAGAAAAAAATATCCAGAAAATCACATTGTAGGATTTTTAATGAATTTATTTGCAAATGATGGTGGAAAATAAGTATTTGGTCAATAACAAAACTTTCTCAATACTTTGTTATATACCCTTTGTTGGCAATGACACAGGTCAAATGTTTTCTGTAAGTCTTCACAAGGTTTTCACACACTGTTGCTGTTTTTTTTGGCCCATTCCTCCATGCAGATCTCCTCTAGAGCAGTGATGTTTTGGGGCTGTCGCTGGGCAACACAGACTTTCAACTCCCTCCAAAGATTTTCTATGGGGTTGAGATCTGGAGACTGGCTAGGCCACTCCAGGACCTTGAAATGCTTCTTACGAAGCCACTCCTTCGTTGCCCGGGCGGTGTGTTTGGGATCATTGTCATGCTGAAAGACCCAGCCACGTTTCATCTTCAATGCCCTTGCTGATGGAAAGAGGTTTTCACTCAAAATCTCACAATACATGGCCCCATTCATTCTTTCCTTTACACGGATCATTCGGCCTGGTCCCTTTGCAGAAAAACAGCCCCAAAGCATGATGTTTCCACCCCCATGCTTCACAGTAGGTATGGTGTTCTTTGGATGCAACTCAGCATTCTTTGTCCTCCAAACACGACGAGTTGAGTTTTTACCAAAAAGTTATATTTTGGTTTCATCTGACCATATGACATTCTCCCAATCCTCTTCTGGATCATCCAAATGCACTCTAGCAAACTTCAGATGGGCCTGGACATGTACTGGCTTAAGCAGGGGGCACTGCAGGATTTGAGTCCCTGGCGGCGTAGTGTGTTACTGATGGTAGGCTTTGTTACTTTGGTCCCAGCTCTCTGCAGGTCATTCACTAGGTCCCCCCGTGTGGTTCTGGGATTTTTGCTCACCGTTCTTGTGATCATTTTGACCCCACGGGGTGAGATCTTGCGTGGAGCCCCAGATCGAGGGAGATTATCAGTGGTCACCACCTCAAGCTGAACCCTGGCAAGACGGAGCTGCTCTTCCTCCCGGGGAAGGACTGCCCGTTCCATGATCTCGCCATCACGGTTGACAACTCCGCTGTGTCCTCCTCCCAGAGTGCGAAGAGCCTTGGCGTGACCCTGGACAACACCCTGTCGTTCTCCGCTAACATCAAGGCGGTGACCCGATCCTGCAGGTTCATGCTCTACAACATTCGGAGAGTACGACCCTGCCTTACACAGGAAGCGGCACAGGTCCTAATCCAGGCACTTGTCATCTCCCGTCTGGATTACTGCAACTCGCTGTTGGCTGGGCTCCCTGCCTGTGCCATTAAACCCCTACAACTCCTCCAGAATGCTGCAGCCCGTCTGGTGTTCAACCTTCCCAAGTTCTCTCACGTCACCCCCCTCCTCCGCACACTCCACTGGCTTCCAGTTGAAGCTCGCATCCGTTACAAGACCATGGTGCTTGCCTATGGAGCAGTGAGGGGAACGGCACCTCCGTACCCTCAGGCTCTGATCAGTCCCTACACCCAAACGAGGGCATTGCGTTCATCCACCTCTGGCCTGCTGGCTCCCCTTCCTCTGCGGAAGCATATTTCCCGCTCCGCCCAGTCAAAACTTTTCGCTGCTCTGGCACCCCAATGGTGGAACAAGCTCCCTCACGACGCCAGGACAGCGGAGTCACTCACCACCTTCCGGAGACATTTGAAACCCCACCTCTTTAAGGAACACCTGGGATAGGATAAATAAATAAATACAAAAAAGTATAATTGTAAAGTGGTTATCCCACTGGCTATAGGGTTTAGTCTGGCTACCAATTTGTAGCCGCTCTGGATAAGAGCGTCTGCTAAATGACGTAAATGTGCCCTTGAGCAAGGCACTTAACCCTAATTGCTCCCGTAAGTCGCTCTGGATAAGAGCGTCTGCTAAATGACTAAAATGTAAATGTAAATGTCTTGTATGTCTTCCATTTCCTAATAATTGCTCCCACATTTGATTTCTTCAAACCAAGCTGCTTACCTATGGCAGATTCAATCTTCCCAGCCTGGTGCAGGTCTACAATTTTGTTTCTGGTGTCCTTTGACAGCTCTTTGGTCTTGGCCATAGTGGAGTTTGGAGTGTGACTGTTTGAGGTTGTGGACAGGTGTCTTTTATACTGATAACAAGTTCATACAGGTGCCATTAATACAGGTAACGAGTGGAGGACAGAGGAGCCTCTTAAAGAAGAAGTTACAGGTCTGTGAGAGCCAGAAATCTTGCTTGTTTGTAGGTGACCAAATACTTATTTTCCACCATAATTTGCAAATAAATTCATAAAAAATCCTACAATGTGATTTTCTGGAAAAAAAATGCTCAATTTGTCTGTCATAGTTGACGTGTACCTATGATGAAAATTACAGGCCTCTCTCATCTTTTTAAGTGGGAGAAGTTGCACAATTGGTGGCTGACTAAATACTTTTTTTCCCCACTGTATGTAAAACTGTGACATTCCATTTAGTATGAAATGTTGCTTTACATTATGTTAGGTTACATGAATGGAATAGCAGTTGTACAATATCATACGAATTAGAAGACGTGACTTAATTAACAACATGGAGGATGTAGAGTATTGCACGTCTTTATCTGAGACCAGGTTGCTTGTTGCGCAGTATCAAAAAATGAAAATTACGGGAGAATCTACATTGGCGTTTAGGGGAACTAACAACAAAGGTTAGGAAGTTTAGAATAAGGCTCAGGGAAGTTAGGGGAAGACTAAAATGCTACCACAAGTAACTAAACTAGACCATTAGTAGGTATCATACGTCTTGGAGCTGCTCAGAAATACGTAAAGTATATATTGTATTGCTCTGAGACCAGGCTGGCCCCTCAGTGTATTTTTGAACTCTTTTTAACTTGGCAATGAGCTTTGCTTTTGAGCTTTTCCTTTCAAACGTCAAATTAGTAGCTACTTCAAACACGGTCCACAGGGCAGAGGCAGAATTGGCAAGACACATTTCTATATACCGGTATGCAATATACTGTACAGTATGTACTCTAGGGGGAACCTTGATATCCAACGTTATCGCATTACAAGACCACCAGGTCTAAGAAGTATGACAGCGTGGGGCTAAGGATACCTATCACGCATACCTTAGTATCACTTTAAAATATTATAATGTGGATGGAACCTCAACTACCACCTTTCTCAATACTAGATGAGAAAGTACAGTGCCTTCAGAAAGTATTCACACTTCTTGACTTTTTCCACATTTTGTTGTGTTACAGCCTGAGATTTTGTGTCACTGGCCTACACACAATACCCCATAATGTAAAAGTAAAACATTAAACTGAAATGTCTTGCGTCAATATGCCAATTCCTTATATAATTGTGTTTTATGTTTATTGCGCATTTATAAAAGACTAGGCAACTAGTATAACAGTCATTAGCTAAAATGCTGTGTGCCGTACGTGGTATCGTGCGTAACAAACTAAGCATTCATTTTCCAGAATCAATGTTCATTTACACTACTGTTTCAGTAGTGTCTGCTCCGCACGCAATTTGAGGAGTTGAGACATAACCTTTCTAATTGTAGCCTTTTTAACTTCTCTGTTTCAGTTAAAGAATGTCTCAATGTGTTTTGGTGTCCATATCACCGATTCTGTTGGACCAAACCTCAAATGCAAATAGCGAGTTGAAACCGCTTGTCAGTGAGGAAGATGTGCTCTCTCAACCTTGTTGGTGTGAGTGACAGGGGGAGGGTCTTTGTGTGTGTAAATGAGAAGGTGCACAGTCACAGCAGGAAGGAGACGAGCAAAAATACAACATGAGAACAAGCGGACATAAAAGCACTTAAAAATGTACAATTTAGTAAAAACTTGCGCTAAAACTTGCATTCAAATTAATCAAATTAATTCAATATATCGCACAGCCCTAATGTGAACCAATAAAGTTTGCCTATAAAATTATTATGAGCATGAACCTTAACTACTACCTTTTTCAATATGAGACTAGGGAGTACAGTATATAGCAATGTAAGTCTAATGTGGATGTGAACCGCCATGTCTCCACCCATAAACCTCACGCTGTATATCCACAATATGCCAGAGCAGTAGTTGGTGTGGTCTTCTGGAGATGTAAATGCAGCTACCTATGGACGTGTCTACACTTGACACTTACAGTGCATTTGGAAAGTATTCAGATCCCTTCCCTTTTTCCACATTTTGTTACAGCCTTATTCTTAAATGGATTAAATTGTTTTTTTTACTCATCAATCAACCGGTTTTTAGAGATCTTTGCAAAAAAAAAGAAATAGTATTCAGACCCTTTGCTATGAGACTCAAAATTGAGCTCAGGTGCATCCTGTTTCCATTGATCATCCTTGAGATGTTTCTACAACTTGATTGGAGTCCACCTGTGGTAAATTCAATTGATTGGACATGATTTGGAAGGCACACACCTGTCTATATAAGGTCCCACAGTTGACAGTGCATGTCAAAGCAAAAACCAAGCCATGAGGTCGAAGGAATTGTCTGTAGAGCTCCGAGACAGGATTGTGTCGAGGCACAGATCTGGGGAAGGGTACCAACACATTACTGCAGCATTGAAGGTCCCCAAGAACACAATGGCCTACATTCTTAAATGGAAGAAGTTTGGAACCACCAAGAATCTTCCTAGAGCTGGCCGCCCGGCTAAACTGAGCAATCGGGGGAGAAGGATCTTGGTCAGGGAGGTGACCAAGAACCCGATGGTCACTCTGACAGAGCTCCATAGTTCCTCTGTGGAGATGGTTGACCTTCTGGAAGATTCTCCCATCTCTGCAGCACTTCCACCAATCAGGCCTTTATGGTAGAGTGGCCAGATGGAAGCCACTCCTCAGTAAAAGGCACAAAACAGCCCGCTTGCCAAAAGGCACCTAAAGGACTCTGACCATGAGAAACAAGATTCTCTGGTCAGATGAAACCAAGATTGAACTCTTTGGCCTGAATGCAGAAGCCACTTCATCCCTAAGGTGATGCCTAGCACCATCCCTACGGTGAAGCATGGCAGTGGCAGCATTATACTGTAGGGATGTTTTTCAGCGGCAGGGACTGGGAGACTAGTCAGGATCGAGGCAAAGATGAACGGAGCAAAGTACAGAGAGATCCTTGATGAAGCGCTCAAGACCTCAGACTGGGGCGAAGGTTCACCTTCCAACATGACTATGACCCTAAACACACAGCCAAGACAATGCATGAGTGGCTTCGGGACAAGTCTCAATGTCCTTGAGTGGCCCAGTCAGAGCCCGGACTTGAACCCGATCTAACATCTCTGGAGAGACTTGAAAATAGCTGTGCAGCGACGCTCCCCATCCAACCTGACAGGGCTTGATGTCACGCCCTGGCTCTGGGGACTCTTATATGTTGAGCCAGGGTGTTAGTTTCTATGTTTAGTGTTCTATGTTCATGTTCTAGTTCATGTGTTTCTATGTTGGCCGGGATGGTTCCCAATCAGAGGCAGCTGTGGCTTGTTGTCTCTGATTGGGACCCATACTTAGGCAGCCTGTTTTGCACTTGTCATTTGTGGGATCTTGTTCCGGAGAGGTTTGTGTTTTGTTAACCTTAGGACTTCACGTATCGTTTTGTTGTTTTGTTTTTGTTATTAAGTACTCATTAAAAGATGTACGCATATCACGCTGCACCTTGGTCTGCTTCTTATGACGACCGTGACAGAAGATCCCACCAAATAAGGACCAAGCAGCGTGTCCAGGAGCAAACGCCGGAGGTAACGCTAGTGGATGTCCTCCTCGGTTGGGGGAAGATCACCGAGGAGGAGGCCGTCCGCTACCGGAGGGCGATGAGGTAGGATGTCCAGGCAGGAGAGGAGAAGCGGCACCAACCGGGCCGTCGTCGGACAGGCGAGAGGCAACCCCAAGACATTTTTTGAGGGGGGCACACGGCATGGACGACGGGGCTGCTAGAGGCAGCTACAGGGGGAGTTTGTGGACTAGGAGAGGAGGCCACCAGGTTACTGGGGCCATTGGTCAGGAGGGAGAAGGAGAGTGTAGAGGCCCAGCGAGAGGAACTGAGTAGGCAGCAGAGGGAGCGGAGGTTTATGAGGAAATCCAGTCCCGCTCCTCGCACCAAGCAAGTGGTGTGTGTCACCAGTCCGGTCCGGCCCGTTCCTGATTCCCGCACAAGGCCAGTGGTGCGTGTTCCCAGTCCGGCCCGACCCGTTCCCGCTCCCCGCACTAAGTTAGTGGTGCGTGTTCCCAGTCCGGCCCGACCCGTTCCTGCTCCCCGCACTAAGTAAGTGGTGCGTGTTCCCAGTACGACCCAACCCTTTCCTGCTCCACGCACTAAGTTAGTGCTGCGTGTTCCCAGTACGGCCCAACCCGTTCCTGCTCACCGCACTAAGTTAGTGGTGCGTGTTCCTAGTACGGCCCAACCCGTTCCTGCTCCCCGCACTAAGTTAGAGGTGCATGTTCCCAGTCCGGCTCGGCCTGTTCCTGCCCCTCGCACCAAGCCTGTGGTGCGCGTCGCCAGCCCGGCCCGGCCTGTTCCTGCCCCTCGCACCAAGCCAGTGGTGCGCGCCGCCAGCCCGGTCCGGCCTGTTCCTGCTCCCCGCACCAAGCCAGTGGTAGGCGTCATCAGCCCGGTCCGGCCTGTTCCTACTCCCAGCACCAAGCCAGAGGTGCGTGTCGTCAGCCCGGTCCGGCCCGTTCCTGCTCCCCGCACCAAGCCAGTGGTGCGCGTCGTCAGTCCGGCACAGCCTGTGCCTATTCCACCGGTGCCTGGTCAGGCACCGGTCAGCTGCTCCACACCGGAGCCTAAGCAATCCGCTCCACCGATGTCCAGTCCAGCTCCAGCCAGCGGGACCAGACCAGGGGCGCTACAGGGGGGTAGCTAGAGAGTGGTGGTCACGCCCGGAGCCGGATCCGCCTCCGAGGCGGAATGCCCACCCGGCCCCTCCCCTGTTGGGTTTAGTTGGCGCGGTCGCAGTCCGCCCTGGCTCTGGGGACTCTTATATGTTAAGCCAGGGTGTTAGTTTCTATGTTTAGTGTTCTATGTTCTAGTTCATGTGTTTCTATGTTGGCCAGGGTGGTTCCCAATCAGAGGCAGCTGTGGCTTGTTGTCTCTGATTGGGACCCATACTTAGGCAGCCTGTTTTGCACTTGTCATTTATGGGATCTTGTTCCGGAGAGGTTTGTGTTTTGTTAACCTTAGGATTTCACGTATCGTTTTGTTGTTTTGTATTTGTTATTAAGTACTCATTAAAAGATGTACGCATATCACGCTGCGCCTTGGTCCTTTACTTACGACGATCGTGACACTTGAGAGGATCTGCAGAGAAGAATGGTAGAAACTCCCCAAATACAGGTGTGCCAAGCTTGTACCGTCATACCCAAGAAGACACAAGGCTGTAATCGCTGCCAATGGAGCTTCAACAAAGTCCTGAGAAAAGGGTCTGGATACTTATGTAAATGTGATATTTCAGTTATACATTTTTTTATACATTTGCAAAAAATTATAAAAACCTGTTTTTGCTTTGTCATTATGGGGTATTGTGTGTAGATTGATGAAGGGATAAAAAAATAAAAATGTAAATACATTTTAGAACAAGGCTGTAACGTAACAAAATGTGGATAAAGTCAAGGGGTCTGAATACTTTCCGAATGTACAGTCATGGTCAAAAGTTTTGAGAATGACAATTATTGGTCTTCACAACGTTTGCTGCTTCAGTGTTTTTAGATATTTTTGTCAGATGTTACTATGGTATACTGAGGTATAATTACAAGCATTCCATAAGTGTCAAAGGCTTTTATTGACAATTACATTAAGTTTATGCAAAGAGTCAATATTTGCAGTGTTGACCCTTCTTTTTCAAGACCTCTGCAATCCGCCCTGGCATGCTGTCAATTAACTTCTGGGCCACATCCTGACTGATGGTAGCCCATTCTTGCATAATCAATGCTTGGAGTTTGTCAGAATTTGTGGGTTTTTGTTTGTCCACCCGCCTCTTGAGGATTGACCACAAGTTCTCAATGGGATTAAGGTCTGGGGAGTTTCCTGGCCATGGACCCAAAATGTTTGTTTTGTTCCCCAAGACACTTAGTTGCCTTATGCTGGTGTTCCATCATGCTGGAAAAGGCATTGTTCGTCACCAAACTGTTCTTGGATGGTTGGGAGAAGTTGCTCTCAGAGGATGTGTTGGTACCATTCTTTATTCATGGCTGTGTTCTTAGGCAAAATTGTGAGTGAGCCCACTCCCTTGGCTGAGAAGCAACCCCACACATGAATGGTCTCAGGATGCTTTACTGTTGGCATGACACAGGACTGATGGTAGCGCTCACCTTGTCTTTTCCGGACAAGGTGTTTTCCGGATGCCCCAAACAATCGGAAAGGGGATTCATCAGAGGAAATGACTTTACCCCAGTCCTCAGCAGTCCAATCCCTGTACCTTTTTCAGAATATCAGTCTGTCCCTGATGTTTTTCCTGGAGAGAAGTGGCTTCTTTGCTGCCCTTCTTGACACCAGGCCATCCTCCAAAAGTCTTCGCCTCACTGTGCGTGCAGATGCACTCACACCTGCCTGCTGCCATTCCTGAGCAAGCTCTGCCCTGGTGGTGCCCCTATCCCGCAGCTGAATCAACTTTAGGAGACGGCTGGCTGGACTTTCTTGGGCGCCCTGAAGCCTTCTTCACATCAATTGAACCTCTCTCCTTGAAGTTCTTGATGATCCGATAAATGGTTGATTTAGGTGCAATCTTATTATCCAAGATCTTGGATCTTGGAATCCAAGATGGCGTAGCAGTGCGGTCGTGTTCTCTTGTGTGTCCATGTAAATAGCCAGTTTTTTTGTATTTTTTGTATTTTACGTATATGTTTCCCTATCACACTTCTACTAAATATACTTTTCTACAAATGGATGTCGAATGGATGTTGCTGTAGGCTAATCACCACTGCCCCCGAAGCAAGCATCAGTTAGCCTTGAGCTAGCCTCGAGCAGGCCCATATCCCGGCTATCTACCTCTCTGTCTACCGGACGGGAGTAGCCAGCTAACCAGTTAACTAGCTACTTAGTATTAGCCACAGATAGCGGTTTTTCACCATTGTCCGTGGCCTGCACTACCTACCAGCCAGCTCTAGCTTGGACTATTATCGGCTAGTCTGCACTGTCTGCACAGCGCGTTGTCGCCCAGAACCTATCGGATTTTCTGCCGGAATCACTGAATCACTGGACCTTTAACACTGGATAATCGCAACTAGCTAGCTGCAACCAAATTAACGTTGTTGTTGGCTAATCAGCCTTGAGCTAGCCTCGAGTCAGGCCCTCTACCTCTCTGTCAACCGGACGGGACCTCCTAGAGTCGACATGGAGCCCCTCCGATCCATCACGACTCATCTGCCGACGTAATCGTCTGTGGTTTCAACAGGCTTCCCGTTGCGACAACCACGAAGATCCATCTGCTTGCCCCGGCCTGCTAGCACACACAAACCACAGCCATGCTTCCTGATCACTGTGCTGTAGTACCAATTCGAACTGCTCTCGGACTCATATATTGCTGTTCACTGGACCTTATGATCACTCAGCTGCACAGCTGATGCCTGCTGGACTGTTCCTTTACACGGTACCCTGTCCTGTTTATCTGTTTAGCCTCAGCCCAAACTTTATCGCCATTACCAGTTGTTGTCTTAGCTCTCTCTAATAACACCTGTGATAGCTTTATGCCTCTCTCCCATGTCAATATGCCTTGCCTATTGCTGTTCCAGTTAGTTCTTATTATACAATTTCACTGTAGAACCCCAAGTCCTTCTCAAACTGCCTCAAATAGTTCCTTTGTTCCACCCCACATACACGCCGAGACCGGCTCAATTGGTGCCTCCAGTGATGCTATCTCTTTCATTGTTACCCAACGCTTAGGTTTACCTCCACTGTACTCATATCCTTCCATATCCTTGTCTGTACATAATGCCCTGAATCTATTCTACAACGTCCGGAAATCTGCCCCCTTTATTCTCTGTACCCAACGCCCTCGAAGACCAGTTCTTAAAGCCTTTAGCCGTATCCTTTTTCTAGTCCTCCTCTGTTCCTCTGGTGATGTAGAGGCTAACCCAGGCCCTGCAGCTCCCAGTATCACTCCTACTCCCCAGGAGCTATCATTTGTTGACATCTGTAACCGTAAAAGCCTTGGTTTTCTGCACGTTAACATCAGAAGCCTCCTTCCTAAGTTTGAGTTATTCACTGCGTTACCACACTCCGCCAACCCTGATGTTCTAGCAGTGTCTGAATCCTGGCATAGGAAGGCCACCAAAAATTCTGAAATGTCCATCCCCAACTACAACATTTTCCGTCTAGATAGAACTGTCAAAGGGGGTGGAGTTGCAATCTACTGTAGAGATAGCCTGCAGAGCTCTATCATACTATCCAGGTCTGGGCCCAAACAGTTTGAGATTCTACTTCTAAAAATCCATCTTTCCAGAAATAAGTCTCTCGCTGTTGCCGCTTGCTACAGACCACCCTCAGCTCCCAGCTGTGCCTGGACACCATATGTGAATTGATTGCCCCCCATTTATCCTCAGAGTTCGTACTGCTTGGTGACCTAAATTGTGATATGCTTAACACCCCGGCCCATCCTACAAACCAAACTAGATGCCCTCAATCTCACACAAATGATCAACGAACCTACCAGGTACAACCCTAAATCCGTAAACATGGGCAACCTCATAGATATCATCCTGACTAACTTACCCTCTAAATACACCTCCGCTGTCTTCAACCAGGATCTCAGTGATCACTGCCTTATTGCCTGCGTCCGTAACGGGTCCGCGGTCAAACGACCACCCCTCATCACTGTCAAACGCTCCCTAAAACACTTTAGCGAGCAGGCCTTCCTAATTGACCTGGCCCAGGTATCCTGGATGGATATCGATCTCATTCCGTCAGTAGAGGATGCCTGGTTGTTCTTTTAAAATTAATTTCCTCTCAATCTTAAATAAACATGCCCCATTCAAAAAAGACAGAACTAAGAACAGATGTAGCCACTGGTTCTCCTCAGACTTGACTGCCCTTGACCAGCACAAAAACCTCCTGTGGCGTACTGCATTAGCATCGAATAGCCCCTGCGATATGCAACTTTTCAGGGAAGTTAGGAACCAATATATACAAGCAGTTAGGAAAGCAAAAGGCTAGCTTTTTCAAATAGAAATTTGCATCCTGTAGCACTAACTCCAAAATGTTTTGGGACACTGTAAAGTCCATGGAGAATAAGAGCACCTCCTCCCAGCTGCCCACTGCACTGAGGCTAGGAAACACTATCACCACCGATAAATCTACAATGATCGGGAATTTCAACAAGCATTTTGCTATGGCTGGCCATGCTTTCCACCTGGCTACCACTACCGGCCACCAGCTCTGCACCCTCCGCTGCAACTTGCCCATGCCCCCCCCCCCCCCCCCCCCCCCCAAATTCAGACAGCTGATGTTGTGGTCCTCTGTAGCTCAGCTGGTAGAGCATGGCGCTTGTAACGCTAAGGTAGTGGGTTCGATCCCCGGGACCACCCATACACAAAAAAAAATTATGTATGCACGCATGACTGTAAGTCGCTTTGGATAAAAGCGTCTGCTAAATGGCATATTATTATTATTATTATATTCTGAAAGAGCTGCAAAATCTGGACCCCTACAAATCATCTGGGCTAGACAATCTGGACCCTTTCTTTCTAAAACTAGCCGCCAAAATTGTCGCAACCCCTATTACTAGCCTGTTCAACCTCTTTTGTAACGTCTGAGATCCCCAGAGATTGGAAAGCTGCCGCGGTCATCCCCCTCTTCAAAGGGGGTGACACTCTATATCCAAACTGTTACAGACCTATATCTATCCTTCCCTGCCTTTCGAAAGTTTTTGAAAGCCAAGTTAACAAACAGATCACCGACCATTTCGAATCCCACCGTACCTTCTCCGCAATGCAATCCGGTTTCTGAGCTGGTCATGGGTGCACCTCAGCCACGCTCAAGGTCCTAAACGATATTATAACCGCGATCGATAATAGACAGTACTGTGCAGCCGTCTTCATCGACCTGGCCAAGGCTTTCGACTCTGTCAACCACCGCATTCTTATTGGCAGACTAAATAGCCTTGGTTTCTCAAATGACTGCCTCGCCTGGTTCACCAACTACTTCTCAGATAGAGTTCAATGTGTCAAGTCGGAGGGCCTGTTGTCTGGACCTATGGCAGTCTCTATGGGGGTGCCACAGGGTTCAATTCTTGGGCCGACTCTTTTCTCTGTGTATATCAATGATGTCGCTCTTGCTGCTGGTGACTCTCAGATCCACCTCTACGCAGACGACACCATTTTGTATACATCTGGTCCTTCATTGGACACTGTGTTAACAAACCTCCAAACGAGCTTAAATGCCATACAACACTCCTTCAGTAGCCTCCAACTGCTCTTAAACATTAGTAAAACTAAATGCATGCTCTTCAATCGAACGCTGCTGGCACCCGCCCACCCGACTAGAATCACTACTCTCGACGGGTCTGACCTAGAGTATGTGGACAACTACAAATACCTAGGTGTCTAGTTAGACTGTAAACTCTCCTTCCAGACTCACATTAAGCATCTCCAATCCAAAGTTAAATCTAGAATCGGCTTCCTATTTCGCAACAAAGCCTCCTTCACTCATGCTGCCAAACATGCCCTCGTAAAACTGACGATCCTACCGATCCTTGACTTCGGCGATGTCATTTACAAAATAGCCTCCAACACTCTACTCAGCAAATTGGATGTAGTCTATCACAATGCCATCCTTTTTGTCACCAAAGCCCCATATACAGTACTACCCACCACTGTGACCTGTACGCTCTTGTTGGCTGGTCCTCACAACATATTCGTCGCCAAACCCACTGGCTCCAGGCCATCTATAAATCACTGCTAGGCAAATCCCCGCCTTATCTTAGCTCATTGGTCACCATACAACACCCACCCGTAGTATGCGCTCCAGCAGGTATATCTCACGGGTCATCCCCAAAGCCAACACCTCCTTTGGCCGCCATTCCTTCCAGTTCTCTGCTGCTAATGACTGGAACGAATTGCAAAAATCTCTGAAGCTGGAGACTCTTATCTCCCTCACTAACTTTAAGCATCAGTTGTCAGAGCACCTTACCGATTACTGCACCTGTACACAGCCCATCTGAAATTAGCCCACCCAACTACCTCATCCCCATATTGTTATTTATTTTGCTCATTTGCACCCCAGTATCTCTATTTGCATATCATCTCTTGCACATCTATCATTCCAGTGCTAATACTAATTGTAATTATTTTGCACTTTGGCCTATTTATTGCCTTACCTCCATAACTTGCTACATTTGAACACACTGCATATATATTTTCTGTTGTATTTTTGACTTTATGTTTTGTTTTACCCCATATGTAACTCTGTGTTGTTGTGTTTATCGCACTGCTTTGCTTTATCTTGGCCAGGTCGCAGTTGTAAATGAGAACTTGTTCTCAACTGGCTTACCTGGTTAAATAAAGGTGAAATAAAATAAAAAAATTAGCAGCAATATCCTTGCCTGTGAAGCCCTTTTTGTGCAATGCAATGATGACGGCACGTGTTTCCTTGCAGGTAAGCATGGTTAACAGAGGAAGAACAATGATTTCAAGCACCACTGTCCTTTTATAGCTTCCAGTCTGTTATACTAACTCAATCAGCATGACAGAGTGATCTCCAGCCTTGTCGACATCAACACTCTCACCTGTGTTAACGAGAGAATCACTGACATGATGTCAGCTGGTCCTTTTATGGCAGGGCTGAAATGCAGTGGAAAAGTTTTTTTGGGATTAAGTTCATTTTCATGGCAAAGAGGGACTTTGCAATTAATTGCAATTCATCTGAACACTCTTCATAACATTCTGGAGTATATGCAAATTGCCATCATAAAACCTGAGGCAGCAGACTTTGTGAAAATAAGTATTTGTGTAATTCTCAAATCTTTTGACCACGACTGTATATGCGACTTCTGCTATCAGAATACGAAGATCGCATTGAATAGACGGGTGGTCTGATTGTGTTCGGATCTTGCTGACCACTTCAGGTCAGGGATGCATTGTGTGCTGATTTCTCCTCAGTCTGGACGCAATCAGACTACCGAAAGTGCATACGCTGGGCGACATCATCAGCACTCCTCCCACAAGTCTCCAGAAAACGTGTGTTTTGGGGCCGAGAGGCACCTTTGCATTATAACGTTGAAGTAAATGCGTTCCTAGCGTGTGAGGACTGGGTTTGCTGGACTCAAACGCTAGCCAGCTAGAAAAAAATAGCTACTGCCATCCGCTGTTGTGTTATCATATTTGGCCTATTCCACTTTTTGTACAATACATATAGCGCGGAAAAAGGAAATCCGGACACAATGTGGACACATTTAAATGTAAGTGTAGATGCATGACATGTTCGGAATTCCATTATCAGAACTCTATGATCAGAATACTAAAGCTACATGAACTGTGAAGTCTAGACACTGCCTATGACACATGACACATACCTTAGGATACCTATAAAATACATGAATGTGGATGTGAACCTGAACCTCACCTCTGTATCCACAATCTGTCAGCATAAACCTCACCTCTGTATCCACAATCTGTCAGCATAAACCTCACCATTTGCCAGAGACAACACTTGAAGTGGTATTGTGAAGAGGTAAATTAGGCCTGTGTCTGTGGCTAACTGTACATTAGGTGATGGTGAATGAGTCCACCACTGACTCCACCATCGTGTTAACCATCAGGAAGAGAAGCCCTGTCTAGACCTACATGAGGCAGCAGCCACATTATAACCCAGGCTTTTAAAGTTATGGCAGCGTCTCAAATGGCCCCCTATTCCCTATTTAGTGCACTACATTTATGGGCTCTGAACAAAAATTGTGCACTATATAGGGAATAGGGTGCCATTTGAGACACAACCTCTGTCTCTCAGAACATCTGTCTGTCATGCTAGAAAAATCCCATTCCTGCATCCCAGCATGCCTAAAACTGCGTTAGTTTCAGTATAGAAGCAGATTGATCATCATGGCAACACTGCAAGTTGCTGTGACGTATAGTATGAACTGGCATGAAGGTCAGAGACAACATCTTCAGGCTCAATGATTATAAAGTTCTATAGTGGAATGAAGCTCAATGCTTATGTTCTGCTGTAAGGTACAGTATAGAGGACTCACCACAAGGATTAAACCTTTTGGCAGTGACAAAAAAATAATTTATTAACAGGCTTTAGATTTACCCATCCACCCATGAGTGTTATGCTCGTACTGTCTACTTTCTCTATAGCCATTGGGTGACTTCATTCATGTTGATTACGTGTGCATACAGTGATGTAATGCACTGTATAAAATGCTGTGTGCTCTTGGTTATCACAACAAGGTTTCATACAGTTTTACCTCTTTCTGTATTACACCTGCTGTGTAAATACATATATGTAGTTAATCACATCCACTCATTCTCAAATCAGTTTTGCTTGGCGTACTTCATTTAAAAATACACGATCAACAATCAAGTCTGCAATGACCGCCCCAGTCGTAGTCAGTAGTCCCTGCCTCGCTTGATAATGACCACATTCATTTCACATGTTTTTGCATTCTTCACAAAAGCATGCCATGGTGGCTGGTCATGAATAAGGTCACAGATCACAAGGGAACATGGCTGCTCATAGTAATTTAGGCTGTGTCCCAAATGGCACCCTATTCCCTTTAAAGTGCACTACTATTAACCAGAGCCCTGTGGGCCCTGATCAAAGGTAGTGCACTATATAGGGAATAGGTTGCCATTTGGGACATAGCCCTAGTGTTGAAAATGAGTTGGTATTCCCAACCATTGCTCACACCTAACTTGACTCCCAACTATTCCATCTCATGCCTGTGCTGACTGCTGACTCCACACATCCCTGCTGCTGCAAGCAGAAACATCAACACAATGTGAAGAGATCAGGGGAACGGACCACTGTGCTCACACTTGGTGTCAGCTTTCCTTTATTTTCCTCCTTTTATCTCTCTCTGTCTCCCTCTCTGTCTGGGTGTCTCTCTCTGTCTCTCTCTCTGTCTCCCTCTCTGTCACTCTCTCTGTCTCTGTCTGGGTGTCTCTCTGGGTCTGTGTGTCTCTCTGGGTCTGTGTCTCTCTGTGTGTCTCTCTCTCTGTGTGTCTCTCTCTCTGTCTTTCTCTCTCTCTCTCTCTCTCTCTCTCTCTCGCTCTCTCTGTGTGTCTATCTCTCTCTCGCTCTCTCTCTCTATCTATGTCTCTCTCTCTCTCGCTCTCTCTCTCTATCTCTGTCTCTCTCTCTCTCTCTCTGTCTCTCTCTCTCTCTCTGTGTCTCTCTCTGTGTCTCTCTCTCTGTCTCTCTCTCTCTTTGTGTCTCTCTCGGTCTCTCTCTCTCTCTGTGTTTCTCTCTCTCTGTTTCTCGGTCTCTCTCTCTGTGTGTGTGTGTCTCTCTCTCTCTCTCTCTCTCTCTCTCTCTCTCTCTCTCTCTCTCTCTCTCTCTGTGTCGCTCTCTCTCTGTCTCTCTCTCTCTCTCTCTCTCTCTCTCTCTCTCTCTGTGTGTGTCTCTCTCTCTCTCGCTGTGTGTCTCTCTCTCTCTCTGTGTGTCTGTACAGTATGAGTGTTTAGTAGGTAGACTGCAGCCAGCCAGGCCTGCTATGAAAGAGCATGTTTGATTACATCTGGCTGCAGAGAGGTTGGGGGGGTGAGCTCCTCACACGTGTCTGTGTGCATCCCCAACGGCACCCTATTCTCTACATAGTGCACTCCTTTTGGCCCTGGTCAAAAGTAGTGCACTATAAGAAGGGAATAGTGCACTATAAGAAGGAATCGGGTGCCATTGGGAAGCAAACAATCTCAGGTTGGGCTGGCTGGGAAAGTACAAGAGGGAGAGAGAGAGAAAGAACAGGCAAGGTCAGGCACATGAACACACACACACACTGTCCAGGCTTAATTAGCATTAATCACTTCTCGTCTTGTAAATTCTGCCGGCTGCCAATTATCAATGATTATGCCCTACTAGCTTCAGGGTAGGTGACAGGGTTCAAGGCTGGCTGTACACCAAAACAGGATTCAGCGGTAAAAATAATCAACATTATGCTTGGTGATGGCTGTGAAAATAAAGCCTCCTCCCCAGCACTTATTCTAATGCCCTTTTGAAAAACCCACCGCCACCTGCTATCGCTACAATTATCAGATTGGAAATGTACTGTAGATGGGTTTCAGCAGCCATGTACATTTGCTATTTGGGATCCAAGAAATGTCTCACAGCACTGTTAATACCATTTTCTGCTAACCCAATTTAACTCAATTGTCGGGTATACAGTAGTGAAGGTGTCTGCTATAGGAATCCAAGTGGTTTAGATCCCTAGTGTTCCTATTGGCAATAATATAACCACTTAGACCTCACCCTATCTATAAGATGTGACAATGGGCCTGTAAGTCCAATAGTAAAGGTAGCTACATGCTTACTAATGGGCTTCTAAGACATTTGCTCATCTCTATCTTAACTGCTGGCTAAGAAGGAGCCATGGAGCGACGCTTTTTATCTGGTTAAGAATGCAGTAAACAAAGAGAACGCGCACCATACTCCAGAGGGGATAAGGAGGGATTTAAAACTCATTTACATTCTGCAATTGATTCCTTGCACCACCCTGTCTGTAATGTCAGTCATTCGCTTCCTTTAGAGGTTTAATTAAATCCCTGACTGAGTTCTGTTCGGATTTCTGATTTGAAGTTGGAATCAATAGGACCAAAGTGTCCAAAGATTGGAGCTGTAAATCAATTCCAACAATGCTTCCAGAATCAGAATCACCTTTTATTCGCCAAGTGTATTTACACAAGCACATTTACAATATTAACAAGGAGAGGTCCATTACATCACTCTACCAATTTACTGAATGATATATTAATAATGAAGTGTTATGGATCTGACAGCTGAAAGATAAATGCCTCATTACAGGGCATGGGCATTTAATATTTACACATACTCAGATTTTTACTTGGTGATATGGTGCTGCAGTGATAGTCAACATTTAGAGACAGAATACAGACAGAGGAGTTTACACAGTTTTACATGCATTATATAGAAACCCAGCCCTATGCCTCAGAGGAGGGAGTCCTCTTCCTACTATGCTCTACACGCTGCTGCTGGTGATGGGGTGTCAGGAGATATTATCTCTCCAATTGTTAGATAGCTAGCTGCCATCCTCTTCCCTGCTCTTTTGCTCATTCCCCTTTAATCCTGCATTGTTGCAAGATCTCCCATAAGCCATGTCCATTTCCCCTTTATACAATGAGTGTAGAAAACATTAGGAACACCTTCCTAATATTGAGTTGCACCCTCTTTTGCCCTCAGAACAGCCTCAATTCATCGGGGCGTGGACTCTACAAGGTGTTCCACAGGTATGCTGGCCCATGTTGACTCCAATGCTTCCCACAGTCCTTTGGGTGGTGGACCATTCTTGTTACACACGGTAAACTGTTGCCAGTGAAAAACCCAGCAGCGTTGCAGTTCTTGACACACTCTAACCGGTGCGCCTGGCACCTACTACCATACCCCGATGAAAGACACTTAAATATTTTGTCTTGCCCATTCACCCTCTGAATGGCACACATACACAATCCATGTCTCAATTGTCTCAAGGCCTAAAACTCCTTCTTTAACCTGCCTCCTCCCCTTCCTCTACACTGATTGAAGTGGATTTAACAAGTGACATCAATAAGGGATCATAGCTTTCATCTGGATTCACCTGGTCAGTCTGTCTGTCATGGAAATATGTTTTGTACACTCAGTGTATATAGTGCTGTGTTGAAGTTGTTTTTCATACAAATCACTTGGGCTGGGAATTTCCAAGGACCTCACGATATGATATTATCACGATACTTACTGTAGGTGCCGATACAATATGTATTGTGATTCTCACTATTCTATATGTATTGCGATTCAATATTGCGATTTAATGTTTTGTTTTACACATTGCTCACTATATGTCTGCTGCAGAGAGACGAGTGAGCATGAGACAACAAGTTTTGATCATTCAGGGAAATGAAAGTGCTGAAAACATGTTGGCTCACTATTAAAAAAGATGGAGAACAAGCTATAGCATGACAAATACCAGACTTTTGGCACAGGTACCTACAGTAGCATTAAAAAAATTACAAATTACAAATCCATACTTGGAGTCAAATATCTATAATAACGTCCAAAAATAATATTGCAATATGTAACTGTATCGATTCCACCCCCGGAAACTGTATATTGGAGTTTCTTGTTGGATTGTTTTAGCAATAATTCAGTCGCTAGTGTTTACTGCATAGGCCTAGTAATCCAGACCATTTCCTTTGGATATTGTTAAAATGCCAGATGAGATTATACACAGATTGAATGGAATATAAAGCCATAACTGCCATGTTACAGTTTGCTTCTTCAGTAAACATTCTGAAATGTGTTGTAGACTGTCACTGCATTCTTAACACATATTGAAATAAAACCACTGTTGTTGGGAACGGTTGGTTGAAATGACTGTATTACATCTCAGGGCTATGATCAGATGAGACTTATCCATCTTTGGTTTGTAAGTGCCCAGGATTTGTCTGGTAATTCTGTGACCAAACCAGTACTTTTAAAACATTGAGGCTGGCTTAGTAGTCTGTGATGTGGTATTAAATAAGATGTATCAGAGTCGGCCTCAACTCGGGGTTTATAGGCCATTTCCCTGGATCCCACATCAGCCACCTTGTAAATAAATCAGTCCCGACGACAAGGCTTTCCTCTCTGGAGATTTAATTTACCTCATAACCTCTGAGCCAATGCGGGCTATTTTCACATCAGTATAAGGCAGACTGTGTGAGAGAAAGTGGGCTGAAAGGTTCAGAGATGGAGAGTGGAGGGAGAGCGAGATGGATGGAGGGAAAAAAATAAGCCATTTGAAGTTACCGGTACATTTCCTTCTCTGATTGACAGCCGAAATTAGTTAGAAATTGAGCTTTGTCATGCAGTCAGAGTTTGTAATTAGTTTCTGGTCCTTCAATTTAAATGTACCTGGGAAAGAGCTGTGGTAATGCCTTGCATTGTTGATAGAGTGATTAAACTCATTCAGTCTCCGGTCTAGACTCCAACCAACCATTTGGATTAACAAGGAACAGTTTTCTCTCAGGCTCAAGCCATCACCAGTCACTGAGTTTATAATCACGTCAGGAACAATGACGATGACTAGTCATATTAGTCATCATTATTCGCCAGTCATTGTTATGTAACTGTGTGGCTTTAAATACCTATGTTTACTTCCCAAATGGCACCCCATTCTCTATATAGTGCACTACTTTTGACCAGAGCCCTATGTAGTGCACTAAATTGGGAATAGGGTGCAATTTGGAACGCATCCCAATTCCTACTTTTCACATCTGGAGACAAATCATGAATCCAAAGACACCACAAGGTAAAACATTAAAATCATTGTTATACTGTAGTGGCTATTATACAATCGTATTACTCTTCCATACTGCTGAAAGATTGTTTTCTTTAATCTGAATATGCAAAGCAAATGCAATGCGAATTCATCAGAATTTCCAGCGCCAAAATCTATTTAGTGGTCGAAAGTCTAACAAGGCCAGATTGATTCAGCAGTATTGTGAGGATTAGGAGTGAAGACATTTCATGTTTGTGACATGAGAATGAAAATGTAACTGATTGACTTTAATTAAAGGAACTTTCAGTGGGATTCTGATGTTTTCTCCATTTTCTACCCCTTGGCTTTTGCCAGTCAATGTTATGATGTCTCAACTTCCCCCAAAAATGAGTAGCAGTTGACCAGAAATTGAGCTTTTCAATTAGTTTTCTATAGCTATGTTTCATGAATAAACATGAGGTAATTTATATGCGAAACTATATGCTAAACTAATCATTGAAGTTATTAATGCATCCCTTTTGCAGGGGAAAGTCTTTATCCTGCACCACTTCCTCCCAACAAAGTTTTGTCAGTATCAAGCTTGGATGCCAACATTTCTTTAGAGGTGTCAGTGAACGATAACATTTAATCTATTTGTGACAGTATAAATTAAGAAGCTTTAGCTTTAATTGATATTTGCCTTGAGCCAGTCTTTTTTTCCTCTCACTTCAAGCCATAGAAGAGACAGAAGTGTTATTTTTCAGTTAGAATTGTCTGATCCAATCAGGGTGTTATCCCCTCCCTTTTTTATAGGATAAAAACCAACACTTCAAACAATTGTTTTATTTAACCTTAGCAGGGAGTCCCATTGAGACCAATGCATCTTTTTCAAGGGAGCCCTGCATGAATACAATTAATAAAATGTGCAACATACAATACTACAAGCAACTTAAGAAGCAAACATGTTACCCAACAGTGCGGTCCTCCAATAAGAACTTAAACTGCCCTAGCCTAGAGGCATCAGAGCATCAAAGGTGCAGAGAGCTCTGCAGATCATTCCATACACGGGCGCAAATTTGACCTAATTCTGTAGTGATCAATAGGACCTCTATAGTTCGCCCTCCCTGTGATCTGGTCTGGTGACTCGTATGTGAACACTACCACTATAATAGACTGGTACCACTCTCCTAGGCAGACTCACCAAGCTACATGAACATTCTACCTCCCTCCCTAGGGATTCTGAAACATGCTCATTTGATTGAACTGTTGATACAGCCCTCTCTCTCTGTGAGGACTTGAAGTGAAAATGAGTGGGGGCTAACTAAGCATGGGTGGGTTATGCAGCCTTAAGAGAAGGATCACTTTAAGAGACAAGAAGTAGATGGCGCAACCGCAGACAGGCCTCTGGTGGAAGTATTTCTATTCTATATTCTCTACCAGCCATTCTGGGGATGTGTGCACAGAGGTAGTGTGTCAATAACTGACAGCCTGTCTCAGTCAATCAGCATACCCAGGGGCTCACAGCCTCTGGAACATGGAGAGGACTCAACAGCACCCCCATAACTGACAGGGCTCCAGATCTATGGACTATAATTACTTTGAGTCCACCTTTCACCGAGCAGGTTAATGGGCTCGTTGAGTGTGGCACACACCTTTTTTTTAAAGTCCATCTAATGCTTTTCAAAGTCTTGTCATGACCATGCATTTTGCAGCGATCGTTAGGCTTAGAGTAAAGCTGTGTCTGAAAATAATAACACCATCTCATTTACAGAAGAGTTACTGTGCTAATCGGACCATGCTCATTTTAAGACAATCTGTAAAGGCTATCTGTAAATCCCTTTGTGACAACTTCTGATGTAACAACTTTTTTGTGACAACTTTTGCTTGCTTGCTTGCTTGTGCCTCTGTTCCTTCTCTCTACCCTCTGAAGTTCACACATGGGGCTCAGAGAACAGAACTGTCAATGTACAGACTCCTTCCTGTGCTCCTCTCATCTCATCCCCTCCCCTCTGACAGCCGTGCGGTCGGATTAGACTGGCACTCCCGGCTTTCAAATGAGTAGGATTCCTGCTGAACTCCAATAAACAGTGCTCACCATGTAAAACCTACACTCACACAGCCTAACAGTATTGTTCCTTGCCCTTTCCCTATCTCCACCCCTGTAAAAAATCAATGAGATAAAATCCCCAGTGATTTCAGGGTGTGAGAATAAAAGTGTGTGGTTTAAAGGACTTTGGGTCCAGAGGCAGCTGTGAAATAGTAATGTACAACTGAGAAAAGGGAGACAGGCAGCCAGGAGAGAAGTGGATGAGTGGTGCTGCAGTGTCAGTTGTATCTACAGATAGCCCACTTCTGCTGCTGTCCATTTCATTTGATTGTGGGAGGCTTATTGCTGACAGGAGAGAGGCAAGCTGTCAAACACAAAAGGGTCTCACAGAGAAGCAGAAGTCCTAGTTTGATTCCTTTTTTCTTTTAACATTAGTTGGCTGTTCAGTAAATGATCCATCTTGGCATAGCCCCAACCTTATTCATCACCTTGTACAAGCTCAGTCCGCTTACCTCACACAGCAGCATTTTAAAGAAAAGTGAACAGAACTGACTAAGGCATACATTATGCAGTTGTGATTGTCATGCCATTGGTATGTGTCAGAGTTGGTTGATTTAAATCTTTATGCTTCACAAGGTCACCTGGCTCATTGGCATTGTTCCCTTCCTCCCCTCGTCCCTGAGCACAGCATCAGTACCACAGCAGACACCGCAGACCTGCCCATATGCAGATAACCACCATGGCATTTATCTGCACTTCCTGCCTTAACGTCCATTCAGCATCCAGGTAGCTCCCCACTGGGCACCAACTGGTTGAATCAACGTTGTTTACATGTCATTTCAATGAAATTACGTTGAACCAACATGGAATAGACGTTGAATTGACGTCTGTGCCCAATGGGTCTACTCTGCTCTCTGCCCGGCGACTGGAAGCCGATAGGAGGAGTGCCAGGACCCTTTAAGAGGCAGTGTAAAAATGTAGAGGTGTAATGAGGAATTAAGTGACTTATTGGCGGCACACTCATTGCCTTCATTAAGCCACATATTAACGACCATCTATCATGAGAGCGAAAGGAAGTGAGACTCTGGGTGCTTTATGGAGCGTGCATTGTCACCTCTTTCCATTTATCTGTTACCTTTGACTGCGGTAGGTTTGTAGGCATTAAGAAGAGGACAAGGATCATAATTAGCTGTTTGCAGTGGGAAATGGATGTGAACCCTCAAACCAAAAGCATCTACAGGGTTCACCAGGCCTTTTGAGTCAAGGCTTCCTGTTAAATTAGATCAGATGAAGGACACTCCATGGAGAAGAAGAATTTGTGAGTGCTACATCATTATATCACACCCTGGCCATTAAGTGTCTGCATGGATTTATATTCCATTTAATAATTAGATTAAAAACATATTTAGACTTATTTTTTATGCATTTTAAGTCCTAAGCAAGTCTCAAATCTTAACCTTCAAGTCTCGAGTCAAGTCTCAAGTAATAATGGACAAGTCTCAAGTAAAGTCCCAAGTTCCACAGCTCAGGTTGAGTCAAGTCACAAGTCCCTAATTTGGGGTTTTGTGTCTTAATAATAATAATAATAATAATTAGTCATTTAGCAGACGCTCTTATTCAAGTCAATGGTTGTGTTTTATGCCAATTTCAATGCAATTTTTTATTTCCTGTTTTTCTTACACTGCTAGTACACTACATAATAAACTTGAGTGAAAGATCATGTTAGAAATGTTTTTTTAATTTTTGTATTACTATTACTGATAGAAGGGCCACATGACAAGACTTTAGGGCTCTTAGGTTTACAATGCATTGCATTTACAAAAGATCAAATTGGCCAAGAATCTATCACCCATTTGTGAGCGATGGGGCCGCAGTATGATTCCCCCATGGCTGAACACACGCTCCACAGAAGCACTTGATGCAGGCACTGCCAAGACACTCACTGCCACTCGGAACAGTGAATGTAGAGTGTTTCTGTTCATAGCCCTGAACAAAAGGTTGTTCTGTCCTTCGCAAATGTCAAGGTAGAGGCTGAGATGCTGGAGTGCCACATACTTCTCTTTTTTGTCTTTTGCGATATGCTGCAAACAGCCCTGACTCTTCTCCCAGAGAACGGTCCTCCTCCTCAGTGATGATTGGATCCACAGGTTGCCCATTCTCTGAAGCCTCTCACAGAATTAAATCTATATAGACAGAAACAAAAGGTTAGTCTTGCTATTAGTAGTTGACTATTTAAATGAAAATGCTGTATAAATTAATTAGGCTAAGTATTAACTCTATTGGTAAACTTTTTATGATAGAAAGATACACACCTTTCACCATGTGTCACCTCGTCCTTAATAGCATCATCCACCAGAACATAATGTTGCAGCCACATCAGGGAAAAGGAGGGATCTAGCACAGCTGCTTTAAGATAGATATGGCCTGAGAAGGGTGTGATTCCTCAGTCTCCAGATGGGGTGGCCATCTTGACATTGATGAAGATTCTAATTAATCTCCTCTTCAGTGATGCTTGGAGACTACGAACCAGGCCAGTAAGGTAGCTCACTTGTGGTTTCTGCGTCTCCAGATGATGGTGTAGGGAAAGAATGCTAGGAACCACTGCACTGATTGTGACAACTTTCTCTCCTTGCGTAATATCTGTGGCTTCTGCAAAAGGCTGAAGAATGTCACCCAATTATTCAGTAGTTTCCACTCTCAAAGAAAATATGAATTCTTTATGCCCCACCTCTTCACGCATCCGACACAACTTCAGGTAGCCGAAATAGAGCACTTCTCTCACCTGCCTCACTGTGGAGTTCCAGAATGTGTTCACTGCAGCAGGGATTCCCTTCACTCCAAACTCACCCTCAAATTCCTCTTTAAAAGTGGTGCTAGTGTGGGGAAATGAGCTAATCTTGGACGCTTTGGAAAGAGCTGGACTGACAATTTTTGTCTCCTTCAACCCATCTCTCACCGCTAGTTGTAATGTACACTGCATTCAGAAAGAATTCAGACCCCTTTACTTTTTACACTTTATGTTTCAGCCTTATTCTAATATTGATTAAATTGTTTTTCCCCTTATCAATCTACACACAATACCCCGTATTGACAAAGCCAAAACAGGTTTTTAGAATTTTTGCAAATATATACAAAATAAAAAACTGATATATATATATATATATATATATATATATATATATATATATATATATATATATATATATAACATTTACATAAGTATTCAGACCCTTTACTCAGTACTTTGCTGAAGCACCTTTGGCAGCGATTACAGCCTTGAGTCTTCTTGGGTATGATGCTACAAGCATGACAGACCTGTATTTGGGGAGTTTCTCTCATTCTTCTCTGTAGATCCTCACAAGCTCTGTCAGGTTGGATGGGGAGTGTCGCTGCACAGCAATTTACAGGTCTCTCAAGAGATGTTCGATCAGGTTCAAGTCCGGGCTCTGGTTGGGCCACTCAAGGACATTCAGAGACTTGTCCCGAAGCTACTCCTGCATTGTCTTGGCTGTGTTTAGGGTCGTTGTCCTGTTGGAAGGTGAACCTTCACACCAGTCTGAGGTCCTGAGCACTCTGGAGCAGGTTTTCATCAAGGATCTCCCTGTACTTTGCTCCATTCATCTTTCACTCAATCCTGACTTGTCTCCCAGTCCCTGCCGCTGAAAAACATCCCCACAGCATGATGCTGCCACCACCATGTTTCACGGTAGGGATGGTGCCAGGTTTCCTCCAGACATGACGCTTGGCATTCAGGCCATACAGTTCAATCTTGGTTTCATCAGACCAGAGAATCTTGTTTCTCATGGTCTGAGTCCTTTAGGTGCCTTTTGGCAAACTCCAAGCGGGCTGTAATGTGGTTTTTACTAAGGAGTGGCTCCGTCTGGCCACTCTACCAAGGCCTGATTGGCGGAGTGCTACAGAGATGGTTGGCCTTCTGGAAGGTTCTCCCATCTCCACAGAGGAACTCTGGAGCTCTATCAGAGTGAACATCAGGTTCTTGGTCACCTCCCTGACCAAGGCCCTTCTCCCCCGATTGCTCAGATTGGCTGGGCGGCCAGCTTTAGGAAGAGTCTTGGTGGTTCCAAACCTCTTCCAATAAGAATGATGGAGGCCACTGTGTTCTTGGGGACCTTCAATGCTGCAGAAATGTTTTGGTACCCTTCCCCAGATCTGTGTCTCGACACAATCCCGTCTCGGAGCTCTACAGCCAATTCCTTTGACCTCTTGACTTGTTTTTTGCTCTGACATGCACTGTCAACTATGTGGGACCTTATTTCAACAGGTGTGTGCCTTTCCAAATCATGTCCAATCAATTGAATTTACCACAGGTGGACTCCAATCAAGTTGTAGAAACATTTCAAGGATGATCAATAGAAACATTTCTAAAAACTTGTTTTCACTTTGTCATTATGGGGTACTGTGTGTAGGTTGAGGATTTGTATTTATTTAATCCATTTTAGAATAACGCTGTAACGTAACAAAATGTGGAAAAAGTCAAGGGGTCTAAATTCTTTCCGAATGCACTTCTTGTGCAAAACACTAAACGTTGTTGTTGACCATTTTTACCCAAAGTTGTCGATGGCCTCCGGTTCTTCAACTTCCAGGTCATTCCATATGTCTGGTTCATCTATGTGGTGATCATCATGGACAGCCTCTTCCTCTTCAGTTGGGAAGCACACTGTGAACTCCTTTTTCATGTTATGTAATCTAGCTTGCGTTTGAGCCCATATTTGTCACATAAGCCCTCAAACTTCTCTCATATTCATTCCCCTGTGTTTGCTCTTGTAAAGCGGTTACATGCCAACAGATTGGACTTCAGTTGTACGACCTCATTCTCCATTTCAATCGAGTGGGTAGTGACCCCAAGGAATCCTCTCATTTTTCTGTCAGACCATATGTCTACCGTGACAGATGCGGTCAGCTTGTGCCATCTGATCTTTGAGTTTTGTCTGCCTGTCGGCAACCAGGTTGTCAATCTTGGCGCTTACGGTTCTGCGACACACTGGGGCGTATTTGCTATCAAACAATGACAAAAAGTGACGAAAGCTCTTGTGTTCAATGATGGATAGGGGCATGTTGCAATCCACAATCAGGTCTGACATTATGGAATTGGTGATAGCTTTTTGCTGTGGATGGTTGGTGTTGTACAGTTGACCAGAGCGTGTCTCTATGAATTGGGAGATGTGAGGCTGATGAGGGTCACTGCTGATTGTCTTGCTCTTCTGGTATTCATCAAAGCTATAAAATACTACTATTTGTTCATTTGTTTTATATGATGGAGATGATCAAATATCCACCTCACCATAATTTTTTGTTGAATTCATGAGTGAGCATAACGTTAAGAAAACTGATATTATTCAATAGGTAATTGTCTGTATTTACATAAACTTTTTTAAATGTTTTAATAGTAGGCCTACATAGGGATGTCAAAAACAAAACAACAATCTAAATGTGCTGTCCACTTTGGACACATGGTAGGGGGAGCCATTGCAAGCTAGCTAGCTAACGTTGGTAAGTTCCAGAACATTACCTCACGTTAGCTAGCTCACACAGCAATTACATTCTTATTTTCTTTATGTTTTACACACTGCAGTCATTTTTTTCCCCACCACCACGTAGTCTGTGAAACCGAATGAAACTATTTTTGGGAAAGATCCAGTTGATGCCATGATGATTACAGACTAACGTCAGAGATACTATATATAATGACGAGATGGTCTTGTCTCCGCCCTTAACAATGGGAATCGTTGTCCCAAAGGCGCGAAGGAAGGCGGTCTGCTTATCGTTCTGCTTATCGCTGTATTCCCACGTGGACAGATTGATGGCAGTGGACCCTCTCGCTTCGCCTCTTTCTCTCTGCTAGCGTTGACAGATAGTTTGAGTGACATCGAGAAATGTCAAATTCGAGTCAAGTGTTGTTTTCCCATTCCCGCCCACTGGGTGCGCGTTGAGAGGTCTGTGGAGGTTGGTTGGCTAAAAAAAGAAGGTGATGCGACAGGAGGTTAGAGGATGAGAGGAGGGTGATGCCCTTTCGGGATGGGGAAATCTAAACAATTCTCCCAAGTCTCTCGAGTCATACAGCTCAAGTCCCAGTTAAGTCACGAGTCATAGATGCTCAATTCGAAGTCGAGTGGCAAGTTATTTTGTTTTTTTGCCAAGTCTCAAGTCGCAAAATGTATGACTCGAGTAGTACTAGAGTCACGTGACTAGAGTCCACATCTCTGTAAAAGGGTGATTTTTCTATACACTTGTCAATGGTGGATGAAAAGGATTATGATGATAGTTTTGCCATAACTCACTATTCCAATAAATGACCTGCAAACTAAGCTGATGAGTGAAGGTAGGCCTGGTTTGACACAACCACAGACTAAGGAAAGGGAGTAGTTCATAGACACAACATGTACATACTTCCCCACTTGTTGTGATACATGGACAAAGAGATAAAAGGCTGGGGGGGAAATATCATAGGAGTAAATATGGGGATTTTCCACTCACGTGCTGTATAAAAATAGTTAATGATTTCGTCCCATTGTGTTCTCTTATTTTATGGTAGAACAAAATGGCTGCCTGAAAAGGAGCACTTGTTTGCCATTTGAGAGGAGGACAAGCAAAGGCATCAGTAACATAGAAATTAACAATCTGTCAGGAATCAATTTTACATAGGATGTGTCAGTATTGGCCCCGCTGCCTTTCAGGTTTGGAGTAATGAATTAATTCTACAGGTTGTATACCCCCTTCCCCCTCCAACCCACCTCATGTAGCAGAAATAACATAATTTAATTTTCTGCTTGAAACAATTTTCAACTTGTCACTCAATGATCTGGGAAGATTACGGGTTAGTGTGTCTCCGTCTCTTTTGTGCTTGCCTGATTCTTTCTGTCTCTTTCCATCCTTCATAACTACATTGTCACTTGTTTTTTAAGGTCTTCTTCTAGGTCTGTCTAGGAAACATATGGTCAAAAGCATAATTGATTTATGCATTGCGAGAATATGTGCTTGGATTCATTCCTGTACTCAACAACATAACAATGTGAAACTAATGTTTTTTTTTTCAAGGTTCTTGAACATAACACAGTTACATAATAGTTTTTCTGAGAGAGTTTACTCTTATACTTTAATTCATCAATTTCTTTGTCAAAACTACGGCAACCTACACATTTGTATTTTTCCCTTTATAAAATACAAATTTGGTGCTCAAGGCCTTTATGACTGCAGTCAATAATGACAGAATTGTCTTGGCAAACTGTGTGCGACAAGTCGTGAGAATGTAGTCCAAAAGGCCTTGCAAAATCCTATCTCAAAGTCCAGGGTAATTTCTGAAAGTATGAACCCCAATCTGGCCTTGAATTGAGTCCTGGACTCAGATGTTTTGTTGTGTGTTTACACTATAATCTGTGTATTTACTGCATTTGGTGAGTGCACTATAGCACTATAGCATTCATTGATTTATCTATTAGACACGACCACATTTGTGGTGGTAGAAAGTGGGGCTGGGTGATTAGATTTCAGTGGACAAAATTGGATTTGATGGTGGACATAATAGCTTTCATGGGCTTTTACGGTACAGCTCTGAATGGCTTAACCATATCATCCTTGATGGGATTGAGGTTTAATTCTGGGATTAGCCCAGTGATGACGTCCTGTTCCTCCTTATTGTTCTGGGCCCAGTAGTAGAGGGCTGTCCTGAACTAGAGGCTTCACATGAAGAGTCCACAACTTTGCCTAAAATGACACCCTATTCCCTTTATAGCCCATAGATCGAAAGTAGTGCACTAAAAGGGAATAATGTGAAGGGAATACAGTAGGGTGCCATTTGGGAATGCATCCCAGATCTACAGTGAGGGAAATAAGTATTTGATCCCCTGCTGATTTTGTATGTTTGCCCACTAACAAATAAATGATCAGTCTAATATTTTAATGGTAGGTTTATTTGAACAGTGAGAGTAGTTTCTTGTAGTTGGCCACCAGGTTTGCACACATCTCAGGAGGGATTTTGTCCCACTCCTCTTTGCAGATCTTCTCCAAGTCATTAAGGTTTCGAGGCTGATGTTTGGCAACTCGAACCTTCAGCTCCCTCAACAGATTTTCTATGGGATTAAGGTCTGGAGACTGGCTAGGCCACTCCAGGACCTTAATGTGCTTCTTCTTGAGCCACTCCTTTGTTGCCTTGGCTGTGTGTGTTGGGTAATTGTCATGCTGGAATGCCCATCCACGACCCATTTTCAATGCCCTGGCTGAGGGAAGGAGGTTCTCACCCAAGATTTGACAGTACATGGCCCTCTCAATCAGAAAGATTTCTGGCTCCCAGGTGTCTTTTATACAGGTAACGAGCTGAGATTAGGAGCACACTCTTAAAGGGAGTGCTCCTAATCGCAGCTCGTTACCTGTATAAAGGACACCTGTCCACAGAAGCAATCAATCAATCAGATTCCAAACTCTCCACCATGGCCAAGAACAAAGAGCTCTCCAAGGATGTCAGGGACAAGATTGTAGACCTACACATGGCTGGAATGGGCTACAAGACCATCGCCAAGCAGCTTGGTGAGAAGGTGACAACAGTTGGTGCGATTATTCGCAAATGGAAGAAACACAAAAGACCTGTCAATCTCTGGGGCTCCATGCAAGATCTCACCTCGTGGAGTTGCAATGATCATGAGAACGATGAGGAATCAGCCCAGAACTACACGGGAGGATCTTGTCAATGATCTCAAGGCATCTGGGACCATAGTCACCAAGAAAACAATTGGTAACACACTACACCGTGAAGGACTGAAATCCTGCAGCGCCCGCAAGGTCCCCCTGCTCAAGAAAGCACATATACAGGCCCGTCTGAAGTTTGCAATGAACATCTGAATGATTCAGAGGAGAACTGAGTGTTGTGGTCAGATGAGACCAAAATTGAGCTCTTTGGCATCAACTCAACTCGCCGTGTTTGGAGGAGGAGGAATGCGCCTCCAGAGTGGCGCAGTGGTCTAAGGCACTGCATCGCAGTGCTAGCTGTGCCACTAGAGATCCTGGTTTGAATCCAGGCTCTGTTGTAGCCGGCCGCGACCGGGAGACCCAGGGGGCGTCGCACAATTGGCCCAGCGTCGTCCAGGGTGGGGGAGGGAATGGCCGGCAGGGATGTAGCTCAGTTGGTAGAGCATGGCGTTTGCAACGCCAGGGTTGTGGGTTCGATTCCCACATATGAAAAATAAATAAAATTAATGTATGCTAAAAATGACGTTGATTATACGTCATTTATAGACTGATCATGTCTTTGTCAGTGGGCAAACCTTCAAAATCAGCAGGGGATCAAATACTTTTTCCCCTCATTGTATCTTGAACTAAAAACCCATCTAATATTGTGTAGCCTTGTTGTTAGATCAATGTTTCCCTCCCTCTCTATTAAATCAATGAGGAACCATAAGGTAGAATGACAGTCAAACATGTGCCAGCTGCTTGCTGAACTGACTTGAAGGAATAACCTGATTTATGAATTGTGCGCTCAAGTAGGGACATATTGGGCATATTGGCATCTTCACAAAGACATTCTTTGCACAAAGAGGAGGGCTTGCGGCGGAGATAAGATGCAGTCCAGCTTGTCACGATCGCCAATGAAGTAGGACCAAAGCGCAGCGTTGGGAGTGAACATGATGACTTTAATGTTGAATACACGACAAAACAAAACACGATCCGTAACGTCCTCAGTACACCGACTGAACATAGAACAAAAACCCACAACCACAAGGTGAACACAGACATTTTAAATATGGCTCCCAATCAGAGATAACGAGCCGACAGCTGACACTCGTTACCTCCGATTGGGAGTCACTGACCAAACATAGAACGCGAACACCTAGACACTACACACAGTACAAAACACACGGAAATCTACACACCCTGACTAAACATAAAAGTCCCAGAGCCAGAGTGTGACAGTACCCCCCCCTAAAGGCGCGGACTGCGACCGCGCCTAAATACAAGCAAACAGGGGAGGGCTGGGTGGGCATTCCTCCTCGGCGGCGGCTCCGGCTCCGGGCTTCCTCCCCACTTCCTCTCCAACCCCCCAAAGTACCCCTGGTCCTGTCCAGCCCCGCTGGCCGGAACCGGACTGACGACACGCGCCCCTGGCTTGGTGCGTGGAACAGGAACGGACCGGACCGGGCTGACGATACACACCCCTGGCTTGGTGCGTGGAGCAGGAACGGACCGGAATGGGCTGGCAACGCGCACCACAGACTTGGTGCGGAGAGCAGGAACGAGCCGGACAGGGCTGACGAAACGCACCCTTGGCCTGGTGCGTGGAGCAGGAACAGGCCGGACAGGGCTGACAAGATGCACCACAGACTTGAGCCGGGGAGCAGGAACAGGCCGAACCGGGCTGGTGACACGTACCACAGCCTTGGTGCGGAGAGCAGGCACGGGCCGGACAGGGCTGACGAAACGCACCACAGACTTGGTGCGGGGAGCAGGAACAGGCCGGGCCGGGCTGGCGACGCGCATCCTTGGCTTGGTGCGGGGAGCAGGCACGGGCCGGACAGGGCTGACGAAACGCACCACAGACTTGGTGCGGGGAGCAGGAACAGACAGGACCGCGCTGGGGACACACACCCCTGGCCCTCCACGGGGATCAGGAACGGGCCGGACCGGACTGGTAACACACCCCAGTACCTTTCGCCCTGCCTCCACACCTTCCTTCCCCTTCGTGACCAGTGGCCCCCTTAACCTGGCGGCCTCCTCTGCCAACCTTCTGCACTCCTCAATCCCGTACTCCTGCTGCCCCGACGTCGTGAGCCCCCCCCTAAAAATTTTCTGGGGGTCTCTCCTCCCCGTGGACCAGGCCTCTAATGTCCTCTCCCAACCTTCGCTCTTCTGGCTCCACCACTCGTTATCCAACTGCTGCTTGGTCTCGTTGTGGTGGGTTTTTCTGTCACGATCGCCAATGAAGTAGGACCAAAGCGCAGCGTTGGGAGTGAACATGATGACTTTAATGTTGAATACACGACAAAACAAAACACGATCCGTAACGTCCTCAGTACACCGACTGAACATAGAACAAAAACCCACAACCACAAGGTGAACACAGACATTTTAAATATGGCTCCCAATCAGAGATAACGAGCCGACAGCTGACACTCGTTACCTCCGATTGGGAGTCACTGACCAAACATAGAACGCGAACACCTAGACACTACACACAGTACAAAACACACGGAAATCTACACACCCTGACTAAACATAAAAGTCCCAGAGCCAGAGTGTGACACAGCTCAACAGTCACAGTGCTAGTAATCAGTCCTCTCCCAATGCCTCTGTGCTTGGTGGTCTATTCTGATTTCATTCATCCACAAATTGCTCTGAAAAGACTGATTTCGACTAGATTGGAAGAGAATTGCTGAAGTTGTTATTGTATTCTTATTTTCTGTCCATTTTAGCTTGCGATGAATGAGAAATGCAAACATTGTCCGCAGGGAATTACAGATTTTCAATATGAACATGGAGTATAGTGAATCCAAATACTGCCTCAGTATGTGAAAGATCGTTTGTTCCTATAGACCCCAAGTTAAGTGACACTTTTTTGCCTCTTTGAGAAACATAATTTTTCCAAGCATCATTTAATTCTAGGACACATCATAGAAGAGTAGTTTGAATTACTTTCCTTTAGCTCAAAATATTAGCGAATAGCTTAACATATCTATCAGCGCTGGGTTTTGTTTTGAATATCAGTCATGGTCACCCAGAAGAACACTGCATTGGTTGCTCTTTGGGGATTTAGGCTGGGTATCCATAAAGCACTTTGTGACAACTGCTGATCTGAAAAAGGTTTGTCAAATAAATAAATTTGATTGGATAGTTAAATCAGTCTCTCTCTTTGCAGGAGCCACAGGTGACATCCTGCCAGACTCCCTACCGTCAGTCCCAGGTACCCTGCCTCACTTCATGAAGGAGCCAGAAGATGCCTACATCATCAAGAGCAACCCAATCAAGCTGCTGTGTCGGGCTGTGCCTGCCCTTCAGATCTTCTTCAAGTGTAATGGAGAATGGGTGCACCAGAATGAACATGTGTCCCGGGAGTACATGGATCAGAACACTGGTAAGAAGTCAGAGATCCTATAATCCAAGGGTATTCAAATCCTACCCTGGAGGACTGGAGTACTGCTGGTTTTCTGTTCTTACCTGATAATTCATTGCAACCATCTTGTGTCCCAGGCCTAAATCAGTCCCTGATTGAGGGGAAGAATGAAAAAAAGCAGTGGAACTGGCTTCGAGGTCCGCAGTTGAATTTGAGGGCTATAATCCCATAGTTTTCCTATTTTCTATAGTTCTATGTGATATTTTACTCTGTAAGAAGCATCATCACTATCATCTCCCAGTCTAACTACTGCATAGTGAGAGGGGATCTGGATTCACTGTGACCATGTGTGGGATCATGGGCTTGCAATCAACACTGCATATTTGTTTTGGGAAATTATGACATTATGTGAATATGATAATCTTCGACTTGATACAGTACTGTACATGTAGCATACATATTGTTACTACAGATACTTTTCAGTCTATAGGCAGTTGTCTTTTTTTTTATGTTTCCAAAGACAGTTAAAGTTAAGCAACAATTAGGCCACCAGAGATCAGAAAACATTTAATAGATTATTTTTTTTTTACTACATATTCTATCCGTCACCCGAAACCTGCAAAAAACACTCCAACTTGCCCTCATAACGTCAACAAGTAATTTGTGAAGTTGTGTTGAAGTTATCACGTTGCGTGATATAAAGGAGATGGTATGTTCAGCCCAATTAAGCCCCATCAGGCTGGTGTCAGAGAGGGACGTGCAGAACAGACTAGGTTTGGGTCACAAATGGCACCCTATTTCCTATATAGTGCACTACTTTTGACCTGGGCCCACAGTGCACTATGTAGGGAATAGGGTACAATTTTGGATGCAGCCTATAGAGCAGGTTGTGTTGATTAGAAGCCTTCACTTTAGTTCTGTTTCCTGAAGGGCTTTCTGGGAGAACACAACTGATGTGACACCTCGTCTGGAATGTGCTCTGATTAGTGGCTTCTCAAAAGGGGAAGGAGTCTTTCTGGTATTCATGAAGGTCCCTCTGCAGAAAAGCCTGTTTAATTGCTTCTGGGAGTTCAGTTATTGTGCGATTGCTGTTCTGTGAAATTGCTGTGTGACTGATAATGGGGGGAAATAAAAGTCAGAACTTTGATTATTTTTGCTCTGTGTGAGTCAGGCAGTACATGGGAAAAGTATTAGGGAAAAGTTCACTGTTTGGGTTTTATTAACAAACTTGCTTTATGCTACATCCAATGGTTAGCAAGAGGCAACCTAATTTATTTATTTCAGAGATCAGAATGGAGCATTATCTAACAACAACAAAAAGTGAAGTGCCTGATGTTCTTTTTTAAGTGGAAGGAGCCAAAAATCTGATGCTGAATGCTGAATTATTGTCATCAAATTAAATTATTTATTTCTAAAATGGATTCCATGAGCTCCAAACCAAGCACTGTATTTTTATAATTGTATGCAAATTACCAAAATAAAGGGAATATCACCCATTGCACTGGGATTGGCGGTGAAAGGTTGTTGTTATGAGAGGTTAAACTACCTGTACAGAGGGTCTGTCAACCTATTGACCAATCAATGTCTGTTAACTCCACAATAAAGTTCCTAGCTAAACCCATGGGGTAATTCTTTGTCATGTTAACGGTACCATAATGGCTCATATTGCTTATTTCATAAGGTTATAAACTTGATATTATCCTTTCAATTTCATAGAGCCAATGTGTTGTTTTCCTACTGTAAAGGAAGTATGGTCTTTGTAAACCCTGAGTAGATCAGGTCTGATGTAGGATTTGAAAGCAGTTTTGTATTCATTAACTCGGTTCATACTTGTTCAGCTCATCTGCATTCTCACGTGAATAACCGTCTGCTCGTTGAGCTCCCTCCAGACGGAGCACCGCCTCCCCACATGGTACACCTAACACATTATCTTCACAATTTCACAGATTCTGATTCAAGAACGCCCAGTGTAAAAAATAAATAAAAAAGTTATTCCTTTTTACCTCGCTCTGCCTTTAAGCTATATTCGGGGAACGGTTTTTTACCTTTTTTACCTTCTCCTGCACTTAACCGCCTGCAGTGTTGCCTTGCCTAGGCTATAAAACCAATGGGTTCTGCATCAGAAGGAGGCCCGGGTGGATTTGCAATTAAAAGAGCCTGGCTGAGATTGTCCTGTCCTCATCTCACGCCCGGCCTGCTGCATAGCCAGCTAGGTGTATATCAGCACTAAACTCATAACCACCACTGATAACAACATGCTCAACACTGCTTTGTCCTGCTCTGGTAATGGACAGCCAAATTGTGTATTGGATTAGGCCAAGCTAATCAAAGCAGCAGATCTATGAAGAATGGGATGTTATTGATTAGGACATGGGCCTTCAATGCCACCGAGAGCACCGTGATGATAACATCTCTTATTTACCAAACAGGCTGATGAATCACAGCCACAGATAAGAGGCGCTACAATGCCCTTGAGTTAACCAGACTGAGGCACAGGGAGGAGAGCGGAGAGGAGAGGAGGGGAGAAGAGAGGACAGGGGAGGGGAGAGGAGAAACTCAGAGTTGGTCACAGACTAAAGACAGTCAGCGAGTTGAAGTAGTAAGCTGAGAATGTTCTGTCACTAAGTGCTGCTCATGGGACTTTTCCTTTCCATTAACCTTCCTACCTCTAAGGAAAATCAACTTATCTGACACAATTTGTCCATGTTTAAATGTCTATGGTAATATCAGCAGGCTAGGTATTTCTCAAAGCAGTGAGAATTCAGTTAAGACCGCACTGTTGTTTTAAACCATGGTATGGAGTGTGTTGACTAGAGATAACCACAGACAGCTGTGCTGAGGCCTCTGGAATGAGGCAGGGTGTTGTCAACCTGTCAGTAATTGATTTTTTGATAGGGTCAACATGCCTATACATAATTGAACAGCGGAGAGATTACTGGGAAAAGCAATGTCACAGTGGCCTCCGATTTACATTGAGCGCTGCAAGCGATAATGTGTTCTTATAGGTTTAAAATTGATAAATGATTGGATTGGGATGCTCTCTCCATATTTACCTGAGCCATTTGCTTAATTCCCTATATTAATTCCCTATTCTTGTCAATGGCTTACCACTAAGAGTGGAGAGCATTGTCATCTTGAAGACCTTACTGCCTCAATGAATTGGGGGAATACGCACCAGGTTCTGTGTCAGGGAAATATTGGTCCCCTGGGTGTTTGTTTGGTGGAAACTGGTCCACTCCCTCCCATATGTCTGAGACTAGCGAATCATCACTTGGCTCACAGGGTTTCCCGTCCCAAATGGCACCCTATTTAGTGCACTACTTTTGACCAGGAGCAATAGGGCTCTGCAAAAGTAGTGCACTATATAGGTAATAGGGTGCCATTTGGGACTACTGGAGGAAGGAGGGATCTACAAGGAGGACATATCCTCAATACTGATTAGTTAAAGCAGCCTGTGTAGCTATGTGTAGGGAATCATAATACATGTGTTCCAAGGAGAAACTATTCATCATGGTTTGTTCTGAGATACAGTGCCTTCAGAAAGTATTCATACCCCTTGACTTTTTCCACATTTTGTTGTTGCAGCCTGAATTTAAAATTGATTAAATTGAGATGTCACTGGCCTACACAATACCCCATAAGTGGAATTATTTTGACAAATGAATTACAAATGAAAAGCTGAAATGTCTTCAGTCAATAAGTGTTAAACCCCTTTGTTATGGAAAGCCTAAATAAGTTCAGGAGTGAAAATGTGCTTAACAAGTCACATAATAAGTTGCTTGGACTCACTCTGTGTGCAATACTAGTGTTTAACATTATTTTTTGAATGACTACATAATCTCTGTACTCCGCACATACAATTATCTGTAAGGTCTCTCAGTCGAGCAGGGAATTTCAAACAAAGATTCAACTACAAATACCAGGGAGGTTTTCCAATGCCTCGCAAAGAAGGGCACCTATTGGTAGATGGGTAAAAACAAAAAAGCAGACATTGAATATCCCTTTGAGCATGGTGAAGTTATTACTTACACTTTGGATGGTGTATCAATACACCCAGTCACTACAAAGATACAGGCGTCCTTCCTAGCTAAGTTGCTGGAAAGGAAGAACATCGCTCCTGGATTTCACCATGAGGCCAATGGTGACTTTAAAACAGTTAGAGTTTAATGGCTGTGATAGGAGAAAAGTGAGGATGGCTCTCCACAATACTAACCAAAATGACAGAGGGAAAAGAAGGAAGCCTGTACAGAATAAAAATATTTCAAAACATGCATCCTGTTTGCAATAATTTACTGGAGTAAAACTGCAAACATTTGGAAAATAAATTAACGTTGTGTCCTGAATACAAAGCGTTATGTTTGGGGCAAATCCAATACATCACTGACTACCACTCTTCATATTTTCAAGCATGGTGGTGGCTGCATCATGTTATAGGTATGCTTGTCATCGGAATAGAGCTAAGCACAGGCAAAATCCTAGAGGAAAACCTGGTTCATTTTGCTTTCTTACAGACACTGGGAGATGAATTCACCTTTCAGCAGGAAAATAACCTAAAACACAAGGACAAATCTACACTGGGGTTGCTTACCATGATGACATTGAATGTTCCGGAGTGGCCTAGTTAAATTTGACTTAAATCTACTTAAATCTATGGCAAGACTTAAATGGCTGTCTAGCAATGATCAACAACCAACTTGACAGAGCTTGAAGAATTTTACAATCCAGGTGTGCAAAGCTCTTAGAGACTTACCCAGAAAGACATACAGCTGTAATCGATGTAAAAGGTGATTCATACATGTATTGACTCAGGGGTGTGAATACTTGTGTAAATGAGATATTTCTGTATTTCATTTTCAATAAATTTGTCATTATGGGGTATTGTGTGTAGATGGGTGAAAAAAAAGTATAGATTTAATCACATTTTAATTCAGTCTGTAATACAACAATTTGGAATATGTCAAGGGGTATGAATACTTTCTGAAGGCACTATGTATTTATGATGTTATGGATGGACTGCTTCTTTGTATTTGAATTTATTAAGGATCCCCGTTAGCAGTTGCCAAGGCAGCAGCTACTCTTCCTGGGGTCCAGCAACATTAAGGCATACAATTTAAAATATTACATGACATTACATTTCATAACACTTTTCACAACATATTAAGTGTGTTCCCTCAGGCCACTACTCTACAACCACATATCCACAATACAAAATCCATGTGTGTGTAGAGTGCGTGTCTTATGCGTGTGTCTGTGCCTGTGTGTGTGTGTGTGTGTGTCTCTTAACAGTCCCCGCTGTTCCTTAAGATGTATTTTTTATCTGTTTTTAACTGATTCTACTGCTTGCATCAGTTAACAGCATCATGGAATTCTAATCCACATCAGGTAAGATCTATGCTTCCCTCTACCATCTTTTGTGTTTTTAATTAAGCTGGAATCCTCAGTTGCTACATCTAATTTTTGATTTATAAATTAATTATACCTATTTGATTTTTGAAGAATATAGCTTATTAACTGTCGTACCCCCATCAAAACCCTAAATATAAGCTTGTTTTACTCCAGTGTTTGTGAACAATGTAAATGTAAACACATTTTATAGCCTCGAAACATGGTTAAAACTATAATTTTGATATCACGTATGGTAGATCCTTGCATTCATAGCTCTGTCTATTAATTTGATAGTAGTTACATTTCTCCATGCCCATCCCTCAGCATTTTACCAAAACAGAGGCAGGATTTCTGCTTTGTTATTGTTTAAATTAAGGATTCTAACTTTAACCTAGTTTAAATCTCCTTCTTTCTCAGGGGTAAATAGTCGATATGCTGAAGGGAATCACACACAAATGGGCACCATATAGACCCTTGTATTGCATTAGGATTCAATGCCCAAGGATTAGAGAAAAATCACTGACCTTTCTTGTTGAGTCTGTGCATAGTGAATGTTATCGTTGGTGAGCAGTGAGCAGAGAAAGTTGTTGCTTTCTCCTACATAGATTGGAGGCACATGGAGAGTGGCAGGTCCTGACCGGCCTGGGCACTATGGGGGAAGAGAGGCCTGAGAAAAGCAGATAAACAACCCCGGTGGTCTGACACACCTGCCAGGAAACCCGGCTGCATCTAATTCCCTGACCATGTTACCTTCCCTCTGTCCTCGTTCACTTCCCTTCATGGATCTCACTGAGACAACTGGGTTGGTGTAAGCAATAGCTCCCCTAGCACCTAGTTGTACGCCATATTAGTTTCACATAATATCCAGTCCTATCAGATCAGTGAAGGAGTGTAAATGAGGGCAGATGGAAGGGAGCACATTTCTGGAATGAGACACAGGAGAGTCCAGGGGAACAACAGCTGCATGTGACCAGCAAAAAGGCAACATACAGGCAGCAATCGGGAAGCAAACATTCAGTGACACTATGCTTCCCTCTCAGCTGGGGCCTAAGCCTCACCGCACACTCAACCCTCCTATATCATGAGTGTTGCAATGCTTTTGCCACTCTGTAATGGCCACTAAAGTGAGAATTTATGTTATCTTTGCCCCAGGGTTCCTTCGTGACACCGTTAATGGGGTTGTTAACTGAATGTGCCCAGACAATACAATACACCTCACACACATACCGTACCTGTACAGCATAGGCTCCTTAGAGGGGTTAAATAAATGTCTCTCTCGAGATGATTTTATTTGGTCTTACCTCAGGTTTCAGCTAGTCCGGTGCCGGAGGGCTGTGTTGTAAATGTCTACTTTTTTTATCACCGAAAAAGGAGCTTTACATTTTTTGTTTTGATTACTATTCTGTTTTGGCTTCCATGTCAGGCAGGACTGGGTGTATTGGGGTCTGTGTTATACAGAGGGGTCTGAAATTATTGACACTCTTGATAAAGATGAGCAAAAATGACTGTATAAAATAAATTAATCAAATACTGAGATATATTGTAATTAAAATACTGACCTATCCACCACTTGTGTGCATGGCCAAAGAGTAATATTTTCATGTCATCTGACCAAAGCACCGGTTCCAATCCAAGTGCCAACGCAAACTTCAGGCGTTTGTTGGACGACTCGAAAATAGAGCTCTTTACCACGCACACCAATGAAACCCTTCTTCCATCGCCAACAGACAACAGTATGACATTGCTTATCACTTTCCTTATCCACGCACAGATGGAGACAAAAAAAACATGCAAACTTCTCTTCCAATATTTCCTGTATGAGTGGGTGCAGTTTTAGTTATCGTTCCCCTATTGCAGTACAATGCCTTTTTTATAGGTCTACTTGCTAATTATTTCTGCTTATAATGCCGTGGATCCAAAAAAGCTATTAGTGGTCTGTGTTTATTTTTGCCAGACTTGATTTCATTTAAATTGGATATTATTTTGTTGTAAAGAGGTATAGAAGAGCGTTGGCTATGTCAGTGTAGTTGTTACACAGTGATCATTGGGCCTAATGCCTGTGGCAGACAAAGGCCTCATCTGGAAATGCTGTAGCTGCCTCTCTCTGCAACGGGAAATTAAAATGGTGCATTGTCAAGTAAATATGTCCCCAAATGCAGGAAAACATTCTGTAACATACAGGAACTCGAGTCCTTCTGTTCACCCGACCTAGAATATCTCACAATCAAATGCAGACCGTATTATCTCCCAAGATAATTTTCTTCAGTTATAGTCACGGCCGTGTATATCCCCCCTCAAGCCGATACCACGACGGCCCTCAAAGAACTTCACTGGACCTTATGCAAACTGGAAACCATATATCCTGAGGCTGCATTTATTGTAGCCAGGGATTTTAACAAAACAAAATTGAGGACTAGGCTGCCGAAGTTCTATCAACATATCGACTGTTGTACTCACGCTGCCAAGATCCTCAACCATTACTATTCGATCTTCCGGGATGGTTATAAGGCCCTACCCCACCCTCCTTTCGGCAAATCTGACCACGACTCCATTTTGCTTCTCCCTTCCTATAGGCAGAAACTCAAACAGTAAGTACCAATGCTAAGGACTATTCAATGCTGGTCTGACCAATCGGAATCCACACTGCAAGATTGTTTTGATCACGCGGACTGGGATATGTTCCGGGTAGCTTCCGAAAATAATTTAGAAGAATACACTGAAACGTTGACTGAGTTTATCAGGAAGTGTATAGGTGATGTTGTGCCCACTGTGACTTTTAAAAACCTACCCTAACCAGAAACCGTGGATAGATGGCAGCATTCGTGCAAATCTGAAAGCGCGAACCACCACATTCAACCATGGCAAGGTGACTGGGAATATGGCAGAATACAAACAGTGTAGCTACTCACTCCGCAAGGCAATTATACTGGCAAAACATCAGTATAGAGACAAAGTGGAGTCGCAATTCAACGGCTCAGAAAAAAGACGAATGTGGCAGGGTCTACAGGCAATCACGGACTACAAAAGGATATCAGCTACGTCGCCAACACCGACGTCTCGCTTCCAGACAAGCTAAACACCTTCGCCCGCTTTGAGGATAACACAGTGCCACTGACGAGGCCCACTACCAAGGACTGTGGCCTCTCCTTCTCCATGGCCTACGTGATTAAGACATTTAAGCATGTTAACCCCCGCAAGGCTGCCGGCCCAGACGGCATCCCTAGCCGCGTCCTCAGAGCATGCGCAGACCAGCTGGCTGGTGTGTTTATGGACATATTCAATCTCTCCCTTTCCCAGTCTGCTGTTCCCACATGCTTCAAGATGGCCACCATTGTTCCTGTACCCAAGAAAGCAAAGGTAACTGAACTAAATGACTATTGCCCTGTAGCACTCACCTCTGTCATCATGAAGTACTTTGAGAGACTAGTCAAGGATCATATTACCTCTACCTTACCTCAGCCTAGACCCACTTAAATTTGCTTACTGCCCCAATAGATCCACAGAAGATGCAATCGCCATCACACTGCCCTATCCCATCTGGACAAGAGGAATACCTATGTAAGAATGCTGTTCATTGACTATAGCTCAGCATTCAACACCATAGTACCCTCCAAGCTCATCATTAAGCTCGAGGCCCTGGGTCCGAACCCGCCCTGTGCAACTGGGTCCTGGACTTCCTGACGGGCCGCCCCCAGGTGGTGAAGGTAGGAAACAACATCTCCACTTCGCTGATCCTCAACACTGGGGCCCCAAAAGTGTGCGTGCTCACCTATACTCCCTGTTCACCCATGACTGCGTGGCCAAGCATGCCTCCAACTCAATGATCAAGTTTGCAGACGACACAACAGTAGTAGGCTTGATTACCAACAATGACGAGACCGCCTACAGGGAGGAGGTGAGGGCTCTGGGAGTGTGGTGCCAGGAAAATAACCTCTCACTCAACATCATCAAAACAAAGGAGATGATTGTGGACTTCAGGAAACGGCAGATGGTGCACCCCCTTATCCACATCGACGGGACCGCAGTGAAGAAGGTGGAAAGCTTCAAGTTCCTTGGCGTACACATCACCAACAAACTGAAATGGTCCACCCACGCAGACAGTGTGGTGAAGAAGGCGCAACAGAGCCTCTTCAACCTCAGGAGGCTGAAGAAATTCGGTTTAGCACCTAAAACCCTCACAAGCTTTTACAGATGCACAATTGAGACCATCCTGTCAGGCTGTATCACCGCCTGGTACGGCAACTGCACCGCCCGCAACCGCAGGGCTCTCCAGAGGGTGGTGTGGTCTTTCGAACGCATTACCGTGGGCAAACTACCCACCCTCCAGGACACATACAGCGCCCGATGTCACAGGAAGGCCAAAAAGATCATCAAGGACATCAAATCAAATCAAATCAAATTGTATTGGTCACATGCGCCGAATACAACAGGTGCAGACATTACAGTGAAATGCTTGCTTACAGCCCTTAACCAACAGTGCATTTATTTTTAACAAAAAAAGTAAAAATAAAACAACAACAAAAAAAGTGTTGAGAAAAAAAAGAACAGAAGTAAAATAAAATAACAGTAGGGAGGCTATATATACAGGGGGGTACCGTTGCAGAGTCAATGTGCGGGGGCACCGGCTAGTTGAGGTAGTTGAGGTAATATGTACATGTGGGTAGAGTTAAAGTGACTATGCATAAATAATTAACAGAGTAGCAGCAGCGTAAAAAGGATGGGGTGGGGGGGCAGTGCAAATAGTCCGGGTAGCTATGATTAGCTGTTCAGGAGTCTTATGGCTTTGGGGTAGAAGCTGTTGAGAAGTCTTTTGGACCTAGACTTGGCACTCTGGTACCGCTTGCCGTGCGGTAGCAGAGAGAACAGTCTATGACTAGGGTGGCTGGAGTCTTTGACAATTTTGAGGGCCTTCCTCTGACACCGCCTGGTATAGAGGTCCTGGATGGCAGGAAGCTTGGCCCCAGTGATGTACTGGGCCGTACGCACTACCCTCTGTAGTGCCTTGCGGTCGGAGGCCAAGCAGTTGCCATACCAGGCGGTGATGCAACCAGTCAGGATGCTCTCGATGGTGCAGCTGTAGAATTTTTTGAGGATCTGAGGACCCATGCCAAATCTTTTCAGTCTCCTGAGGGGGAATAGGCTTTGTCGTGCCCTCTTCACGACTGTCTTGGTGTGTTTGGACCATGATAGTTCGTTGGTGATGTGGACACCAAGGAACTTGAAGCTCTCAACCTGTTCCACTACAGCCCCGTCGATGAGAATGGGGGCGTGCTCAGTCCTCTTTTTTTCAACCACCCAAGCCACTGCCTGTTCATCCCGCTATCATCCAGAAGGCGAGGTCAGTACAGGTGCATCAAAGCTGGGACCGAGAAAATGAAAAACAGCTTCTATCTCAAGGCCATCAGACTGTTAAATAGCCATCACAAGCACATTAGAGGCTGCTGCTGACAATTGAAATCACTGGCCAATTTAAGAAATGGAACACTAGTCACTTTAATAATGTTTACATATCTTGCACTACTCATCTCATATGTATATACTGCATTCTATTCTATAATATTCTACTGTATCTTAGTCCATGCCGCTCTGTCATTGCTTGTCCATATCTGTATATATTCTTAAATCCCATTACTTACTAGTTTTGTGTGTATTGGGTATATGTTGTGAAATTGTTAGATATTACTTGTTAGATATTACTGCACTGTTGGAGCTAGAAGCACAAGCATTTCACTACACCCGCTATAACATCTGCTAAGCACGTGTATGTGACAAATAACATTTGATTTGATTTGATGAATTAAATATTTTGTCTAGCAGACATGATATATATGTGTGTGTGTGTGTGCATGCTCATGTCTGTCTGAGTGGTTAGAGTGTGTGTATGTGGGCTGAGAATAAAGGGTATATGATTTCGTAATGGATGTTCTGGATTAATAATGTGATAAGTGCCCCTGTCATTGTTTTAGATGGCCGTTCTTTAGAGCAGTACCTGCCTTTTTATGATCATCCTTTATTTGTGGTTTGCATTGAGTATGACATGAATGTGCTAATGCTGTTTCTCTCCTCAGCTGAGAGGTCTTTTGTCCTTAATTGCGCCCAAAGTGTTCACATGTACCATAGCTGCCTTGGTAGACTGGGATACACACCCGCACGCATCTCACACATCCACCCACCCCCACACACGATCAACCTCACTGCAGTAAGTCAGAACTCCTTAAAGTGCAACTGAATTCAAAAAAATATTTTCTCTGGTTGAAAACGGCCTATCTGGCATCTATATTACTCAAACATTTATTCCAGTGCCAAAATGAAATAAAAAGTCTAAGTAAGATAATTTGGGTCATAAAGTCAGTATATTCCAAAACAGAGTTTTGTGAGATTTGTGTAACTGAGGTCGCCATGACTTAAATGAGGGTTAGGTTTTAATTTAAATCCTGCCCACACGGGACAACTGCCTGGCACAGTCTAATCATGGCTGGCAGTAATCAAATCATCCTGATCACAGCTGCCCGGTGTGCTGCAGTGCAAGCTATCCAATTGCTCACCAGAATCAACCTACAACCCGCCCATTTATTTACAGACAGCCTGGAGCGCCTCGGATTTATTTAGACAACAATATATACAAGACATCGTCGCAAATGTTATGTTGAAAGAACAATAGTTTTTTTCTAAACAGCTTGGGTTTTCTCCAACTCAAACATCATCACACTCATGAGCTAACGTTGGCATGACACACAACTTTCCATTCAAAGATGGCTACATTTAGAAAGCAGGAAATGCAGTACGCGCAAAGCATGGGATTCCCTGACCAATCACGTTCACACTGTCAAGAGGGACAAAAAAACATTACTGCTGGGATATGATATAGCAAACATAACACACCCACATCGAACCATACCCCCAAGACACAAATCTAGTTCTTGTTAATGAGCACCGGAAAAGCCCAGGTGGAATCTGTAAATTCGGCCCCTCTTTAATGTGGTAGATATAGATGATGGTTAAAATGATTGCGGTAAGATATGGTCAAATACATCACCCTACTTGTCTCTTATTTATGTGGTCAAAACTTATTGAAAGCAACAAGATTTCTACACACCCGTTTTTTATGCCAACCTTGTGAACAACTTTAGCAGGAAGCAGAAAGACTGGTGTTGACAGAGGCCAGTAACAGTCTCTCTGAGGGTGGTAGGATGTGTTAAAAGGGAATGCTCAGTGGAGACATCAACATGCTAGCACACTGTGCAGGTGAAGTAGTGATGGCTAGTGCACTCCAGAGGACCTTTGACTTTGTACTACCCACCACCAAAGAGCCTTACAGGGGATTCTGGAAGTGAAGTGTAGCTCAGTCTAAAGGCTTCTTTGCAACTGCACCACAGGGAGACCCAGGGAAGACTCAGACCTGTAGGAGGCAGGCATTGATGGGAATGGTAGTGGTTTGAAACACTACAGATAATTGTCTATGTAGAATATATTATGAAGAATAATCAGGTGAGCCAATGCAAGCCATGTGCCAGTATATAGATATATCCTTCTTCCAAATCTCACCTGCTGTTTCACGATGATCCAAACCCTCTGAAATTGAAGTGGGATCCAGCCTCTCTCTATGCCCTTCCCGTTGTCCAACTCAATAAGCTGAGCCATGGCAAGGCAACACAGCAAAGCCATAGGGAGAGCAGATTAGCCTTGCTTTGTCCCTTCCAACTTGGCTCACACCACCCTAACCTCCATTCTCATTTAAAAAAAAGCCAATAGCCATGGCTTAAGTCTCTCTCTCTCTCTCTCTCTCTCTCTCTCTCTCTCTCTCTCTCTCTCTCTCTCTGTCTCTCGCTCTGTCTGTCTCTCTCTCTCTGTCGCTCTCTCTCTGTCTGTCTGTCTGTCTGTCTGTCTGTCTGTCTGTCTGTCTGTCTGTCTGTCTGTCTCTGTCTCTCTGTCTCTCTGTCTCTCTCGCTCTTTCTCTTTCTCTTTCTCTTTCTCTTTCTCTTTCTCTTTCTCTTTGTCTCTGTCTGTCTCTGTGTGTGTATAATTCTGCCTTTTGGATGGCTTAGTCACTGGGAGAGCCACTTGGATAAAGAATAAAGCAGAGTGGGGTGGAAGAAATCAGAGGTTTAGTTTAATAAGTCCTGTCAATGGTGTTCTGCCTGTAAACAAATAGGGGTGACAGATGACAGAGTGTCGAAGCTTGGGCCTGTCTCTCAGGCACACCACCTGTCCTGGACGGTTAGTCCTCAAGGAAATGTGCCTCTCAGAGAGATGCCAGAGAGTGCAGGACCTGCCAGCTCTCATTAGCATATTGCTCACAGTGTTTCTTTTTGGGGGGGATTATGTGCAGTCATTAGTCATGATTTTCTCTCCTGTCTCTTCACCCCACTCTGTCAATTGCCAAATCTCCGCAGGGGAATTATGAATTATGTTTGTTTCACTAAGTGAAGTGCTGGTTGGCTGTAGTAGTGATTATTTTTTTTGTTCATCTCCAGAGAGGCATGCTCCATGTGTTCCAGTAGAATTCAAATTTGTTTGGAGTATAGCAGGGGACCGAGTACCAACAACAACTTTGCTGTAAAATCTGTTTGGAGACTAACAGGCAGCTGAGTTTGTTTGTTAACATCATCCATACACTACTTTACTCACAACCTCAACATAATGTAGGTTAGCTGATTTGGTTCTGAGTGGCATGATTTATTCCTATACATACAGCTGACCTTTAAATATGTCTCCTGTTCTGTATCTTCAAGCAACAGGACATGGACATGTTCCTGCTGCTATTCAGTGTGGTGTTTAATTGTTATGAAATGCAATACATGTTTTTTCTGTCCCAAGCCTCACACAATACATATTTTCTTTAATCCTGTGTTTGGGAGGGCTGCAGGCTATTGAGGCTCTGAAAATGAGGAAAGAAACATGACAGGTCCCTAATCCCATGGCTCAGATTAAAAATGGAAGCCTTTATCAATACAGAACTATATAACAGGTCTCTGCAAAGATTTCAGCTGGGGAGTTTTGCGCTGTGGCGCTAAGAGGATTTCAGAGGGAGACTCCATTGGTACGGACACGTTTTTAATGTGCTTGTTCAAAAAATTTGCTGCATTTGAATTGTGGTTGCTATGCTTGTGTAACTATAGTTTATACTATGTGTTATTGTGTCAGGGTAACTGTTACCTCAGAGTTTTCCTCCTCCAGTACCCCCAACATTACATATTTGTGTTGTGGCCCCGGACAAGGACACCTGATTCTAATTTTAAACTAATCATCAAGCCCTTGACAAGTTGAATCAGGTGAGTTTGTTCGGGCTATAACAAAAATGTGTGCTGTTGCGGGTACTGGAGGACCGGAGTTGGGAGACAGTGCTGTACATAGAGTATAATTTTGTAGCAGGTCTGATGTGAAGCTTGTTAGTGGGGATGATGATGATGTGCTAGCCCAGGGTTTCCCAACCCCTGTCCTTAGGGCACACCTGATGAACTGGCACACCTGATTAAATTAGTCAACTAATCCACAAGCCATTGATTAATTGAATCAGATGTGCCAGTTTAGGGTTAAACCAAAAATGTTAAACATCTGTGGGAGCCCGAGGAGAGGGTTGGGAAACCCTACTCTAGCTAAGTTGTTTTGATTGTTAGCAGTATTAGGCCTCACACACAACAGAATCCCTTAAGTGAGTCTTGGAAGGCTGCCTATTTAATCTGTGATGCACTTTCAATATTCAAGCAGAGAGCAAGAGGACGGGGAGAACATAACCACATTAGGCACACACTGATTAGGGCAGAGTGTCAGGCCTCCTAAAAGCCTAATGTATTTTTACCACACTTGAAAAACGATTGATTAGTACTACCAGACAGCTGTGTGTGTGTGTGTGTGTGGTAAATATTTGATCCGGTCCCATTCCACTCTCCCTTAAAGACAACATTTTGTTAAGATCTCTCAACTTCAGTTAGCACACTCTAAGCACTCCAAGGACTGAGCACCAGAGGTCCTGTATATGTTCTCGGTACATTGTTTCTTTCTCCAAAGAACACTTGATCCAGACAGTAAATTACTTACTGGCTGTTTTTTATTTAAATAACACTTGATCCAGACAGTAAAATCACTTACTGGCTGTTGCATTATTTAAATAACACTTGATGCAGATAGTAACCTCGCTTACTGGCTGTTTCTTTATTTAAATAACACTTGATCCAGACAGTAACCTCCCTTACTGGCTGTTTCTTACCCCCATGCAGGGCTGAAGGTGCGTGAGGTGTTGATCAACGTGTCCCGTCAGCAGGTGGAGGACTTTCACGGCCCAGAGGACTACTGGTGTCTGTGTGTGGCCTGGAGCCACCTGGGCACCTCCAAGAGCCGGAAGGCCACTGTCCACATCGCATGTGAGTCGCCTACTACAGTACTGTATCACCCATAGCAGTTTTTCCCAATCCTAGTCCTGGGGACCCAAAGGTGTGCACATTTTAGTTTTTGCCCTAGCACTTAGATTATTGATTCAACTAATCAACTCATCATCAAGCCTTTAGTTTAATCAGGTGTGTTAGTGCTAGAGCAAAAATGAAAATGTGCACCCTTTCTTTTTGGTCCCCAGGTCCATGAAACACTGACCCATAGAACTAGAATGAGTAGAACGGACGTCTCCGTTCAGTTAAATTATGCCATTATGGGTGGACTGGTGTCATTTTGAGTGTCCCCATGAGTTTACCAGTCAAATTGCCATGGTCGGAGACTGAGGTTCTAAGCCTGTTCTACTCATATTTATAAAGCACCACAGTCTCACATTATGGCTAATGGCCAAAACTGCACTGCAGGAGTAGATGGATAGAAAGCAGACGTGCTACTTAGCAAAATAATTATCCCCCATGACATATACTTTTAAGTTTAATGGGCATATTATATTATATATGAATATGTACTCATCAGCCTGTGTAGTCTGTCCTCCAAATGACCTTGGCAACCTGCAGATAGATGGAGCTGGGTTGGAAGAAAGGAAAGGAGACCACCTCCTGGTTCATTCATACCCGTTCCTCACTCCCAAGGTTGATGTCTTGTCCAAACCAAATGCAGGGAGAGTGGCAGTGGCAAGTGGTGTTAGTGATGGGGAGATTGAGGGCAGGCTGGGCATTGGGTGGACTGACAGCAGGGTGTTATCTCCCTACACAGACCTGAGGAAGAACTTTGAGCAGGACCCCCAGGGGAAGGAAGCTCCAATCAAAGGGATGATCGTGCTGCACTGCCGCCCCCCAGAGGGAGTGCCAGCAGCAGAGGTAAGAACCCAGCTTCCCAGCCCTTAACACTTACGACCCCTCCAACAGTGTGGGAGCCTCTCTGTGTAGGGAAACAGCTTACCTTACACTCCAGGCTGTTGAGAGGCTCTAGAATGGAGCATTTCAACTCTTATAAAGCAGGGGGGAAACTATATTTATTCCCAACTGTGTAGTGTCAGCGGTAGGCATGCACTACACACTGTGATGTTTTTATGATGACAGTGTTGTTGTTGTTGGATGCACAGTTAAAAAGAAAAGTACATACAGTATTATTGAAATGCAGTGTCTATAGTTAATCAATATGAACTATAGCTCTGTGGTGCATGTGTGGGTTTAAGTGGATTTTTTGAGTTATGAATGATTCAGCGTGGAAAGGATGGTGGGGTGATGCTAGCCTGGTTTGCGTCCCAAATGGCACCCTATTCGCCATGTAGTGCACTACTTTCAATCAGAGCCTGATGGTCAAAAGTAGTGAACTGTATGGAATAGGGTGCCATTTGGGACGCAAACCAGGCTGAGAACAGCCCAGAGTCTCCCCTCCAGTCCTTTGTCAACATAAATGAACCCAGCCAGAAGTGAATACTGTGTAACACAGAGCAGGCGTTCACAGCTCAGACCATTCCATTGTACAGTACCCACCTCTTCATGAAATATTGAGATTGCAAGTGTAGTGTGAGGTTTTTGGGAGCCTTTTTTCAGCAGGCTGGCTGGCTGGCTGTGGGATGGATGCTGCTCCCGCTCACTCCACTCCCAGCTGTAATAGAATGTGAGTTGGTGGTTTTGATGCAGTGTAAACATCCTTCTGGAGGAACGTGTTCGGAAACTCCTTCGGTCAGCAATGATGTTGAGGCGAGCTTATAGCTCGGAATTGGATACATTTTGCATCATTGTGGCTGAGACCGCTTATATAAGCCTGCGCCTAGCACTTTGGGAGAGGCTGAGATTGTCTCCTAGCTCAGTTCTCTGGCACACTACTTGCATAAGGGAAATGTGACACTGGAGTTACTGCTCTGCTCTCAACTTGGCTCTCCATTTCACTTCTCTCAATTTTTTCAGGCACACATTTTCAAGTGAGGCTTTTAAGTGAGTTGCTTTGAAAACACACTCCATTTTGGCATTTAATTCGCATTCAAATCAGATATATATGGACATTGCAAATGTGCTGAAGCAAAGCGCAAGAAAATACTCTTCATTTTACATTAAAGATTAAGTGTAAGATGTTGTTTATAATTTTCACTTCATAAGGTGTTTCATTAAAATATGAATCCAACTTCAGTCATTCAGGTAACCAAGCACATTAGGAATAGGAGAAGTATACAATTATATATTCCTATCCACCACAAGGATAATAATACATAGCCTACTCGTACCAATTTTTATTTTGTTTGATCTGCCATTATCTTTTGCATTTTAGCACCGAAGCAGCGGTTAGTGAAGTTAACTAAAGTCAAAAATGTGTGGGTATAATTGACTTGGGTTTCATATTTTTTCATCATAACACATTTACTCTTGTATTAAAGAAGTAATTAATATTTGAATGAGGAGTGTGAATATGGGTTACATTTGGACTGGAGCCAACGTCAGAGAGCCTTGCATAATGAGCCCATTCTAGGATAATCTGAAAGGAAAGTGTGAAATGAACAGCCAAACTATAAACCACCACACTTAATTTATGGAAATAAAATGAAAGATCTTAATGTGAAATGAAATGTATTGAACTCTCTCAGAAATGGGAACCCAGGCCATGACACACATACTGAACAATTTCAGGCCCGCATCCCAAGTGGCACCCTAATCCCTAGTGTACTACTTTTGACCAGGGCCCATGGTGCACTATATAAGGAATAGGGTATCATTTGGGACGCACAAGGTGATAATTCCAAGTGTTTCAAATGTAATTAATCACAAATGGGAGAAAAAAATCCAATTTTAAATCACAGAGAAAAGAACACTGGCGTGCTGCTGTGTGATTATTTGTACTACATGCTACCTCCATTACTGCTTTTGACTAACTTAGCCAATTGAAGTGAAACTCAACAAAACCCACTAAACACAGCTTGTTAAACTCCTAGTTGAGTTCCATTGTGGCAAATAAGAAAGATATTACATTCCACATGTAATTGCCTTCCTTTCATGTTAGTTTCTTCCAAAATGCACAGACTTTACTATTGACATCAGAGTCATTTTAAATGGGTGATGCTATTGATTTACTGTAACTAATTTCAGATTTACTGAAACTAATTTCAGTGAATATGCTACTTTTTGGGCATATAAAGAATACAATGTTAGCCAGCTTGATGTGGAGTATTTGTTGTACTCTGTTGAATTCATGTTTTGGGAAAGGTGCTCTATACTCCTACTTAGCTATACAAAACCATTACACATTCAGCCTTATGTGCTCACTTCGAGGCAAGCAACACTGAACCATGCATGAGAGCACCAGCTGTTCCCGCCAACTTTGATCTCGCTCTCCGATGTCTAAATGACAATCGCCCCGTAGCACACACATCTGTAGCCATGAAATGCTTTTAAATGCTGGCCATGGCACACATCAACAACATCATCCCAGACACCCTGGACCCACTACAATTCACATACCACCCCAACAGCTCCACAATGACGCAATCTCTATTGCATTCCACACAGCCCTCTCCCACCTGGACAAGAGGAACACCTATGTGAGAATGCTGTTCATTGATTACAGCTCAGCTTTCAACACCATAGTGCCCTCCAAGCTCATCACTAAGCTCAGGACCCTGGGACTGAACACCTCCATCTGCAACTGGATCTTAGACCTCTATACCAGGCTGTGTCAGAGGAATGCTCTAAAAATTGTCAGACTCCAGCCACCTAAGTCATAGAATGTTCTCTCTGCTACCGCACGGCAAATGGTACCGATGCACCAAGTCTGGAACCAACAGGACCCTGAACAGCTTCAACCCCCAAGCCATAAGACTGTAAATAGATAACCAAATAGATACAGGCACTATCTGCATCGATCCTTTTTGCACTAACTCTTTTGACTCATCACTTACGCTACTGTTCATTGTCTATCCTGTTGCCTAGTCACTTTACCCCTACCTATATGTACACTACATGACTAAAAGTATGTGGACACCTGCTCTTCGAACATCTCATTCCAAAATCATGGGCATTAATATGGAATTGGTCCTCCCTTTGCTGCTATAACAGCCTCCACTCTTCTGGGAAGGCTTTCCACTAGATATTGGAACATTGCTGCGGGGACTTGCTGCTGTTAAGCCACAAGCATTAGTGAAGTCGGGCACTGATGTTGGGTGATTAGGCCTGGCTCACAGTCGCCATTTCAATTCATCCCAAAGGTGTTTGATGGGGTTGAGGTCGCGGCACTGTGCAGGCCAGTCAAGTTCTTCCACACCGATCTCAACAAACCGTTTCTGTATGGACCTCGCTTTGTGCATGGGGGCATTGTCATGCTGAAACAGGAAAGGGCCTTTGACGAACTGACTTGTTAATAAGGTGGCATCCTATGAGGGTGCCACGTTGAAAGTTACTGAGCTCTTCAGTAAAGCCATTCTACTGCCAATGTTTGTCTATGGAGATTGCATGGCTGTGTGCTCGATTTTTATACACCTGTCAGCAACGGGTGTGGCTGAAATAGCCGAATCCACTAATTTGAAGGGGTGTCCACATTCCCCTATCTTTTTTTTATTAGCCTCTTGTGTAGCAAACCCATTAGCGGTGGAGATAGCTCTGACACAGCCCTCCGCTCCCCTGTCTGTATGTATACATGCAAAGTTCAAAGCCTTTGGTTTGGCTCAATCTGTGTGTGTGTGCAGGTGCGTCTTCGTGCATGTGTGTGTACATCTCTGTTCGTACACCTCAGGGTGGATTACTAACACACTTGACGTTGGCTACTGACTCGGTGTTCAGTGGGGCTCCATGGCATCAACCAGTCCCTGGGTCTTGTCTGTTAGTTGTTTAATCCATGTAATTGTCTTGATGAGATACACAGGAATGAAAAAAGTTATCCCACCCACACTGTCACAGGCTCCACAACGTGCATCTATAGGCCTTCCATGGCTCCTCAGCACAGCTGGCTGAAGGGGAGCACTACTAACTGTTTGCGCCCCAGATGGCACTGTATTGCCTATGTAGTGCACTACTTTTGACTATGCCATAGGACTCTGGTCAAAAGCAGTGCACCATATAGGAAATATGGTGCCGTTTGGACGCAACCTGTGATTCGCTCAGAGAATCAGCCATGACACGATGTGTCAGCATATCTATGCTTTTACCTGTTGCAGCTACAGTAGAGTAGGAAAGGACAAAGACAGCCATACAGTAGAGTAGGAAGGGACAAAGACAGCCATACAGTAGAGTAGGAAGGGACAAAGACAGCCATACAGTAGAATAGGAAGGGACAAAGACAGCCATACAGTAGAGTAGGAAGGGACAAAGACAGCCATACAGTAGAGTAGGAAGGGACAAAGACAGCCATACAGTAGAGTAGGAAGGGACAAAGACAGCCATACAGTAGAGTAGGAAGGGACAAAGACAGCCATACAGTAGAGTAGGAAGGGACAAAGACAGCCATACAGTAGAGTAGGAAGGGACAAAGACAGCCATACAGTAGAGTAGGAAGGGACAAAGACAGCCATACAGTAGAGCTTCTGAATGTCACCCAGAAAAGAAAAGCTGCACACTCTCATGGCCCCAATGCAATACATTTAATATAACATTTCCACAGCTATGCTGCCGAGTGTCACCCAGCTATATGTCTCAGATTTTATTTGTATCTTTATTCGGCATGATGACAGCTGATCTACCTGGGGTCCAAAAACATAACAAAAATACATTACAGACATAAGACTTTACTGTCACCCACCCACCCAGGTCTCAGTTTCCTCTCCGCTCCGCTCCAGGAGAACAGACGTCCTCCCGGGTTCCCACAGACACACATGGCCTAGCCCTGGAACCCGGTTCTCTGTCAAGCCTGTGACACTGATGGCCGCCTCCTAATTGAAACAAATGTGCCAATTAGGCAATTCATCTCTCACATCCTCCGCCACCCACTTACAGGGCTAATTTGTATTTGTCCCCGTCACACTCATTCTTTTTTTTCTTCTCCTTCCGTTTCTGCCGGGTGGATCTTTTCATCATTACCCTAAGGCTGTTAGCAGCGGCAGGCGACAGCCCGGGAATGTAGAGCAGGTCCTACAGCTCATTGAGGGCCGGGCCGATTGGGCCACGCATTAATTGCCTCTTTCAACTCGCAAATTTCCCCTGATGAAATTGAAATAAATACATAAAGAGGGAAACACTCCTCTGCCACCGCCACTGCCGGCTCTCTTCCAGTGACAGATTGTTTTAATCATGAGACATTAGAGTCAATCCCCAGTCTTTTCCTCCCCTTATCTTCATACTTTAGTACATTAACTGCTTGCCTCTGATGCCATCTTGCTAAAGGGTATCTTTTAATTGCGCCTTGGAATCTGGAAACCATTGAAGGGGATTTACAAGTCTTGTTTAAAGTGAAGGGAAACAAGGCTTTAGCTATTCCTAGTTCTCCTGTTTCTAGGTCATAAAGTATAGTACTCATTGACGTTAGATAGGTTGTACATCAGGGTAGATCTGCGGTGGAGAATACAATAGGCCTATCTATGAAATATGATTGTGTATGTGTGTGTGTATACATACAGTGGGGAAAAAAAGTATTTAGTCAGCCACCAATTGTGCAAGTTCTCCCACTTAAAAAGATGAGAGAAGCCTGTCATTTTCATCATAGGTACACGTCAACTATGACAGACAAAATGAGAAAAACAAATCCAGAAAATCACATTGTAGGATTTTTTAATGAATTTATTTGCAAATTATGGTGGAAAATAAGTATTTGGTCAATAACAAAAGTTTCTCAATACCTTGTTATATACCCTTTGTTGGCAATGACACAGGTCAAACGTTTTCTGTAAGTCTTCACAAGGTTTTCACACACTGTTGCTGGTATTTTGGCCCATTCCTCCATGCAGATCTCCTCTAGAGCAGTGATGTTTTGGGGCTGTCGCTGGGCAACACAGACTTTCAACTCCCTCCAAATATTTTCTATGGGGTTGAGATCTGGAGACTGGCTAGGCCACTCCAGGACCTTGAACTGCTTCTTACGAAGCCACTCCTTCGTTGCCCGGGCGGTGTGTTTGGGATCATTGTCATGCTGAAAGACCCAGCCACGTTTCATCTTCAATGCCCTTGCTGATGGAAGGAAGTTTTCACTCAAAATCTCACGATACATGGCCCCATTCATTCTTTCCTTTACACGGATCAGTCGTCCTGGTCCCTTTGCAGAAAAACAGCCCCAAAGCATTATGTTTCCACCCCCATGCTTCACAGTAGGTATGGTGTTCTTTGGATGCAACTCAGCATTCTTTGTCCTCCAAACACGACGAGTTGAGTTTTTACCAAAAAGTTATATTTTGGTTTCATCTGACCCAATCCTCTTCTGGATCATCCAACTGCACTCTAGCAAACTTCAGACGGGCCTGGACATGTACTGGCTTAAACAGGGGGACACGTCTGGCACTGCAGGATTTGAGTCCCTGGCGGCGTAATGTGTTACTGATGGTAGGCTTTGTTACTTTGGTCCCAGCTCTCTGCAGGTCATTCACTAGGTCCCCCCGTGTGGTTCTGGGATTTTTGCTCACCGTTCTTGTGATCATTTTGACCCCACAGGGTGAGATCTTGCGTGGAGCCCCAGATCGAGAGAGATTATCAGTGGTCTTGTATGTCTTCCATTTCTTAATAATTGCTCCCACAGTTGATTTCTTCAAACCAAGCTGCTTACCTATTGCAGATTCAGTCTTCCCAGCCTGGTGAAGGTCTACAATTTTGTTTCTGGTGTCCTTTGACAGCTCTTTGGTCTTGGCCATAGTGGAGTTTGGAGTGTGACTGTTTGAGGTTGTGGACAGGTCTCTTTTATACTGATAACAAGTTCAAACAGGTGCCATTAATACAGGTAACGAGTGGAGGACAGAGGAGCCTCTTAAAGAAGAAGTTACAGGTCTGTGAGAGCCAGAAATCTTGCTTGTTTGTAGGTGACCAAATACTTATTTTCCACCATAATTTGCAAATAAATTCATTAAAGATCCTACAATGTGATTTTCAGGATTATTTTTTCTCATTTTGTCTGTCATAGTTGACGTGTACCTATGATGAAAATTACAGGCCTATCTCATCTTTTTAAGTGGGAGAACTTGCACAATTGGTGGCTGACTAAATACTTTTTTCCCCACTGTATGTGCATTCAGTGCAATACACTGTGTGTAAATATTAGGAACACCTGCTCTTTCCATGATATAGACTGACCAGGTGAATCCAGTTACCTGTGTGTATCAAGAATGGTCCACCACCCAATGGACATCCAGCCAACTTGACACAACTGTGAGAAGCATTGGCCATTATCCCTGTGGAATGCTTTTGACACCTTGTAGTCCATGTCCCGACGAATTGAGGCTGTTCTGAGGGCAAAAGGGGGTGCAACTCAATATTAGGAAGGTGTTCCTAATGTTTTGTACACTCAGTGTGTGCGCACGTTTTTGCAGTTTGAAAACACGGCATGTGTTTGCAATTTGAAAGCACCCTGTGAATCCATCAACCAGCCCTATTCCACCGCAGTGTGAATATAATTTGCAAAAGCAGCGATGCAGTTCCATATAACATGGTAGGAGCATTGGAGCAATAAAGTGTCACTAAGTTTGTAATTCATAATTCATTGTGTTGCTAGTAATTGGTTATGGTCCTCTGAACGGCTGCGGTCATGTGGTTGGGTGATCTGGTGTGGTTGTATGGCTCTCTCGCTAACTCTCTCTCTGTCTCCCTCTTCTCTATCTTGCTCTCTCTCTTCTCTCTCGTGGGCAGGTGGAGTGGCTGAAGAACGAGGAGCTGGTGAGCTCCCTGACTGATGACAACATTGACACCCGAGCTGACCACAATCTCATCATCAACGAGGCACGACTGTCCGACTCGGGAAACTACACGTGCCTGGCCAGTAACATCGTGGCCAAAAGACGCAGTTCCACAGCCACTGTGGTTGTTTTCGGTAAGGCCCTGGTCCCAACCCCAGCCACTAACTGACTGTGTTTGTCTGTTGTAGGGTTTATTTCCTGGACACAGATTAAGCCTAGTCCTAGATTAAGAAGATACTCCATCGAACATGCTTTTTAGTGTAGGACTGGACTGGGCTTAATCTGTGTCTGGGAAACCAGTTTGTGGTGTTAACATGGTTTCTCAGATCAATTTGAGTGTTTCATGCTCCCCACACAAGTGATTAAGAGACCCATCTCAGTGTTTTTGTTAAGAAAGCTGTTTCCCTTTATTTAGATAAATGTATTATTCAAAGAGTCAATTGACTGCCTCCCCTTTGAAATCAATGTGTATTTTATGAAAGGGAATAAGATACTGTGTCTTAATCTCATTTAAAGGAGTGTTGCTTATTAATTACGCATTTGCTAGAGGCCTTGGAGCAATGTGTCGGTTCACAAAATGTTGGAAAAAATGTTCATCCACATCTCCACACATACAAATGACAGAGCAAACAAATCAGCCCAAAGGGGTTGACTACTCAGTAAAATAACCTCTCGTTCATTTGGATTTAAACTGCCCAACTATGTGAATGTGCCATGGCCTGTTTGAATGGATTAGTCTTACCAATTTTGTTCTTAGTTTTTTCTCCTTGATTCAAAGAGCTTTGACAATTGAAATGGCAATTAACATAAGAGTAGTGCACATTTTCCACATTTGATGTACTGTACATAATATGCTCAAGCATCTAGTGATGTAACATCATACAGCATTGCTAATCATTAATACCTCTAAACTGTTGTCTGTATAGTTAACTCTGTGGGAGATTTGATTAACTTAAAGGGCAAATCAGCTGTTGAAATAATAATAAAGTGTACGCCCCACCACTGTTTCAGTAAAAAGCTGAGGGATGGGGCTGGAGAAATGTAATCATTCTCAAATTCATAGACAGAGCTATGGATGCAAGGACTGATCATCCATGATATAAAAATTATCATTTTAACCACCGTGTTTTGAGGGTATTTAGGGTTTGTTTACATTTACTTTGTTTACAAACATTGGAGTAAAATAAGCTTATATTTTCAGTTCAGATAGGGTATGACAGTTGAACTAAGCTCATGAGACATTTCTAAGTCATATTCTAAAAGAATCAATGGGTACATACACTACATGACCAAAAGTATGTGGACACCTGCTCGTCGAACATCTCATTCCAAAATCATGGACATTAATATGGAGTTGGTCCCCCCTATGCTGCTATAACAGCCTCCACTCTTCTGGGAAAGCTTTCCACTAGATGTTGGAACATTGCTGCAGGGACTTGCTTCCATTCAGCCACAAGCGCATTAGTGAGATCGGGCACTGATGTTGATCGATTAGGCCTGGCTTGCAGTCGGCTTTCCAATTAATCCCAAAGGTGTTCGATGGGGTAAAGGTCAGGGCTCTGTGTAGGCCAGTCAAGTTTTTCCACACTGATCTCGTCAAACTATTTCTGTATGGACCTCGCTTTGTGCACGGGGGCATTGTCATGCTGAAACAGGAAAGGGCCTTCTCCAAACTGTTGGCACAAAGTTGGAAGCACAGAATCATCTAGAATGTCATTGTATGCTGTAGCGTAAAGATTTCCCTTCACTGGAACAAAGGGGCTTAGCCCGAACCATGAAAAACCTCCCCAGACTTTACAGTTGGCACTATGCATTCGGGCAGGTAGCGTTCTCCTGGCATCCGCCAAACCCAGATCCGTCTGTCGGACTGCCAGATGGTGAAGCGTGATTCATCACAACAGAGATCCCGTTTCCACTGCTCCAGAGTCCAATGGCGGCGAGCTTTACACCACTCCAGCCAACGCTTGGCGCAAATTGCGTATGGTGATCTTAGGCTTGTGTGCGGCTTCTCGGCCATGGAAACCCATTTCATGAAGCTCCCGACGAACAGTTGCTTCCAGAGGCAGTTTGGAACTCGGTAGTGAGTGTTGCAACCGAGGACAGATGATTTTTACGTGCTAAGAGCTTCAGCACTCGGCGGTCCTGTTCTGTGAACTTGTGCTGCCTACCACTTCGCGGCGGAGCCGTTTTTGCTCCACTTCACAATTTTATACACCTGTCAGCAACGGGTGTGGCTGAAATAGCTGAATCCACTAATTTGAAGGGGTGTCCACATACTTATGTGTATATATAGTGTATCATTAATTTGTGTCAGAAAATGGATGTAGCAACTGTTGATTGCCCCTTTAAATAAAGTTTCCCTCTCTTTATCACCCTCTCTCCCTAACTAACCCCCCTCTCTCCCTAACTAACCCCCCTCTCTCCCTAACTCACTCCCCTCTCTCCCTAACTAACCCCCATATCTCCCTAACTCACCCCCATATCTCTCTCACCCACATCTATCTCTCTGTAGTGAACGGTGGTTGGTCGCTGTGGACAGAGTGGTCTCCCTGTAACGTTCCCTGTGGTCGGGGCGTCCAGAAACGCTCCCGTACCTGTACCAACCCGGCCCCACTTAACGGAGGGGCTTTCTGCGAGGGCATGTCTGTGCAGAAGATCACCTGTAATGCCCTCTGTCCAAGTAAGCTCCACTGCCTCATGAAGTACTGTAGAGCTGGTGATTACTTAGCCTTGTTCGACCATCATGATCTTGCGAGATCACATTCAGTTTCTCTACTCGCAGAGGTTTGTAGGTTAGACCAGGCAAGAATAGACTGGCATCTTCTGGGAGTGTCTCCAAGGGCAAAGCCATTTGACTTACAAGGACATACAGGTAGTGTCGTCAACTTTATGATTTGATGAATGTAGTAGGATGGTGTGCCATGCCGGCATCTAGGTGCAGAGTCAACATGCAAATACAACATCTGGCTATGCAAGACTATAAACACTTTATTATATTGTGTGTGAGTCCTCTAGTCTTTATAGTTTGTGTACAGGCTGAAACTTGGCCGCAAGTGGATCTTCCAGCAAGACGATAACCCCAATGGTTAATTGACCACAAAATCAACATTTTGCAATGGCCATCTCAGTCTCTGGACTTGAACCCCATTAAAAACCTGTGGTTTGAATTGAAGAGGGCAGTCCATAAGCGCAGACAAAGGATTTTAAAGATATGGAAATATTCTGAATGGAGGAATGGTCTAAGATCCCTCCCAATGTGTTCTCCAATCTCATAAAACATTTTAGAAAAGGGCTCAGTGTCGTTATCCTTGCAGGGGGAGGGTGCTGGAGTATTTTAATTTTTATTTAACCTTTATTTAACTAGGCAAGTCAGTTAAGAACAAATTCTTATTTACAATGACAGCTTACCAAAAGGCAAAAGGCCTCCTGCGGGGACGGGGGCTGGGATTAAAAATCAAAATATAGGACAAAGCACACATCACGACAAGAGAGACACCACAACACTACATGCTAAATGACTAAAATGTAAAGAGAGACCTAAGACAACAACATAGCATGGTAGCAACACATGACAACACAGCATGGTAGCAACACCACATGACAACAACATGGTAGCAACCAACATGGCAGCAGCACAACATGGTAGCAGCACAAAACATGGTACAAACATTATTGGGCACAGACAACAGCACAAAGGCAGAGGTAGAGACAACAATACATCACGTGAAGCAGCCACAACTGTCGGTAAGAGTGTCCATGATTGAGTCTTTGAATGAAGAGATGGAGATAAAAATGTCCAGTTTGAGTGTTTCTTGCAGCTCGTTCCAGTCGCTAGCTGCAGCGAACTGAAAAGAGGAGCGACCCAGGGATGTGTGTGATTTGGGGACCTTTAACAGAATGTGACTGGCAGAACAGGTGTTGTATGTGGAGGATGAGGGCAGCAGTAGGTATCTCAGATAGGGGGGAGTGAGGCCTAAGAGAGTTTTATAAATAAGCATCAACCAGTGGGTCTTGCGACGGGTATACAGAGATGACCAGTTTACAGTGCAGTAATGTGTCCTATAAGGAGCATTGGTTCTTCTTACCAAACCACATGACCTTTGTTTTGGAGGTGTTCAGAACAAGGTTAAGGGCAGAGAAAGCTTGTTGGACACTAAGAAAGCCTTGTTGTAGAGTGTTTAACACAACATCCGGGAAGGGGCCAAGTGAGTATGAGACTGTATCATCTGCATATATAGTGCCTTGCAAAAGTATTCATCCCCCTTGGCGTTTTTCCTATTTTGTTGCATTACAACCTGTAATTTAAATCGATTTTTATTTGGATTTCATGTAATGGATGTACACGAAATGGTCAACATTGGTGAAGTGAAATGAAAAATATAACTTGTTTCAAAAAATTCTAAAAAATAAATAATGGAAAAGTGGTGCGTGCATATGTATTCACCCCCTTTGCTATGAAGCCCCACCTAAGATCTGGTGCAACCAATTACCTTCAGAAGTCACATAATTAGTTAAATAAAGTCCACCTGATCTCAGTGTATATATAGACCTGTTCTGAAAGGCCCTAGAGACTGCAACACTACTAAGCAAGGGGCACCACCAAGCAAGCAGCACCATGAAGACCAAGGAGCTCTCCAAACAGGTAAGGGACAAAGTTGTAGAGAAGTACAGATCAGGGTTGGGTTATAAAAAAATATCAGAAACTTTGAACATCCCACGGAGCACCATTAAATCCATTATTAAAAAATTTAAAGAATATGGCACCACAACAAACCTGCCAAGAGAGGGCCGCCCACCAAAACTCACGGAACAGGCAAGGAGGGCATTAATCAGAGAGGCAACAAAGAGACCAAAGATAACCCTGAAGGAGCTGCAAAGCTCCACAGCAGAGATTGGAGTATCTGTCCATATGACCACTTTAAGCCATACACTCCACAGAGCTGGGCTTTAGGGAAGAGTGGCCAGAAAAAGCCATTGTTTAGAGAATAAAATAAGCAAACACGTTTGGGGTTCGCCAAAAGGCATGTGGGAGACTCCTCAAACATATGGAAGAAGGTACTCTGGTCAGATGAGAAATTGTGCTTTTTGGCCATCAAGCAAAACGCTATGTCTGGTGCAAACCCAACACCTCTCATCACCGCCGAGAACACCATCCCCACAGTGAAGCATGGTGGTGGAAACTGGTCAGAATTGAAGGAATGATGGATGGTGCTAAACACAGGGAAAGTCCTGAGTGAAACCTGTTTCAGTCTTCCAGAGATTTGAGACTGGATCGGAGGTTCACCTTCCAGCAGGACAATGACCCTAAGCATACTGCTAAAGCAACACTTGAGTAGTTTAAGTTTGAAACATTTAAATGTCTTTGAATGGCCTAGTCAAAGCCCAGACCTCAATCCATTTAGAGAATCTGTGGTATGATCCACACAGACATATCAGTGTGGATGACGGATCACCACCTCAAGCTGAACCTCGGCAAGATGGAGCTGCACTTCCTCCCGGGGAAGGACTTCCCGCTCCATGATCTCGCCATCATGGTTGACAACTCCGTTGTGTCCTCCTCCCAGAGTGCAAAGAATCTTGGCGTGACCCTGGACAACACCCTGTCGTTCTCCGCTAACATCAAAGCGGTGACCCGATCCTGTAGGTTCATGCTCTACAACATTTGCAGAGTACGACCCTACCTTACACAGGAAGCAGCACAGGTCCTAATCCAGGCACTTGTCATCTCCCGTCTGGATTACTGCAACTCGCTGTTGGCTGGGCTCCCTGCCTGTGCCATTAAACCCCTACAACTCATCCAGAACGCTGCAGCCTGTCTGGTGTTCAACCTTCCCAAGTTCTCTCATGTCACCCCGCTCCTCCGCACAATCCACTGGCTTCCAGTTGAAACCTGCATCTGCATACGGAGCTGTGAGGGGAACGGCACCTCCGTACCTTCAGGCTCTGATCAGTCCCTACACCCAAACGAGGGCATTGCGTTCATCCACCTCTGGCCTGCTGGCCCCCCTACCTCTGCGGAAGCACAGTTCCCGCTCAGCCCAGTCAAAACTGTTCGCTGCTCTGGCACCCCAATGGTGGAACAAGCTCCCTCACGACGCCAGGACAGCTTAGTCACTCACCACCTTCCGGAGACACTTGAGACCCCACCTCTTTAAGGAATACCTGGGATAGGATAAAAGTAATATTTTTACCCTCCCCCTACCCCCCCCCCCCCCCCCCCCCCCCCCCCCATTTAAAAATAAATAAATAATAATAAATGATATATTGTAAAGTGGTTGTCCCACTGGCTATCATAAGGTGAATGCACCAATTTGTAAGTCGCTCTGGATAAGAGCGTCTGCTAAATCATGTAAATGTTTGACTTAAAGATTGCTGTACACCAGCGGAACCCATCCAACTTGAAGGAGCTGGAGCAGTTTTGCCTTGATGAATGGTCAAACATCCCAGTGGCTAGATGTGCCAAGCTTATAGAGACATACCCCAAGAGACTTGCAGTTGTAATTGCTGCAAAAGGTGGCTCTACAAAGTATTGACTTTTGGGGGGTGAATAGTTATGCACGCTCAAATGTTCTTTTTTTTGTCTTATTTCTTGTTTGTTTTACCCCAAAAAATATTTTACATCTTCAAAGTGGTAGGCATGTTGTGTAAATCAAATGATACAAAAAAATATATATATATATTTTAATTCCAGGTTGTAAGGCAACAAAATAGGAAAAATGCCAAGGGGGGTGAATACTTTCGCAAGCCACTGTAAATGGATGAGAGGGCTTCCTACTGCCTGAGCTACAGTGAGGGAAAAAAGTATTTGATCCCCTGCTGATTTTGTACATTTGCCCACTGACAAATAAATGATCAGTCTATAATTTTAATGGTAGGTTAATTTGAACAGTGAAAGACAGAATAACAACAACAAAATCCAGAAAAACGCATGTCAAAAATGTTATAAGTTGATTTGCATTTTAATGAGGGAAATAAGTATTTGACCCCCTCTCAATCAGAAAGATTTCTGGTATCCCAGGTGTCTTTTTACAGGGAACGAGCTGAGATTAGGAGCACACTCTTAAAGGGAGTGCTCCTAATCTCAGTATGTTACCTGTATAAAAGACACCTGTCCACAGAAGCAATCAATCAATTAGATTCCAAACTCTCCACCATGGCCAAGACCAAAGAGCTCTCCAAGGATGTCAGGGACAAGATTGTAGACCTACACAAGGCTGGAATGGGCTACAAGACCATCGCCAAGCAGCTTGGTGAGAAGGTAACAACAGTTGGTGCGATTATTCACACCTCACTAACTTTAAGCGTCAGTTGTCAGAGCAGCTTACCAATCACTGCACCTGTACACAGCCATTCTGAAATTAGCCCACCCAACTACCTCATCCCCATATTGGTATTTATTTTGCTAATTTGCACCCCAGTATCTCTATTTGCACATCATCTTTTGCACATGTATCATTCCAGTGTTAATACGTAATTGTAACTATTTTGCACTATGGTCTATTTATTGCCTTACCTCCATAACTTACTATATTCGCACACACTGTATACAGTGGGGGAAAAAAGTATTTAGTCAGCCACCAATTGTGCAAGTTCTCCCACTTAAAAAGATGAGAGAGGCCTGTAATTTTCATCATAGTTACACGTCAACTATGACAGACAAAATGAGGAAACAAAATCCAGAAAATCACATTGTAGGATTTTTTATGAATTTATTTGCAAATTATGGTGGAAAATAAGTATTTGGTCACCTACAAACAAGCAAGATTTCTGGCTCTCACAGACCTGTAATTTACATTTACATTTTAGTCATTTAGCAGACGCTCTTATCCAGAGCGACTTACAGTTAGTGAATACATTTTTTATTTATTTATACTGGCCCCCCGTGGGAATCGAACCCACAACCCTGGCGTTGCAAACGCCATGCTCTATCAACTGAGCTACATCCCTGCCGGCCATTCCCTCCCCTACCCTGGACGACGCTGGGCCAATTGTGCGCCGCCCATGAGTCTCCCGGTCGCGGCTGGCTGCGACAGAGCCTGGATTCGAACCAGGATCTCTAGTGGCACAGTTAGCACTGCAAAGCAGTGCCTTAGACCACTGCGCCACTCAACTTCTTCTTTAAGAGGCTCCTCTGTCCTCCACTCGTTACCTGTATTAATGGCACCTGTTTGAACTTGTTATCAGTATAAAAGACACCTGTCCACAACCTCAGTCAGTCACACTCCAAACTCCACTATGGCCAAGGCCAAAGAGCTGTCAAAGGACACCAGAAACAAAATTGTAGACCTTCACCAGGCTGGGAAGACTGAATCTGCAATAGGTAAGCAGCTTGGTTTGAAGAAATCAACTGTGGGAGCAATTATTAAGAAATGGAAGACATACAAGACCACTGATAATCTCTCTCGATCTGGGGCTCCACGCAAGATCTCACCCCGTGGGGTCAAAATGATCACAAGAACGGTGAGCAAAAATCCCAGAACCACACGGCGGGACCTAGTGAATGACCTGCAGAGAGCTGGGACCAAAGTAACAAAGCCTACCATCAGTAACACACTACGCCGCCAGGGACTCAAATCCTGCAGTGCCAGACGTGTCCCCCTGCTTAAGCCAGTACATGTCCAGGCCCGTCTGAAGTTTGCTAGAGTGCATTTGGATGATCCAGAAGAGGATTGGGTCAGATGATGTTGTTGGCAATGACACAGGTCAAAAGTTTTCTGTAAGTCTTCACAAGGTTTTCACACACTGTTGCTGGTATTTTGGCCCATTCCTCCATGCAGATCTCCTCTAGAGCAGTGATGTTTTGTGGCTGTCGCTGGGCAACACAGATTTTCAACTCCCTCCAAAGATTTTCTATGGGGTTGAGATCTGGAGACTGGCTAGGCCACTCAAGGACCTTGAAATGCTTCTTACGAAGCCACTCCTTCGTTGCCCGGGCGGTGTGTTTGGGTTCATTGTCATGCTGAAAGACCCAGCCACGTTTAATCTTCAATGACCTTGCTGATGGAAGGAGGTTTTCACTCAAAATCTCACGATACATGGCCCCATTCATTCTTTCCTTTACACATATCAGTCGTCCTGGTCCCTTTGCAGAAAAACTGCCCCAAAGCATGATGTTTCCACCCCCATGCTTCACATTAGGTATGGTGTTCTTTGGATGCAACTCAGCATTCTTTGTCCTCCAAACACAATGAGTTGAGTTTTTACCAAAAAGTTATATTTTGGTTTCATCTGACCATATGACATTCTCCCAATCCTCTTCTGGATCATCCAAATGCACTCTAGCAAACTTCAGACGGGCCTGGACATGTACTGGCTTAAGCAGGGGGACACGTCTTGCACTGCAGGATTTGAGTCCCTGGCAGCGTAGTATGTTACTGATGGTAGGCTTTGTTACTTTGGTCCCAGCTCTCTGCAGGTCATTCACTACGTCCCCCCGTGTGGTTCTGGGATTTTTGCTCACCGTTCTTGTGATCATTTTGACCCCACGGGGTGAGATCTTGCGTGGAGCCCCAGATCGAGGGAGATTATCAGTGGTCTTGTATGTCTTCCATTTCCTAATAATTGCTCCCACAGTTGATTTCTTCAAACCAAGCTGCTTATCTATAGCAGATTCAGTCTTCCCAGCCTGGTGCAGGTCTACAATTTTGTTTCTGGTGTCCTTTGACAGCTCTTTGGTCTTGGCCATAGTGGAGTTTGGAGTGTGACTGTTTGAGGTTGTGGACAGGTCTCTTTTATACTGATAACAAGTTCAAACAGGTGCCATTAATACAGGTAACGAGTGGAGGACAGAGGAGCCTCTTAAATAATAAGTTACAGGTCTGTGAGAGCCAGAAATCTTGCTTGTTTGTAGTTGACTAAATACTTATTTTCCACGATAATTTGCAAATAAATTCATAAAAAATCCTACAATGTGATTTTCTGGATTTTTTTTCTCAATTTGTCTGTCATAGTTGACGTGTACATATGATGAAAATTACAGGCCTCTCTCATCTTTTTAAGTGGGAGAACTTGCACAATTGGTGGCTGACTAAATACTTTTTTTCCCCACTGTATATATTTTCTGTTTGTATTTTTGACGTTGTTTTGTTTACCCCATATGTAACTCTGTGTTGTTTTTATCGCACTTCTTTGCTTTATCTTGGCCAGGTCGCAGTTGTAAATGAGAACTTGTTCTCAACTGGCTTACCTGGTTAAATAAAGGTGAAATAAAATAGAATAAATAAAAAATTATTCGCAAATGGAAGAAACACAAAATAACTGTCAATCTCCCTCTGCCTGGGGCTCCATGCAAGATCTCACCTCATGGATTTGCAATGATCATGAGAACGGTGAGGAATCAGCCCAGAACTACACGGGAGGATCTTGTCAATGATCTCAAGGTAGCTGGGACCATAGTCACCAAGAAAACAATTGGTAACACACTATGCCGTGAAGGACTGAAATCCTGCAGCGCCTGCAAGGTCCCCCTGCTCAAGAAAGCACATATACAGGCCATCCTCACGAGAATTTTGTTATCTCAATGGTTGAAGTCAACTACTTCTTAAGTCTTTGAATAATTCTCAGAGGTTGTAAATCTCTAGTTTAAATAATGAATTAAACAAAGACCCCTTTCTGCAATGGTCAGCCTTTATTCCTGAGAGCGCTCTGTCCCAAAATGGACGCACCATCTTTTTATATACAAACGTCAGAGGAAAAATCCCACCTCGCTTTAGGCGGGCTGTATTTTTCCACTGTACACATCTTGTAAACTCACACCTGGGTTTAGCTCATGTGGTTATCGTCTGTTCTCCTGACCATCAGGTCACACATACACACCACACACACACACACACACATGCATGTTCTTATCATAGCCTACTCCTTGCTCGGGCAGGCTGCATTTTTTCTCTATTCCCATACATAGTTATCGCTGTTCTCACAATATTCTGCAAGCCTCTCACTCCCCTTCTCTGTGTGGGGACATCTGTTTTTGAAACTGGTCTCCTGTTATTGGTTTCAACATTTTGCACTTCTGCTTGCCTAATTACAAGACACAAATACTCTTGTTGCTGGGCAAATATGCATGTTATTTAAGCACGTTGATTAACTCTCTAATCTCTAGTCTACTAATAGTCATACATTATTAGTTTAACTGAGGGTGTGACATTTTAGTCATATCTTACTCACACATCTCTTTATCAATCCACCCTTTGACTAAATTGCACACACACATTTAAAATACATTCTTATAAAATAACACACACAACAAGGCATACAACTCGTTTTGCATATAAAATGAATCACTCGTATGAATCACACAATAAGAATACAATTTGTCTTGCATGCTATCAAATTTTACTTCCAACCATAACTCTCCTTGTTAGGATTTTCACTATAACCTTCATTGAAAAGATAGCATACTGAACATAAAAAATTGTCTCATTCAATTCAGGTTAATCAGGATTGAAATCGTCTGCATCCTCCACCAGAGCGGGAGGCATGTAGCGTTCATTCCATTGGTCTGAGTCTGGAATGGGTCCATACCTCACCATCTGTTGGGTCACTGCTTTCTCCAGAGACCTGAACACAAGACCTCTCACACACGGGATTAGGCAACATCCACATAACACCAGCATGAACATTCCAGCCAAAGCTGCCCCACAACACAGTCGCTACAATAGTTTTCCATTTTCCAAACATGTTATCAAACCAACCGGTTAGTGAGTTATCAATAACAGAGTTCTCAGCCAGTTCGTTTGCCAGCGTGGTGAGTCCCGGAAGAGCCTTGGTCACTGACCCATCAGGTGCTGTATTATTGGGGATGAAAGTACAGCACATAGATCCAAACATAACACAAACCCCGCCCCTCTCAGCCAAAAGCATATCTTAAGCTATTCTATTCTGCCATGCCATTAAGCTAGTTGCCGCTGTCTGCTCAGCCAATCCCTTTATCGCATTACGAGTGTGGTTAATAAATCTCTGCTGGTTGTAGTAGATGTAATTTAAGACTTGACTCAAACCCAGCCCCGATCTGATTCCTAGCTTTGAATTATTCTGGAACCCCTCAAGGTACTCCTATCCCATCGATATACACTCTCATCAAAGGATCCCAGGAGGAGGTCTCGCTTTCTACTCTTTGATGTGAGTGAAAGGCATTACCAGCTGAGCTAACGCACAGGTTCCAGTCCAATTCGCATGGAACTTGGGCCACAGTCTGTTACCACCACATGTCAGCGCGGGCCTGATTTTGGTTCCTAAAATCCTCTGGCTGCAACAAAGTGGAGAGATTAGCCATGGTCTCTTTAGTTGTGACATTCTCTGTGTGGGAGCAGGAGCTAAGATGCCCTACCCTGTACCCTATCTTATCCATCCTAGAAAAACAATAATAAGATTCCCCTGAGACTTCAAACGGAGGTAATCTAGGTCGGGGAGACTTCGTTACCGGGGGATACAGATAGTGCAAGTTAACACAAGACTCATTCACCACATTCCCAGGTGGCTTGAACAATTTAACCATGCAGGATAAACCTGACGGAGAGTTAAAGCCCGTCAAGGGGAACGGAGTAGTGGTTAACCTAGGTTTAGCTGTTCCACAGGCGTAACAGTCCTCTTTGGATATAGTTCTTGCCGTATACTGTATCCATTCCAATCATAGGTTCGGATCCCGGAACCCAGTCTCCACTTCCACCATTTCTTTTAGGTCCTTGGTCTCCACTACCTGTATCATTTCCATCAAATTGAATGGTTCAATTCCCTGACCTTTAGAGGAATTCACTATTGTATTATCAGTGGTAAGGGTGTATTGTGATTTGACCTGCTGCTCTTTTACCCATAGGGGCACTATGGTATCCACTCCATTTTGGTCAAACCCTACATACCATAGACAGAAATCCATCTGCTGTACCTTTTTTATGTTTATCCGTACTTTTAAACAATATTTCTGTCGTCTGGGGTTACACTCATGACTTGGGATATATTTCCCTGCCTTCACAACCGTCCATCTGGACCCATAACGGGTGTTCAAATTTACATACCCTGCACGCTCTGTATGAGCCACAACATGAGCCACCATGTAACCAGGAGTTACATGGTGACATACAGACATATCGTCCCCAGGTTGTGAGACTCTTAGCCTGCCAATCGGCCAGATTCCCACTTGGTCTATAAAGAACTCGAATGAGGCTTCCTTTCCTTCAACCACTAAAACTTCCCCTTTCCCTACATCAAGTTGTCTTTTCTGCCTGCTTTTGCTTTCCCCGGGCATTACCTTCCTAAATTGAGTTAGGTTAACTGCTACTTCTGGCGGGTCAGGCAGGTTTGGGTGTGCTAGGAATATGGCTCCCACAATCAGACAGCTACCTACCGTCAGGAGACATGTAAAATCCCCACCCTCATCCTGCGAACATGTCAGACGCCAGAGGCCAACCCATTGCTTTACCTTCTATCGAACTCACACAGGGATGATCAGACAGGGTAAGGGAGACTTCGTTAAGGAGCCAACCCCCGAGCCCTAGTGGTGATCGGTTCTTTCTCCTAACTCTGTGTTTGTTCATCAGGTGTGTCTGGGATTACCTTTTTGCAGTGTGTGACATGCACCCAGGTGGATCTTTCCGCGATTCTTACAGCGAAGGCCGTCAACAGCAGGACCTGATATGGACCTTCCCAACTGGGCTGCTTCCAGTCTTTCTTCTTTAAGGATTGGATCCACACCCAGTCACCTGGTTGGATAGAGTGGGTTACCTTCTCCTTTAGTTCTTCTGTGAGGCACAAAACCTTTGACATATGGGTGTGGTTAATTAACAACCTTCTCATGTGTTCGGCTAGGGTGTTCTCAGTTTCTATCTCTGCCTGCTCTGGTCCGCCTAACTCAGGCATTCTGTATGGTCTCCCAAATGCCTTCTCGAAGGGGGATAACCCATCTTTATCTAGGGTTACTCTAATGGTGATCAACACTATCGGTAGGCATTGTACCCAATTTCTTTCCTTCACTCCGTGATAACTCTATAAAATAAATTTCCAATTGCTGGACTGGATATTTTGCCAGGGGATATTCCCCCTGGGGTGCTCTCTCTACCTTTGTGATTATTCTGTGCACAGATGACACATCTGGAACAAAGATTATTAGTTTTATTTATTTTTTGTAGTTCGTTATACCATAGGCCACAAAGTGTTTCCTAACCTGCTCTACCATCCCCCCTGTTGACACATGGCTTTACCCATGTGTCACGCCCTGACCTATAGAACTCTAGTTTGTTGAGTCAGGGTGTGGAAATCTATGTTAGATATTCTATGTTTACGTTCTAGTTTTCTATTTCTATGTCTGGCCAGGTATGATTCCCAATCAGAGGCAGCTGTCACTCATTGTCTCTGATTGGGGATCATACTTAGGTAGCCTATTGCCTACTGTGTATTGTGGGATCTTGTTCCTGTTAGGCTGGTATGTGTATAGCCCTTTGGACTTCACGTTACGTTGTTTCTTGTGAGTTGAATGTTTATTTAGTTAATAAACATGTACGCTTTTCACGCTGCACCTTGGTCCGACCCGTCTCTCAACGTTCGTGACACCATGTGTCAATATTTCCGCATATCAAAACAGTGACTTTAATATATCTCAAAGGATTGCCCCTTTCTTTTTCCACATGTTCAATTCTTTAACCTGTCTTCTTTACTTGATCAAGAACATTGGAAATATCTGTTTCCCCATATTGTTCCTGTCACCCTTCTTAATGTCATATTTCACTCATTTGCCAATATAATTCCTTACTCTGTGTAAGTAAGCAGTGATATTTTATCCCAGGCATCTATAAAAAAAAAAAAATGGATACGTTGTCTCCTACTGTCCCTTAATCCCCTACAGTATATGTTTCCATCAATCCTGGGAAAGAAAGGAAAAAACTCCCCCTCAGAACACATCGGATAACTCCACGTTTCATTAAATTCACTAAACCTATAAATAACAAACCCATAACCACTTTCCGGTAATCTACTGATTTAAACCTGTTGCATTAATTTATTAAAATATAAACCTATTGTTTAATAAATCCAGAACCTACGAAAAATGTTTACTACTCCATCAGCCTAATAGTAAAAACGAACTCCCATTGTTCAACGTGAACTGTCTGCATAACTCACTGTTGTATAAACAAACTATTCAGACATCCGCTTCACATTACCCTCTCCTTCGTTTACTAAATCCTGGCATTAGTAAATTCTATTCACACACCACCAAAAACTAATACAACTTGCATACACATAACTAAAAAGCATGAATTTAATACCATTCTTGCTTAAACAATGCAATTCAACATTTCTTATCACCCAATACTTTTTTTTTTACGCAGGAAACCCTGTACAATCTCTATCCTCTACTGCTGTCTTTCCATCTAACATTACTTTAACAGATAACCAATTATTTTTAAGTTATAGTCAAAATAAACAAAACATCTATTCCCAGAGATGCAACTTAAACTACTATGTCATACTATCCGCTATGTGTTGCTAGGACAATCTCTTTCGTATAAACTTAACATCGACTGACTGGTCTAATTGATATCATACATACTCTGCTTCCTTCCAACACTGCTTCATTTATTCTTAGTGTTAATAATCCTATTATTCTCTGAGTTCCCTTACTTCACTTCCCATGAAAATAAGACATTCGCTTCTCTAGGTGTCGTAAACTACATCTTTAACCACATTACTTATGGTCAGTTTATTCAGAAAACCCACATTAATTATGTCTCACCCATGACGTATGTTTACGTTTGGGTGAGCAAGTTAATATATAATTATTATTCAAATTATTATTTTATGAAATCTCTAGCCTCTCATTCAACACTAATCCCCTTCATCAAATATACTCCCAGCAGAACTGACAAAAAACAGACTGTGATTTCCAGGACACTGCCCCTTTGTTCTGGCCTCCTATCTCCCTGAGAGTTGGCATGAGATACTCAACTCCCTTCAGGTCTCTCTTACTCCTCTTTTCTCTCCCGTTCTGCTCTTGGTGAACGGCATACCTTTTAACCTCAATCAGTGTTGCTGTGCCCCGGCCAATCAGGATCTTTTTTATTGTTCGAGAAATTTCAGGCCTCATTCCGCTTAAAAAGGCTATTTTTAATTGTTGATGATACGGCCCATCTGCTACCTGTTTGCACTCATGGATTTTAGAAAAATCAGCATGTCTATGGTAGTAATCTCTGAGATTGTTACATAGTTAATACTCTCCGTCTACGGCCCACTGTAAAATAACTCTGTCCCCTCTTCCTGGGGTCCAGTTTCCCTTCACAGCTGCCCAATCATTTCCTACCACTATCTGTCTCACTGCCCTTTCCAATTCCCCCGTGTTTAACTTAAACCTTGCAGTGAGCCCTTCCACATCTCTCCTGAATCCCTCTATTCCTGTTTTTGGGTGTACCACCCCTTCTATAGCTCGGACCACATTTCTCTGGGTCCATGCCCTGTATACATCTAAGGTTGCCGGGGATCCCTCAGCCCCCGCCAATGGATTGGGTAAGGCTATCATTGGGTACCGGCCCTCTCCTACTCCCTCATCTCCTGACTCATACTGACTCCCTCCTGAGCTCAGCTCTGAATCCTCCTGTTCTTCCCTCCTAACTGGACTTTTGTTGTGGGGTTCAAGTCTCCTCAGGGACCTAGGTCTTCCACCCTTCGGTCCCTTGACCCCCCTATTGTACCCTACTACTCTAGTTACTTTCTTAGCCCTTATTTAGCTCTCTCTCTCGCTCTCTCTCTCTCATTTCTGCAATTCCAATTGGGTTTGCTGCTGCTGTTCCAAAAGTTTCTTAAGAACCCAACTGTATTTTCTGCCTTTACCTTATCCTCTCCTACTCCCTGTCCTCCCTCAGCTTCCCCTTGGTTCTGGTAAGGGGGTGGAGGCTGCACGGCAGCCTGCTGTGGCACCCTTCCCCCCACCACAACCACTTCATCGTCTGGATTCTCCCTCCAGGCATGATCTAACAAGGAGGGGTATAATCTGGATCCAGACCGTTCTACAGGGGGAGCTATGGGTTTTGTCATAGACCTTCCTTTCTTACTTTCTCTTTAACTTCCTTTTTCTGTCTCTCACCCTCCTCTCTCTTTCGAGCCACACCCTGGCCGTATCTAGCCCTTCCACTCGCTCTCTCTCTGCTCTGCCTTTACACACCTTATGCATCTGTTTCACCATGGATTTGAGTTTATCTGCGTCCAGACGCCCCTCAAAACCATACCTCTCCCTCCACCTGGTCACATAATGGAGGTTCCTTCTATCCCTGGACTCCATAAATCTTTCATCCCCGGTTGTCTCCGGGACCTCCTTGGAGGATTTGCTTCCCATGGTAACATAACTCTTTGGTCGTCCTATACCCAAAGCCTTGAACAATTATTTTATGGCTTTTAACAAATTACTGAGTCTCACCTTATTGAATTTAGATTACTTCAACTCTCTAATAATTATTTTATCACTTTAACTGAATTGTTAGGTATTAAATGATTTTACAATTTTTTTTTTAAATATAATTTATTCGGTCTTTGATTAGTTAATAACTCTGATGTCTTATACGTTTTATTGTATGTTTTTTCCTCAAAATAATCAATTGTAATTATTTTCTTTCTCACGGGACCTATCTTTGTCCCCTCTTCTGGATTTATTCATAGATGTGACTTTTGAGCAAATATTATGTCTCACACGTATCCAACCCTACAAACTCCGGGTTACCGATAGTGTTAACCAATAATCATGTAAGGCTCCAGTTTCATGAAACGGATAGAGTTACGGCAAATCTACAGTTGTTTGTGACTTTTGACTTTATCAATATTCTATTTCTCATACAAACTATTTTAATCCCTTCCTTGAAGTTTTCACCCCCATTTTATATTTATCTAGAATACTGGCGCATTGGGTTTTCTCTAGATACACGTCTAAAAACGCCGAAGTTCACTTCCACCTTGTCCACTATTGAGATGGGGAATTATCTCAACACAAGGTTAGTTTATTTTTGGTAATGGCCTCAACTACCTGGAGTCAATTTCGGACCCACTGGCGCATTGGGTTTTCTCTAGATAAACGTCTAAAAACGGGCTACCGGGATGTTGATCCCGTTTTTGATTATTGACGGAATACTACCCTCACTACAGCAAATTTAAACTATTAATTTTACTGTAGGTTACAGATATAAATTCCCCCAAAATCCATGATTAAAGATCTTACCTCCTTCCTATGCAGTTGGGATTCAATTTTGTTTAGATATCGTCACCGTTCCTGTCGTCTACCAGTTCACCACCGGCCTGAAGTAAAAACCCTCAATTTCAGAGGTCAGGTCTTTGTCTCACGGATCCTGGATCCGCCCGTGCACGGTTTCGGGGTTCCCTGGAATGACAGCAACGGGTGTTGAAATCCGTCTCGAAGGACCAAGCTGTCACAAGAATTTTGTTATCTCAATGGTTGAAGTCAACTACTTCTTAAATCTTTGAATAATTCCCAGAGGTTGTAAATCTCTAGTTTAAATAATGAATTAAACAAAGACCCCTTTCTGCAATGGTCAGCCTTTATTCATGAGAGCGCTCTGTCCCAAAATGGACACACCATCTTTTTATACAGACACGTCAGAGGAAAAATCCCACCCTGCTTTAGGCGGGCTGTATTTTTCCACTGTACACATCTTGTAAACTCACACCTGGGTTTAGCTAATGTGGTTATCATCTGTTCTCCTGACCATCAGATCACACACACACACACACACACACACATACACACGCATGTTCTTATCATAGCCCACTCCTTGCTCAGGCAGGCTGCGTTTTTTCTCTATTCCCATACATAGTTATCGCTGTTCTCACAATATTCTGCAAGCCTCTCACTCCCCTTCCCTTTGTGGGGACATCTGTTTTTGAAACTGGTCTCCTGTTATTGGTTTCAATGTTTTGCACTTCTGCTTGCCTAATTACAAGACACATACTTATTTCCCTCATTAAAATGCAAATCAACTTATAACATTTTTGACATGTGTTTTTATGGATTTTTTTGTTGTTATTCTGTCTCTCACTGTTCAAATAAGCCTACCATTAAAATTATAGACTGATCATGTCTTTGTCAGTGGGCAAACGTACAAAATCAGCAGGGGATCAAATACTTTTTTACCTCACTGTATGTTGTTGATGTAAATTGAGAAGAGCATGGGGCCTAGGATCGAGCCTTGGGGTACTTTCTTGGTGACAGGCAGTGGTTGAGACAGCAGATGTTCTGACTTTATACACTGCACTCTTTGAGAGAGGTAGTTAGCAAACCAGGCCAAAGACCCCTCAGAGACACCAATACTCCTTAGCCGGCCCACAAGAATGGAATGGTCTAACGTATCAAAAGCTTTGGCCAAGTCAATAAAAGCAGCACAACATTGCTTAGAATCAAGGGCAATGGTGACATCATTTAGGACCTTTTATGGTTGCAGTGACACATCCATAACCTGAGCGGAAACCAGATTGCATACCAGAGATGAATACTATAGACATCAAGAAAGTCAGTTAGTGTCAAGGGCTGATGTAAGTGTGGTGTGGAAGTCAGGCGCAGGACACCGAAGCTTAGTCCAACAAAGTTTACTAGTGAACCACTAGGAAAAAATACAATAAACGGCCTCAAAACACACAGAGGCGAGCGATTACGCAAAACTGTGCGTAAACACCAAAACAACAAACAGAGCAAACACGCAGCACAAACTGACATGCGAAAAACAACACACAACCTAACCAATACAAAACAGGCAACTTATAGAACACATAATCAGACACAAACGGACACAGGTGCAATAGACAGACAAAAGCAATCGAACATAGAAACATTCAACGGTGGCAGCTAGTACTCCGGGGACGACGAACGCCGAAGCCTGCCCGAACAAGGAGGAGGAGCAGCCTCGTCAGAATCCGTGACAGTTAGTTGATTATTGACAAGATTTTCCAACACTTTTGATAAACAGGGCAAAATAGAAATTGGCCTATAACACTTAGGATCAGCTTGATCTCCCCCTTTAAATAAAGGATACACCGTGGCTGCCTTCCAATCAATGGGAACCTACCCAGAGACAAGAGACAGGTTAAAAAGGTCAGAGATAGGCTTGGCGATGATAGGTGCTGCAACCTAATTGTATTGTATTGAATTGTTGTATTGAAAACAGGGGATCCAATCATTTTGACGCCTATCTTTTTTTAGATTTTTGTTTTGGTATTACTTGTTGAACAAAATATTTTACTTTGAGTATTAGTATAAAATAATATAATTCTAAAAAAAAATAAAAGCTTACAATATAGCTCAGTATTTGTATGATTTATTTTAGTATTTTTTGCTCATCTTTACCAAGGGATCCAATAATAGGAATAATAATCATTCCTGACCTCACTGTATGTTGTATGCTGCTGCATGCCTGCCATGGTGGTCTGAATTAGTTATTATATATCTCTTCTGTGTCTTCCTGTCCCAGACAATAGTTTGTAATAGTTCTCAGGGAAGGGAAGAAGCTATCTGGTGAGAGCACTATGCATGCACTAACATGGTCAACCCAAACGCACTTTGTATTCTCTGCACCATATAAAGGCATACATTTGCATTTAAATTAGCTGGGAAGAAAACTGTGAGAGAATGTAGTGCAGAGTGCTTATGGAACTCATGGAACGCTACAAAAGAAATTGCTTAGTTCTCCAGAGATTGTGCATAGAGACGGATTACGGTCTCTGCAAAGCTCTGCCTAGAAATCTCTTTTGGCACCATATGGTCTACCAATATTAGTTATCTGAGCATGATGGGTTCCTCCTAGATCAAATGACGCAGACAACAGAGGAACCCGGGTATAAACATGCACGGCTACATCAAGGAGTTTAATTTCACATTTTGCAGAGAGAAAGAAGAGCGATCCCATTATGTGACAAGAATCTGAGGGTTAATGTGGAGTGAGATGGACCACCGCCTCACCTTCTGTTCTCTCTGTGCTCGTGTTCCATTTCCTCATCCACAGTTGACGGTGGCTGGGAGGAGTGGAGCGAGTGGACGCTGTGCAGTGTGCAGTGTGAGAGACAGCGTAGGAGGGAGTGCAATGACCCACCACCCAGACACAAGGGCAAGATGTGTGATGGGCCCAGTGACGCCACAGAGAACTGCACCGAAGGAATGTGTACCCAGAGTAAGTGCCTTACTCCTTTCTCTTTTGTTTCTAGATTGCGGTCCTTCACTGTCATCTCCATAAGCCATATCTCCATTACACTGATCACAACAGGACCCGTCATTAACACGTCTGAACAGCTAGCCACAGAGGTATTTGTTGGACGAATACACACACTGAAATGAAGTCCTCAGTGCATGATAACACTATGGTAAACCCTCCTGTGGTGTTCATAAGAAACATCCCCCTGTGTCACGAGAGCGTAGCTATCACTGAAGACATGGAGGGTGCATTCAGTTTTGACCACAGATTTGAGGTTTTGACCACAGTTGTCAAAGCAATTCTGTAACGTGCAATTTCATCGAATGCATCACCCGCACCCATAATATGATGAACTCTCATGAATGTTGCACAATGAGAGGTTTTGAATTAAATATTGAGAGTTACACACTGTCTACTCAATTGTACCGGAGCGCCAAGTCTAGGTCCAAGAGGCTTCTAAACAGCTTCTACCCCCAAGCCATATGACTCCTGAACATCTAATCGAATACAACAAGTGTAGACTTTACAGTGAAATGCTTACTTACAAGCCCTTAACCAACTATGCAGTTTTAAGAAAGAATACCAAATAAATACCCCCCCCCCCCCCCCCCCCCAAATAAATAAAAAATAATAAGAAATAAAAGTAACAGATAATAAAAGAGCAGCAGTAAAATATCAATAGCGAGGCTATATACAGGGGGTACCGGCACAGAGTTAATATGCGGGCGCACCGGTTAGTCGAGGTAATTGAATTAATATGTTAAACAATATGTTAAACTTTAGTTAAACTTTTGAACGGCAGTGTGGGTGTATGTATGTATGTATGTGTGTATGTATGTATGTATGTATGTATGTATGTATATATATATATATCTCACAGTGCGTTCGGAAAGTATTCAGACCCCTTCACTTCAACATTTTATTATGCTACAGCCTTATTCTAAAATGAATTTTAAAAAATAAAAATCTTCATCAATCTATTCACCCAAAATACCCTAAAAAACAGAAATACCTTATTTACATAAGTGTTCAGACCCTTTTCTATGAGATTCGAAATTGAGCTCAGGTGCATCCTGTTTCCATTGCTCATCCTTGATGTTTCTACAACTTCATTGGAGTCCACCTGTGGTAAATTCAATTAATTGGACATGATTTGGAAAGGCACACACCTGTCTATATAAGGTCCCACAGTTGACAGTGCATGTCAGAGCACAAACCAAGTCATGAGGTCGAAGGAATTGTCCGTAGAGCTCCGAGACAGGATTGTGTCGAGGCACAGATCTGGGGAAGGGTACCAAAAAATGTCTGCAGCATTGAAGGTCCCCAAGAACACAGTGGCCTCCATCGTTCTTATTATGGAAGAAGTTTGGAACCATCAAGACTCTTCCTAGAGGTGGCCGCCCGGCCAAACTGAGCAACCTGGGGAGAAGGGCCTTGGTCAGGGAGATGACCAAGAACCATGGTCACTCTGACAGAGCTCCAGAGTTCCTCTGTGGAGATGGGAGAATCTTCCAGAAGGACAACCATCTCTGCAGCACTCCACCAACCAGGCCTTTGTGGTAGAGTGGCCAGACGGAACCCACTCCTCAGTAAAAGGCACATGACAGCCCGCTTGGAGTTTGCCAAAAAAAAACCTAAAGGACTCTCAGACCATGAGAAAGAAGATTCTCTGGTCTGATGAAACCAAGATTGAACTCTTTGGCCTGAATGCCAAGCGTCACGTCTGGAGGAAACCTGGCACCATCCCTACGATGAAGCATGGCGGCGGCAGCATCATGCTCTGGGGATGTTTTTCAGCGGCAGGGACTGGGAGACTAGTCAAGATTGAGAGAAAGATGAACGGAGCAAAGTACAGAGAGATCCTTGATGAAAACCTGCTCCAGAGCGCTTAGGACCTCCGACTGGGGCAAAGGTTCACCTTCCAACAGGACAATGACCCTAAGCACACAGCCAAGACAACGCAGGAGTGGCTTCAGGACAAGTCTCTGAATGTCCTTGAGTGGCCCAGCCAGAGCCCGGACTTGAACCCGATCGAACATCTCTGGAGTGACCTGAAAATAGCTGTGCAGCGCCACTCCCCATCCAACCTGACAGAGCTTGAGAGGATCTGCAGATAAGAATGTGAGAAACTTCCCAAATACAGGTGTGCCAAGCTTGTAGCGTCATACCCAAGAAGACTTGAGGCTGTACTCGCTGCCAAAGGTGCTTCAACAAAGTACTGTGTAAAGGGTCTGAATACTTATGTAAATGTGATATTTCAGTTTATTTTATTTTATATATTTGCAAAAATGTCTGAACCTGTTTTTGCTTTGTCATTATGGGGTAGTGTGTGTAGATTGATGAGGGGGGGGGGGAAATAATTTTATCCATTTTAGAATAAGGCTGTAACGTAACAAAATGTGGAGAAAGTCAAGGGGTCTGAATACTTTCCGAATGCACTGTGTATATATGCTGTATATACAGTGTGTATCCTATCTATCTGATGAATGAAAGAGCCACCAGTATGTTTTGCAAAGTAGGATTGTTATTTTGGGCTAGTTCGGTACAAAATAAGCATTGGTACGCTCCAATTTTCCATTGGTCATCATACATTTTCAAAAAAGATTTGAAGCTTTTATTTTCCTCCTTGTGAAGGAGAGAGATGGTCATAATCAAAGTATTTTTCAGACCTATTTGCCAATCTCTCCCATGGCCAGTAGATAGAAGTCTGGTAATGATCATCATTACCTGGGCAGTCTGTATCTGTAGATCTCAGTGGTAGGGCATCTCCACATGATTGAAAGAAGTGCACTAGTAGGATACCTCACTCACACAGGGCTGGCGTTTAATCACCTCGTTCTGTATGCGTCCCAAATGGCAACCTATTCCCTTTATAGAGCACTACTTTTGTAATGAAGTAGTGCACTATAAAGGGAATAGGGCGCCATTTGGGACACAACCAGGGCTGGTGTTTAATCACCTTGTGTGTGTCTCGCTCTCTCTCTCTCTCTCTTTTTCTCATTCTCTCTGTCTTTGCAGATGGAAAGCTGCTGCATGATGTTAAACCTCAAAGTGAGTCCTTCCTTTCTGCATTTCTTTTATCTTCAACCCCCAACTCTTGACCTAATTTGTGAGCCATAAAAATGACCAAATTGTCACTAGATGAAAGTTCAGGGTCCAGAATCAGAGTATTAGCATTTTTTTGTTATGAGCACCTATTTTCGACACCTACCTATTTGGTTAACTTTAATTTACCTGCATTTTACACAGCCATCACACCCATCACAAAAACTCAGGTTCTGAACAGAATTGGAACCAGGTTCTACCATTCTATCACTCAACTGTCCACTCTTCACGAGTGTGACATCACAACAGGCTTTCCTTCTTGGATTGATCTCTTGTGACAACTGAACATGTGCTATGTTGTAGATGATTAATGGAGTGTAATTATTGCAAACAAGCTAATTTGACCAATTTGCAGTGATTCCTCACTTGTATTCCCTGGTGGGTTTCAGCTCAGATGCTCTCTCCCCCTTGCATATACCGCCTGACACCTATTGAAATGATTGTCAGGCGCTACCTTGACTGGAGCTGCAACAGTGTCTGTAATGAGCCTTCATTAGGCTGACACAGGCTCAATCACATAATGTGTGCTTGGGTGGTTGTTGCCTGGGTTTGCAACACATTCTGGGTCAAACCATTGAGTTGAGAATTCTAGATGGGGGAGACAGACATTTGGTGAGTGATCATACTAGCGGAGCTCCTATAAATTAATTTGCCTCGGATCATTTCCTGTCACTGTCAGACGGTGACCATTGGGTCATACTATGTACCATTAGACTTATTGGATATAGACTAGTGTATCTGATAGCAGTTATACCCCCCTCAGTCTCACTGTTAACAGCTTTATGAATGTCTTGTGTAACAGCAGTGTAGGGTATGTTGAGATGGACAGCCAGCACACTGCTCTACACAGTGCTTTAAAAGGAATTCACTCTCCAAAAGCTCCTTAAAACAATGCAAAAACCAGTACTGTAGATACAGGATACTGTAGAACATGTCATCTAATATTTGAGATGCCCAAGAATTTCACCACATTAGAATCACCACCATAACCCTTCTTTCATGTCCCTTTTCAATGTCTCTTTACGCTGACTTAGTTAAGCTTCTTACACATTACTGTTTACGCTAAGCATACATCCAGTGAGACTGTTGTTTCTGTGCATCTGTCTGTGGGTGTACCAGGTATGGACGGCTCCAACGACGTGGCTCTTTACTCTGGGCTGGGGGCGGGGATCATAGCTGTGACTGTCCTTGTGGTGGCCGTCATGCTGTACCGGAAGAACCAGAGCGACTACGGCGTTGACGTCATCGACTCGTCCGCGCTCACCGGGGGCTTCCAGTCTTTCAACTTCAAGACCACCAGACAAGGTGAGCTAGCACTGCCTTTCACTTTATGGAGACATGCCCTGTCGCACACAATGCCAAACAGCAGGCAGGAGTTTGTCAAGGTCCCTTTAGGCATGCTGCCGCTGCTGGTGATAGATTGCATGTGTTTGCATTGAGGCGGCACGGTGGCGGCACGGTGCATTACCCTGCACATCTGCCTAGGATTTATATTATCGTAATCGCTGAAAGGATCTGTCCTTCTATTTTGACTGACCAGCTCCTCTGTTATTGCGGACATAGGTTATCAATCGACACTTCCTGTGTCCCCCTGGCTGCAGACCACACACACTTGACTGTCAAGCAACCAAACGCCCTTCCCTGCCGTCAGATAGCCCCAGCCAAATCCACTGATGGATAAATGTGAAAAGCATGGAATAGTGAACATCAATTCAATTTTTGTTGTGCACAGCAATTATTTCTGTTCATAACAGTGTCTGGGGCTGTGGCTTGTCCCAGGCAGCCTTGCTACAGGCATTCATATTACTGTCAGTGACACCTCTGGGTTAGCACAAGTGATAGCCATCACAGCGGCGGGTGATAAATTCTGTCTAGTTGTGACAGCACTGTGAAAAGCCCTGCCGGAGCCATGTACATCCAATGATCCCAAGGCCTGGGAAGTCACGCGTGCCCCTCACCACGCGCCAGGGAGGGGATAGCTGGGGGACTGTGCCGGGCTACATCCAGCAGGCCATCAATCGTATTTAAATAGGCCAGGTTTTCAGGAGCCGCCTGCTGTGCCCTCCACCGGCCACCATCACTCCATTCTTCTATTCCCCTCTCCGTCAGCCTGCTAAATGAGCCTCTGAAATATAGCTCATATTCTCTGCTTTCTCATTTCAGCTATGGATTCTTCTTTTCTAGAGAAAAAAAAATGAATAGCATGTATTTTATTATGCCTGATCTGTTATTTTTCCAGTCTACCTTATTCAGGTTGATTTTCCACAATCACAATAACGTCCGGTAATACGCATTGAGAGAAAAACATAGCTTTACTCAAGTGCGTTCTTTATAGGAAATCAGTAGCTTTTCGTGCCTTGTGATTGCTTTAAAAAAGCGCTTAAATGCTTCAGATCGCTCCTACCATGACAAGGTGTAAGTCGGAGTGGTGAATGAGAGTCTTTAGGTCTGAACCTGTCTCCCTGCATTATAGCTGGCTGTGAAGGATTTTTAATCAGAGGTCCAATTCCAAACCTATCCCTCAAGGTATTCAACGTGAGGTCCATTTCATTAACTTCTCTCATCCAACCTCCTCCGCAATTCCATTTTGCTCCACCATTTTAAAGATTCACACTCAAGCGATAATCCGATTTTTCTCCACTGCACTGAGAAGAAGAAAATGTACATGGCTGTTCACATGTCAAGGTTGAAATCTTAAGCAATGTCCACTGAAATGCATTATCTATCTGTCCATGGCATGTGCAGCTGAATTTTCTTGAGTCCTATTCTGTCTACTGCAATCCGTAATAAATCACTACCAATCAGTACAAATCACTACCAATCAGTAACAAATCACTACCAATCAGTAACAAAAAATTACTTCTGAATGCTCTTATTTCACACTGCTCCATTTCTTCAGATCAGTTCCCTTAAATCTAACATTTCCCATTATATCCTCTGTTTTTGATTGCAGAGCAAAAGCTTTTAACATAGTTACATTTTGCACTTTCATCATTTTCAGGCACTACACTAGACGATGAAGTTACGAGGAGCATCACTCCGCTTCAGAATACCCTCTAGTTAGTCTAGCAGTGGAAACAAACCCTGAATACCCTCTAGTTAGTCTAGCAGTGGAAACAAACCCTGAATACCCTCTAGGTAGTCTAAGAGTGGAAACAAACACCCTGAATACCCTCTAGGTAGTTTAACAGTGGAAACAAACACCCTGAATACCCTCTAGGTAGTCTAGCAGTGGAAACAAACCCTGAATACCCTCTAGGTAGTCTAACAGTGGAAACAAACACCCTGAATACCCTCTAGGTAGTCTAACAGTGGAAACAAACACCCTGAATACCCTCTAGGTAGTCTAACAGTGGAAACAAACACCCTGAATACCCTCTAGGTAGTCTAACAGTGGAAACAAACCCGGAATACCCTCTATTTAGTCTAGCAGTGGAAACAAACACCCTGAATACCCTCTAGTTAGTCTAACAGTGGAAACAAACACACCCTGAAGCACAGCATGAATCAAGCCCTCCAGTAATTAACGATTTCCCTAAAAATAAAACAACATTAGCCTCCTGCCTTCCACCCCTCACCAGGCAGCAGCTGGGCAGCAATGACTTTTTCACTCCGCTGTTATCTTGGCACAGGGAGTCCTGTGTTTGGTAGTGTGGCTAGGCGTCTAATGGCTGCGGCTGAAGACGCCCATCCTTGGCCTGTTGAGTCCATGCTGTGAGCTGAAGGACTCCCCTCATTTACAGGACGGTCACCATCACAGACCCCTCAGCCCCTTCCCAGCCACACACACACACTTACGCGCACACACACACACACAGCCCCAGCCGTGTGCTGTGCCCACAGACAGAGAATGACTGTGTCCTCCAGGAGGGTGAGTCTGTGTACAGAGAGGAACTGACTCCAACTCCAACAGATGGATCATGGAGATCAAGCTGTGTATGCTTGGTAATTAAATTTACCTCTGACCAGTGACTATGGCTCAGCCTGGCCTGGATAGCTACAGTATCTCACGTCCAGGTTATTTACCTGTACTGTAACTCTGTGTTGGTCAACTATCTTGGCATCTTATTCACACTAAAAGCCTGTTTTCCATCAGTTCACAGAGATTGCTCAGTGCACTTGACTTCAACCTATGGCTCCTGCAGAGAGAGCTTGGTGTTTTAGATGACTGAATGACTATGTGGCTGTGTGCATCTGTCATTTCTCTAGGGAACCCACTGCTTCTCAACTCCTCTCTGCAGCCAGACCGGACAGTGGGCGGGACCTATACCAGCCCCATCTGCTTCCAGGACTCCATAGACAACAAAGAGCTCTTTGACCCCCTGCCAGACATCAAGGTCAAAGTTCAGAGCTCCTTTATGGTTTCACTAGGTGTGGACGACCGCGCTGAGTACCACGCTGCCAAAGGCCATCAGCCCGAGACCTTCCCCAGAGGGCTGAACCGAGACTACAGCAACAGCACTGTGGAGAGACGGAGCACCAAGAAGGGCCCGCTCACCCCCAACGGCCCCCCCCTCAACCCCACCAAAGATCAGCTGAGAATCACGGGCGTGTTTGGGCATCTGGGCGGCCGGTTGGTGGTGCCAAATACTGGTGAGCTACATGTGTTTAAAGACACTGAATTACACTTGAAGCTGTGCTTGAAGCAGAATTATACAGTTGGTGTTGCCAAATACTGGTGAGGTACAGTACATGATTTATAAAGACAGATGGGTTGACTGCTCTTTGATGGTATTGTCTCATTATAGCATTTGTTCAGAATTTTCTATTCTAAGAGAAAATGAAGTTCTCAGTTTAGCAAAACCATGCACACACGTGACTAATTCAAAGTAAAGGTAGGCTTAGTAAATATGTCATGGCTAGTGAAACCAGGGATTCATACCAAATGGGCACCCTATTCTCTACACAGTGCCCTATGGGTCCTGGTCAAAAGTAGTGCACTATAAAGGGAGTATGGTGCCATTTGGGACGCAGACCAGGTCCTTTAATCTCTCTAGAGTCTAACGCATGATGCTACAGTACTGTAGGATTCATCCATGTTGTTTCCCAGGTAGGAACAGTACAGCGACCTAGTATAGATGTTTATTATTCCTCTACATCAGGGATAATTTACATTTAAGTCATTTAGCAGACGCTCTTATCCAGAGTGACTTACAAATTGGTGCATTCAACTTATGATAGCCAGTGGGACAACCACATTTTTTTATGGGGGGGGTGTAGAAGGATTACTCTTATACTATTCCAGGTATTCCTTAAAGAGGTAGGGTTTCAAGTGTCTCCGGAAGGTGGTCAGTGACTCCGCTGTCCTGGGGTCGTGGGGGAGCTTGTTCCACCATTGGGGTGCCAGAGCAGCGAATAGCTTTGACTGGGCTGAGCAGGAACTGTGCTTCAACTAGATTCAGCCACGGGACGATTTTTTTCTTGAGCTGATGGTCAGGGGGCCGGAACTTAATTACAAATAATTTGTAGACTGCAAAATGACCGCAAGAAGCCCAAACAGATATAATATTTGACTAAAACGTAATAATTTCAAACCTCCCTTACATTTGTATAGGATCACATGTCTCTTATGTGTGGGAATACTTTGGAACAGATTTCTAAAAAAGTAAAATCACTTGGAGCTGATCTGCTGGTGTTTTTACAGTCTTTTATGTCCAACAATAAAAAATAAAAATACAATTGGGTACCCTGCTATACATTCCCACCAGCTCTCCCAGGCAAACAGGGGTCAGGCCTCTTACCATAAACCCTGACTACAAGTTTGTTATGAGGACTGCCACAGCTGTCAGGGTCAACAGTTCCATGTGAACTGTAGCTCTGACATCTCTCTCCTGGGCCCTCGTGTGTGTGTGTGTGTAGGGCCCTCGGCTCTGCTGGAGAGGCACAGTGAAATCAGGCTCCTTCAGTCTCCTGGCTGTGTGAGTGGAGAGACTCAGCGGTCAAGTGGATCACTCACACCTCCAATCTACAGTACTTTTAACAACGCTCAATGGACAGCCATACATGGCCAACACTTATCACTAACTGCCAGTCTCTTCTTTCAGGGTGGATACATATCCTACACACTCAAGCACAAGTGATCACACGCATGCACACGCACACACAGACAACCTTCAATACAATATTAGACATCGGTCTCTCCTGTGGGATGTTAACTGATGATGTTCAAACGTTTCTTATGTGAGATGTGAGTTTATTCCTTTTGGCTTACGATGTTCCCTGTCACGCTGATGATTTAAGAGGTCCTGGAGGGCTCCTATACAGCCATCACCAGTAAAACGTCTGACAAGGCGGCAGGTGTTGGTTTAATGAAAGCTAACTAGTTGAATTGCGAGAAGGGAGATGGCAGGCGGGGGGACGACAAAACACTTCCTGTTTATAGAGATATTGATTTTACTTTTTTGGAAATCTGTTCCAAAGTATTCCCACGCATAAGAGACATTTGATCCTATACAAATGTAAGGGAGGTTTGAAATTATTAAGTTTTAGTCAAATATGATATATGTTTGGGCTTCTTGCGGTCATTTTGCAGTCTACAAATTATTTGTAATTATGTGGCCCCATGTAGCTCAGTTGATAGAGCATGGCGCTTGCAACCCCAGGGTTGTGGGTTCGTTTCCCACGGGGGGCCAGTATGAAAAAATGTATGCACTCGCTAACTGTAAGTCGCTCTGGATAAGAGCGTCTGCTAAATGACTAAAATGTAAATATTGAATCTTCTACTATGCCCCAGTCTCCTGCTAATCTTTTGTAAGGTTCCAGACAGGATTTCTATGCATTGTATGTGTCTTGTTTTGATGTATTCTCAGATTGTACAAGGTAAATGGCATCGTTTCTAATAGATGTGTTGTGCTTTGAAGCTGTGTGGTTGTGTTTATCCGTAATATTATGCGTCACTGCGCTACGCCACTGCTTATAGCATCCAGCTCAGGGCTCCAGCTATGCATTTGGTTTGCTAACCTGCTAGCTAAGTGGCTAGATGTCAAGAGCAAGCTTATTGGTTACAGCAGAGACATTCAATTCCCTCCTGGATCAAGATCCCTGTTGCCTAAATTGTTTTCTGCATAATTATTTATTTTATTTTGTATTATTATTTATTTTTAAATAGTGCCCCTTGTGTGCATTTCCACTGTACCCCCGTATGGTACAGAAACGGTATGACGGGATGAAAATCTGGATACCGCCCAACCCTAGTTGTTGTTGTTGTTGACTCTGTTTTTGTGTCTTGCAGGAGTCAGCCTGCTGGTACCCCATGGGGCGATCGCTGAGGACCCTTCCTGGGAGATGTACATGGTGATAAATCAGGGAGAGTCCAGGTGAGCGCACATCTCATGACTGTCTGTCTGTCAGTCCTTCATCAAACCTTACCATTCTTTACCAGTTGAGCTATGCTACTTGTCCACCCTTCCCCACCCATTTCTACCTTCTGAGGTAAAAGCTTAACCCAGTGTTCCATTACAATTCTGCATAGCTGAATATTTATTTAGCTAAATGAAGACTCACAACAGACGTAGTCATTCCTGCTCAGTATAAACGTTGGTGACCCTTCCAGTCTCCTTCCCACTCTGTGTTCATGGAGGGCTCTGGACCCAGCAAGTACCATAGCCTATCTAGTAGTCTCCACAGGAATCCTTTAGGTGTCAAGATCAGGCTGATCATTTCCGCTGTAGCCTTACAGGTGGTATTCCAGCAACAGAGAAAGTTCAGCTGATGTGCAGCAAGCTGGGTTAATTTCCAATGTATTCTTGATCAATTTAGTTCAACTGACTTCAAGGAGGTAAAGTCCATATACCCAGTAAAGTGGAGACACACACACACACACACAGTAGGAAGAAACAACATGGGTTGAGGTGGTGGGTCTTTCATTTTCACACTAAGTATTATTCATTCCCATCATGGGCAGGTAATGACCCTGTGATGGACTCCTCTCTCCAGGGGGCCTCTGCTCTGGCTGCTCCTTACAGTAGGAGCCCCCTGGGGCTACAGCCTGGTAGCCATCACCACTCATTCACAACTCTCCATTCCAACAAAGGAAGAAGTGTGAAACTCCATGGAAGGGACCTAAATGGCTCAGATTCATGGTCTTTAAAAATATATATTACATTTACATTATTTAGCAGACGCTCTTATCCAGAGCGACTTACATTATTTTTTTTCATACCCCCTGTGGGAATCTAACCCACAACCCTGGCGTTGCAAACACCATGCTCTATCAACTGAGCTACATCCCTGCCGGCCATTCCCTCCCCTACCCTGGACGACGCTGGGCCAATTGCGCGCCGCCCCATGGGTCTCCCGGTCACGGCCGGCTACGACAGAGCCTGGATTCGAACCAGGATCTCTAGTGGCACAGCTAGCACTGCGATGCAGTGCCTTAGACCACTGCGCCACTCAGGAGACTAGATATATATTTCACCTTTATTTAACCAGGTAGGCCAGTTCTCATTTACAACTGCGACCTGGCCAGGATAAAGCAAAGCAGTGCGATAAAAACAACAACAAAACATACAGGCAATAACATAATAGAAAATCTATATACAGTGTGTGCAAATGTAGTAAGTTATGGAGATAAGGCAATAAATAGGCCATTGTGCAAAATAATTACAATTGAGTATTAACACTGGAGTGATATATGTGCAGAAGATGATGTGCAAAAAGAGATACTTGGGTGCAAATGAGCAAAATAAATAACAATATGGGGATGAGGTAGTTGGGTGGGCTAATTACAGATGGGCTGTGTACAGGTGCAGTGATCGGTAAGCTGCTCTGACAACTGATGCTTAAAGTTAGTGAGGGAGATAAGAGTCTCCAGCTTCAGAGATTTTTGCAGTTCGTTCCAGTCATTAGCAGCAGAGAACTGGAAGGAATGGCGGCCAAAGGAGGTGTTGGCTTTGGGGATGACCAGTGAGATATATCTGCTGGAGCGCATACTACGGGTGGGTGTTGCTATGGTGACCAATGAGCTAAGATAAGGCGGGGATTTGCCTAGCAGTGAGTCTCCACAGGAGACCAGTGGGTTTGGCTACGAATATGTAGTGAGGGCCAGCCAACGAGAGCGTACAGGTCACAATGGTGGGTAGCATATGGAGCTTTGGTGACAAAACGGATGGCACTGTGATAGACTACATCCAATTTGCTGAGTAGAGTGTTGGAGGCTATTTTGTAAATGACATCGCCGAAGTCAAGGATCGGTAGGATAGTCAGTTTTACGAGGGCATTTTTGGCAGAATGAGTGAAGGAGGCTTTGTTGCGAAATAGGAAGCCGATTCTAGATTTAACTTTGGATTGGAGATGCTTAATGTGAGTCTGGAAGGAGAGTTTATGGTCTAACCAGACACCTAGGTATTTGTAGTTGTCCACATATTCTAAGTCAGACCCGCCGAGAGTAGTGATTCTAGTCGGGCGGGCGGGTGCAAGCAGCGTTCGATTGAAGAGCATGCATTTAGTTTTACTAGTGTTTAAGAGCAGTTGGAGGCTACAGAAGGAGTGTTGTATGGCATTGAAGCTCGTTTGGAGGTTTGTTAACACAGTGTCCAATGAAGGGCCAGATGTATACAAAATGGTGTCGTCTGCGTAGAGGTGGATCTGAGAGTCACCAGCAGCAAGAGCGACATCATTGATATACAGAGAGAATAGAGTCGGCCCGAGAATTGAACCCTGTGGCACCCCCATAGAGACTGCCAGAGGTCCAGACAACAGGCCCTCCGATTTGACACATAGAGTTCAATCTGAGAAGTAGTTGGTGAACCAGGCGAGGCAGTCATTTGAGAAACCAAGGCTATTTAGTCTGCTGATAAGAATGCGGTGATTGACAGAGTCGAAAGCCTTGGCCAGGTCTATGACGACAGCTGCACAGTACTGTCTTTTATCGATCACGGTTATAATATCGTTTAGGACCTTGAGCGTGGCTAAGGTGCACCCATGACCAGCTCGGAAACCAGATTGCATAGCGGAGAAGGTACGGTGGGATTCGAAATGGGCGGTGATCTGTTTGTTAACTTGGCTTTCAAATACTTTCGAAGGGCAGGGCAGGATGGATATAGGTCTGTAACAGTTTGGATCTAGAGTGTCACCCCCTTTGAAGAGGGGGATGACCGCGGCAGCTTTCCAATCTCTGGGGATCTTAGATGACACGAAAGAGAGGTTGAACAGGCTAGTAATAGGGGTTGCTACAATTTCTGTGGCTCATTTTAGAAAGAAAGGGTCCAGATTGTCTAGCCCAGCTGATTTGTAGGGGTCCAGATTTTACATTTACATTTTACATTTTAGTCATTTAGCAGACGCTCTTATCCAGAGCGACTTACAGTTAGTGAGTGCATTCATTTTTTCATACTGGCCCCCCATGGGAAACGAACCCACAGCCCTGGCATTGCAAGCACCATGCTCTACCAACTGAGCTACACGGGGCAGCTCTTTCAGAACATCAGCTATCTGAATTTGGGTGAAGGAGAAGCGGGGGGGGGGGGGGGGGCATGGGAAAGTTACAGCGGAGGGTGCAGAGCTGGTGGCCGGGGTAGGGGTAGCCAGGTGGAAAGCATGGCCAGCCATAGCAAAATGCTTATTGAAATTCTCGATTATCGTAGATTTATCGGTGGTGACAGTGTTTCCTAGCCTCAGTGCAGTTGGCAGCTGGGAGGAGGTGCTCTTATTCTCCATGGACTTTACAGTGTCCCAAAACTTTTTGGAGTTAATGCTACAGGATGCAAATTTCTGTTGGAAAAAGCTAGCCTTTGCTTTCCTAACTGCTTGTGTATATTGGTTCCTAACTTCCCTGAAAGGTTGCATATCGCGGGGGCTATTCGATGCTAATGCAGTACGCCACAGGATGTTTTTGTGCTGGTCAAAGGCAGTCAAGTCTGAGGAGAACCAGGGGTTTCTGTTCTGAATTTTTTGAATGGGGCATGCTTATTTAAGATTGAGAGGAAAGCACTTTTAAAGAACAACCAGGCATCCTCTACTGATGGAATGAGGTCAATATCCATCCAGGATACCCGGGCCAGGTCAATTAGAAAGGCCTGCTCCCTGAAGTGTTTTAGGGAGCGTTTGACAGTGATGAGGGGTGGTCGTTTGACCGCGGACCCATTACGGACGCAGGCAATGAGGCAGTGATCGCTGAGATCCTGGTTGAAGACAGCGGAGGTGTATTTAGAGGGTAAAATAGTCCGGATGATATCTATGAGGGTGCCCATGTTTACGGATTTAGGGTTGCACCTGGTAGGTTCCTTGATAATTTGTGTGAGATTGAGGGCATCTAGTTTAGATTGTAGGATGGCCGGGGTGTTAAGCATATCCCAGTTTAGGTCACCAAGCAGTACGAACTCTGAAGATAGATGGGGGGCAATCAAATCACATATGGTGTCCAGGGCACAGCTGGGGGCTGAGGGGGGTCCATAGCAAGCGGCAACAGTGATAGACTTATTTCTGGAAAGGTGGATTTTTAGAAGTAGAAGCTCAAACTGTTTGGACACAGACCTGGATAGTATGATAGAGCTCTGCAGGCTATCTCTACAGTCAATTGCAACTCCGCTCCCTTTGGCAGTTCTATCAAGATGGAACATTTTGTAGTTGGGGATGGACATTTCAGATTTTTTGGTGGCCTTCCTAAGCCAGGATTCAGACACTGCTAGAACATCAGGGTTGGCGGAGTGTGCTAACGCAGTGAATAACTCAAACGTAGGGAGGAGACTTCTGATGTTAACATGCAAGAAACCAAGGTTTTTACGGTTACAAAAGTCAGCAAATGATAGCACCTGGGGAGTAGGAGTGATACTGGGGGCTACAGGGGCTGGGTTAACCTCTACATCACCAGAGGAACAGAGGAGGAGTAGAATAAGGATACGGCTAAAGGCTTTAAGAACTGGTCTTCTAGTTCGTTGGGTACAGAGAATAAAAGGGGCAGATTTCCGGGCGTTGTAGAATAGATTCAGGGCATTATATACAGACAAGGATATGGAAGGATATGAGTACAGTGGAGGTAAACCTAAGCGTTGGGTAACGATGAAAGAGAAAGCATCACTGGAGGCACCGATTGAGCCGGTCTCCGCGTGTATGGGGGGTGGGACAAAGGAGCTATCTGAGGCAGGCTGAGCGGGACTGGGGGCTCTACAATGAAATTGTATAATAAGAACTAACCGAAACAGCAATAGGCAAGGCATATTGACATGGGAGAGAGGCATAAAGCAATCACAGGTGTTATTCGAGAGAGCTAAGACAACAACTGGTAATGGCGACGAAAGTTTGGGCTGAGGCTAAACAGATAAACAGGAAAGATAAACAGGATGGGGTACCGTGTAAAGGAACAGTCCAGCAGGCATCAGCTGTGTAGCTGAGTGATCATAAGGTCCAATGAACAGCAATAGGTGAGTCCGGGAGCAGTTCGATGGCTGCTACGGCACAGGCGAGCAGGAGGCACAGTTATTGATGCATGTGCTAGCGGGCCGGGGCTAGCAGATGGATCTTCATGGTTGTCGCAACGGGAAGCCTGTTGAAACCACATCAGACAATCACGTCGGCAGACCAGTCGTGATGGATCGGCGGGGCTCCGTGTCGACGCTAGGAGGTCCTGTCCTTTTGACAGAGAGGTAGATAGCCTGGAGATGGGCCTGGCTCGAGGCTAGCTTAAGGCTAACTGGTGCTTGCTTCGGGACAGGGTTTGATTAGCCAACAACAACATCCATTCGGTTGCAGCTAGCTAGTTGCGATGATCCGGTGTTAAGGTCCAGTGATTCAGTCATTCCGGCAGAAAATCTAATATGTTCTGGGTCGATAGCGCGCTGTGCAGACAGTGCAGACTGGCCGATAACTGTCCAGGCTAGAGCTGGCTGGTAGGTAGTGCAGGCCACGGACAATGGTGAAAACCGCTAACGGTGGCTAATAGCAAGTAGCTAGTTAGCTGGCTAGCTGGCTAGTTTCAGCCGGAGGTTGTAGATAAAAAGGTATAAGAAATAATAGAATCCGTTCCACATTGGGTGAGGCGGGTTGCAGGAAAGTGTATTTAGTTGAAGGATGAAAAGTGAGATTGAGAAATATATACGAAAAAAACAAAAAACTGGCTATTTACACGAGCACACTACAGAATACACGACCTCACTGCTATGCCATCTTGGTCTAAGCATTCAATGACAGCTATACTCATTGTCTTCAGTATGTTCACAGTGCATACCAGAACTGGGTGAAATATTTCAGAGTAGCTATATGAATTCTAGATATTCTATTGATTTTCAAATATACCTGAAATATACCCAGATGGGTTTAGCCCTGACAAGTAAGTGGTGCCCAGACTGGCTTTTTTCCACTCTATGTGACTGATTCAACGTTATACGAGTGAGTCTGTTTACTGTGTAGACATCACTCCCTGATTGAGGTTTGTGGACTTGTCATCCTGGGAGCTGTCACTCACTATCTATCCTCGCCAGCCAGAGGGGCCAGCAGAGAATTGCATCCTTTCTTCTCTCTGAACCAAACAATCCACAGCCAATAGACATCCCGGCCATATAACAGAATTCCATTAAAATGTATTTTTCGGGTTGTTATTTTGAACTCTGTCAAAGGTTTGGGGGAAATGTTTTTAAAGACTGTTGGTTGGTTTTGGTTAAATTTGAGATATTTCCTTTGCCCCCAATTGTTAGATGAAAGCATTTGTGTTTTGTAAGATGAAACTTTTAACCTATTAGGGCAGAATCAGCCCAACTTTCTCACCACATGTAGAATCTGAGTTCCTGGTGGTAAAAAACTAACGCAGTATATAAACATTTCTTCTGTTGTTGTCTGGTCTATTGCAGATCTGTTTATATTTCAACACTAGAACCACCTGTTTTATACACCCACATTCCTACAACAACTTGGGAAGTGAATTTAAACTTCTGAATTCTAAATGTTCTTTATTGAAGTTCCGGATGGCAGGTGTTTTCCCCTTTTGGTGTGGGAGTACGGACATGGCCAGGGCTGTGCAGTGCATCTAGATGGTGTGGGAGTACGGTAATGGCCGGGGCTGTGCAGTGCATCAAGGTGGTGTGGGAGTACGGTCATGGCCAGGGGCTGTGCAATGCATCTCTCCCCCTTGAGGATGACTCCTCCGCCCAGCCACTGTACCTTCTGGTAAGCTTCAACAACACCCCACAGGGACAGACTGTGGCCCAAATGCCACCCTATTCCCTTTATAGTTTTTTTTGACCAGGGCCCATAGTTACACTATACATTATAGAGAATAGGGTGCCATTTGGGATGCAGCCTGCCTGTCTATTCTGGCGGTCCTGCTGGAAAGATGTGAGAGTTCTAAGCCCCCGCGGGTCATATGGTCATTTGATCAGCAGGTGGGATGTCACTCTATAAAGATTTTAACCTCTACGGGATCGGTGTCCCTTATACGGGACGGTTGTTGCTCAATATGCGATATGTGACTAGAATGGTGTTGTAAACAGCCAACTTTCCGGGACATAGACATGTATTTTATGGGCAGAAAGCTTAGATTATTGTTAATCTAACTGCAGTGTCCAAATTACAGTAGCTGTTACAGCTAAAAAATACCATGCTATTGTTTGAGGATAGTGCACAACAACAAAACACTTTTATCACGGCAACTGGTTTGGTACATTCACCTCTGAAGGTAAATAATGTACTTACATTCAGTAATCCTGCTCTGATTTGTCATCCTGAGGGTCCCAGAGATAAAATGTAGTGTAGTTTTGTTTGAAAAATCAATTTTTATATTAAAATGTAGGAACTGGGTTCTACAGTTTGAGCTCTGACTCCACACCCACCCCGCCCGGCCATCTAGATGTGTGAAGGTTAGTGTCTTTTCTGTAGGGAAGCTAATGATCCATCATTTATGACATTCCTGGGAGTGTGCAAAATAAAAATTTGGTTTTAACATAGCATTTTTGTATGGTCTCTATAGTTATGTACTTGCAAACCAATTCGGCACATTTGAGAAAACTCCTGGCAGACTTGATACAAAATATTGTGTAGCGATGTAATTCTTCACTGGATCAGTCTGAAACTTTGCACATACACTGCTGCCTTCTGGTGGACAACATCTAAATTACATCTATAATCCTACATCACTGTCTGGCCTTTCTCTTGCATTTCAAAGATGATGCAAAAAAAAAAAAAAACATGTTTTTTTGTTTGTATTGTCTTTTACCAGATCTAATATGTTATATTCTCCTATATTAGTTTCACATTTCCACAAACTTCAAAGTGTTTCCTTTCAAATGATATCAAGAATATGCATATCCTTGCTTCAGGTCCTGAGCTACAGGCAGTTCGATTTGGGTATGTCATTTTATGCGAAAATTGAAAAAAACGTCAGATCAGCGAGATTTGGCATGTTTAATTTCTACAATTGTAAAGTGACTTTGGGTCCTTGTAAAGCTCTAT